>NC_141222.1:18941834-19619334 GCF_054856515.1 Filicampus tigris
CCGCAGAAAATGAATAGAAACTGTACAAACACAGAGGCGAAAATATTGTTAGCGCCATAATGAAATAAGCACAACAACATGATGAGGGTGTGGCTTGACCAAAGCAGAACTAAATACTGTCCCGAGTGTTTCAATTACAGATATGATTTGAAAACATGACCAGTTAATACTTCAACATGGAACTAACTGAAAAATTCATTTACACTAAACATGACTTCAGTGAGTTCAAGAGATGCTGAGAACCAGAGCTGGGCATCGCCTAACCGTCACAAAGTTCCCGTCTGCATATTTAGCCGACCCGCGAAGTGCCAGACAGTCCCTCGTCAAGAAGTTAAAGTACACGTCACACGCAGGCGCCGCACGAGCAGACACGCTGCCAAATAAAGAAAAAAAATTAAAAACAACAGACACACACCTACAGCGGGGTGATCGGTGAAATTAAAACAATATTGGGCATTGCTGTCATTGCTTCTGTGGAACCGAAAGGTAGATAACACTGTTTTATTTTGTATTGTTTATTTATTTGGCTGCGTGTCAGGAGTGCGGCACATGTGACGTGGCATCGGTTAAATTCGTTCTCGCCGCTGTTTGGCTGGCTCAGACCGACTGGGATCACATGGGTCGGTTAAATATGCAGACGGGAACTTTATGATGGTTAGGCGATGTCCAGCTCTGCCAAGAATGTCTGGGGTAGGAAAAATCCAACTCAACTAACATTTATTTACAGAGCACTTTAAAACAACCATTTCTGTGTACAACGTGCTGGACATGGAATAAAAATTAGTCATACAGTAACAATGAGAGTTAAAACAACAAAACAATAACACAAAGCCCGCTAACACCATAAAACACTAAAACAGTGCCAAGCCTCATGCAGAGTCATAAGCCATCGAATGAAAATGTGTTTTAAGATGAGTTTTAAAAATGGACACAGACGGAGCCTGCCTAATGTTTAGCAGGAGGTCATTCCGAAGAGAGGGACCGACAACGGAAAAAGCTCGATAAGCTGTTTGGTCTGCTGCCCTGAAGCACTGGGTAGGTGCGTCGGGGTGGAGAAGCACATAGAGGTAGGGTGGGGTGAGACCCATCCATCCATTATCGATACCGCTTATCCTCACAAGGGTCGCGGGGCGTGCAGGAGCCTATCCCAGTTGTCTTCGGGCAGTAGGCGGGGGACACCCTGAATTGGTTGCCAGCCAATCGCAGGGCACACAAAGACAAACATCCGCACTCACAATCACACCTTGGGGCAATTTAGAGTGTCCAATTAACCTACCAAGCATGTTTTTGGAATGTGGGAGGAAACCGGAGTACCCGGAGAAAACCCACGCAGGCACGGGGAGAACTCCACACAGGGAGGCCGGAGCCGGGATCGAACCCACGACCTCTGAACTTTGAGGCGGACGTGCTAACCAGTCGACCACCGTGCCGCCTGGGGGGAGACCATTACGTAAAATAATCTTAAAATGGGCTCTAAAATACACAGTGAGCCATTAAAGGGAGGCCAGAGTTGGAGCTCCGTCCTACGAACACCAGCTAAGAGGCGAGCAGCAGCATTTTGGATCAACTGGAGACACTTGAGGGAGGTCTGGCTGACTCCAAAACAAGCGGCAAAACAGTAATTCAGACGAGATGTAACAAAGGTATGGATTATTGTTTGTAACCTGTAAATAGGCCACACTTTTATTTAAAATCGCAGGGATGAAAGCTGGGCAAAAAAGTCACAGCTTATTTTTTAAATATCAAAGTAGCTTCCTTAAGGAAAGATGGCCTCAGGGATTTAGAAACAAAACGATTCAGAGCCAATTCTCCTTGGGACGTCATGACGTCAATGGCGCCAGCTCTTCATTTGCGTCAACGGGCTTTCACTAGAATAGCGCTTTTCTACCTATGACACACTCAAAGTGCTTCAAGTCTCCTCATTCACCTACGCATGACACGGCATCAGGAGCAACTGTTCAAAGATGCACAAGGGTAAAATTGTTCTCTTCTGGCCACTCAAGTCGATTTAGATCAAAGATTGTTGAGCTCTTAGATTTTATCCTCTAAAATAGCTGATTCTCAGTTTCCAGTGGATTATTTTTATAGCAAACACAGTAGTGCCTTAAATTCATATGTGAGTGACCCAATCTACGAGTTTTTGAGCTGCGATATGAGCCGTCATTCCACTTTGTCAAATTTTGACAAATACTTTTTGCCAAGGAAAATGAGCTTGTCTACAACATAAGGTTTTAGGCATGCCATGTTCGACGTTACACTGTCACCCCTCACTGATGGAGAATTTGGGGATAGAGACGTGTTCAAATGCAGTACACCAGAACGCATAATTAGTGGGAATCAGCGGCGGAGCCAGGAGGTGGCTAACGGGTGGGCCTGGAAAAATCAGGGTGGGCCTGAATATTTCCCTCACTGAGCACAATCCTCCTGTCCCGACACATCGTATATTCAAATAAAATGACAAACTGAACAATATGAAGTTCAGATCAGCCTTAGACAACAACAATTATGCCATTCTTAATATTCAATACGATAAAAAACACAAGGAAACACAAATGCTAAAATAATTTCATAATAAATTACAGCTTAGTCCTAAATGAAAAGAGTAAAAGAAATGATTTAAAAGCCAAACTAAAAAGGTACGTCTTGAGCCTCCTCTTAAAAATATCAACAGTTTCTGCGGACCTGGCGTCCTCTGGCAGGCTATTCCATAGCGGTGGACCAAAATGGCTGAATGCAGTCTCACCGTGTGTTTTGGTTCTCACGCTAGGAATAATTAAAAAGCCAGCGCCAGAGGACTTCAGGATCCGCGAGGGTTGATATGATAAAAGCAGGTCGGATAAATAAGATGGCCCAAGACCATTACGTCATTTTAAAACTAATAAAAGCACCTTAAAATCGATCCTGCAACACAAGGGGAGCCAATGCAGCGATTTTAAAACTGGTGTAACGTGCTCCCGCCCTCTGGTTCTTCACCAAGCTGCGTTTGAGGCAGAACAATTGATTTTAAAGCAAAGATTTAAACATAGTGTAAACTATCCATTTGACCTGAATATTACATACAGCATGATAACAAACAATAGAAATTCAGCCATGTATTTATTACGTGCGGCAATGACGTGACGTCATCTTCAGTAGAGGTCTCCATGAAATTAGGAGATTGAAAAGTCTTGCCTCATTTCCCCCAAATATTTCTAGCTCCTCCCTCCCTCCCTCCTCTATCCATATGAAATGATAAAAAGATGAGCTCCACGGAGGACCAGCAGCTCTGCAGAAGCGTGATAATGATTCCGATCATTTGAATCAGGTGTGTTGGAGGAGGGCGACATCGAATACTTGCAGGAATGGGGCCCTCGAGGACCGGAGTTGGTGACCCCTGTCCTACCCTATCAACCAGTGGGGAGTGTTTTTGGTCTTAATGTCCAGACAAGTGGAACAACCAAAACAGATATTGTTAACTTCTCTTCCTCATAGCCTTTGGATACTTTTATCAAGAGCCAAGGGTGCGGAGGACAGCCGAATTAAGTTCTGCAAGGCATCTCTTAAAATCAAAAGCAGGCAGGAAATGTTTGGGATTTTCCTCATCATAAAGTCAGGACGAGATGAGTGGTCACAAATGTGGCTGGATTAAAAGATCTAAGAGGAAATTGTCTTTGATAGAAGAAAATGGTGGACACATCACAAGTGTGGTGAGGACACAATAAAGGTATTGTGTTGCACAGTCATTCAAGAGAAGTGATAGCGAGTGATCACAGTGGCATGATGTCACCGGTTTTGTGCAACAAAGACGGACTTTCTTAGGCTAGGCAGATCTTGGAGTCAGATTAAAGACACTCGAAAGAACTATCTGAAGGGCACAGTCACATTCATTAAATGGTGGTTCATCCTTCCACAGTATATGTGATCTATCAGCCTGGTCCAAAATCGGTGAATTTAGGACTGTGCCGTCGATTTGATTTTAGAATAATTCACGATCATCATCGTTGAATTCCGGGAAACCGAACTCTTGCCTTACATTTCTCACTCGGAACATCTCCACAACCGGACCGCGTAATAAGTTTAACCTTTTTATTTATTTGAACGAAATTGAGATGGATGGGCTTCGGTTTGAAATAGGAAGTATCCAAAGCTGGGCATCGCCTAACCGTCACGAAGTTCCCGTCTGCATATTTAGCCGACCCACGGGATTTCAGTCCGTCCGTTGTCGGCGACAGCCAATCGGCGTCGAGAACTTAATGTACACATCACACGCAGGCACCGCACAAGCAGACACGACGCCAAATAAAGAAAAATATCAAATAAAAACAACAGACACACACATACGAACACGAAGTTTGCCATCTCGTAATCGCTGACGGAAGCCCGTTTAAAATCAGAGCCGGACCGGCCTATAGGCGGGTACTATATACGAACCGACCAACCCCCCCACGCTATAGACGGCTGATGAATAACAGATGCTCAACTTTTAGTAATGTGACAAAAGTGGGCTATTTTTTCACTACCCTTTAGTCAGCCTAGCAGCCAACACTAGCCAGTTGTCCTTGTACGCTAATTTTGAGCCTATATATGGCTTCAAAATATGAAATTGTGTACTATACTGTATGTCCATGTAATGTAGAAATCACAGTTGGATCAAAGTATTTCAAGGTTTTTCTAAGGAGCAGATTGAATTGCACTTGGAATCAAAGACAATTTGGGCAACTTTTTGAGGCCCTTTAAATGCACCATCTCACCTATGTACAATTAGATTCATGTCTTCCTAGTATCCTGGTGCAGCATTTTGGCCTTTTTAGCAACAAGCATCAAACATGTTGCTTTACTTGACTACAGTACTAGCAAAACTGTCGTTGGATTGTACAACGCACATACATGAGGCCACGTCTGGCTTCAATGATTACACTATTACTGTCAAAACTAATCAGCAATCATCAGCAGCATTAAATACGTACAGTAGCCTTGTGTATGTGCGCTGTTGAGCCATTGCACATTAAATGTGTTATTAAAGTCCCGCAGGTGCTATTAGCAAAGATTCTTTTTGACCAGACTGATTCACCGCAGTATTGGAAACACAAAGGTTTGTCACGGTAAGGCTCTATTTAGAGTCAAATTTGGTTGGGTACATTGTAAATCTCTCCGCCAGACGCTGCTCTGCGTACCCGGTGCCGTTTATTTGTGGCCCGTGCCAGTCGGAACCGCAGAATGTGTCAGGCTCAGCATAAACAACTGTGTTTAAAACTTAAGTAATAAAACAGCAGGCACTTGTCGCGAGTCAATCTGGGAGGGCACTGAGCCCCCTCAGAATGCAGTTGAGTCATTGACATACTGTAAATGGAGGGTGAGATATTACCTTACAATTGCAACAAAAAGGTAAAGAAAAGATGTCATATAGTGGTCGTTACAGCGGACAGCTATTCAAAAGCTGTTTTCTTTTAATGTGTATATGCATACATCGTGTCGTGAGTCATGGCGATTTATTTTGATAAAACTCAGGCTGTGCCCTGGAAGCTTTGAATTAGTCATGGCGAAGAATGGATGGAAGTTTGTTCTATTTTAACATATGTGTTACATTTGCAATCTTGCACCTGTTTCTCTTTGAACGTAGTGAGATTATATGCGTCTAATCCATTCTGCCAGCAGTCCAGAACTGTCTCTCAGTGAAAATGGGTGGTGTATAATCAAGCGCAAAATACTGCAACAGAGAACCCGGACTGTTAAACAACTGTAGTTTGACATTAAGGAAGAATAGGAAAGAATTTAATTCAAAAAGCTGCAAAAATGAGTGCCCTCAATTCCCCAATGCCTATTGAGTGTCATTTAAAGGAAAGGTGATGTAACACTGATGTACCACTGTAGGAAACAAAACGGATTTTGAATAAATGACCACTGCCATGACGAATGTACACCTTTGGCATTAAGACTTGTGCATATAGAGAAGAAAACACATTCCGAATACAATTAAGAGTAGGTTTATGATTGATGCAGTTATGGGTTAAGAGGCCTTCTAAAGTTTTTTGTTTGTATTTTTTTCAACTAATTACACTACTTTAGTATAAGATCCCACTGTATTTTTGTGGGAAAAGGTCCAAGTCAAATGATGTAACCTTTAACAAAAACTTTTTACATTGATTTTTAGCTGTGACTCACGCAAAGCTACTCGAGCACAGTCAAAGATTTCTTATCAAATAAATGTACAGGTTTAGGATTAGCATAATTGCTCCAGTGTAAAGATGTTTGTGTCTTGGCATAGTCAAGCAGCTGTTTTTATTAATTTTGCTGGCCAGGCCTCATGTCGGCTCGCTCTTAATCATAAACATACGCTGTTTTTTCTTCTTTTAATCTACTTGGAAAGAGTTTCAAAGAAGCGTGTCCTGATACATACTCATCTCCCTCAAAATGATGGATATAAATTAGCCGGTGAAATACACAAAGCAATATCCTGTTCGGAAACAACTCCTAATGCTGGGGCTTTTCCAGATAATCCATCTTAAATGTCACACCGAGGTATTCCGGTAATATAAATAAGAGCAGTCGTCTGCATTTCCAAAGCAAAACAGCTTCCCACCAAAATATTTGTGACGTTTGAAACGCTGTGATGTCCGTCTGGCGTCAAGGGCGGGTTTCCCCTCGTTTGTGAGCCACCTGCTGACCGCGCTGCGTCATCACATCTGCAGGCCAAGGAGAAGGTGGGAAGAGCGAAAAGCTGATTTGTTTATCATGCAGTCTGGTTGACGCCCTTGCGCATAATCAGCGTGACTCACGAGTCACTCAGGAGGTTTTGCACTGAACTCAACCAAGGCTTGTCCTCCTGTGAGGAGGAACCTGATGGTCGGGAACTCCCAATTTTGGAGAATCATAAGTAGACCGGTCGGAGTGGTCCTTTGATGAAGAAAGTTCTGGATTTAGTCTTCTATTAACTTCAAATGGCCCTAACCATGTTTGGGTAAACATTTAAGAGGAACTTTGGGGGCTTTTTCATGTCAAGGTTTTCAACTGAAAACTGAAAAAATATGCTGTCATTTAGGCTCACATAGGCTTTTCTTGGACCCCGAAAACACAAATATGAAAATGGGTATCAAAGTGGACGTTTTTGAAAATACAAACTGCTAAAATTTGGAGGGTTGATTTACATTGTACGTACTGTAACAGTTTTGCAGCCTGAAAGCGCAAACAAGAAAACGTGTCTTAAAGTCCATGCTTTTTAAAACATCACTTAAGGTGTTTGTTTACAAAGAAATTGAGTATTGCAGCCTGAAAACGCAAACAGCAAAACATGTCTCAATGTGCAAGAAAATGACACATCGCATTTTCGTGTAAATTTGATGATGAGACATCTGTTTATGTGAAACAGCGTTTTTCAGCCTGGAAACTCAAGTCGACATTTTTAAAATGGCATGCTTTTTGGAGTAAACGCTCATGCTTTGATCATTTTTTGACACGAAAACTGTGTCTCTGAGCTGATGAATGCAAACAAGTCTCTAAGTTTTTGAAAATGAGGCTGCTACCATTTTTGTGCGGAGGCTAAAAACATATATCTGTGTTATTTCAGCCGTTCATTTACAGGAGAATCTTAGAGTCGGAAACATTTTTGAGGACAATATCATTGCAGTTTGTGTAAACGCTGAAATGGTCTTTGATATGATCACAATATCCTAACAACAATAATGATAATATTACGAGTCAGCAATTAATCAAAAACTGATATATTGGAAGAAGGCCAACTATGATACAAGCAACATGACAAGTGGTCGCTATCTTGTGTAATTTTCTAAATAATAATGAATGAGCACTTTATGCGCTTCTAAAGGACGTGACCTATTACGGTAGTTGTCAAACATTTCACACAAAGTACCGCTTAAGAAAAAATACTGAGTCCTCCAAGTATCACCATCATGACCAAAATCAGCAGCGATTCTTTCACATAGCAAAGAGCAATAGTACCACGGGTGGTTCCATTATCCACAGTGCTCTTCTCACGAATAATGTTCCATTTGTGCTATTAAAATCGAGTTTTTAGGGCAAGTGGCGCTGTTTGAAACATCATGGCAAGTCCAGTGCGACAACTTGGAGAACTCCTCAAAATTTTGGACCGTACGAGCTTATTGGTGGATAATTGTAATTGGAAGTTGTCATCCAATTGGAGAAGGGATTCCCAGAGTAGCAGATGAAATGAAAGGATCGAGGAGATAGGTTGAGAAATGAAGTATTAACTTTACGTTACTGACACAGAAGCATGGAACTGCCTATGTGGAGTACATAGTTTGACTGGGCTATGTCCTTCTAGCGCATCGCAAAATGGTTTGAACATATTGGTAAAATGGAGGCCAAATGCTAAAAACGTTTTTTTTTCCCCATAATGCCACAGGGTATTGTACGGAAGCGTGGAACTGCCAAAAAACTGAGGGAAAGCCCCATTAACTTTGATTTGTTTGTTTTTGTACATGAACAATTGAATGATGAAGCAAAACAACATTCGATATTAGCATCAATTTCTATAAACAATATTTACTTACTTAATTTTCACTGTTGGTGACCTTTGTCCTGTCCATCTGGGAAGTGGCTGTGGCACACAACACAAGTCAATATCCTGAGGCCCTATGGGAAAAAAATGTAATACGTTTTTAGCATTTAGCCTTCGTTTTTTTTAATTTTTTTAATGAATGCATTCGAACAACTTTGCAGTATGTTCAAACGACATGTCCAATTAATGTTTGCTGCTCAGCTCTGAATAAAGCCTCACAAAGTCTGAGCTTCATGTTTTTCAATATCCCCTCAGCATTGCCAGTCTGAGGGGGGAGCTTATAAAATCAACATCGGGCAGATACAATTTTCATATCTGAGGCTATATTGTAACAAATAGCAATATTTCCCACATCATGCCGATCAACTGTGCAAACAAATGTGACACAGTGCTTTGGCCAGCAGCATCTGCAAGGCATTACTGACCACAAGAAGCTCATCTGGGGAGCAATTTTGGGGTCCAAAGACATCCCAGTGTCCTCTAAGCGTCTCATCTGTTGTGCTAGTCCGTCAACTCTCATGTGCTTATCACCACCATAACATCAATGTGTTTGACCGGCAGGGTTTCATCTGTATGCCATTTTCAATGTCAGAGTGGCTTTGAAGCAGATCCATAGTCTTTGTAAGGGGTATATAAGGGGGCTACAAAGGGGACACTTTCACTTCATGTCAGCTGCTTGCAATGAAGATAGGGCTACATGCATCTGGACTAGAGCTGGACTTCAAAATTTGCCACTGTAGCGGAGCATTTTCTATGCATAATTCACCAACCACAATATTAGGTACACGTGCACACTTCGTACAAGGGCTGCTTCAAATTTTGACTCTCACACGGCATCAGAATTGGAGCCCTTTGTATTCTTTTGTCTCCTAATGTAGCCAAATAAGGTATTCGGAAATCCCACTATGACCAGAACATAAACAAGTCACCAGTGATGCTGATTCCTCTATAATATAATCTCCATAACGCCTATGTGACCGGTCCGCTTATCCGCCAGTGACGGACGCCCATTTTGTAGGTGATGAACGGTAGACGGGAAACTTAAAAAAAAATTGTCCAAGCATAGTTTTTCCCGTTTATGTAATCGTCTATCCACCCCCGCTGGGCGATATTTGAAACGAAAAATTTACTGTGGCATGGAAGCCTCACTGGGGCCGGACTAAATGCATCTCCTTTAAATGCGGCGAGGCTTCTGAGGTCCTGGAAGGTACGTAAAACAAAACATATCCTAGAAGGTGTTTTCAGGAGACGCATTTAGTCTGGCCGCTTTAGTTTAGTCTGTGGCTTACATGCCGTGGTGAATATTTCGGTTCAAATATTGCCCAGTGGAGGGGTTGCTAGTGGTAGTTTATCGAAGTTGGTAGTCGGAAACGCTAACGGAAGCCCGTTTAAAATAACAGACGAACCTGCGTATAGGCGATTACTGGTCCTCCGGACAAAATGGCAGCTAGGTGTTATCTAGCTTCAAAAACACTACCAATGTGTCAAAACTACACGGATTGCAGCACATTCAAGCTTAAAGACCCGCAAGGCCATATGAGGTCCCCAAATGTAATCATTTATAAACAATGTACATTATAAATGTTAAGTTTGTCATGACAATATTAACAGTTATATATGTCAAGCCAAAATAGCCTTAAAAAAAACACAAAAATGTACATCGAATTAAGTACTGGCAAAACAATTGTCCATTTTATGTTAAGCCAGGCTGTTGAATTTAACCATAGTAACTTGTAATCTAACTTAGTTACTTTTAAAATCAACTAATCAGTAATACAGTAAGTAGTCAGCACTGATTGGTGAAACTTCATCATGAAGCTAAAATGGGCTTTAACTTTTTTTTTTTTTTTTTTTGCAGGTAAATGTGTTCAAGTGTTCAATGTTCCACCACTTTTTGCACAACTTGACGAATTGGAAAATTCATAAGTGTGTTTGATCCACGAAACAGACCAAAACATTTCCAAAGATGTCCACTTCTATCCTCTTCTTCTATGCCTTCCATTTCCTTTCTGCAGTATTCCAGATGTATTCCAGTCTCACAGCATTTCTGTTGCTGATGACACTAAAAGCTCGGTGGTCATTCCACTCCTCCTGATTAGTCGACTTAGAAAATTTTTCAGAGCAGCGGAGTTCAAGCCAGGGAGGCCTGGTCACTCATAGCTTCTCTTTCCTGGATATGCTTGTCGGGCGTCCCGCTGGCTGCTCGGGAAAGTGGGCGCGCGTTTAGTGTGCAGGGGTGCTAAAGGGGAGGCTCGTCATCTTGTACATATACGATTGAAGACCCAATCGTTTTCTTGGTTTCTTAGAGGAAAACACCACTTTGGGGGTGTTTTTGGTGAGGAATTTGCATTTTAACACGGCTAATAGCTCAAAATCTCCCAAAAAGTTGATTTCTGCATAGCATAGACTTTTTAAAAGATATTGGGATGATTGACGTGAGTTGTATCATTTGTTCCAGGCGCTTGGAGCACAAAATTGAAAAGATCGACCAAAAGTAGCGCTGACTTTGGGAACAAAGAGGTTAACAAAACCACAGAAACGGATAGCGTGGGTGGTGGTGTGCATGGTGAGCAAGGGCTTGGAGTTACAGGGCTTTTTTTTCTACTATTTTACTAATACTATTTTCATTTGAAAATCATCAGGTAATTTGTATTATTATTTATTTCATTATACTCTTTCAAGTGATTTCAGTGACGATTGTGAGTTATTCGGCAGGGACTAAGAAAAAAAAAAACGTGAACAGTCACTGTCACTCATCAAACCAGTGTTTGTTCCCACAAACGGTTTATGTCTAATAATACCTTCTCTTTTTTTTAAAGTCTTCACAAAATTTGGAGGCATCTATTGAAGGCTGGCTGGGCTGGGGTGAAACCAGAACACCGGGAAAGCCTTCTGACCTCAAAGGCTATCCATCAAAGGCTCCAATTCAAAGTGTCAACGTGCATTGTGGAACACAATAGAGGAGCGCCTCTACCGGGGAGTGGGAGGAAGTATTGGACGTGTTTGATGTAACTGTAGATGCTCCGAGGTGATACTCTATTTTTTTTAAGTCACCTTTGTCGCCCACACTAGACACTTGCTTCCTGTCCAAGGAGAAAAAGAATAGAGCAGCCAATAAATAGCATTTGATCTCTTAATATACGCCTTTAACATGTGGTGCACCTGTACAATCTAATAGGATTCAATACAAAGGGTAGAGATGAGTCAAAATATTAGACGGCTGGAATGGAAATTTACCGGTCTGCCACATGTGATCAGATGACACCTTTGTCTAGACTTTGTCATGATGAAGCAGCATGTGGCTCAAGGATATTTTTGCACTTTCTGGTCCAAGTAACATTAAAAGATGAATTTTCATCGAAAAAAAAACCCTGACCCTTAAAAAAAAAAAAAAATGTCTGATACATTCCACAAGAAAATCTGACTTAATTCTTACGTTAACTTTATCGAAAATAAAACTGATTGTCATCATATGACTTTTTAAATTAATTGATCTCAGTACTGTACTCGATGTTTTTTCTTAAAAAAAAATCTTTTATTTTTGTAAAACAAAAATACTGCTACTCAGGTATTCTCTTATCACAACCCCCCCCCCCCCCAACCATTTTTGGACTTTTTTAAAATCATGAACAATCACATTTTATTTTTGGAACACCGTTACCGAAAGCAATTGTCCGTTTATGCTCACGAGGCAGGTCAATGTTTTACATAAGCGTATCAACAGCTGCCGTGTTCCTCAGAAAACCTCATATACAGCTCCGTGCCTCGGCTTTGTGCAACATTGCTCCTCTCTCTTACAAATCTAACAAAAACTCTAGAATTGAAGTCAAAGCTGGTCCAAATATTAATTGGCGCACATGCTTAATACATTTACAGTTGCTTTTACACCAGTCATCCTCCAAACCGCCAATTAAAGTATAATTAAGAGGAATGAAAGGATCCTTACTCACACAAAACGCCCTAGCAGGATCTTAACCCTGACTTTTCCATTTCCTGCGCAGCACTAAATGTAAGAGGGTCAAGGGCTCAGTTAAAATACACAGTGTATAATGTATTATTTATTTTATTTTTATAGTTTGTTCCCAGCGGGGCTACTGGTGCCGGCGGGGCTCCAGACAGCTATAGCACATACTCACACACACACGCGGATCACTTTCAGCCATTGTGTGTATGGGGGCGGAGGAAGATCGCTCATTAAAGCTATAAAGAGACGATCAGCAAGCATGCTTCACACTCACTCAGTTCACACCACAGAGTGGGAGAGGACCGACCACTATTGCTTGAACTCCATAGAGACTCTTAAGTTCCTTTGACTGGACTTCCATTAAAAAAAAAACAAACAAACACGGAAATGGTGGTCTTTAGTTTTGCTGTGTGATCTCGTGGAAGAAAAAAGCGCAACATCGGCTCTAAACTCGGCCGCGCACATCTACTTGGCTTTCTTCGGTTTTGCGCGCAAGGATGACGCTGCTGGGGCGCACTTGGAATAAACGATGGCTCCTGCTGCTCCTCTTCACCACGGCGGCGAGGTGCCACGCACCGGAGGGTCGCCCCAAACCCAACTACATCAGGCCGGTTCTCCTTGCAGATGCTGCGGCCGCGGACGATCAGGCGTCCACGGCCGCCTCCAACCGTTCGGCTGCCGCGCACGCAGGCGCCGTCAAGAAGTTCAACATCTTTGCGCAGGTATCTTGCATCTTCACTTTGATTGGATTTGTTCATCGTAATGATAGGGGGCATTATTATTAACACACCAATAAGTATGCATCGCTGTAGTATGACTCTAAAAGGCAGCATTTGTGTAGGATGTCTTGGGATTGTGCAGGTGTACAGTACTGTACCTCATATTAGCAAAGAATCAACGGAAGTGGTCAACTGGTGCGACTGAATGATGTTCGGTGGGATACGGTGTGCATCCCCGCGTTTGGTATTAATCTTGTATTGGATTGTGCATACTTGTTACGTCTATTTTGCATCAATTAAACTGTTTTAGAGTAACATCTTTGATGTATATTACATATTTTAGTTTGCCCCTAATTTTTTGTCTTGAAAAACATTCAATTTTATTCTCAATGGTTTTCTTGAAAATATTACCTTTTTTACCTGACTTTCTTAACGTAAAATTACAAATTCAATCAGATTAACTTTATGTAGCAAAAAAAAAATACAAATAATTTCATAATAAAACTACATCTGAAAAAAAAAAAAAAAGACCATCACAATATTGAGAAAAAGAAACCTGACTGTAAATGTATGTCTTTAATATTCCTTTGTACAGTGGGAACATACATTTTAAGGAAATATCACCGTGGCAGTTTAATTCAAAGTTGAACACGTTCAAAATTTCCAATTTTGGGTGGTGAAGCAGCATGTAGCTCATTGCCCATGATCACTTTTTCAAGTGAGTGTAAACAACTGCCTAAGTGATCACGAGGCAATTTGATGTATAGTACGGCTGCCGGGTTAGTCACATGACCTGGCGTACTGCATTCCATGCATTTGCTCTGTACAATCTATCCTCTTTCTTGGGCCAAAGACAACATTTGTGGTGCTTCCCATATAGATAGTACTGCCAAACTACTTACAAACCAGGGAACTATGAACTTAACCTGGGAACTTAAAGTTAGCAGTACGCCATGTAAAGTAAGTCTGCTTTATGTGCATGCTTATTGGCTATTCATTGAATCCCCCCCCCCCAAACCCCTTCTCATAAACTCTTAATTGCCTTACAGATGTGACGCCACTGCTCACCTCCGCAGTAAATCATTAACTGCAGCACAAATGTGAGGGAAAAATATGACCAGTGGGGAAAAAAAGTGACCAGTGGGCCCCGACACGCTTGTCTATGCTTTTAGTGTCCTTCAAATGATCCTTGCCAGGATTAGGGGATTCTTACCAAAGGTGGGGTGGGGGCGAGATCATTTTACGCACAGCCTTATCCATACTTTTAGCACTGCTCTTTTAATGCTAAAGTGACACATTTGACTAATAGGACAATGAAAAGCAGTATGTAAGTTATTGAAAGTTTAAAAAATGGGCAAAAAACTACATATTAACTTGCAAACCACATCAAATGCACACATTAATTGATCCATTAAGTTAAATTTGACATCTACAACATTTTTAGGAAGAGCTGTATGTAGGGTTGCCAACCGTCCCTTGAAAAACGGAATCGTCCCGTATTTAGGAACGTAAGCACGCACGTATTGAGTTGTAAAGGGATGCACTTTGTCCCGTAATATTGTCAGAGTAAAAAATAATCTGTAAAATGTCGATGGAATTAATGAACAACACAACAGTTCCCTTTCTATGACAATTTACGGTAACGGTCCTAGGCCCTCCCGTGCTCTCTGACCAATGAGCTGACACACATTCATACACGAGTATGACGATACAGAATCCGCCTATCTTATTGGTCAAGGTAATATCGCTTGCCAAAGTAGATAGCGGAAGTCAACAAAGCAGCATGACAAATTTGTTGTCCACCAATATGGCATGTAAAGAATTATTTGTTTTTTAACCCTCCGATCAAGGTTAATATGGGAATGTGCAATGAATGTCAACATTGTATGAACAAACAACATATAATAATTTAGAGGTGGAATAAACAAGTGCAATTGATTGACAGGTATGTTAAATAGATTAATAATGAATAAAAGTAATAAATTGATGAATAACAGATAAAGAATACACACACAGCCTTAAATCTATTACAAGTTCAAACAGATATGCATTGTTTTTATTGTACAGGGAGTCAATATACTACACTAACCATAAATTATTATTATTTATTTTTCCCTTTTATGAAGAGTAAGTGGACAAATATGTGAAAATGTTCTGCTGAACTGATTAAAGGTGAGCTCATTTTGAGCCTCAACTTGACATGTCTTGCTCAGTAGTCAAAGAAGTTTCTGCCAAGGCAGAAAGATCATTGCCCTTGGCAACACATAATGGAAATTCTGATTGGATAACAATACAACCTTCTAAATGATATATTAATAAATATATATATGAATTAATTGCAAATGTCACTACTTTATCTTGAGGATCGATACTTAAAATTGAGGACTCTGGATCGGAATATCGATATTTTGTTATCGAGGTGTCCCTTTTTTTTTTTTCCCAGGAGTTGGCAACCCTAGCTGTATGTGTACAATACACAATAAATCAATGAAATCGACCCTGTTAGCATAACCAAAAAGTGCTAACTACATTATATCAAAATGGCCCAAAGAATAAAATATTTATATCATACTACTGTACATGACATGTCCAGCAAAGGACAATTAGCATAGCAACAAAAACGCTCAACTTACCGTACATCACACGGCCATCATTTTGGACCCAAGAAGGACCTTCATCTGTCAAATGAGTTGTCCTCACATATGCCTGTCCCATTTGTTAATTTTCAAAAAAAAAAAAAAATAGCCCTTGGGTAATAACTTGGTTAAAAAAAAAAAAAAAAAAATCTAATGAAGACTTCCATTCAGTTCAGCAAATGAATAACTGCATACATTTTAGCTTGTTCTTTGGCCTTTTTGTGAGACATTCGCAGAGGTTTGACCCCATTAGTGGCAGGAGCTTTCCAAGCTTTTTTTTTTGCTGCATTTTGTCCTTTTCAACATGGTCCTTGTGACATGTTCACTGGCAGCTGGCTGCGTGCAAAGTGCTGAGCGCGCTGACATCCTGCCCTAAGCCAACCATGATACGAAAGCTGAACCGAAAAACCTCAAGCCGAAGCTTGCCAGACCTCAAATTTGAACGTCTGCTTGCACCTTGGCCACTTTGATAATATGGGGAGCCATACGTGTGCGTGTGTGTGTGTAGACCACCAGTCTGGAGGCAGTAAAAACATGGCATGTCCAAGTTATGCCTCTAATGGAATTCATGGCAGGCTTTTACATGGACACAAACAGTAGAGTAAGTGTGTGTATGTACTGTATATGAATGCCAGGAGGTTTTCCACACTTGTAAAGCTGCGGCCTCTGCCACATTATGTGGCTTCTACTGAATAACATTTGACTGGCCCTCTGATTCCAGTAACAGAGAGGCCAGTTACAAGCAGAATAAATCAGGAGGTAAAAAGGCCTTTCAACTGGTGTACGCGCTGTTGCCTTTTATTTAACAGACCTTGACGGCATCGGTAACCATCCATGTATCCGTCGTCATCTGGTTTTGAGGACCATTTCAAGTCGGCGATGAAATTAAAAATTTTTTTGTAAGCATCAAAGACAGTTTTGCCCTGAATGAAGCTAAAATATATTTTTGTACCATGCAAGGACAATTGAGTGTTTAACGAAAATGACACACATGTTCTTGTGCACTTTAAAGACAGTATGGTGCTCACGACCGCACTATCAGAGGCCGAGACTTGCCTGAGTCCAAAACTCACTCGCGAGAGTCGAGGGCAAGACCGAGGGTAGACCAACACCGAAATGAGCAGCGACCGTGACAAGACCAAGACCATAAAAAACACATTTTAAAATCATGACAAGAATGAACAGTTAAAGAGCATTCCGTCTTTAATTATTTTTTCCCTTTAAACACATTCCGCAGCCAAAAACACGGTGTCTTTAACTTTGTTAAAGTGAGAAGGGAAAAAAATAGCCAATTTAATTGATGTGGCATACAGCCAGTCTGTTCAATAAAGCCAAGTGAAGGTGGAGGTGGAATTACAGTAAAACCTCTTCCCAGAAATATTCATCTCTGAAAGACAAAATTAGATTTGCAGGTGTTACTTAGAAGTGAAGTTGAATAAGAGAAAATCAGTGCTGGTTTTGACCGGTCTGGACGGTAAATCCCCAAGACCAGCCAGGCAGAGTCTGCTTATATCGGTGTTGGCCTACTCTCGGTCTCAGCTTCTTTCGGTGTCATTTTCGTTAAATCCTAAATTGTCCTTGCATGGTACAAAAATATATTTTAGCTTCATTCAGGGCAAAACTGTCTTTGAAGTTTACAAAAAATGTAATTTCACTGCAGACTTGAAATGGTCCTCAAAAAAAACCCAAGACTTTTGGGAGTCGAGACCGGGACAAGACCAAGACCTTCAAAATGGGACGGTCGAGACCCATCTCAAGACCAAGACCGATCTTGAATGTTACAACATTACCACATCGTCTTTAATACCTCATTCTTTGTAAAAATTGAAGACAACTTGGAGTCTTTTTTAAAAACACTAAAGGCGATTACCAATCTATTCCTCAATGAACCCAACATATACATTTCAGAAAGCATCATAGAAGATGAGTAGAGTGAAGACCTTTACAGCAGGGTTGTCCAAACTCAGTCCTCAAGGGCAGAGTCCTGCCTGTTTTCCATCTGGCCCTGCTGCAACACACCTGATTCAAAAGATCATGATCCGTTATCAAGCTTTTTCAGGCCTTGCTGATGAGTTGATCATTTGAATCAGGTTTGTTGCAGCAGGGACAGATGGAAAACAGTCAGGAAAGTGGCCCTTGAGGACTGGAGCTGTTAAAAACCCACGCAAACATCAGGAAAACTATTCAACCCCTCTTTTTTGTTTTGTCGGTGTTTACCCTTTGTTCATGTCGCTCTTGTGATGGTAAAGTTTCCTGTTTTGTTAGAGCTCAACTATCGGTTGTTGGTTTCATCATGTCATCGCAAAGACTGAAAGACTTGTGATATACAAACTAACCGTACATTCGGCTGGATAAAGTAACTTATGTCCGGTACGCTATAGGTATTGAAGACTATTTTGTCTTTGCTAATTGTATCGACCCTTCAAATAAAATCCATTTTTTACTGGTGAGTGGCACTTCGTCGCTGTATGAGCCTCAACCAGTCGCTTTATTTGCGATCTGCGATGGGCTCCGCATTTAAAAGTCCTCCCGGCCCACCCCATTTCGCCCCTGAGCTGGCTGTGAAACGTTCATAATGAGCTGAGAAAGTCAGGCGGAGGTGTGTCAGCTTGTTAGCGCCGCAGTCGGCCTCCCGTCCGGTGGCCTTTCCAGTCTGCTGCACCCTCGGGTACCAGCAGGGCCCCCAGCTCGGACCTATTAGGGGGCCTCCTGCGGTGACCTCATTCGCCGTAATTGGACCTGTTAATGACAGAGGAGACCCGCAGTGATTTAAAGACATTGTCTGTAAGTGTAACAAGTCAGGATGTCTTGTTTCCTCTAAAAGACGTCGTTCCAAAGTTCACAGACGTGTTTGGACTGATAAAGGGCGCCAGAGTTGGCATATGACGGCCTGGGATTTTGTCGGACTGATTCATCCTCGGTTTATTTGATATCTGCTGTCTTTTGTTTGCTGTTTGTTTACTTGATGAGGTTCTTTTTATTTGACTCTGCAAGGCCTCTGCAACCAATTATTTTGTCATCCACTTGTATAAACCCTGAAGTGCACAGACAGGGGAATCACTTTTTATCTTTTCCTTTTAATCAAGTAGGATTCCTATTCTGGCTCATGTCATGTGTCACTTGTTGCTAGGGCAGAACTTTAATGTGCCTTATAGACCATATTATTGTTCCTGTGTATGTCACACGTTTGTTGCTGCGCAGAATTTGTGGTGTACGAACGTCATTTCTTGTAAGACCAAGTACGGCTCCTTTTTCCAAAATCTCAGAACTAGTTTTTCCCTAATATGGAGAAAATTGGCCGACACTCTCAATAAAGCATGCCCAAATAATCAAGAATGGGCAAGAGTGTTGCTGTCACAAATGTTTTTCTGATCCTGAGAGCAAATCAGGTTCTAGTTCTGAAAAAGAACCTAAACTTCACCCACCAAGATGGAGATGATCGTGTAAGAGTACGTGGAGGGGATTGGGGGGGGGGGGGGGGGTGTTGGCGGGGGTGGACTATTCCTGTAACATGCCTTTTGTTCGAGAAGAAAACAAAAAAAAGCCTACAATTGTATTCATTAAGAAATGGATTGTGTAATATGTCACAATCCTACCAGAAGTTTGCCCAAAGGTGGGAGGAATTATTTGGTTTACTATGTTTTTATTTTTTATTTGGTATTATTCATTTATTTATTTATTTATTTTTTTATGTCTGAGCTGTCCTGTGAAAAACAAGTATGTCCAGTTTTGGCATTTTTTTAAATGTTCACGTTAACGGAATATCTTTAACACGGAAACCCCATTAACGTAAAAAAAAAAAAAAAAAAAAAAAAAAGGTGAAAAAAAAAAAAAGACTTACCGGGAAGTGCTTTTCACAGGACAGCAACAATATGATTAAATACAATAATTTATTGACAATTATGAGGATGCTAGGACTTGCCGGGGTCTCCGGGCCGGAACACAGTTTGAGAACGCATTGCGTAATTATGTCGATTAAACAGTGGCATTACTAAAACTGACCAACCAGCTCTGCAATTTAATGAAAAAAAATGTTCAGTGAGATTAGTTTGTTTATCACCAGGTATTTAATTACACTATAGGTTTATTTTATTCACATTTACACTATCTTAATTTATCATATGATGAGGAATCGATTACTTAATTTAGACAAAATGATCTGCCAATAGAACAGGAAAATTGGGCCACTGAGAAGTAGAACAAGCCAACTCCATTGTTGGCCTTCTGCAGTTAAATGGACAAATGAATAAAGATAAGACCTCAATCAAGGTTTCGTTCCAATTTTGACATCCTGGGTGCGGTCATTTATTGCACTCAGCAATTTTCCTGATTCATCAGTGCAATTAGTCAATTAGTCATTCCATGCCGCAAGAACAGCAAAAGCCAAAAGCTATCTTTCTCAATTCAGTCCTTACCCAAATAGGAACAGATAAAAACGAGTATAAGGCATAGCAAATGCTTGATTTCTGCAATAAAGAAAATGGGCCATCATTGACCCCTATTTCCAAGATGGCCGCGCCCATGAAACCATGCTTCACCTCCCGCAAAAATATCCCAGAAATTGAGGTTCAGAGATTGGCAGAAGATTCAGAAAGTATGGTGAGCTTCAGCTTGGGTGCTAGTTAGGGGTGTGCAGCTCTCCAATAAAAGACAATTCAATACGTCTCTTGATACATGGGATACGATAGAATTCAATGTCCGTTAATTTTAAAGAGGAACGATTCAATTCGATTTCTTTCAGTGGGATTCCGATTTGATATGAACGAGCTTGTCATTACTGTAAATGTGAAATTTTCTTCAGAGTTTACATTGTATCTACTGTATTCATCTCCAATAAATGACAATGACGTGTGTAGATATTCGTTAAAGTGGAAATATTGAATTCAGTTCAATTTGACACACTTACGTCTTTTAAATGAAATCCAATTTAATGATTCAAACTGGTTTCTTGCGCATTAGTATAAGTGAATGTTATTTATCATCTTTCATGAAGTTTTGGTAGATTTGATGGATGTTTGTAATGAAATAAAATCTTGGAAAACCACAATAGCTGTAAAAACAAATACTGCATACAGAACAAGTAATAATCATTAGCAAATCACCAAGATATAACCCGCCATAAAACTTTAAATCACCCTCCCGCAAAATGACCAAAATTAAGTTAGTCCCCTCTAGTTCTCAGCGGCTCAATTTGACTTGGCAATATTTGTCGAAACAAGTTCTTTGGGGAAAACTGTGTGTGTTTCAGCATTTGATAAAAGTTACTCAAAATTTCCACTCAAATGTCAAGGTAGTTAAATTTGTTTCTTTTTGAAAACAAGAGGATACGCAGTTTGGATAACAGATGGATTGATAGGTGACGGTGTAAAAAGTTGGCATCAATGTCCTAATTCTTTTTTTTTTTCTTTACACAAAGTTCCATTGACATGAGCTGTACAGCGGAACAGTGTTTTGCTTGTAAATAAGGGTTCCACAACGCTGCTTTTTAGAGATTGTTGACCCCGCAGCATGAGTCGAAGGGTGTTTGATGGGGGGAGGTGGGGTTGCTTCCCTCATGGCGCTGCGTCTGTCTCCATCCTTATCGCCTAGGCCGGCATGCCGAGAGTGGCCGCGGAGTAAAATAGCTCTCGGGGGCCATTTCCTGCGCGGGATCATCTAAGGCTTATGCTTTTATGTGTGGAGCAAAAATAAGGGAGCGACAACAGAGACGAGACGTATCCGAATTAAAGCCACACGTCCCTCAGAAGTAGCGAATGAGGCATTTTAAAATACCGCCAGATAAGGTGAGGTAATCAGATGGAAAGAGGGAGGGGGCGAGGGGGATGGCTTGACTCACCACATTTCAAAGACTTGGCTGTGATGGAAGAAGTGAGGCCCATTTTTCTTCCACACCTACGACATGGATGCGAGCCTGAGAGACAGATAAAACGTACGTAGCGCTGTATGAAGTATTAATAGCAGCTGGGAGCCATCGATTTGTCTTCATATTCATGTCAAAAAGAACTCGGACATTTTTGTAACCACCATGACCATGTGACTCTCGAGAATGAAACCGATTGGAAGTTGCACGGCTGTTTTGAGCTACATCCCATTAAGCACGGACCATGAGAAAATGGATCGATTTTAAGATTTATGATTCCAGCACCTGAAATATACGTAAACAAGTTCAACACATAAAAGCACATATCAAGCTAATATTTAGCTTATAGCATACACAGCTGCAGCATATACATACATACTGTACATATACAAATACAGCATATGGTTTCATAGACTTGCTTGCCCTCATATATTTTTTTCATTCGAAAGAAATACATTTGGCTAGCCCATCAATTGGTGTTCAGTAGCATGCTTTCACTAACAGCTAAATTATTGTATTGTCTCGAGCTTCTAAAAAATAATCATTTTGACAAAATAGTACCACGTTAAGAACATTTAACGGCAAAAATATGTTAGCGTATTAACCACATAACTAGTGCTACCCTTAACATTTTTATCTTTCTCTTGAGGAACTGCCAAAAATATAACGCATTTGTACAATTGTTTTTTGTGTGCGCCTGTGTTTGTGTGTGAGGGGACAGGAACTGGTGTGCCATGTTTAGGCACTCCCCGCACCATCCCAAATCCCTCCATGTTCACGACTTAACTGTCACTAAAATGCATGTATTGACATTAGTGCAATTAGCTTAAGCCTGAAGCTAGCTAGCAGCCCATTTGTGCCAGGTGTTGTGGAAAACTTCACAAACACAAACACATTGTTGGGTATTATGTTTAGGATATTGTAAATGGATTATTTGGTTGTATTGCTGTGTGTTGCTGTTGAGGTGTTGTGGCGAACACGTCACTTGCGCTGCCATTTTTTGTTTTCTGTTTTCAGTGCTTAAATGGAAATGTTAATGAAAATTGCCACTGTTACATTGTCGCCTTAGTGTTTTCAGAAACTGTTTGCAGTTCAAAAAGAGCTTTTGCAAACAGCTAGTTGTGGTGTAAAGGAAAAAATCTTATTTGTTACCATGTGACAGTTGTCGTTCCCAAATTAATTTTATGTCGTGGCTGGCCGGGTCTGGCTTTGTTTTCACTTGCACTAAATTACATTCCAGTCAAATTCCCTGGAATACTGTGGTTGCTTTAAAATGCTTTGTCTTATTAGCATTATCATTTGTCATTTGTCTCTGGGGCGGTGAAGAAACTCAGTCATAATAAAAATGACAATTGAATTAATGACATGAAATCCATTTGGACACTACGTGAAATAATATTCTCATGATGTTATCACATATGGAGGCTTGTTTGCGCCAGAACTAAACACAAAGGCATTTAAATAGATAAACTAAATATGAATAAATGGTATCAAGTGGTACAAATGTATAGAGGACCAAAACTGCCAAAATCTAAAGTAAATAAAAGTGAAAACAAAAACAAATATGATTGAAAAAATAAACCAAACTATAAATAGATGGATATTTAATTGTATTTCTATATTTAACATTTATTTCCACATTTAATTGGAATCTTTTTTTTTTTTACTACTTATTTTTTTACTTTTTTTGGGGTCCTATTTCCATATATTATTATTATTATTATTTTTTCAATTATATATTTTTTATATTCACTTTTATTTATTTTTGATTGTGGCAGTTTTGGTTCTGAAATGTAGAAGGAAATGTTATTCAAATGAGGGGGCGGACTTAAATTTGTCTTTGGTTGAACTATTCGGTTGATCCACATTTCAGTGCAGAAATCAACTTTGTATGCTTGGCCTGCTAGCAAGCCATAGCGAGAAGTCTTGTGTCTAGTAGGTTAACACCACATAAATATAGATTCGATCGCGGAAGCCTGCGCGGACGGGTTTGCGGCTCCGCTGAAACTGCCAAAAATAAAAAATAAATAAATGAATAAGTGAAAATAAAAAATATAATGGAAATATTTTTTTAAAATATATATAGAATTAAGAACAATATATATACTGTATATATCATACAAAATAAAAGTAAAAATAAATAAAAAAAATAAAAAAGTTTTAAAAATAAAAACTAAGTAGCAAAATAAATGTGGAAATAAAAAAAATATATATATATAAATAGTTAAATATCAATTTAGTTATATTTTATTTTATTTATTTCAATTATATTTTTTTACATTTGTTTTTATTTTCACTTTTATTTATTTTTTTATATTGGCAGTTTTGGTCCTCCACATAAATGTTTTCGATTGACCATTTAGATTCCAGGATGTAATTTGTAGTTTTTATTTTTTCACTACATTTCATTTAACGATAATATGAGTTTTGTAATTACATTTTATTTAATAGTATTTTTAGTCATTTAATAACATATCTATTTATTTTTGTTTTTCATTTGATGGCATTTTTCGAGACTTTTTTATTGTGTGAAGGCGAAGGCCTTCACACATATGTTATTCTAGTTTATTAATGACATTTTATTTTTAGACATTTAACCACTTATATGACTTATCCATTTAATGATGCTTTTAGTTATTTGACAGTGTTTTTATGTTTTACTCATTCAATAACTTTTTCATTTAATGATGCTTTCAGTTATTTAATGACCCATTGATGTATTTTTATCATGTATTTTATTTGACATTAAACCACTATTGAAAAGTACGATGAAAAAACATTGCATTCTGTGAGTAACCCATCAAAGAAGTGGTGAAATGTTGTCTTTTAATTTGGAGGCTTGTTTTATGTGACAAAATGAATGTCATAAATAAGGCTCCATATTGTGCTGCTATGAAATACTGAAACAAAAACTGCTACACATTTTAGTAGCCGTAAGAGTGTAAAAATGAGGACAAGAATAATATGTTTTGAAGTATCAATGCTATTCTCCTTCTCCTGGACTCAGTGATGGATGAAGGCTCAATTTAACACCCTTTGTTTCCTTGCTATCATTGCCTCCATGTGTTCAATGTCACAAATTAACTTAATGACTTCCAGCGTGTGGAAATCTGAATAACTGGTAGACTGAATTAAACATGTGGCATCGTGTCGACCCCACGGTGGAAATTATTCTGTTTGTTTCCATGTTTATTTATCATAAGAATGATAGCATGGTGAGCTACGCTGGATCTCTGAGAAGCCACTGTCCAACGTGTCGGCCACTCGTCGTTTTAAGATCGAGGAATCTAAAAAGTCGTATCCGCGGCTGCTCGTATTTTACGTGCTGCTGTTTTTTTTTGTTTTTTTAAACCATGACCTAGCTTGCGTCGACTTGACTTTTATGCTATCAAAACAATGAGTTCTCATGGCTTTAGTAATGTTGATCTGAGTAACAAAAAATTATAATAACTGAAATAATACCCGTTACTTTTTTTTTTCAGATTAGAGGGAGAATTTATTACGCCGCAATCTGGTGATTTTTAGACTGGGACAAGATTTGGCATTCGCGTCATCATTCTTGTTGCTGAGAATGTAAATTTTCTTACACAAGGACATGTATAGTGTATGACGGTTCTGTGAATCTTTTGTGTCTTTGTATTTAATGTTCCCTGATTCACGTGCCTCTGTGTCGCTGCTGTCCGTTTCATCAGCTTTACAGCACCATGAGATATCAGCCAAGATATCAATCTTTCGGAGATAAAAAAAAAAGGTAACAAACCTATTTTGATGAAGGAAGGACTACAAAGTACACATCTGTTTTCAAATATAGGAAGTAAAAGCAAAAAGATGTCAGAAAAAGAAATACTTTAAGTAAAAAAAAAACAAAAACACATGAACAAAGTATTTGCACTTTCCATCACGGTACATCGGCCCAGAATATAAAGATGTTGCAGCTGCGGAAACGCTTGACCAATCCGATCCGGAGATGGGCGCTACTGTTAGTCACGTTTTGGGCACAGTAATTCACTTCTCCAAATTTGATTTGTGACACGCTTCATGTCCAACTGCTCTGCTTCGCCCTCGAGTCCCACGGCAACAGCGCTTACACGTGTAAGAAATTACATCAAGATGCCACATCCAGTGAAAGCCTCAAACTCAGAGTTACTTCTAAAGTAGGGTGCAGTATTACGCCGACTATTTGGTGGTTCATCTTTCGCAGTCTCGCTATATGACAGATTTTTAAGTACGCATTTTCAATGGGATTTTACAATATACAGGCGAGTCCAAATTGAGAGCTGCACACCTTTGGTTCAGCGTATACAACAACATGCCAGGCAGCACTGACCTCCACCAAAGGCTGAGATGGCTGAGTTCTCAAATCGTAATCTGCGCATCTCTCCTCCTGAACCAAAAAGATAACTCTATACAAGGGCCTGACCGATTAATTGGTCGATATCGGCTCTTTCAAATCGGCCAGAATCAACTTGACGTTTCACCCCAATTTTTTTCTACCTTTTTTTTCAGTTCACACATTAACACGGCATAAGACAAAGATAATGACATACAACCCCCCCCCCCAAAGAGAAATTGACAAAAAATAAATAAAAATCTGCCAATTTTGCTCTCTGTTGTAAAGTTACACAAATTCTAAAGGACAAAGTATTGTAAACAGTGACATGTTCTGCCTGTTATTTATATCTATGTTGTTGAAATAAAAAAAGCTGTTTAAATGTATTTATTTATTTATATTAATTGTCTCATTAATCGGTTATCAGAATTTTATCCTGCCAAATAACGGAACCGGCTTCAAATAATCCATATCGGTCAGGTCCTACTCTTTTACCCAATTCCATATACTCAAAAGTCAAAACACATTCTTTTCACTTGTCAACAACATAGAGAAGCAGACCAAAACAACACACTGACACACATTGGCACAACAAGAGAAAAATGCTGTAAAAACATAGCGATCTTAGGACAAACCACACAAACACGACTAAATGGACTCTAAAGAAGTATGATTAGTGGGGTAATTACCCCTGAGGTACGTCTGCAGGGCTCATTAAGCACTTAAGAATGCTTGGAGAAAGAGTTGGAAATCTAATTGCTCCAATTGTCTGGAGCACCTAAAAATAACAAAAGGGGCGGTGAGAAAAATAAAGTCGGAATCGTCGACGGACATCAGTTTAAAATTAGAGTCGGACTGGCCTATAGCATATACAATTTTTTTTACCCCCGGAAAAAAAGGCGAATGACGGAAGGGTACCCACGCTGCAGACGGATGACGAATAACGGACGCTCAATTTGTAGTAAAATGCCCAGCTATATTAAATAAATCATTTTTGGAATCATTAAGTGTAACTGGATAGTGTTCCATGCCTGACCTGCTTTGCTTAACCAAAGAAGCAGTTCAAGCCTACCACATGAATGGAAAAATGCATTTCCTTTTTTATGCTATTATTATACCAGCAAAACAGGTCAAATGAATTTAAATTGAATTGATGTGTTTCCTCAGCAGGTGTATCCGTGCAGCAATGACAAGGAGTGCAGCGTGGGAAGTTACTGTCACAGCCCCCAGCAAGCGCCCTCGCGCTGCCTCGCCTGCCGCAGGAGAAAGAAGCGCTGCCACAGAGACGCCATGTGCTGCCCCGGCAACCGCTGCCATAACTGTATGTCAAAAACACAGTATCGATGCATGCTTAAAAGCAAATATCAGTACAGTGAAAAACTGTTTATCACTGGGACTAAGTTACAAACCCATCAACAATCTGCGATATAGAGACCATTTTTTAAATTTAGCATTATTAGAATTGAAATAATGCCCTGACTAACTACTGAGAGTTAGGGCTGGAATTATTATCAAAATTCAATCGTGATTTAATCGTGATTTTGATTTTGGCTTCTCTCGATCTTTAAAATCTTATAATTGAAGAGAAACTATTTAATTGCGGAACGGTGTCGTGCATTTGCAAGTTCCCGGCTTTCTGAAAGTAACCTGAATGCACCATGTTGTTCATGAGGCAAGCGTGTACCGTATGTGATTCAGCAGTCCCTGAGCGTGCGTCAAGCTGTTTAATGACAGTTGGAATTTACTGTAAAACTCAGCAAAAAGAATTACACACATTGTATATTCAAGTGTAACGCATTCTTCGTTTTTAAAACATCGCTAACACTTATGCTAAAGTTAGCGTAAAATCTAACTGACAAGCTAACGGGAAATTAGCATCAACTTCGGGAGGGATATTCCTTCAAATAACGAATATTCAAACACAAACGCTGTAGAAACACGTACACACGTAACATAACAGTACTTAAAGACACAAATTCTTTGTAATTTGTGAAAAGCGAGTTATATTAAAAGAGTTCAATCGCAACTTTCTTCTTAGCTCATTTTAAGTGCATACTCCATGCATGCACGGCACCACACTGCTGCAGAGAGGCTAGCGTGCAGGAACAGCCGGTAATTGTTTGTATCTATTGTTTTTTAATTGAATTATTTTTGTATATTCTTTACTTTCTTAATCATTTATTTTCTCGTTGTCCTTTTCATGTTGTATTTAAAGTTGAGTTTTCAAACATTGAAAGAATTTGACTTTCCTCAGAATTCAAGGATACAAAGATCTGAAGAACTTTTTTTTTTTTTAATCAACACAAATTTTCACGTAATATGGCACGAAATACGAAACCCGAGGTCCCAGGTTAACCCAGTAAGGCCCAAGACTTGAAAATAGAGACAGAACAATAAAATCGTATAAAATA
Source organism: Filicampus tigris (assembly GCF_054856515.1). Lineage (NCBI taxonomy): Eukaryota > Metazoa > Chordata > Actinopteri > Syngnathiformes > Syngnathidae > Filicampus > Filicampus tigris. Next base: position 18,970,270 of record NC_141222.1, read on the forward strand.
AATATGATAAAATAATCAAGGAGATGCTTGATCACGGTTTAAATGCGCGCAAAGATGCAAGGCATCAAATATTTACACGGTAATTTTTGTACTTGTAGTAGTTGAATAAATATTAAGTTTCGAAATAAATGAATAATCGTTTTATTACTTGTGATTTCAATCTCAATCAAAATAATCGTGATTATTATTTTTTCTATAATCGTCCAGCCCTACTGACAAGACTGACCCTGCGCATTGTGCAAACAAACATTTACAGGTCTTATTTATTCAACATAAAAGTAGTATTTTGTATTAAAAAATATAATATAATGGGATCGCAGTAGGTGATCTGCTAAACTCCTCTCCTCTTGGCAAATTTTCAGATATTTGCATGGCGATATCTGACAGCGTGATCTCACCTCACATCTCCGCCTTGGACGAACACAACAAGTTCTCCGGCAAAGACCACGGCTGGCGGAAAAGCACTGGGAAAACACAAGTCAAGCATTCTCTTAAAGGTAGGAAGACATCTTTGAAATTCCAGAAAGTCCAGGGACTGCTTTCAAGGATAATGTTTTTTTCTTTTTCCAAAGACACCATCATAATCCTAACACCAACAACAAGACCATACCATCACAATCATATCAGAATTCTTATCCAAGTGACAAAACCTCAGTCAAAATAGTGCTGTTACATTTTTGTATTGTGTGGAAAAAAAAAGAAGAAAATTATAGGGCTCATGTTACCTGCCATGCAAAGTCCCAAACTACGTTGACAACTGCCTCGCTCCTCGTATTTTAGCCCGAAGTCTAGCTTGCGTACTTGAAACCATACCTGCCCCACTTTCCTCTGCCCCCTCGTGTTGTTTGTACACTGATTAGTGGAGGTCATTAAAACGTTCAGGCGGACAAAAAAAAAAACGACACCACAGAATGAGTTTAACTGAACAACAACAAAAAATAACTCGCCCATCTCAGCCTCTACTTTGTGTTCATCTCACTACATTTTAAACATTAATCTAAGCGTCTGTCCGCGAAGCAGTGATAAACTTCAATACCCGCAACCATGTGCTAAGTTGTCAGTGCTAGTATTTTTTTTTTTTCAGTACAATCCTGTTTATTTTTTATATTTATTTTTAAATAAATATTGTGTATGCTGCGGTGTCAAAAAATGTTCTTATTTCCTGTTGGTTTCTGATAGTACCAGAGGTAGGCGTTTTTCTAAATTTCGCTGGTCCATCATTCATCCGTCAGCGGCCAGGGTTCCCGTCCATCATTGGTCAGGCCGTCATTTTTCGTGATGAACCGAATTGTAATCGTCAGTTCGTTAAGTTCGGCAGTTAGTCCATCAAAGGTCCGTCAGTCTCTAACCCCCGACCCCACCCCCTTGGAATGTCCACCTCTGGATAATACTGTACACGAATCTACAGTTTCATACACTACGTATTGGGTGGATTATACAGTTAGTCATCACCATATGTATCGTTAAACATCACTGTCAATAACATTAAACTTACCACTTAGTGTATCTACAGTTTTGTATTTGGGAGTCCTGACTAAAAATGGCTAATATGAGTTGGTGGTATGTGCACAAAACTGTTATTTTTAAAATGTAAAAATGTAATTTGAATGGCCGTTCATATAAGTAGGTTCCGAGCAGAGAACGCTGTGAGGTCCCTGTTGTTTTTGTAGAAACTGAAAGAAGACACTTTTTCGAAACACATTAAAAAGAATTTAGACAAAGTTGAGGTTAGAATGTTGACGTGGCCCTCGGCAAGCGTTCCAGTTCCTCATGTGGCCCCTTTGTAAAATTAATTGCCCACCCCTAATTTAAGAGTCTTTAGTGAACCTAACATGCATGTTTTTGGAATGTGGGAGGAAGCCGAAGTACCTGAAGAAACCACACGGGAAAGCACTGGGAAAATAGGCAATCTCAAACCCAGGAACTCTCAAATACAAATGTGCTAACCACCAAACTTACCGTGCTGCCCATTTTTCAGGACATAATACTGGTGTACCATTCACACAGTGTCATGTTTTCTTTCAGGTCATGAGGGTGACCCATGCTTGCGTACGTCCGACTGCTCTGAGGGCTACTGCTGCGCCCGCCACTTCTGGACCAAAATCTGCAAGCCGGTGCTGCGACTGGGCGAGGTGTGCACCAAGCAGAGGAAAAAAGGCTCGCACAGCCTGGAGATCTTCCAGCGCTGCGACTGCGCCAAGGGCCTCTCGTGCAAGGTGTGGAAAGATGCCACCTCGTCGTCCAAGTCCAGACTGCACATGTGCCAGAAGATTTGAGGGAGGAGGAGGAGGCAACACCATCAGTGGGCAATCCAATCAGCCCAGGGAACGTAGTTTTCTTTTTTCTTACATATAGGGATGGAGTAAAAAGACACCGCGTGGGTGTTATTTTTACGTTGATGACATTCAGCGATGGAGGGACTCCAGGCGGAGACATTCACGCAGAAGCTGCATTATTATTGTTAATATGACCGCCCAGTGCATTCCTTAACATGCTGCAAAGTCCATTTGCTCTAAAGTCCTCCTGTTATTACCATGCGAGAGCTTTTCCATTATGACTATTATGTAAAAGCTGTATGCCAGTCGCTGAGAGTTAGCTAACTGCAACCGTTTCGAAAATATTGAGTTTTTAGCAGAAGAGAATACCAGTGATGTCAGGTAGGCAAGGTATGAAAATGTCCTATCAGCATTATAGTGGCCGATCGTATTTTCTCCTATTATTTGAATCTTCATCCCTCTCCGTTTGTGTGCCATTGTGGAAAACTGGAAGACAGATTACCACTCTTACCTCAACACACACACTAAATACTATCGTTAGGATCGGAGCTGGGCATTTTACTACAAATTGAGCATCCATTCATTATTCATCATCCGTCTGCAGCGTGGGTACCCTTCCATCGTCCGTCATTCGCCTTCTTTTCGGGTGTAGGAAAATATTATATATTATAGGCCGGTCCACTTCTAATTTTAGATGAGCGTCCGTCAGCGATTCAGACTAAACATTCACTAGGCCATCGAAGCCTCACCGCGAAAAATAAGACTTATGATGGACTCCTGAGGAATGGCGGACTAAATAAAGGGCCTTCCATCTATTCAAAACATGTTCCCGTCATTCGGCAACCGTCAGCAAAACGGGCGTCCGTCAGTGACGGATAGACGGGGCGGTCGCTCATATAGGCGGAGCGCCCAGCTCTGGTTAAGGATAATTTTAAAAAAACATGTTAACAGGATACCAGCTGCTACTGAAAGTTTAGTCAGAATCGCCGACGGACGCCCGTTTAATATTAGAGGCGGACCGGCCTGTAGTATATACAATTTTTTTTACCCCCGGGAAAAACGCGAATGACTGACGACGGAAGGGTATCCTGCAGACAGATGACGAATAACGGGCGCTCAATTTGTAGAAATATGCCCAGCTCTGAGTAATACTGAGGCTACATACAGTTATAATGATTAAGATTGGGGAACACAGTTTGTTTGTTGAGTTAGGTCTGACAGCTGTTTTCAACAAATGTTTGGGCACGGAATCCAAAACTGAGCTCTGTTTTTTTCTATCACGTCAAAATTTTGAGCCATAGAATCACCGTTTTCTTAAGAAATATTAAATGTGTATGTATGTAAATAAAACACTAAGATGGAATAGGTTTTACAGTTCTGTGATATGCTAACAACCACAATGCTACCATTTGGCCTACGCTACTACAATACCGCCGGAAATGTGATCAGGGCTTATCCATTATAACTGTAAACTGTATCACCGCTAATGGCTTTGCATGACTAAATTAAACACATATGCTAATGTTAGCCTACCCTGCTGTGTGCCTTAGCTTTGGACGCTGCAGTATTTCATACCACAGTCTCCACTCCACTGCAGCGCTTTCATTTCCTTGCCACCCTCATTCTCTTCTCAGATGTATTCCAAGAAGTAAACACAGGAATGACAACAAATACCAGCAGTATCGAATAGCCTACTACTGTTGACTATTACTCCGTAGTTTCTGCGCCACTATTTCCATGTCACACGCAGATAATATTCATTGAACCAAGCTGAGATGTAGTGAGTAAGCAGTAAAACGGGTCAGGAACAGCCACATTTCATCACTACAATAATCCTAAACTCTCTTGGGAATATGTGCATGGTGTCTGTGCATTACTATTAGACGCTGTGATACAATAACCATCATTACAATTCTCCATTTGTTTCTTTCATTGGTATTTCAGCTAAGCGACAATAAATATACTTGTGAAGGAATTCCACGATACAAATGTGGAGACGTCACCAAAAAAAAAGACACAAGTCATCTATTAGCCATGAGTATTCCATCTATTGACAGGTTTACATCAAAATGACATAAAAAAAAAAATCAAGATGGCGGTCAAGTCGGTGAAAACATTGAACTTTGGGTTGTTCTCATTTGATTTGTGATTTTTTTTTTTTTAACTACATTTATATAGATAATGATGCACGCTGGTTAAAGCCTAATATATGTAAGAAAGAAAACAGTACATTTTATCACACTCGAGAATGACTGTTACCACCTAAGTGCTCACTACAAAGCACTGCGGTCTTGGTTTGCTTCCATTGCAAACTGTCCAGTTCCACTCTCTTCACTCCATTCACCCACTTTATCCGACGTTCAGGATCCACACAGTAATATATGGAATGATCATTTCGTTTCCATCATGTTATGGTTGGACTAGCCAACCCCCAACAGCATCCAGGCATGATTTTCTGCTAGCTTTTTATGCTAGTCAATACAATACGGTGGGATGTTTTCACCGACTAAGGCGCGTTGCATCGAGAAATGCCCGGATGTTCGGAATTGTCAACTGTTTGGATTTATTGTAAATGTTTATGTAATACGACTGTTGTGTGTACTTCTCTCGTTCTGCTTTCCTGCTTATTGATGGATACGACGGGTAATGTTTTCGAAGCCAACTGGGTCAAATTATGCCAGATGATTGATTAGAATGACTGCAAAAGTGTGTGTCAGTGTGTTTCATCACCTTGACGTGTCTATTTTTGAAAGCTGGAGTCCACATACTATCTTATCTCCTTAACCATTTCAAAATATAGATAGGATCTTATATTGTGAATAGAACAGAGGCGACAATGACATATTTAAGAAACAGTGTATATCATGTACATATAATGAGATTTAATGCCTTAATAGTACAGCCAAACAATCTAGGTGAGAAGAGTGAAGGGACCAAATGTTAGCCATACAGTAGTAGATTTTTGATGAAATATGCATCACAAAGAAAGTTACTGCAACACAAATACATTGTGTAAATGGTATGTATATGATGTTAAGATTTATATCCAACTAAATATTGTTTTGTGAATAATTTCTATTGATTTGTTTTGCATATTTACAATGATGAACAAATTAAAGAATGTATTTTGTATTAATGGACTGAGTATTACTTTGCACTGCAGTGGACATTACTGACACTACAAAGCTCAATCAATTTTTTTTAGCAGTTGGAGTATGACAAAATGAGACCATATTCGTTAGACCATGTTCCATGTTACAGGCAGGCCCAGTCAACAAGGATATGCAGCCAGCAAGTATCATCTCCATGTATAGGAAAAGTTAACATCTGAATATTATTAGCACTGTAAATTGTCTTTATACACATTAAAACAACTCACAAACACGTGCGTAATAGGACAGAGCTGGAACGACCATTGGGTACAGATGGAAAGACTGATCAATAAGAAGCTGGACAAACAGGTAGCTAAGTAGGAAGGTGGGACAGAAAGGTAAGTGGGCATATTAATATTGCTTTTGTGGAATATGAGTTAATCAGTAAAATTCGCCCGTTTTCAGCCATCTATGGGGGGGGGGCATTCTGTGACTTCTGTCGACTGCAAATGACATCACAAATGCTCAGGGCTCAGGTAACGACCAATCACGGCTGACCTATTTTCTGAAGCTGAGCCCTGATTGGTCATTACCTGAGCCCTGAGCAACTGTGATGTCGTTTTCAGTCGACAGAAGTGACAAAATGGCCGCCCCCAGAAAAGGCTATAAATGGGTGGATTAACTCTTATTCCACAAACACAATATTTATCAGAATGCCTTGTTTCAACTAGTGGGCTTGCATAGAACATATTCTTCAGAAAATATGTTTGGATTGACTTCCCTTTAAGAAGAAACACCATTATCAAAGTGAAACATGGTCTTGGGCCGCTTTGCATCCTCAGTACATGAATGATTTTCTGTGATTCATAGAACCCTGAATTCTACTTTCTACCAGAAAATACTGACATAGAATATTCAGCAATCAGTTCCTCCTCCCCTTTAGCATTTTTACATTTAACATGTTTTCAATGCATGACAGTCAAAAATCTTGAAAATGCTACTGAACAGTGAAGACGTTTTTATTAAAAAACGACAAAAGATCTGATAATGACTCCTAAACAGAATCAGAAGAGATGATTGGTCCAACACACAAAGAAGGGGCAGGTGGAACTAATAATCATCATGAAAAAAAAATAACCAACAACAAACCAACAGAAAAATGTTTTTACTCAATAAAACAAAATACAACACAAGAAAAAGGCAAAACCCCTAAGGGACTATGAAAGACTGATGTTTTTCAATTCGTCAGTTTAGGACACTGCACAACAAGATTACACATTCCATATTTTCTCCAAAACATGTGACGGAAATGCTTTGTGTGTTTACGTCTGGCGGAGAAAAGTTCCATACTGACGTTTTAACCTGACCTTCAGCACACCCAAATACTTCATGCGCAAGTTATGAGTGAGACAAACAATTCGGTGAGCTCTGCGTAAAAGACCTGCTTGTGCGACTTTATTACGACAAAAAAATAAATAAAACCGCTGGCGCTTTTGACATGTGGCAAAATAATGTGTTCCTGCCTCGTTTTCTCACTATAAGTATGTTTGGATGAGTTTTATTTGAACTTGTTAACAAGCCTACAAGGCATGGGACAAGTGGCTGCCATCATTGTGGAATTTTATAATAAACAAACCATGAAATAAGCACTTGAAATGCCTCTAAAATTCTCCATAAATAAATACAGGACAAAAATAAATGATGACAGAAGACTATATATGATGTATTCTACTGATCTTCTCACGAATAATGTGCCATTGGAGTTGTTTCGGTCAAGTATTTTGGCCAAGTGCTATTGGAAAAATGTTAATTTTGGTGTCAAATTGGTGAGCCCTTTGTAATTATGGCAGCTTTTTGTTGATATTTTTAACTGAAATTTGTCAGCCAATCCGAGAGGCCTCTCTATGTAGCAGATGAAAGGAATGGGGCGAAGAGATATGTTGAGAAATAACAAAATAATATATTTTCACCCTTATTTGAAGACTGTTTTGGACCAGATTTTCTGTGGCCGATATAACCCCCCAAAAGGCCATTTTATCCCGACATAAAAAACTAAATTTCTCTACAACCCAACATCTAATCTCGAAAGTTCTTGGTTCGCTGTACGCAGAGTGAGGCATTTTACAAAAGTATTGCGGTCCATTTAGCGCCTTCCGCCTATACCCGGGGTACCTTCCGCCGTCCGTTTATCCGCCATTTTGTCCAGCCGGACCAAATAGTAATTGCCTTTAGGCCTGTCTGACTAGCATTTTAAATGGGATTCCGTTTGTGTTTCCGTCTACAAACTACGACCAACTTTTTTGAGAAATCTTGTCACGTTGCTCCTTCAAGACACTCTAATGTGTTGATGCGAAATGTCAACCGATTCTGTGGTGACTGTGTGGCCATTTGGGAGGAAAAGCAATCAGAAATTCCACAAAATAAACCACTTTCATGTTTACAAAGGTGAGGACAATGAGGTCAGTTCGACCAGGGGTTACCATCATTGTGTCCGCAGGCACCAGGTAGCCCCAAAAGACCACATGAACAGCCTGTTCAAAAAATAGTTCATTAGTGATGGAACAAGTGATCATTTGAAAATGTAAACACTGGCAGAGATTTGTAGAAATTGCATACCCTAACCCATCCTATCCCTAATCCTTAACCCTAACCTCTCTTCCCCAAAACCGACCGTAAATGTGAGACTTCCAGATATTTAACCTTAGGCCCCTAAATCCTAACCTCCCAACTGCACTATTGCTAATCCCCTACATATCTGTATTCTGTATAAAATACACATGGAAAAGAAAGTTAACTCACAAATTTATCCCAGCCATTCAATCCCAGGAATTTATCCATATTTTTTTCAAATTTTTTCAACTTTAGTGGGAAAGAGGGTCTGAAAATGTCTGGCAGTGAACGAGTTTACGTCTGGACGATGATAATTTGCCCCTAAACCCAACCCATTAAATCTGAACTGTTGCTATGCAACCAAAACACCATTACATTTACAATAAAGGAAGGTAATACAGAGTACACATTTTGATTTATTTGTATCTTTAGCAATTACAATAGCTATAACATTCATATTTTGGTTCATCTTGTCCAACATCCTGGCAAAGTTTTGACTCAGCAAGTCATGAGAAACTGTAAAACTGTAACACAAGATGTGTTGCGAGTGTGACCGACCTTCCTCTGAGCATATGCCAAGAACCATCTCCATCCTGCTTTGGACGTGTCCCGAGGGAGCATTCTGAGATGAACGCAGCGTCAAGCGGGATGGAGCATGGTACTGGAAATACACACAACAAACAAGTGCAACATGTGAATGCGTTTAACACGGAATGTGGGATGCGTTACGGGAGATTCACAGCTTCGCTTTGATCGGCAATCGGGGCTTGATTTACAAGGCCTGGATCGAGGTTCGCCACGCTTTTTTATTGGTTGTTCAAAAGTTTTTTTTAGCAGCTGGTATTACTGTTTTTTTTTTTGTTTTTTTTTAATGTATTCATTTTTTTTAAAGGCGGTGAGGCTTGTAATGATTCCCTGGTCCAAAAATGTTAGATAGCGGGTATGGGAAGCAGTGCCAGTGAAGAGCGGTCATGCTTCACAACTGTGAGCTGATGTTGGACGCCTTAAATCACATTTTAGTGCTTCAATGTACTGTACGTTTTCCCTTTGCTCTTTTTTTAATCTATAACTTGTACTTCAGTGAAAGATGTCAGTGTGAAAACATAAATCATTTAGGTTTTATATTCCGCGAATGTATGTTAATTAATTACAGTAACCCCCCCACTGCATGCTTTACATTCCAGACCACCATAGCGATATAGAAATACAGTATTTATATACTATAGAATATGGCCGCCCCCTGTGATTGATAGATAAAAACGGGTGGATTATCAACAAACACAATATTAGTCAGAATGCTCGAACATTTTTACTTCCTACCTCCCCTTTAAATATACTTTTTAGGAATTAAAAAAAAAAAAAAAACAACCTCTCCCTCATTTTTCGATTAACACCTTTTTATTATTATTGGTCATAATAGTTGGAAAGTTAAATGTTTTTTTAAGGTGGTACTTGGTGTGAAAACCTTGAGAACCACTAGTCTACGTTCAAGTAGAGAAATAAAGATTTATTAGACATCTGATGCAAGGCAGCCATCTTAGTGTTTGTTTGTACTTAAAACGATGCTTCATCTTCATCATCACAGTGTGTGGCGTCCACAAATGATCACGCCATTTGTTCCAGTCACATTTGTCAAACAGGCAAACTGGATACCGGGCGCATTTGTGCTCCTTTCAACAACTTCAAGCAGCGGCGGTGCGCCCCTCCTACTCCCCTGAGACCAGGCTTTTGGCCCCCACACCCTCCAGCCAGCGCTCACCTCTAAAAAAGGATGCCCTGTCGTGACATCTGAAGTTTGCCATTTAGTGTTGCTGTGATCATTATCCTCAGGAAAGATGATGATTAATTCCAACAAATACTGCCATATTCTCATGGACTATCCTGCTCGATGCTTGAACCCTTGGCTTGTAATGTCTATATTCCACTTGTCTAATTCGGGCTCACCTATCATCCCATGGAAGGACAACTGACGAGATACTGGGTGCACATGGAAAAATGTTTTGTAAAACAAAATTGTGACAGTTTTCCGATAGCATTGAAATAAACACCGTGAAACAAAAATTTGCAAGAAGAAGGCAGGTTGCATTGAGGACAGTTCTCGCACCACGACAGTTGAAATATTGACTGAAAAAACACACCTGCCTCACACCAACACACTGTGCTGCCTTTTGTTTTGCAATTAATTAACTGGAATTTGTAATCGACAGTAAAGGTCCAGTCACATTTCAAAACCATAATAGTCACACAATGTAAAACATATTACACAAAACCAACTCATGCAAACAAACCCACTAACATAAATTAACACCTGCACAAACTACCATAACTAGGGGTGAGCATCTCTCCAATAAAATCAGATTCGATAGATGGAGTGAGATATGATTCAAGGACGGTTCAATTTTCAAGTGGAACGATTCGATTCAGTGGGATTATGATTCAATTTGGTACAGGCTCAGTTTGAGAGGCTATGATGCAATGAGTTCCTTGTTGTCATTTCACATACACATGGATAAGCGGTTCAGATAATGGATGGATGGACGGATTGATGGATGACTGATCTTGTCAGTATTTCAAATGTGGCGTTTCCTTCTAAGATATCTCTCTCCAATTAAAGATGATTTGGTACGTAACTCAATATATTTTAGTGAAACGATTCAATTGGTTTACTCGCATCTTTCACATCAACACCGATTTTACGATTCAAATTGTTTTTTGATACACGCCTAATATAAACATAGGCGAACTAACACATGCAAAGACACATACATTCACAGAATCAATACACACACTAACAAACAAACTAACGCACACTAACCTGCAAAAGAAAGAGACACACAAAGTAACGTACATGTACACTATAACACACAGACAAACAAATAAGTAACACACTAATGCGCACAAACACACACGCGCACACACACACACACACTCTAAAAACAGTTGGGTTAAAAATAAAACAATTTGGGGTAAAAAATGGACCAATACACTACTTGGGTCAATTTGACCCAACTTTCTAGAAACTAAATTAACTAGACTAGACATTGACATTTTTTTTTGCAGAAAACAACCCCAAAAATGTCGAATTTTGGACAAAACAACCCCCAAAATTGGACTGTTTTGTACAAAACAACACACGAAAATGTGTCAAATTGACCCAATTAGTAGATCGGTCCAAAATTTTGTTATTTTTAACACAACTGTTTTTAGAGTGCACACAAAAGTAACACGCACGGACGTGTGTCACACACAATCAGTATCAGGCACACAACAGTGCACGCCAACACACACACACACAAAGTAACACGTACATACACACGTGCCTCACACACACACATTCAGTAACAGGCACGCAAACTATCATGCAGACAATAAAGCAAGACAAGCACAAACTAACACTCGACAAACTAATGCAGCCACACAACATGCACAAAGACAAACACAAAGTAATGCAATCACACGCACACAAGCCCAACGACACTACACAAAATACACAAAGACGCACTACACAACACTCCCTCCCTCCATCTCTCCCTGGAGGATTGTGATTTGCAGCAGCTGTGCTGTCAAGGAGGCTGCAGTGAATGAGCGACATGGAAATGTCACTCTTTCAAATGTCATTTGAGCGGAAGTGGAGCTTCATTCGTCTTCCCAAAGTCCATTCACAAAAAAAAAAAAAACTAAATAAGGCTCCACCCAGCCAGACTCCACTGTTGTGACATCACGTCTTTCACTAGACCAGACCGTATTGTTGTCCATGACTTTATGACTTACACCCCCTCGTCTAAGCGACAACAAAAGGGACGGCATGCCATAGTCTAGGGTGCAGATGCGCTTCCCTCCTCTGTGGAGGCTTTACAACAGTAAATTCACTTTTCCGGCCCGACACACAAGGGAGCTCAGATGGATGTGTATGCTTCACATTAGTCTTATTGTCCCTTTTATAGTAGTTGGACAGCCCTCCGCCCAAAAAAATCATATCAGTGATGAGCGTATCAGGGTGAGTATTGTGAAAACGCAAGATACACTAGGGCTAGGCAACATAAGGCCAGCACGCCACATATGGCCCACTCCGATCTTTAATATCTGGAACCAACAAGCATTATTCTTAACAGTCGTGAAATATCTATTGCATTATTATAGATGTTTTTTTTTTTTTTTTAATTGTATTTATTCATTCATTCATCTCAAAGCGCTTCAGTTGACAATTATTAACTCATTCACTTTTCAGACCCTCTTTTACCCTAACGTTTGAAAAATTTGAAAAAAATATTAATAAATTCCCGGGACTGAATGGCTGGACTGTGAAAACACAAGTACATTCGTCAATGGCAGTTAAAGACATCCCCTGATCAAACAATACTACATATATGCCTGCATTTAACATTTAATGGTCTTATTATAATTACATTGATTATAAATATAATAAAATAAACTATTACGGTATATAAAATACAGAAATTAGCTAAATGAGTACGGTAATTTTACACCTTTTATTAAAAAAATGTGTAACTATATTACATAAAGACCTTAAAATTCTTCAATAAATAAATACCTTAAATTTTTCAATAAACAAAAACTAAATAAACAATAAACAAAACTAAATAAACAAAAACCTAATAAAAACAAACAAAATCGGTCTGACCGCACCATCATAGATTATGGACAGATTTAGCAGAGACGGGAAAGGAGGAAAGACAAGAGCGGGGTTAAAATAACAATGACAGAGTTATGGACGGACATGACGGACTGGTGGACCGGTGAAATTTACTGACGGTCCTAAACTAGCGGTGACAAACTGTAGTTTAGCGATGACAGAAGCTCGTTTAAAATAACAATGATGGCGTAGCAACTGACTTTAACAGTTTTGGTGCGGCTTGAAACAATTTCAGATTGATAATGACGGACGACTGTCCCGGCCACTGGCAAATGATGGACCAGCAAAATGTACTGAAAAATAACCAGCAAATTTACTGTTAGCACAGGTGTGACTAGATAAAAATTGTAGTTGCGCTGTCTCAAATTTTAGGGCAAAAATACTACCATTTAAGGGGCGCTCTGGAGCCCTGATTTATAATGTAAAATATTTTAGTTTTGTTGAATAATTGTCTAATTTATTATAACTAGTTTTGAATAGTGATAAAATGATCAAGCAGAATCATTATTTATCTAAATGTATCATAAAATACAAAACAGTACAACAAACACTTATTACAGCATGTTTTAATCATCAAATAAGCCCTTTGAGCACAAAAGCTTGCCCAGCCCTGCTGTCGCAACACTAAATCTCCAGCACGTTGCTTCCATTCTCTTGCTATTTTTCTTTATGGTGATTTTACACAATGGACAGTTGGAGCATCTCGTTCAATAAAACGCCTTGTTAAAGATTAAACCAGGCGTTTCCTGTCTTTTGGGCTAACAAAAAAGCAGCGTGTAGCCGGGCTCTTGTTTCAGACGTGACTATGATTTGTTAACAGCTCCAGCAATATTTTTTTTTCGCTCCACATGTGGTTTCATTTCATGTGACTCAAATGATCCAATAGCTCAGCAAAAGTGGGAACATGCTTTGAAAACAGATTTGAGGTATCAGGATGACTGATCTTCTTGATTTGGTGTTGCTGGATATAAAGCAAATCTTGCTGCTACTACAACGTGATACGTGAGGAGTCATCAGCGACTGTCACTGACCATTTTTCATGTGTGTCATTTCAAAAGGACTTTTACAACTACATCTAGCTGAAAATAGCTGTGCTCTGTCATTTGGAATATATTTTTCAGCTCCCCACTTTTGAGCATTGGATTGAATTGGACCGGTACTTGGTCTATGACCGATGAATTCTGGCAACCTCCCACTGTACAGAAATAATCTAACTGAAGACTAAATTGTCTTGGACATGGACAGTCAAGTACATTAGTATGGAATCTAAACTATCTTTGACATTCACAAAACTATGCACATTCGGTTCATTTAAGACTCACTTGTCTTTGATGTTTCCAAAACACATATATTGAGTTGAATGAGGACTGGATGTTTACAAGAAAAATAATAGTAATAATATTAATTTAAGACTGAATTGTCTTTGATGTTTAAAAATCTCATACCATAAGGTCAATGAACAAGTGAACACTGAATTGTTTTCAATGGTGACGGAAACATAAATGTTCAATTAATTGAAGATTAAACCGTTTTTGATGCTTGTGATGACAAGTAATACTAACTCCTTCAATGCCAGCCATTTTTAAATAGAGAATCTATTGCGTGCCAGTCAATTAAGAGCATTCTGACAAATCTTTCAAGGCTCACAGAATAGTGTTTTGTGACTAGGTAAACAGAAACTATGATTAGACTGTCTTCTTTCATCACAAAAAAGGTTGTTTTTACCTTATTCCATTACAGTATTAGTAATCACAGCAGAATAATACACCCCACGCCCCCAAAAAAGGAAAACACAGATACGCTTTTCGTGAAGATACATTTTATGAACAAGAGTGACTTATGAAAATCATTTTTTCTTTAGTGACGTCTTATACATCTGAACAGTCCTTTTTTTCCTCTATAAAATACATTCAGTAGTGTATTTAGAATACAAAACTTACCCTAAGACTAATTTGCTTTTGATAAATACAAACCCAAATACGCTAGGTTCACAGAAGAATCGAAACTCTTTGAGATTTATGAAAAAAATGTGTATTTGGATCATTTAAGACTTAAATGGAAATTACCTTCACATTAGAGTTGATTAAGTAACTACTATAAAAGCACATGCATCAAAATAAAAACACATCATTGTCAACTAAAATTACTGAAATTATTCCTAATATTACTTTAATTTAAGATCTCTGATGTTTACAAACCATGCCAATGTTAATTTGAAACTAAATAACCTTTGTTGTTTTAAAAAAACATAAGATCATTGCCAACTGAAATGCCATGTTTTCAAAAACATGTTAGATTAATTTAAGATGAAGAATTTTGTTTGTCTTCGACGATTTTAAAAACTGAGTTTCTATGTAGCTAGGTATACTGAAAACTAAATTGTTGCTCCGCTTATGAAAAACACACGTTTGGTTTAGTGAAAGATTGATGTTTACAAAATCATGCAAAGGTTCACTGAAAACTAAAAAATGTGTGCAAACCACATACAATATGTTAATGAGTGTAAAAAGAATAAATTGTGTTTGACATTTTGGAAAAAACATATAACTTGCATGTGTTTTCTTACATGATGTAAGTTGGGTTCATTCAAGCCTATGAATTGTCTTTGACGTTTCTAATGGACAAATTGTTGGCATCTTCCCGCAGAGTAGATATAGGCTTTGGCAGTTTAAGTGATACTTCATCAGAAACTGTATCCTAACCCGTCAAAACTCATTTGGAAAGTATTTTTTGCCACAATAAATATTGCAGGATATGCTCCCACCCCCACAAAAAAACTTATGAGTTGTAAAGAAAATATAATGGTTGAATATCTGTGGTGTCAGGCACCAGGCATCCTACTGTACGACCTAGCTAGGCTGATACGTGATACTAATCAGAATCTCAACGTAACATTTAACGTGGCGGTTTACAGGAACAATGTTTTCACTGGAAACGGGACAGTTCAAGCATTTTTCGAATGCATTGCTCTTCTCAGAGCTCTTCTTCTCAAAAACCGCGAGGAGACATTTCTCATGTCTTTGGAGCAGCATTATCGAAAGGCTGATTGATATTGCAAGAATAAATTATGCATGGCCTTTGATCATAAAAGGCCTGCCTTCAGGTTATTAGCTGGCTAACTGAAGGATATATTAATGTAATTAATGTATTGTCCATTGCTACAGACTATTGAACATCTGACAGTTTTTTTTCTCCCAACACTTAAAAAAACACATACGAACAATTAACAAAGTGTACCCATCCAAACCAGATCAACAAGTCGCTTTTTGTTTGCAACTCCGGTCCTCGAGGGCACCTGTCCTGCAAGTTTTCCATTGCTCCCTGCTGTAACACACCTGTTAAAATGATCAGGATCGTTATCAGGCTTCTCAAGATCTTGCTGATGAGCTGATCATTTGAATCAGGTGTGTTACAGCAGGGAGAGATGGAAAACCTGCAGGACAGGTGCCTTGGAGGACCGGAGTTGGTGACCCCTGGTTTAGAGACTGTCACTGATGTCTTGCGGCACCGCTGATTGGGAAGATAGTCTCAATGAAGCTGTCCCTTGCACTGATGCTATCTATACGCTATGACCACAGATTATGTTACCAGAGTAAACAAAAGTCACATGAAGAAAATGCCTTCCCAAACACACTATAATGGGTTCCTTTCATCAAATGGATCATATGCCCGTAAAACCTTGAGAACCTTCGCTAAAATTTTGAAGCTAGACATCCCCTTTAACATTCTGACTGAGATGGGGTACCATTCTTCGGCTGAATAAATCACCATTTTAAAAGATTTCACATTCTCAAAAAAAAAAAATGCAGATTTTTTTTTCTAAAATCTCAACTCACCTGTAATCTGAAGCTGAGCCATGATTGGTCGTTATCTGAGCCCTGAGCAACTTCGATGTCATCTTCACTTGACAGAAGTGACAAAATGGCCCTGAGCTAGCTAAAAAAGGGTGGACTTATCATATTCCACAAACGCAATATCTGTGTTCAATAGGATGCTTTCAGTAATAGATGTCACAGTTTTTGATCAATTCAGTTTAGACTACTGTATTTTATTTTACTATTGATGTAGGCAAGAAACGTTTTTGGGGCGGAGAGGGGCATCTATTACTCACAGTTTTTCTTGAACATGGCAGGCCTTGGTCTGGCCCCACAGAGCTGGCCACAAAATGTTACTTTCAAATTTCTCGTTTAACCTGCAAAAATATATAAATAAATAAATTTTAAAAAAGTTTCAGAGTTCGCTGAAACTGAAAGGCTGCGCACTTGCACTTTTAACCTCGTATAAGCCCTCAAATTGTCCCGATTGCTCGCCCAAAGGTTATTTCTCATAATGAAATGTATATTCAAAAGCTATTATGCTACGATGGGATGCTGTACAAGTGTCCACGCCTTGTTAGGGGAAGAGTAGAATACATGGGAATAGCGCACGACTAAAAGGAGGCGAATCAGTGTCCCATGGCGACGCTTAGCCAAATACAACGTTCAAATAGACTTGGGGTCAGGTTGCAGCACAATGGTAAAAGAGGCAAAAGGCATTGTCACCGCTTTGTGATCGCTCCATTTTCTAACCCTGAATGTCTTTTTTTGCAGACCGGATGGACACCAGTAATTTCTCAAACAAAACATAACAACATCCTTCAAAGCGCCATAACAAAAGCTGGGAGACCTGATCTAATAATTGGAGTGTTGATTTTGTTTTGTCCCAGGAGTCAGTCATGGCCTGAGGAGACAGTTGGACCAGAGAGGTTTTTTTTTTTTGCCTTTAGTCATGTGTATCAGTTGATGGTCAACAGGGTCGTGACATGAAAAAGGACTGTCATCAGCTTTATCGCTCCAGGGCTTCCACTGACAGACTGTTGAATCACTCTTTGATTTGAGTCATCTATTCTTGTAAATATTTTTTTCCCCTATTTCAATCCTTTTCCAAATCATACTATTGCGTAACGTCGGTATTAACCATATTGACAATTAAAACATTTTTCTTTAACTTTTGGCTCGACCCCCTACTACGGTTTGTAGTATCTTTATGTCGCTCTCTGTTCTAGTTTATGGCGTCTTTCTTTTTAAAAAATGCCACACCTCCGAGAGTGCAGTAAAACTGATACAAACGTTGGTATTGTTAATGATTGGTACTAGGGGCTGTATTGACTCGTCGACGAGTACGCTATCTCAACCGTGCATCGATGTGTAAAGCTTTAAATAGACCAACTGCTACTCAGGTGTTTTTGACAACTTGTCTTCCAATCAGCCAAATTAGAGAGGATTTACTGTCTGCTGCTGTCATCCGATGATAATGCTGTTGTGCAGTGAAATGTGTGGCCAACAAGGTGACACAGTCTTCATATCATTGTAGGATCGAGAGTAAAAAATAAGATATTTGTGAGTGACAACAGCGGTTATCCTCACTAGCTTTGGCTATTCCGATCGTTGCTTGTCTTATAATATTCATACCAGCGTTAGAGATACGAACAACAAAAACACATTCATTTTCCATAGTGTTGGTACCACATTAAAACATATGACATTCCATTTTGAATGTGTGTTGGTCGGGTTTATTTGCTCAGTGAATTTGTGTTCAGCACAGTGGCGTGCAAAGGGGGGTAGGGCGGGGGTGCAACAGGCCGGGCCATCTACTGTACCTGAGGGGATAGCATCCACACTCCATAGCAAGCCCAATTTCACTCTGCAGCAAAATGTTTTTTGCCGACCAATACACCACACCAGGCACATGTCAAGCAGACAAGTGTTCCATCTGCGACCTCCCACCCCACCCATCGACGATTGTTTATGAAGGAACATAAAACGGGCATCTGTCTCAGGCAGAAGGGCATTAAATCAATCCGACAGCGGATGTATAATCAACAGCAAATTGCTAAATTTTCTTTTCACACGCATCAGTCAACGAAAAATTACATGGGCGTCCGTATTAAAGGGTGCATACAGCGTAAAATACAGCGGGTATATAGCTATCGATAGTAAGTTTCAAATTCTTTTGTCCACACGCCCCAAGGATCCACTATGCTTTGCACGTCAATGGTTCAAGGGGATTCCCTTTACAGACAGAAGAGGAAGAAGTGCTGAGCCGTGGTTTTGACATCCTGCCCACTGATTCAATAAATAAGCACATATGTACACAATCACACTATAAACTAGAGCAAGCAAACCATGTACAAAAAACGTCCTCACTACAGACGGGATATTCGCTATATGTTTTACAGCTGGATCACATGTAATTCAGTTCATAGGACGTTAGAATTTCATGTCATTTTTAGCTGCCATTTGGGTTTTGGATGTAGAGTTTCACTTCAGGATGCTATTGTCATGAGACATAAAAATCCCTAAATGGAAGCCAAGAAATGATCATGACTGCTCTTAGCACAATTCTACCACAAACTGACATTTAAAAAGTCCTGATACACAATTTTGGTTGACTGGGGTCATAATCTACATTCAAGTAAGTCTATCTACCGTACTTTCCGGACCATAAGCGAAATGGTTCTGTAAATGCAGTAAATATAAATTTTTCAACATAGGTGCAGTTTATAACCTGGTGCGGCTTATATATAATTTTCTCATTATTAAAAAAAAAAATATATATATATATATATATAATGGATGCGACACGGCCTTAACGTGAGGACGGCCCACCGAGGGGCCCTCCGTCATCTGTCCCAAACAAATCGCTGATGCACGTCGTCAGCTCAGTACATGTGTGAACATGTTGTACATCTTTTAAAAGATGGGTTTATGAAGATTTGAATGGTGCCCAACATTTTACAAGCAATCATATCTGGAGACTGAGTGAGCATTTATGTTAAACAATCGTAGATCTAAAAACAAAATGACGACTCACCTTAAATGTACACGGAAATGTCCAACTACATCAAAGATAGTCCCATTACGTCGACAAACGTCCAGTCAAAGTATTCCGGTAAAAAAAGTGAGTCCATGCCAAGCTTTACATCCATAAAGCCACGTTATCTGCAGCTGCAAACGTTACCAATTTCCATCTAATATCACTATTTTTGATGCATTTGTGATCGTAGCTTCACTTAGCATGAGCACATTAGCCACTTACACATCTCAAACGAAAGGTCTAATCCTTGGCCTTTGATTGACATCTCACTTTAGCCAATCTGCAAGGGTTTTCCCTTCAAAGAGCCCTACAGAAGCCAATGAACGGCCGTGCGTAATAAAGTCACTCCCATTATATATCCTTACGTAGTTTTGGCTAATCACAGCGGAACTGACTGGTGACTGACGCATTGGATAGCCAATAAAATCCCCCAAACAACAATATGGGGTGTGTCATACAAATCCTCTTTGAATTAAAAAAAAAAAAACGCTGCGTAACGCCTTCCCCTTCGCTCTCCTAAAAAGACTCTCTGTTATCGCGAAAGCCTCCTTTGCTTTTGTTGTTGTTTTTTGCATGGAAACATGGCAAAACAGTAAAAAAAATAACTACACCGTAGAAGACTCCAGGGAACTGTGTCTGCGTCGTGCAAGCGACGACTCGTGCACTCTTTGATTCTATACACAACCGTTTTCATTCAAAACATGTGTTTATGCTTCTATTACTCTTTTTCAGTGATATCTGGGTTGAATCTGGATGTAGGATAAGATAGCCCCAAGTCTAAGCTTTTATTAGAGCCCAGGATCATTATTGTATGTTGAAGCACTCCAGAATAGCAGCCTTTTTTTCACAAGTATTCACACAGGTCACCCAAATGGAACATTTTGGGTTCGCCTGTACCTTTCCTTAGGAAAACATGTGTAAAATGCTCATTTTTTGTAGGATTATTGTCAAATTTTAAATGGAACTTGGGGAGACCTCAACCAACCCCAAAAATATTTCACTGCTTGACTGTTTTTGAACATTTGGTTCAGAAATAATTTTTACTCTTGCACTAGTTGCCTCCCCCACCTCGAAATTTAATTAATAAGAGTTCATATAATCCAAACATGTCATTCTCCATGAATTCAGCCTGCGAGCTAACACGAATATATTTCTCTGCCATTTCTAAAAACTTTTGTTGCAGGAATTAATTTCCTTTTCGGCATTCAAGTCATGGCTCACGACAGAATCGTTTCCTTTCTGCCCCAGAATGCAAATGGTAGAATTGTCCAATCCTTAATGCTGGTTGTCATTCCCCATGACCAAGCCTGCTAACCCTCTAAAAATTCTGATTCATTTTCTTTTTGGTATTAGTACTCTTCCTGCCTCAGAAAGCAAAGAGTAAAACAAATGCTTTCCATAATACTCTTTGAACTATTGTTTGCCAGCTACGGTAAAAAGGAACAAAAATACGGCATGATGCTCCATGAAATGACCATTTAAAATTATGTATGTTACAGGAATTTTATTTTCGAGTCTTGAGTTACGACGGAATGGTTCTCTCCTTACCCAAGACAAGTGGTAGAGTCCCACCTTTCTAATCCAAATGTTGTTCGCCATTTTGCATGAACCACAAAGAAGCCAGCTAAGAAATGGAAAGTATAAAAATATTTCTGCCACATGGTTCGGTACATAAACCAAAGTATGGTACTCAGAGATTATTTGGTTTAGTAGGCGTTCTACAGCTGTGCCTAAGTATTTACTAATACAAGGTAACACCAGGAAAGTATTTGTTAGAAAAGTAATGAAGTCAATACAATGGAAATCCTGAGTGTCTGGACTACGTATTTCTGAACTGAACAACCAAAAAGACACCTGAAACAAGCCACTGACTCACCCCGACTTTGTGTTTATATGTTTATGTGTAACAAAGCCAGAGAGGTTCGGTGGTCCCACAAAAACACTTCTGCAATGACTCTGCCTAATGGACACGGCCAATTTTTAAGGTCATCACTTGGGCTGCTTTGAAATCCTTTGAGCATTCAAAATTATCTGCCTTGTACTATTGTACCACTGTGAGGTTGTTATTTATTGATTTGAGAGTATCAGAGAGCCAACCGCAGGTCAGTTTGTCAAGATATAAACAACTGCCTGCAATTCTTATACTGTACATATATGACTACAATTAATATGTTTGTAAATACATTACTCATGTTTTAGGACAATTGCCGAAAACGTGAAAATACTGAGTTGTGAAGCTATATAGCGCCAATCAGTTTTTCTCCATTTCAGTTTTGCATATTTTGGGGTCCTGACTAAAACATCGCCCAGTGATGCACATGGGCATCCGGCATGTGTCGCCTCTCCCCCACACTCTAAAAGCTTGAGAACCTTCATTCACATCAGTGGTTATCCGGAGCAATTGCGAGTTACTTATTAATTCTAGACCCACTTCGACCAATACAGCATGCGGTTAGCTAGCGAGCCACCTGACTAACAGTCCAACATGGCATCTTCCCTGGATGCTAACAGCTCAGTGTCATAATTAAAAGTAGTAAACGTAGTAAAAGCAATGTGATGCTCTGGGCGAGCCTGCCACCCGTCCGCCGGCCAAGAGGAGCCCAAGGTGCCTGTTAGCTCACAAACTGGTGGCTAATGCCTCTTGTCACGGCATGGAAAGCCTTTCGACTCTTGTCGGATATACTGTAGCCACCGTAGACTTGAAGCTGACATATTTTTGCTGCTCAAACATGAGGGATATATAAGCATAACAAAGTTGCTGCACGACACAGCATCCATTTTTATTTGGGTTGTGGTTTCACACAGTGCCCAAAGCACTTGAGAACAGAGACAATGGTCATGATTTTTGACAATTCATGTTATACACTTGCATTTTTTTTTTTGTAAATCATTCAAATTTGGCAGGGTTGTTTACCACACTCTTCTCTGTGGTGCGTCAAATCTAAAAGACTTACTTTCATATACAGTCAAAGGGTATGAATAATTTGGGCTTGAATGTATCGAGTCAATTTGCAATAGGGATAGGCATATAACATACACACGCACACACACATATTTAGTGATAGTCCATTCCCAATTTTCTTCTCAACGACCGAGACACATACTCTTGTGTGACTCACTGCAGACGAGCAGGTACGCTCCATGTCTGTTCTAAGATGAATTGCCTCATCCTTAGAAGGGGAAAGGCGGTCTCAACTGGGACTTATATTTGTTTATGACTTCCATTTCTGTTCCCAGTCCACACTTCACATTGATAAGAAATAGTCTGTTTCAGGAATGGCTCAGATAAGATCAAAGAAAGCAGTAGGGTAATTATAAAGACACATAATACTTCCCTCTTTCCAGCGCCCTCTTAAACACGGCTGCTGCAGTGAATGATTTCACATGAGCTGGATGCTTCAGATCAGCTCCAATGTCAATGGAGGGAGGGAGGGGGAAGGAACATTTAAAGGTCAGCTCAATTTAAAACGTTTAGCTGTTAAATGAGCTGACAAAGCCTCGTCTTTGAAGACATGTGGGACTGGACACTATTGCCCCCCAGTGGACTGTTTCAATGCGTTCTTCAGAGGTATATCACAAGAAACGTTAGCATCCTAATGCAGATTAGCACCAGAAGTCTGAATCGGGATCAGAGTCAAAGGTCAGTCAGCACTGCGGCCTAATACTTTTACCAACTTTTTTTTACCAACATTTCATGTTGGTAGTAATACCACAGCCCTTGGTTTAAGATGCAGTTACTTTACTACGACACCAATGTAATTAGAAAGACATTGTAGTCTCATTACTATAGTAGTCATCATCATCAAGTCATCATTTTAGTTTGTGTAAAAGGCCAGAAATATAAAATGACTTACCTTTACTCCTGTGGTTGACTCGCACACCAAAAAGGGTGCAAATGTAAGCATGAAACGTTAAATCACGGATCCCCTCTATAAAAATGTAATCAAAAACATTACCTAGTCCCATTGGCAGTGGTAATAAAGCAGTCTCCCAAGAGGAAGACGATGGCCATGGACTAGGGCTACCGTTTCATCCCGGAGATGGAAATATGTTGCTTGAGCCTCATTTTCCTGGCATTTGTTAAAGATACTCAACTGTTTAAGTGTAAACAACAGCTCAGTCAGTAAGGACTTGACTTGGGGGATGGAGCATTGAGAAGATTCTACTCCAAATTCTACCAAAAGATACTGCTTGGCGAAGAGATGCTTGCCCTGAGCTCAGTTGAATTGACATTGAAGAACTGGTTTCGGGAGTAGTATCAGAAAGCAGTGGGCTGAGGACGCAGCCGTGGGGGTGGTGTGGTGGGGGATAGGATAATACCGTAGGTGCGGATATGGTGTTGTTAATCCTTACAGACTCTCTGTGGGGTCTGAGGGTCAGAAAATCCAAGATATGGTTACAGATTGAAGTACCAAGGCTGTCAAGTCACTGACATCTTGTTCACCGGTATTTGTAGGCTGCCTGTGTTGAAGGTAGTACAAATGTCCAGGAAGGGCGGCCTCACATAGTATAGTAGATATCTTGAGGCATGTTGGAAAAGTGGCCCGGGACAGTGAGATTTTATAAATATCCTTCATGCTACTACTTACATGTTCTTTTGAAAGTCTATCCTTCAATACTGAGAGGTGGGGTTCAAGAGAAGTGATCCTGTATGTACTTGTTCAAATAGGGATGGGTGTGGATTTTTCCTGCTGTAGTCCATAATGTGTTCAGTGCCCCGTGTGATAGACCAGGGGTCATTCAAGCACCCCAGCCATAACTTGGTGGGCCGCAAAACAATTTGCAAAAGCTTTTGTCAATTAAAAAGAAAAGTGCATA
This sequence comes from Filicampus tigris, assembly GCF_054856515.1. NCBI lineage: Eukaryota > Metazoa > Chordata > Actinopteri > Syngnathiformes > Syngnathidae > Filicampus > Filicampus tigris. The sequence continues at coordinate 18,994,575 of NC_141222.1, forward strand.
GGCCTACCAGCGTGGGAGGTGTTTCAGGCAGTAAGGACTTGACAAAGGTCTAATTCCAAAATTGGGATTGCTTGTGATTGGTGAAGAGATGCTAGACCTGAGCAATTGCTGAGTTTATCTTTATTAAAGGAAGACAATATCCCTGTGATAGGCTTTGACCCAAGAGGATACATAGGATAATGTGTTTGCCATTTTTGCTTTTGATTTGAGGTCCCATCACAGAAAAGTCAAGCAGGCAAACCGCATGAGAATGATAGTCCATGAATCTTCTATGGTGAGGGCAATTGCTCCCCTCAGACAAAATGCAGGCATGTAGAAGAGGCTTTATGACGTCCCACAGTGCCCGTCTTACGTGTTATACATCTCCTACAGTTAAAGCACCTGGATCGTATTGGTCATTGCAAAGTGTAGCAAAGCACAAAGCCACACACAGAGTATGCAAGCGCTTCTCTTTCAAGTGCAGCCAGAGTGAGCCTGCCAAGGGTTGTCTTTCCATCAGAGCTCTCAACCCAAAATATGTTTCTGTCCATCTTGAGATGTTTTACAAACAATGCTGTTGACCATTTTCCTTGTTTTTTTTTCCCCGCTGACAAACACAAAGTCTGACTTGTGCGGTTTTTCCATGACGAAATACACAATGAGGCACAGGATACTGAGGGTGATAACTTCAACATAGTTATGGGAGTCTGTTTGGCGAATATTGTGATGTTCAGGATTTCAGTTGGACTATTACTCAGTTAAATCTATTAATCATCATGTTGGTATGGATACAATTCAAAATCAGTTGGATTGTTCTAAGATAATTATTTAAACCCTAAGTTTAAAGAAATAATCAATAATGACAATCAAAAGATGACAAGGACCTTAGGTACCGATGCTAATTTCGAGTCACAATGCAAACGCTGGCTTCCACAGACGAATAATCCATTAAGTGGGTACGATTTTTAGTTGATCATATTTAAGACATTATTTAAAAGGAGCCATAATGTGGAAAATTGATTGAACCTCTTGTATACATATAGTTGGGTCTCTGGAATGTGTGAAGCTTGAAATTTAATGTTTCCTCGCCTTCCCTGCCCTTCAATTGCGAGGCTGGGTGATGATTTGCCACTTTCAAGCCACAGCCAGGCACTGTCTGAAACACTATGTCAAAAAAAGGTAAGCAGAAGTACTGATTTCTGCTGGAGTCACAAATTAGTGCTAACAGCATCAACAGCATGACCATTGGGGTATTTTGACTGTACTAAGACACCTGGGAACTGTTTTGAATTGCGGGGGAAAAATGCAAGAAATGTCTACTTTAAAATTGCATAGCCCTTTGACTCTTGATATTCTTGGGACCTTTTGAGATGGAAGAGTGACACGCCCCTAAATTATTACCAAGATTACATACCTGAAAACAAGCAAAGTCTGAATACAAAATGCATGAGTTAGGTTTGCAACACCACTTTGAAGAAGGATTACTTTGCTTCAGATACCAGAATTTGTCATTTCTACAGCTTCGTGACTGTTTGGAATTTAGAAAAAGGTTTAGGTAACGCGGGGAGTATTAGTACACTGCATCTCAGCGTTTTGATTCTTCATATTGGAATGAGCAACTCAAAAAAGTGACGTATGCTTGGACATGTACTCTAGCGTTCGTTTGCCTGCTTGCTTCTGGACAAATGCTTAACTTTCCAGAAAAGGCCTTTTGTCTGGACTCCCGAGCCTACTGGACATTAGCGTTGATGTGATGGCTGCTTTATGCTGCATTTCCCCATTTCATATTTTACCCTGCTTCTATTTTCAGCATTTAAGGCTCACTTGAGGCTAGTAAAGATTTACAACTTCTTCCCAAGCCATCAAAGTAAACACTTATAACAGGCTCGATGTGACACGCCAGGCGCTGAGTGGCAGGGCTTTGTTTTTAAATGATCTGCTGATTTCATCATCTATCACGCAAAACAGAGCATGGACCAATCTGCGGTCCAATGCAGTATAGTTAAGAAAATGACACTGTGGTCAAACCGCAACAAATATTTCAACAGTGTGGAACTTAAAAAAAAAACAAACACTCCAGTCGGAGCCTCCACCCGTAGCCCACTCCGAGAAGTTTGGTACCTCCAGTCTTAGAGACGATCTGTTCTTCCCGAGGGACGATAAAGAAAAGTGAAGGACAGAGGCACATAAAATCCACGAGAATGCCAGGGAGCACCGTTGAGCGATGTCTGTAAATCAATTATTTTTCAGGGTAATGCAAGTCGACTTTGAAATGTTCAGTGTTTTGGCATGATAGTTTGTGGTATATTTATGGACTATTACTATGGGCACTTAAAAAACATTTGGGGTTTTTCGCTTTCGCAGCAGGGCTACCCCCCACAAACTGGACCTACATGTGACAACAATCATCTAGATTCTTCACGTCTCGTTTGTGGGGTAGTGTGGCAAGATGGAATTTTCTTACCAAGAAAAACATCGGAGCCAAAAAAAATGACCATAAAGTCTCCCAAAAGCACAATTGCAAAAGATGTTTTGCACGGCCTCCTGGCAATTCTGCGGTTCTGGGGTCAAATCTCTGGCCTTCCTGTGGTTGAGTTTGCAATTAAAAAAAAAACAAGCTTGTTAGGCTCATTGACTACTCTAAATTATCCATAAGCATATGAATGACTTTTAATGGTTTGTCTGCATGTGCCCTGTGATTGGTTGTTGATTTAAGTGTTCACTGCCTCACGCGCAATGTCTGATGGTCTCCAACTCATTAGTGACCATAATGAGGACAGGCACTGGGAAAAAAAAAACAAAAAAAAACCGGACGGACAAATGTATATTTGACAAAACCACTGAACATCACCGTAAGAACGCTTTACCCTCTGTGAAGCATGTGTTTCTTTAGGAAATGAACGTCAGAATTCACATTAGGAAGATGATCAAACTTTTATTGAAGCCCTTCAAATGCTTTTTCACTTCCATTTATCACCGGGGGAGCAGCTCATCTTTTATTTGATGCCGCTGTTGGTCATGGTCTGTGCCCGGCACACTCCCTTACCGGCCACTTCGAACGGCGCCCCCTTGTAGGTCGCCACGCACTCGCCGTCTGTGCGCAAGTCCGGCTGAATCTGCTCCCACACTTTTTTCTTGGGGTTCAGCTCCTTGTCGGGCTCGCCTGAAAGTGTTAGATTGCAGTAGCGACCGTCACATTTTATTTCATTGTTAGCATTCTTAACGCTTGGCTGAGCGATTGCAAACATGAGGATTCGATGGACTTGGTAGGCGGAACCAAAAAAATAATTCAAACAACACAAAACAGCCAACAGTCCCAACGGACCACCGGGAAAGCAGTCTTCTCTTTAGTTCTTGGAATGGTCAAAAGAAACAATTGTGTGACCGATAGTGAAACCATCAACATGACGGGTACAGCTGCAACTTCATCCAAATGCACCACTTGTTTTTCTCTTAAGCTCACTGTTTGATGTTGTAGAGAACTCATCATTTACTTTTAACATGAAAGATGTCAATCGGGCGCATGAGTGTCTCCAAGCAATTTTAAATAAATGAACTGCGGAAAACGAGGTACGCATACTTGAGCCATCCCTCATTATCTAAGTCAGTCAATGCTCACTTGTCGGATGCATTTGAATGATTATCCCATGGAGTGGGAAAAGTGATTTTTCCTTCGCGATGCACCCGGGAAACGGTGGAGGTCGTCAATCGTAATATTGAAATTGTTCAATATTTACGATCACAAATCCTCACGTGTGTTCTAGGCCAAATTCGTCCGAGCCACAGATTCCGTGAGTGATTATGATGTGAAATGGAACAATGCCCAGTTAGGATGTGACATTGACTGTTCTAGGACCTTTGTCAAGGGGCAGCTAAGTTTAGCCCGGGCTGTGATTTGCCACTGCATATGTGTTTTTTTTCTACCAATGCCAATAAGATGCTCACAATGAATCAGAGGTGGGCAGTTTAGAAAATTTTGCCAGTCCGTCATAAGTCATTCATCAGCAGCCTGGGCACCAGTGCGCACCAGTTATTGCCAGTCCGTCATTTTTTCAAGCCGAACCAAACTGCAATTGTCAGTCTGTCATGTTATTTAAACCGCGCTTCGGTTATCGCTTTCATCAATAAAAATTTTACCGGTCTGCCAGTCCGTCTATCGTCAGTGGCATCAGGCTGCTTCTCACTGGTCAGTGTTTGTACTACAACAGACTTTGTGTGTGTGGTGTGCTGTGTTGGGTCGAGTACATCACATGGGATAAGAATAGTAAGCATACTTTTGCCTAATTTTTCGTTGTCACGTGTAGAGTCGCTTACATTTGAAAGATCAGTTGTTAAATATGTACAGGTTTGTACCCCACTTAAATGTCATCTATGAAAGAGGAAAGCAAGTTATCTTTCAAGCATTAGCATCGTTCGGCTGGTCAAAGGTAATATAGTTGCAACAAATAGGTCAGAGGACGCAAGCTTTTCCCAGAGGATTTGAACGATAAACTCGCTGTGTTGTTTCTGGCAGCCGGAGTATCAGCCAATGGACTAGCAGGTGGAAAATTCAATTTTTGCCAACTAAAAGAAAGAAGAAAATAGACCTGAGAAGCCCTGGAAAGTGACTCTTTCCCCTGGCACAGCGCCACTTGGAGGGTCGAGGATTTCCACGACATCGGGCGAGCTGGCGCACATGACCATGGCCTGGGACGTCACCCCTCTCATCTTGGCTGGCTTCAGGTTACACAGCAGAATGGCCATGCGGTTCTGCATCTGTACCAGAGAGTTAAAAACATTGTTAAGGTCCATTTATCCCGATACAGGAGAGGGGAAAATGTCAAACCCCTTACGACTTATTTGAATCAACTAGAATTTGACATTATGGAAAAAAAATGTAGGCATCTTTTCCAGATTCGGTTCAAAGTGAGTGTGTACCTGGTCTAGAGGTATATGCTTGACCAGCCCGCTGACCACCGTTCTGGGCGAGGGCTCCCCGACGTCCACCTGCTCCACATAGAGACTGTCCGCGTCCGGGTGCTTCTCCGCCGTGATGATGCGCCCGACGCGGAGGTCCAGCCGCGACACATCCACCTTGACGTCTTCCTGACCAGATGTCGCCATCTGCTGTGGCTTTTTCTCTATGCATTTTAAAGGCAACATCAGTCATTTTATGCCACATAAATTCAGACTTTAAAGTACAGTGGAAGACACAATATTTGGCATAAATCCATTAGGGCTTTTCGCTTTGTCTTTCACTAATTGCGACGCCACCACAGAACGGTACCACATGATGGCAAAGAGGGAAAAAGCCATAACCATAGAACAAGAAGTGAATCATGTTGTGAGACTTCAGAGCATCTGTTCCACTTATTTTCTTTTCTTTTTTTTTTGTGATGTCACCACTGAAGGGCTCCTATGATGGCAAAGAGGACATGTTTAATGACAACCATAGAACAAATGTCACTTGATGTGAAACTGAGTTCTGTAAGCATCTAAAGCAATTATACCACTGGTGGTACTCAGTCTTCCTTTTGTGGAATGTGAAAGAATTATTGTCTATGTACAGGTAAGTTATATTTAACATTTATTTAACTTTTACTTAAAGGGAAGTCAACGCAAACAAATATTTTTTTTAAAGAATATGTACTATGCAAGCTCACTAGTATAAACAAGGCATTCTGATGAATATTGCATTTGTGGAATAAGAGTTAATCCACGTTTTTCTAGCCATCTCTGGGGGCGGCCATTTTGTCACTTCTGTCGACTGAAAATGACATCACAACTGCTCAGGGCTCAGGTAATGACCAATCACGGCTGACCTGTTTTCTGAAGATTAACTCATATTCCACAAACGCAAATTAATCAGAATGTTTCAACTAGTGGGCCTGCTGGGAACATATTCTTGAAAAAAAAAATGTTTGGGTTGATTTCCACTTTAATTATTTTATATACAATGCATTTGCAGTTGATCTTCAATAATTTTTGTTTTGTTTTAAAATGTTTATTTGAACGATTATGGGCGGTACATCTGAATGGAATCAATATTTAAGGACATTTTTTCCCCTGTGTTAATGTTAGAACTGTGCAGAATGTTACTGTGGATAACAATAAAACCATATTTACTAGTCTGTCTTGTTTTTGATTAACATTTAGGCTGACTACACTACTTTAATTCAGCTTCAGTTTCATTTTTTTTTGTGGTTCTGACTGATTTAAAGGATCCACTCGACACACAAGTTGCTTTTTCTTTGGACTTAAATGTGTTACTTAAACATTACATATACAGTAAGGAACAAACGAGTTCACTTGTTTTGGGAAATGCTTTTTTAGAACAACTTGGAAGTCAACCACCATCACAGAATGCATTGTATTCCACTTGGAAGTTTCTCATGTATTCTCAACATGTTAGGGACAGAAGCATCTGTGAGTGTTTTCATGCTATTTTAACTAAGAACATGCAGCGCAAGTTTCTAGGAAATGATTATTCGAAAAAAACTCAAGAGCTTTCACTGAAGAAGTGAACCTTTGACTTCTCAAAAAAGGGAGACTTCTAACTGGATTAATATTTTAACTCATCCAATTAATTCAAGACTGCCACGGAAAACTACTCTATGGATGTGACTTCACGCAAAAAGCTAAATAGCAATTAGATGCCAACAGTTGCTTAGAATGCCCTCTGAAGATTAATGAAACTCAGCTGTGGCTTTTCTGAAACTCACTTATTTAAAGCACTTGCAACGCATTAAATTATCCGCAGATTTATGATGAGTGGGGTTTTCCATTGCATCAAATACAACCTATCAACACCTGAAATGAGAAATGTGAACGTTCTGAAATGAAATGCGTGTTTTGAATGTGGCCAACTGCTTTCAACACTGTTGAATGGCCACTTTCTATAGCTTCAATAGAGCTCACGCCAACACATTTCAATGAAATCCGCAGCTTGTGACGTGCGACGTGACACATATCACCAGTCAACGTTGGTGTCAGGACTTCAAAAGGATTAATAACTGGAGGATGTTGATGTGCTACGGAGCCCCTAAGGCACATATGTCAAAGTCAAGGCCCGTGGGCCGGATGTGAAGGTTTTCTACAGCCCCTGGGATGATATTGCTTTATTATTAGATCCGGCCCGCAGCAAGCCGGTGTGGGTAGCAGATCTGATTGGGTCCTTTGCGCCTGCCGAAGACGTCACGCTTTAAAATATATTGTAGCGACTTCAAAGAACACGCCGTTAGACGTAGTTTAATTATCATGTTTTTATTAGTCCAACCGGCTACTGTGGGCCACAGCCGACGCCAATACAGTACGACAACCGTTCAGTCAAAAAAGAGCAACGGCTCTCCTGTTTGTCCTCCACTACTCTCGCTCGCATACCCTCCCATCCAGCGAGCTGCGCGATGCATTCATTAACCTAGGAAACAACACAACTTGGCAAGACACAAATTCGACCACAACACAGATAACCCAATTCGTTACACTCTTTCTGGAATATATTTCTTCTGCCACCCCATGGCTGTTCTACATGCTGACTGAAGACTTCTCGTCACTTTTCGTGGCTTTCAGAATCGGATTGTGGTGAAAAATTTGGAGTAAAACACACATTATTTCATGTTAGAAATCTCACGTTGTTTTATTATTAGTAATGGTTGGCATTTGATAAATTCATTGAGTTTCGACGTAGTGCTGAGATGTCCCACACTGTGAGCAGGCATTGAACGCTATTCGAGCGCTAAGTGTTGATAGTGAGTGACTTTTTTTTTTCTCTTTCCTCCTTCGACACAGCTCGTAGTTTGTTCGTGCCAGCAAACTCAGTAGTTGCAGATTGTTGCAGATGTTTCACCACGTTTGTTGTTGTGTGTAAATGTTAAAAGGTGAGTTTAACCATTCAAGTTCGTGTCAGGTAACTGCTGTACATAATAGCCTAGATATGTTCTCGTGAGTGATGTCACGTTGATGAACACTAGTTAGTTATTTTGGCTCATATGCTAACTATTCTAGTGATGAAACGTGTGAATGTGTATTGTATGTATTGTTTGGCTGATTAATTTCTTAATACAGTGAATTGTAATGTTTAGGCATATTGTTAACAAATGGATATGCATTGGATGATGTTGCTAGGTTATTCTTTGTCTGTGTTGTTGCAGACCACAATAAATAGAAGTGTCAAGTGGAATACGGGCCTGTGTTTTCTGACAGGATCACCCACATTCATACCTTGCCACTCTAAAATAGGGTCAGCTGGAGACATCATACCAATCATATGATCCTCTCCGTTTTATTACACATTATGTACAGTTCATATAATCTTGCAGCCCGAGTCAACCAGAAAATTGTTTCCAGTTTGGCAGCAGAAACGCAAATGGAAGTGACGTACGAGCTGCCTCGCAAAAGTAGCGTAGCGGTGATGTACTTTATTTCATTTTTTATTTAGTAACTCCGAAGATAAAAACACAACAGCCAGGGGGGTGACAAACATAGACGCAGAGAAATCTATTACAGATATATAAAGCGTCACATCATCAGCAGACGCGAAAGGACCCGATCCAATCTGGACATTTTAAAAAATTTCAATGAACATTCTATCAGTCCGGCCCTCGGCTTGTCGTAAAATTTTGTATTTGGCCCTCCATCCATTTGACTTTGACACCCGTGCCCTAAGGTAACATGGAAGTAAAAAAAAAACAAAAAAAACTTTGCGTTCCCTCACAAAGATTTGCGTTCCCTTTTTTTTTTTTTTTTTTTTTTTTTAAATGCGTGTTTATGTACTTATGGGTCAAACAAAAGCAACAAAGGGAGCGTTTTCAGCCGTGGGCGGGTTTACTTGAATTGCTTTGAAATTCGCTTGAAATACAAAGACCTAAAATCAGTTTTTGATATTAAGCATGGTTTCTCCGTCTCAAAGAGTCGCACATTAGAGGCTAGGCTAGGCTAGCTGCCAAACTGACCCGGAAGAGTACATAAACATGCATTTAAAACAAAAGCGTTCTCTCGCAAAAAAACGTAACACGCAACGTTTTTTTTTTACTTCCATGTCACCTTAGGGGCTCCGTAATGTGCGCCATCCGTCACCTTTTTTCTCTGGCTTCTTCTTATTGTGGCTGTCGTCTTTCGGGGGATGACTCTGCACATTGGCGGTGGGGGTGACAGAGGGCGCCGGACCACCGGGTTGGGGAGGAGTGGCATTAGATTTCACAACGACTTCATCTGATGGCATGGCAACATCTCGCACTGTGCGAAATGGTAAGAACAAGATTTCATTATATGATGATACTTTCCAGATGAGTGCCTACCAAACCTTTATTTTCCTTTGAGACCAACTACTATTAGGGATGTAACGATTTACCGAAAATCAATATAAAATCATATCAATATAAAAAGGGAGGGGCGTGTACCCATACCTGGCAGGCAAATGCACAGACATTTTTGGGGGCAGGTGCTCCAGCAACCAAAAAGGCCAAATTACTCAAACAATAAGAAAAAAACAGTGACCCTAGGAATGGATGTATTTCTTTCTTTCTGTTAATACAAGCAATGCATCCAATATTAAACCTCTGATTAACCCCAAATAAATCTCAGCTGTGCTGCTGGTGTTTTATTTTTGTCTTTAAAGGGGAAGTCAACTCAAATATTTTCTTTACATTAACGTTTTAATCATGGCATTATGATTAATATTGTGGAATATGAATTAAAGAGGAAGTCAGAATGCTGTATTTCATCTAGTGGGCCTGCATTGAACATATTCTGTATGTAATATGCGGTTGTTAAAAAACCCCGGCTACGTGTAGACAAGGCCTTTAGGGGGCGGCCATTTTGCCACTTGCTATCGACTGAAAATGACATCACAGTTACTGAGGTGAGGACCAATCGCGGCTCATCTGGCGACCGTCACATGACCAAATTCAGAAAACAGGTGGACTTTGGAAGACAACAATGTTCATGCTATTGTTTGTGTTGCTTTTGGAAAGATGAAATTCAACCTTTTGTATGAATACACAGCTGTCATATTGATCCAAAAATACTGCAAAATACTAAATTATCCTTATCATGGATGTCTTTAGATTTCGTAGGAGTACTTAAGTTTATTTTGGAAACTTTACATTCAAATAAACCTAAAGACTATACTATAAATGTAACTTGCTGTGTGTTCTTCAGTAGATGAACAGTAAGGCTAAGGGAGACTTGACTTTACCTCCCCTCTTCTTTTCTTTGTCCAGCAGTTGTTTTTTCAGGTGCTCGATGTCCTGCTTCAACTTGGCATTTTCCACCAGTAGTTTCTTCTCCTCTCTGACGCTGGCCTGGACACCTACAGGGCGGTTAATTCTTGTTAACGTCTCCCGTAATGGCGCAAAAACTCCTCACTTTAGAAGCACTCCATTAAAGCAAACATACTACTGGGCGAAATATAGCAAAGGTTTGGCTCTATGATAACAGCTAGTTATGCTGTAGACTTTCAAGCATTTACTGGCTTTCTCCTTGAGCAGCTGGACTTGCTGTTTGAGGTACTCGATGATCTGGTCAGCCTCTGCGGCTCGCTGCTCCAGCCTCGCCAAGGGGTTGGGACTTGACATTTTGAACAAGGAGCGAGCTACAAACCTGAAAAATAAATGCTTTTACAGTGCGGGATTCACAATTTGTAGATTTGTTTGGTTAAATCCATCCACCGTAACAAGCTGACAATCTCATCGAGCAATCAAAATATTTTTGCTTGATTTAGTGGAACATTGTTGCTGTTTGTGTTAGTTTTAATTCACTGATGTTTTTTTTCATCTCCGAATGAAATGTCCTGTTTTGGTGGTGCTTGGTGTTTTGGGAAATGCACCTCACACACATACAAGGTGAAACATTCAATTTGCCTATATTCCCTAACATTATTCTGTGTGAATGACAAAAGATGAGTTCATGGACATAATACCCTTCGCGTACACTGCTAGTGTGCATATTCACTGCCCATATGGTGTTAGCATATTATGATACTACTGATAGTCCGCATGTAATGTGGATTTAGTTGTATAATTTTTGACTGAATATAGTTATTTATAAACATGGCTAAATGATTGTGGACGTGCTAGACGCATGGTGTTGTTGCAATATGATACTCTCCATTTTCAGTGCTTTGCTGCCATATTGGGGCATCTATATGCAATTACAAACCCTCTTTGGAGGCAAATTGTTGGCAGACTTTTGATAGTCGCGGCAGGGCTCAGTCGCTATCCCCGCAAACAGAGTATGAGCATCCATCTATTTTCTGTAGCTCAAGACAGGCATCATTACGGTTATCATGGGTGAGCTGGAGTTTACCCCTGATGATTTTAAGCAAGAGAAGTACTTTCACCGATTAGCTGTTAATACCTGTAGACAGAAAATCCACTCAAGCACCTTGATACATTTTTTTTTACTTAAACAGTCCTACTATGATTATATTGTTTTTAGAATTGTCCGGTGGGATGACTTTGACATGGCCACAATGGCCGGGGATCGAACCCACAACCTCTGGGTTGGGAGATGACCATTCTACCTAAAGCCTGGAATTGGACTCACTGCAGACTGTTGCTTGGTCAAGAGTCATCACTTCCTCGGGACGCTATGGCTCATTTTGTTGCCCATTGTTTCTTTTGATTGTGAAAATAGCAAGAGCAGATCATCGTGACATGCTCTTGCTATTGGCTGGATGTCCGAAATGAGGAAAAAGGTGACCTTTGTCCACAAGGTGCAGAGAAAGATAAACAATTAACCAGCCAATCCCAAATGAAACTCTTTACGAAAGCGAAACGGAATTTTAATGTTACTGAATTTATTTACAGGGATGACAAAAAAGGTGTACTTAAAGATTTGGATATTAGGTTTAAAAACTTCTACACGAGTACCCATTTCCGATTATTCCTTTTTTTTTTTCTTTTCCTCTTTCGGGGGTACAGTTCTAAAATTATATGTGAGGTGCTGTAAAACAACAGCTGGCTCAAGATGATAAAGGAGTGCTATAAAGGACAAGGAAAATTAGAAACAATTAAGCGCTACAGTTGATAGGGAAAAAAACTAAATAAGGATCAAAGAGTTGTTTTCTTGATAGGGAAAAAAACTAAATGAGGATCAAAGAGTTGTTTTCTTGATTTAATAAACTGGGCCAGCGACGGGGCATACCACATGAAGGCTGAACTCATTTGGAAACGCATTTAAACAGGCCATGGTACACATAGACGCATTACATCTGTAAATAACGTATAAACACAAAACAGGAAAAATCTGTTGGCATCTTGTGCACCACTATGACGAGTACAAAAGTGTAGTCATAGCGCCACCTTAAGTAAAATGAACTTTACTCTAAAAATAGCCATGGGACCCTAATAGTAAGTTTAGAACACATTTGTGGTCATATTCTCCAAAACAAGCAAATGTTCTATTGTATTTTTGTTTGTTTATGACCGTGTGTATGATAAAAACATTTGGGAGCGTTCTTGAATGAATATGAATAAGAATGTCAACATGAAAGCATGTTGACCTAAGGGGCCAAACGTATTCGAGTTCTGTGCTGCTACCTAAAGCTCTTTAGTTGTAGGCAAATATTATACAGACGGAAATTAATGTGAATAAGCAACTTGCAGAAAAGTGGATATTAAAATAGCTAGCTGTCAACTAACCGCACCAAAATTGTTTCAAAGACGTTCCAATAAAGACATTTATTCGTAGCTGGCGCTGCTAGTAAGAGTGCTTTAACGAAATAAGGGATTAAAACATAAAAATAGATGGCACTTACATGGACTTTTAGCATTCACCTCTACACGTTTCCACAAGCGTCGGCGAGGGCTTTGACACTTGCTTTAGCTCAGGCATGTACACGGATGCTAAATTAGGCCCAACATTATAGATCAGCAAAGCATGCGGACGCTCCGGTGGCATAAGATGGCTTTTGTCTCCATGCTATATAATTCGTTTCGACAACTGGCCGAAACAATCGCCGGTCAATAATTATTTCCCATTGACATTATAACGTTAGGACAAAAAAAGAGAAGAACACTGTACGAATTCGTGCTCCAAATCTTTAATTTGCATCCCATAACCTCAATTGTGCTTTAAAGTCATGTAAACTAATGCCCCTTTGAATACTTTAGTGTCGCACAAGTATGACGTCACAGATCACGTTCAATGCCTTCTCGTTGACGGTAGTATCCGACTTCATAAATGAAAATATCGCTTATATCAACCTGTTGTTCACGCTCTAGGACGACCGCACCTCTTTGCCGTGAAACGGGTGTGCACACAGCGTTCGCAGGTAATGTGTACATTTTGTATTCCTTTATTTCCTACCGGAAAACGATATTTTTAATGGTGTGTTCAGCGTTGTATCGACTGCAGCATAATGTGTCTATCACAACTCACTGAGCGCTGATAGAATAATAACATGCTCTCTATATATTGTAAAGTAAACCCTTCACTTGGTAGATTATGTACGTGTGTGTGTGTGTGGGGGGGGTGCTTGTTTGTCATGGTAGCATCCATCCATCCATTATCTATATTGCTTCTCCTCACAAGGGTCGCGGGCGTGCTGGAGCTCATCCCAGCTGTCTTCGGGCAGTGGGCGGGGGACACCCTGAATTGGTTGCCAGCCAGGGCACACAGAGACAAACAAACATCCGCACTCACAATCACACCTAGGGGCAATTTAGAGTGTCCAAACAACCTACCAAGCATGTTTTTGGAACGTGGGAGGAAACCGGAGTACCTGGAGAAAACCCACGCAGGCACGGGGAGAACATGCAAACTCCACACAGGGAGGCCGGAACCGGGATCGAACCCACGACCTCTGAACTGTGATGCGGACGTGTTAACCAGTCGACCATCATGGTAGCATTTGTTAAGTAAATCTGATGATGATAGAGCTGCAGTTAATTTCACGCAGTGCCGAGCTAGGATCACAGTGTGTCAGTAAATAAACCCTAATTAGACCTCTTTACCTCCATGATGATAATGCAGGATGCAGCCTCTCAAGGATGGCCAGTTGGGGGCTTTTACTTTCTTCGCCTCGGCGCTCCCCCATGATGTGTGTGGCAGCAACGGCCTCCCCCTGACCCCAAACTCCATCAAAATATTAGGACGCTTCCAGATCCTGAAGATGGTCACCCATCCCCGACTCTGTCAGTATGTGGACATCTCCAGAGGAAAGCATGGTATGCATTGTGTACTATAACTCATGGAATTTACGTGGCAAATTATCACTCAGCATACCCATACATGTCTCCTTCTACTTCGTCTCTTCCTGCAGAACGACTCATTGTTGTTGCCGAACACCACGAGAACAGTCTGGGTGATTTCCAAAAACAGGGAAACAAAGTCAGGTTGGAATTTTGTTAGAAATTTGTATTAACGGTCCATTAACAACAGGGGACTTAAGGAATGACAGAACTATTCTTGATGTAATACTATGGTCACTTTTGTATGGCATTACAGTTTATTTCACACAATATGTGTGGTTTTTTTTGCCCTTGTGTAGTGGGCAAGGGTATTGACTGACCCAACTGCAGAAAGCAGACCTATAAATGTGCAAAAGCATTTTTATGATTATATTATGCTTTCGTATTCATTTCCCACCAATTGTGATTGACTGGCCTGGCAACCTTGCCAGGGTGTAACCAGCCTCTCACCCAAACATCAGATGGGCTAAACTACGGTTTAACCTTGACCCTAATGAGGACAAGATCTCTGTATAACAATATAATATGCTAACCTTTGTCTTTCAAACAAATTACAAATATTAGCTTTACTGAATCCACGTCTGCCCCATGTCCTGGTCTGCAACACATGGTGGTATAGCAAAAGTTTTGTTTTGGGTTTTCTTTTTAAACCGGGGGTGTAAAAAGGGAGACGTGTGAGGCATTTATTCCAGTGGATGTATTAGGGCATGTAATTTGGTAAGGTATCTGTTTGAGGAAATACGATGTGATGGCATTTGGTGGCTGTTCTAGTGGTGTTTGCATGTGTGTTTGGTTTGCCAGCTGCACAAAAGCAGACAAGAAGGCTCTCCACAGGGTCATTAATCTGGCCAAGAAAAATCACACATTGCCCTTTTGCATTCCCCCATTGAACTGTACATGTCTCGTTGCCTCAGTAAGGCGCAAAAAATATCAGAGACCCCCAGCAGTCGTTGAAAACAAACTGAAAACAAAAATAGGCTCAGAAATACTTTCTTTGCAAATGCCATCTATGTATTAAACTTCGGACACAAACACTTAATTTTAGTGTTTAACACATTTATTGGTTGATTTTATGAATGTTTATTGTGACAGTCTTTTACTTTGTTTAGTTTTTTTTTCCTTGATTTTAAATATTATGCACTGTAAGAAGCACTCCAATGTTGTTGTTTTAATACAATGACCACTTACAATAAAGACATTCAATTGAACTTAATTATTATTACAGACCTTTATGGTGTCATAGTATGTGTGTGTGTGACACAAATGTGTGTGTTCAGCCCAGAGAGGGTTCTGCAGATCGCCTATGAGGTTCTGGAAGGCCTGGCCTTTATGAACAAACATGGTATGGTGCACAGGGCCCTCAGCGTGCATAATGTGCTCCTGGATAGCAAGGTAACTTTATGCTTATTTCAAATATAATGTAGTGATTTTTGTGAGCTGATGTTAACAGTACTTACGCTTCATTGTAGGGCAATGTCAAGCTAGCAAAGTTTGGCCTCTATCACATGACCGATCACGGCGCTGATGTGGACTTTCCAATTGGGTATGTCGTTTTTTTTCTCTTCATTTGTCACATCACAAAAGACCTCCTAGTTCTTTTTCAGATAGAGAACCTGAAAAATGCCCGCATCAGAGCAGTAACAGAAGATACATTTTTAGAATACGGTGAATGTCGAGCAAATGACACGCAGATAGAAGCCAAGATGACACTAAAGGACTACTTTTGTTTAAATCAAGCTCCTCAACACACTTCAACACTTCCTTGGCATCAAAATTCCACCAGATAGTGAATGGATATTGCTTTGCCCAGAACAAAAAAAACCCCAAAGAACAGCAACTAACAAGGTGCCAAAAATAATTAAATAATTCTGGGAAACAGCGAAATTGCGGTCAATCCATCCATTTTAGATGCCACTGAAGCTTACCCAGCTGACTTTGTCCTAGAGGTATGCTCTGGTTGATTGCTAGCCAATCAAAGGGCACATACTGACCAAAAAAAAAACATTTGCATCTACACTTATGGATAATTTAAGAGACTTCAATACATTTACATTTTCTAATGTGGGTGGAAGCTGAAATTCCCTTAAAAAAACGTACACCATACTGCCCATCAACAAGCATCTAATGAGATGTTTTTTCGCAGTTTGCAAAGAGGAAGGATGTCTGACACTGATGACTCGTGAAAAAAAATCAGTTAAAATACCACGTGGCATATTTTTGAGAGGAATGCTTCAAACATGTTTTCCATGTTTATTGATGTTTTGTGCAGGGGATTTATGACATTTTGAGCTGCGCGGCACAAGACGGCATGCTCAGTTACCGCCATGTTACAGTCAGTTGTTTTTATTTTTATTACGAACATTAACATATAACAAAGGACAAGGACAATCATCCTTACAATCAAAAGTCAGAAACAAAACACAACCACTATACACAAAACAGTCAATGTTACAAAAGTACATGCACACAACGACAACACGAAATATAATTTGTAAATCTTTCAAAAAAATTAATAATAATCGAAAGCAGGGTATCTTTATTGATCTTGATCCGGACCGAAACATTTATTTAAAACCGCCGATTTTCTTGTATAATTTCTAATTTCATTGTTTGTTCCAGCCATATACCCTTCCAATGTTCTATATCACCTCAATTCACTTTTATTTTTTTAGGGGAAATTCTATTAATACCTTTGAAAATAAACCGTTTTCTTAATAATATAGTTATTAAATACTCCCCAAGCATCAGAGAGATTATATCAAATTTCTGACACAAGTCTATTATTTCAACATCTTTCCAAAAGGAAGAGAAACAATGCCAAAACAAATGTATCAAAGACTCTGACTCTGCGAAACAAAAGCGGCAGTTATCAGACTCAACTAATCTCCAAACATTTAATATTTTCTTTTCATATATCGTCGCTGTCATGTGAAAAACACTTATCTCCATTTTTTACAATTTTCTTATTTTTACATGAATCATGCTTCCACGTTACAGACGACGCATTAAAGTTTAAATTAAAAAAGTTTCCAAGATGGAAGGTAAGTGTTTTTCACAGGACAGCGACGATATGCAATTAATTGCATATATGAATGAGTTGTACAAACCGGACTATATACAGCTCTAAATTCTTCAGATTTCATCATTTTCCTATTTTGTCGAAGTGGTTGATGTAAAAATGTTTCCTATATTTGTCACTTTATAGCTGTGTTAGCGAAGGTTAGCACTAGAGTCTAGTTTAGTGACTAGACTATTCTATACAAGAAATTCAGGTTACCTCGTCACGGGAGGAACAGAATTCAGTCATGAACCTGACGGTAAAATACTTGGACAAAGATTGAAAATGTGTGGTCCTCACAGGTACCCATCATACCTTGCTCCAGAGGTGATTGCGCAGGGCTCCTTTCACCCCAGTCACCCTTCCCACGATGAAGCCCCGCGGCCCTCGGGACCCAAAACTGATGTGTGGTCACTTGGCGTTCTGCTGTTTGAGCTGTGTGCTGTAAGAATGTTTTACATAAGGATACATTCAAGCTAGTCTTGCTGCCTTAACAGCTCTTTTGTTTCTACGGTGGACCAGGGTCGACGGCTGCTGCATAACATTGACATAAATGAGAGGCTGAAGTTCATTCTAACTCTGGGTAAGCCAGTCTTGGACAAAGAATGGATACGAGCTTTGGCGGACATCTCTCATTATGTTGTCTGTGTCCTTTCCAGGCTGCATGGATGACATTGTCACAGTCCTCGCTGAAGAGCACGGCTGCCTGGAAAACATTAAGGTAGTTCTTAAGTGGGCTGTATTTCAGCCCAGAATGTTGTAATCAATATGCTGAACTTAAATATTTTGGTTTCTTAGACCCTCATAGTCAGTTGATCCAAAATCAGAATTATTTTTTTCCAATAGGAAATAAGGGAAATGGAAAAAAAATCCCTATTGGTTAGCTGTCGTACAGGTATAAAAAAAATGTTTGCCTAACTTTTATTTGATTTTTGTTTTGATTTCAGAAGGAGATTTCTGCAAATGCTTATCTGCATCTTACTTTTCGCTATAAATTGTATTGCTGTTGTCCACTCAGTACTGCTTTTCCTATGTTGCAATAAGTTGAAATTGCATTGCCCATATTCGACCAAGCAACCAAAAGCTTTCCTGTATATTCAGTTTCACTTCCTGTTCTCTGATTACTTACCTGATATCCTTCTGTGGTGGCTGGAATAAAAGTCAGAGAGAAAACAAAAGCACACTTTGAGCCACATTTTTCTCATAAATGTTGGTCAAATTGCACAACTGCTTGTTCAAATTCTTTTATTTCAGTTTTCTGCTTTTAATATGAAAATTGATATGGAAAAAAATGTGTGTGACCTTGGCTGATAAAATCCTTATGACAGGAGCTGCCCGAGAACGTTCTAGAGTTGCTGCGGAAATGCTTGACCTTCCTTCCTTCCAAACGGTATGTTAGTCATTTCCTGTTTTCCCAATCTCCTTTTTGAACATCACACAGGGCTGGGCAATTACAGTATTCGATTTTACCCTCTGTCAACACTAACAGGCTGACAGGCCGACGGACTTCTGAAGGACTTAACTGATGGACTGCCGATTACAATTCGCTTCGGCTTGAAAAATAACGGACTGACGAATGACGGACGGGTACCCAGGCCACTGATGCGTGACAAATGACAGACCAATAAAATTTAGTAAAATGCCCGCCGCTGGTCATTTGTATCTAGCGCTACATAACAGGTTCAACTTATCGCTCATAGATGCAAAGATGCAAAGAAAGTATTTTCTACTAAAAAAGCAACGATGGAATTTTGTTCAAGTGTAGGGTAAGCTGTGGAGAAAAAAATTATTATATTGCAAAAACCTGGCATTTGAACATGGGTTTGTAGACTTTTTACATTAACTGTAGCAGTTTTTCAAATTAGCTAAACAATATATAATAGCTTGATGGCTTGGTTGTAGCACGTTTAGTAAATTAAAGTAGTAAAATGTCAAAGCGGCCTTTGCATCCTTCCATTTTTTCTGTATGTGGCCCTTGGAGGAAACGTTTGAACACCCCTGCCATAGATATAGAGCATGTCATGCAGTGCGCCATTCAATTCTAAAAACAAATAAAACATCAAAGGAGTTGTTACAAATAGTTTCCCTACCATTGAATGATATGAAACGGAAACATGATACCAACAAACAGATGTTATGTGTGCAACCTCCAGGCCGAGCCCAGCTGAGCTTTTGGGGGACGCCGTGTTCGATGGCGTGTCGTGCCTCTACACGCCCTTCCAGAAACCCGTCAGCCTGTTCTCATCCTCGCTACGCTGTGCACATCTGGAGCTCGCTGAGGACATCAGCGACCTTTGCAAAGGTTGGCCTCAAAAGCTCACTTTGTGCATGCTGATATTTCACCTTACATGCTCGTCAAAAGCGCCAGTCAAATGTCTCTCCTGGGCTAAAACTGAAATGACTCAAGTGAAATTTCGGATTCTGGTCTCAGATACCTGGTGAATCAGTTCATGGAGAATAGTGAGATTATCATCATTTTGTAAAACCTTTGTAATTAAGTGTGCAGGGGCATACTCGAAATCAAGATTTGATGTTTGTCTATCAATACATCATCAGGACAAAATGAATAATAATCATTTTTGCTTGTGCGGCTGTTAGGAGACAACGACGACTACCTTTCGGAGCGGGCCATCAACGAGGTGTACCACCTGTGGTGCCTTGCAGGGGGCGACCTTGAGAAGGAGCTGACCAACAAGGAAATCATCCAGTCCAAACCTCCCATATGCACGCTGCCCAAGTACAGTACATCGATGTTTGTTTGTTGGCGCATGACTGAACAATGTTCTTAATCCCTCCCCGTTTCTTGTTCATATGTAGTTTTGTGCTGGAGGATGGAGAATCGTTCGGCCAGGGCAGGGATCGCAGTTTCTTGCTGGATGACACCACGGTGACACTTTCTCTGTGCCAGCTCAGAAATGTAAGACCAACAAGAGTGTATCAAAAAACTCTGTACATAATATTAAGTACACTTGCACTACCTCGGGGTCCACTGTCTATTAGGGCTGAACGATTTTTAAAAATAATATAATTGGGATTTCACCCTTATCACTCAATATTGTGATTTAATAATAAAAATGATTACTTTTTTCAAGGTCCTTTTACAGAGCTGGGCACTTGACCCATTTTCGCCGGTCCGGCCGCAACCCTCCACCCTTGACCTGGGTACACTTCCAACCGCGACCCCCCACCCTTATTCATAAAAACTATCACTCCCCGCCCCGTTCCAAATTAACCATACATTAATATTAAGATTTATTTATCTACTTCAATTAGAGTGTGTAACTTACTAAACAATTTGATTTGCAGTCTTTTGTAAGTGGTCATTACGACAACTTAACAAAATTCTTCCAAACAAGGTTTTCGTCAACATAAATCTGTAAATCTTACATCAGATTACATGCGACTTTATCACCTCAACTTTTAAAGTGTCATAAAACAATGATATGTATGTAAACATGTGGTAGATAGATAGATAGATAGCTTTACGCGCATACACATACTTTTAAAGATGATCTTTTGTCCTTTTCCAGAGACTAAAGGACGTCGCCGGAGAATCTTATTTCCCTTTGCTGGAGGATGAGTAAGTGGAGCTGGCTTTCCGTCTCTTATTTTTCACCCCGTTGCCACAGGGGCTTTGATTTACCCAACTGCAGATGTGAGGAAATGCCTATTACGTTTATCAATCCATCCATTTTCAATAGCGCTTATCCTGTTCAGGCTTGCAGGGAGCTGCAGTTGATTATGGGTGAAAAACAGACCATACCCTGGACTAGTCGCCATTTAATCACAGGGCACATACTGCACATGCATATATGACTTTGAGTAATGACATCACACACCGTACGTTCTTCATCTGCTTGCCCCAGACAGTCAAGTCTGGTGCACTCCAACAGCGCCAACGAGCTGTCAGCCACCGTCACGCTACCGCTCATCATCCGGGAGAGAGACACGGAGTACCAGCTCCTACGTGTCATCCTCTTCGACAGGCTTCTCAAGGTCTCCCCCGCCTGCTCAAACACGCGCTGTTTCTAATAGCTAATATCACAAAATTCATATTATACTTATTAATGTCCTCAGGCTTATCCTTACAAGAAGAATTTAGTGTACAAAGAGGCCAAGGTTGACATCCCCCCTCTTGTGCGTGGTCTAGCCTGGGCTGCACTGCTGGGAATTGAGGTACAAAAGATGTTCTAGAACAAATTCAATGCCACCCAAATGCACCCTTTTGCTTCTTGTATTTATTTTGTACAGGGGGACATTCAGGCCAAATACGAAAGCATTGACAAGGACACACCCATTCCGACCGACAGACAGGTAACAGCACGGCAGAGGTGGCTGAAGTACTCACACGTTGTACTTCAAGCGGCGGTCCACCCAAACATATATTTTTTTAAGAATATGTTCTATGCAGGCCCACTAGTTGAAACGCCGCATTCTGATTAATCATAGCTCAGCTTCAGAAAACAGTAGAGCCGTGATTGTTCGTTATCTGTCTCCTGGGGGTCTGTGATGTCATTTTCAGTCGACAGAAGTGACAAAATGGCCGCCCCGCCCCCTGAGATGGCAAAAAACAAGTGGATTTTGCTACTTAACTCATATTTCATATGAATCATATTGCCTTGTTTCATCTGGTGGGCCTGCATAGAACATATTGTTGAAGAAAATGTTTGAGTTGACTTCCTTTTTAAGTAGATGTACACATACATCTGTAAAAAAAAAATACTCAGGTACTGACTCAACTCCTTTACTTCAGAAAAAGTGAAATTGTACAGACTGCAATTGACTTAAATGTGGCGTTTCGGTGTCTATTGTATATAGTTTTTATGTTAATTTATTGATTTCACTTGTTGTATTATGACTATTTTGTTGTTTGTGTGTAAAGTGCTTTGTTACAGCTCTAGGTGTTGTGAAATGCGCTTTACAAATAAAATTGTATTGTATTGTATTGTACTTTGTTACTCCCCAACACTGCAACACAACCATTTGAATGCTCAAATAATTCATTCGTGGTGTTCAAATGCGAGCCTATTTTCTCTCACAGATCGAGGTGGACATCCCACGCTGCCACCAGTACGACGAGCTGCTGTCCTCCCCACAGGGTCACGTAAAGTTCAGACGTCTCTTGAAAGCCTGGGTGGTCTCCCATCCCGACCTGGTCTACTGGCAGGGTCAGTCTAACCCAGGCGCATGATCCGTCTTCATCCCAACTTTTACCGTGCACCACCTAGATCATTATTTCACACACTTTCTGAGAAGCACCTGATACCTTGTGGTGTAATATGTGATTGGCCACAAGGGGGGCGTCCTGTCCCATCTCTGCCTGAGCCAGAAGTACAATGATTGCAATAAATATTATTTATTTATTATGTCTATAAAATATTGTCTTTATAACAGGGCTACAAATAGGATCAAATGATTAAGTCAAATAACATTTAAATTCAATTGAAAATCATTTGATGAAAAAATATGAATATAATACAAAAAATATGAGTGACATAAAACAAGAAATATGTAGTATTTTTTTACATGAGTAAAGTTGCAGTATTGATCGGAAAAATGTATGATTGCTCCAAGATCACAACTGTTGCGGATCCAGTTAGATAAAATGTATTTTACTGACCCCACCCAAAAAACATTCCAGCCCCCCGAATGCCGGTACTAAACCACATTTAGTCAAGATCTGATCCAGGTTGTTTATTTAGGGAATTTTCTTATGTTATGACTCTCAATAAAACATGACCTAATTTTAGCTGTTGTTAAGCTGTTAGATACAGCAGATGTAAGCATATGCTCTTTTGTTTTTTTTCTCTTTTAGGTTTGGATTCACTTTGCGCCCCATTTCTTTACTTGAATTTTAACAATGAGGGTAAGAAATCACAAATTGCTGCTCCTTGTGCTTGGCTTTTGTTTGTTTTCTTGTTTGAGATCCCTCTGCTCTTCACAGCGTTGGCATATGCTTGTATGTCCGCCTTCATCCCAAAATACCTCTACAACTTCTTCCTGAAGGACAACTCACATGTCATCCAAGGTGAGATGGAGAAAATTGATGAATTGTACTTGATACCACCATTGCGATTGCTGCCCTGTTTAGCCTGCGTGATGTTCAGCTGCTAACGGAGAAAATAAAAATGCAAAGGCTCTCAACGTGGCTGCAGCGCAGTTCAAAAGCAAATTATCACGGTCAGCAGCCAGCTGCACATTGTTGATTGCATTTTTTTACGTGTTGTTTCAAAGCCGTGAAAAGGAAGTTTTAAACCTCTCTTAATGCATTCCCACAGCTGTGCCACATCATGTGGCAATCGGGAAATAAATGAAACGGCAATTAAAAACTGTTCCTGCATGACTGATAAAAAGCTACAAACTGGACTATTGTCAACTCACTCCCATTAAAGGTGGTCCGGAGAGTCTGCTTTCTGTATGGTCGGAGCTCTTGTGTTGGTAATAAAAAATGCATGCCTTTGCTGCCAAAATAGACAATAATAAATCCAAGTTTAAGCAATAAAAAAAGTGTCTGCTACTGTTTCACTCGATATTCCCCGTTCCCTGTGCCAATCGCACCCTGACCAAATGTATTGATCCACTATATATTTTCCTAAAGTTGGGCACATAGTTTCCCCTCAATTTGATTGCTTCATCCTCAATTTGATTGCTTCATCTTACCTAGACATTTTGGCCAAGTGAATGCTTCCAGCTGTGTGGAAACACCTTAGTGAAGTTCTCACATGCTCAAAGTGAAGTCCATAAAGGAATTTGGTACGGAAGAACTTGACTTCAAGTCCATCAAACACCTCTGAGATAACTACAACACATTTTTAGCATTTGTTCATATTGGTGACTGTAGTCAACACAAATGTTGGTGCCAAGAAAAATTCAACAGTTATAGGGTATTTTGATGACCCTGAATGTGAAAATCATTTTGTTTTTCTGAATTGGCTTTTTAGGTAGTCCACATTTTTGTTTAAAAACAAAGTTAGGACATTGATATTCCCTTTATGCTCCAACTTCGATGGCCTGTGTCTGTCTTTTCAAGCGTGTCCATACCATATTCTTCCATGATGCGATATTGTGAAAGACTGCAATTGTTGATTGTTGTTGCGGAGAGCCTTCTGTATGCAAATTGTTTCATGTGAAATTCAAGCATCATTTAGGAAAATCAGTCAATATTAGCCGTAAACAAATGAAAAAACAGGTGAAGTCAAAGGACAAACATTTATTTTGGTCATGATAAAGTATATTTCGTAATCTGGCAAAGCACATAAATTATCGTTCGATTATCCAAAATAGCGATTTCTCAACAACTAAAGCCAATTCAAAGAAACTGATGTCATCTTCGAACTCAGCGGCCCAAAATTACCCAGAAACCATTATAATGTCTTGAGCACTTGAAAAAAATGTTGGCCAGTGTTATGTTTTATCTTCATGTGACAGCTGAATTATGAAGAGTTTTTGTTTTTATCAAACATAGATGGGCTTTTAGCACATATGCGCAAATCTAAATCTTCCTCAGGCTCACTATACTTGAGGTTGTAAGCGTCCACCAAATACACAACCAAGGTGATTGCGCTTGCTTTTGCTGGCTTCTGATTGGCTGATTCGTAGAAGCAGAGGATACTCACTTGTCCTTTGTGGCCTCTTTTTCAGAGTACCTGACCGTCTTCTCACAAATGATCGCCTTCCATGACCCTGAGCTCAGCAACCAGTTGAATGACATCGGCTTCATCCCTGACGTAAGAATACAGACAGCATGAGATCATTCACATCTCTTATAGCCAGTTTGTGTTGAAAAAATGCAGTGTAAAATTTGTGAGCATTTAACACAAAAAACATGTGACTGTGCTGTTATATTTCTTCAAGTACTCTGGGATTTATTTAATCCTTTTCTTTCAGCTTCCCTCTTTTTGACGAAACTGATTGTTTTTGCTTAATGTCTGTGTTAAGTTTAGAAAAATAAGATAATAAAACATCTGCCTTTTGTTGAGTTTTCACACTAAGCATGCATACAACTGCTAAATTTCATCCCAAAAGGGAGTTCTTTTCTATTTGATATTTTCCGAGCGGAATTATTTGGCAATTCTTGATGTCAGTCCAAGTCATTAGACCGTAAGGACCATGAATCACATTTTCCTCTCTGAACCTCATCCAGCGCTCAGGCCAGCACAACACCAAATTTATGGGAGCATTTAATAGAAGTATGAATGAAACACTTCTGTATTTCACTCTTATGGATTGAAGACAAAGTATCTAGGATGACCCAATGGCAAGCAAAAAAAACTAAAAATGTACACAATCCATCCATCAAGATGCCAAGTAAAGAAATTGGTATCCATTTTGTCTTTGTGTTAAAGGAAAAAAATGTGTTGAATTGTGTCGATGTCTAAATATTTGTGGACCAGACTCTAGGTCGCACACAGACTGTTAGGTTTTGGTAATGTTGTCTCTGACCTAATCACCTTAGAAAAGGAGTCCCACAAGGTTCTATTTTAGGACCACTTCTCTGTCTTTTAATTGTAAATAACATCTGTAGTCAATCAAATCACTCCCGGCATCTCATGTATGCCGATAATACAATATTGAAACTTCTGTCCTCCCTCTCTTCACGCTACTGTTTCAAATTTACAGTCTGATTTTGTTTCAACATGCTTTCGTTAATTCCAAATTACGATTGAAGTTAGTATTATTTAAAAGTGAATAGGTGAATTTGCAAATAGCGTATCACAACTAGTTAAGTGTAACAGGCACCTGTGGCGCAAAAATAACTAAATAAACCCGCGGCTAATTTGATGTACTGTTGAAGCGTGCAAGGTGTCCTCTCCAATAAATCCTGAGGCCAAAAGCAGACCTTCCGTAATGTGTATCCAGAGGTTTAATTTAGGTTGTTTTCAATTTGGCTCCCCCTTCCGGGTGTGCCATTTATGCTGCACTAATCCAATCTGGCCCAAACTCAACATCCTGTCGTTTGAAATTGAGGCTGCGGCCGGTGGCGCCGCTTATCGTTTGTGTGCGCGGAGTGAAACAACGGCATGCTCCTCGGCTCACCCTCCCTCAATTATCTGTCAGCTGAGTGGCCGAGATAAGCGCCAGCTGTCCACATCCGGCGATAACCATCCCCCACCACCCCCCGTACATCTGGCAGGTGTGTGTACAGGTGCTTCATTAACGGCCGACTATGCTTCACAATGTATTCATGTAGTCTAATTTAGCTTTTAAATTAGTCCTCAGGGGCAGGATTGAGAGATTGCAAATTGGTATAATGAGATTAATTGTGACTCGGAATCATAGTCAGCAGTTTTTGTTCCTTCTTTGCTGTCTGTTCCTTCAGGGCTTTCAGAGTTACGATAAGTCACTGACTAATGCCCATTTCGTGATGCTCATTTCAGCACATTGTGGAGAACAAATGTTGCTTTATCTCACTAATGTTTTTCCCGCCTTGTCTCTTACATTCACAGCTGTATGCCATTCCTTGGTTCCTGACCATGTTCACCCGTGAGTAGTTATCATAAGTCTCATTTACACAGACATCCTGCAAAATTGTGACTCAATTGTGTGACTGTCCGTTGAATTTCTCCTTAAGGGTGGGTATAATATACAAAAAAAAAATAAATAAATAAAATTGAATTAAAGTTTAAATTAGGGCATCGGTGACATAACAGTAGAGCTGGAAGACTGTATGTCTTCGCCTTTCAGAAGTAACCCAGCGAAGGATAATCTTGCCATAAAACTGTGACCCATAATGTAAGCAGATAACCAAATGATGGACAATGTCAGAGTCAGATGTGACATTTAAAATTCTACGTTTTCTAGTGTCACCTTAATACTCTCGCACTCAAATTTCGCCACATTGTTGGCATGTGTGTCCCCTGCTTTTTGCACAGGTGTCATTACATCGCGCTTCTATTACAGCTCTGATACTACTTCTGTAGGCAGCAAATTCCCATATCATCATCGTCATACTAGTCCATGTCGTGCTGGTTATACAGAACAATGGCAAAAAAAATAAAAACATCCAGCTTTTATAAACCATGTGAAAGAGGCTACAGTAGGGATGACTGGTGGAAGTGAACAAAGTACAATAGCATTAGTAGGCTTCGGGAGTCTGCTTCCATTTGAGGAACAAAGAATGAATGAGACTGAAAAGGTCAGAGGCTTCCCCTGGGATGTTATTTTTCATATTTTGGTGACCTTTATTCATTTATTCATTATTTAGTCTACTGATTAATCTGTAAAATATTTTTGATGACTCAAGCCAATGGAACAGCTGTGTTTAATTCTTAAGAGACCCTCAAAATGGACGTGCTCTGCTGAAAAAAAATGTCTGCAATTCTTAAATGGTAAATGCCATGTTTTTTTGAAATCCCTTCAACTAAAACCTGAAGTCTAGGCCATCAGCACATCTTGACGGTTTTATTTCAAATCAACTGTAGTGTTTTTTTTTACAAAGGCCAAAATTGTATAAACGCTGTCATTGTCCAAACTGGCTGTGTTTTCTGGTTTAGTTTCCGCCATCTGTCCCAGCATGAGAAGCACACATATTGAGAGTGCGGCTGTGGTGGAAAGGAGTGTGAAGCATGACCTTCTTACCTCCTTTTCACCCCCCTGAGGCAGAGTCCAGCACTAGGGTGTCCTGCTCTGACTGCTAATGTCCACCTTCCGAGCATCAGCCAGTTTTTCAGGGTCATGTTCTCGTCACATACATAATATACCACATTGACTGCCACTCCAACGCCGCAGCACACCCACAGGGGATCCAAACTGGTGGATGATCTACTTCATATGTGAAAACGATCATAAAAAAAAAGTAGGATGGCCATGTTAAATATTCTGCCAGAAAACCAGCCCCGCATGCAAACTCCCCATGGGCAACCTTTCCCCAGCACATTTCTTTTCTGGATTGGCCTTTTTTTTCTTTCTTTTTGCACAAACACAACCGCGCTTTAGCCAATGTATAATTCACATATGCAAATTATGCTGTTTTCTTTACAAAGCGTTTTCATTGTGGCCAGATCTTGTTGTCTCACATGCTGCTGCGTCTCTTTGATTTATTTATTTATTTTTCATATCTGCACCCTTCTTTGCAGATGTGTTCCCGTTGCACAAGATCTTCCACCTGTGGGACACGCTGCTGCTGGGGAACTCGTCGTTCCCGTTATGCATCGGCATGGCCATATTGCAGCAGCTTAGGGACCGCCTTCTTGCCAATGGCTTCAATGAGTGCATCCTGCTGTTCTCTGACCTGCCAGGTGACTGTTAACATGTATTATCACAGTGGTTTTCAGAAATTTTACACCATGACCACCTGAAAAAAATTACTCATCTCTCAAAAGTACCACCATCATTACCAACATTAAAATACGGCAACATTGTAAGCCAACTGTAAGTGTTCATCAAAAATGAAGAAAATTATGTTTTATCTCTAAATGGTATATTTAATATTATTTTAAGCCAATGTAACATGTTGCACGATTTGTGGCTTTGTGGCCACATACGTGGACAGCACATTCTAGCTCTTCTGGCCACAAGCGTGTGCACTGTGGAACTGTGGGTGTTTTGGACACATGCGGGCAATTACACTGCCATCTTGTGGTCTCAGAAGAGTATTACATACTACAGTCAAAATACATTATACAAAATACAGTAGAATACAATACAAAAAACTAAAAGATGATGCTTAGTTTTTCTTCTAATTTATTTCCAATAATCCCAAATAGCAAAAAGAAATGCAAAATGCATATAAAATAGTTTGGGCCTTAGGAGGTTAAGCAATGTGCTTAAATATAGAAAAATAAAGTTTTCTGTTGCTGGCTCAGATGAGATGTGAAATATCTTCTAAGACAGCCAGAAAAAATTTATTCAAAGCCCTTTTAATGAAAGGACCTGGATTCATGAGAATGTTCACAGGAACATAGTTTTCTGGTGTTCAAATACATATATAATGTAAGGCATTTCTAGGCTTAAAACTGTTTTAAAAGTGAGTTTTATGATTTCACTCTATTGCAGATGTTGACCTGGGTTGGAATGTAACTCCCACAATGAACAGGGAATCACTGTACTCCCAAACGGACTTTGTTAAAAAATTGAATAAAAACAGGAAAACTTTACACTTTTACTTACACACATTTTCTTCTTGAGACAACCTGGAGTACTGTTGTTATCATGATCCATCAAATTTTGTCGAACTGCCCTGAATTTCACACTTCAACACAAGTTGAAGTGAAATTTCTTAAAACCACTGCAAGCACTGGCATCCCCCTTCCGTGAAATCCTTCTCCTTATCTGCTATTGCAAGTTCAGTGTGCATCTCTGTGGAAATGAGATGCAAGCAGGCTGCCTCCAGCACCAAAACACTTGAGTTACAGCGGCGTAATATGGACTAAAATTTTTAGGCAGCTTGCTGTTGGGACAGTCTTATGTTTTCTGCTTTAAAATAGTTCCGCTGCAATGACAAACTTGCCTGACCAAGCCGCGTTTTCGACTGCACACTACCCACTCTTCTGATTGACAAAAACAGATACAAGGCACTAAAAAGTGGTATTTTTACAAGTACGCAGTCAGCCTAGGTGCTTCAGTATTTTACTTCACTCCTTTTTGTAGCCTTTGGCTAACAACCACATCCTGTTACGTCGTTGCTGCAATAGAATACTTGGATATTGTAAGCACATTGTGGTATTGGATTCCACATTGTCCAGTTTGCTGTCGTGCTCCTCTCTGATTAAACTCGTTGTGAGGTAAATACGGGAGAAATTCCCATTACTCCATTGTTGTTGTTCATCCAATGCCTCGTGGTTTTCGCCTGTAATATTAGAGCACAAGTGATGTTGTTGCCTTTGGGATTTGCGGTTAGTTCTCTCATTGTGGCCTCGCACGGTGCATTACTTCAGCGAAAAAATAAGATTGGCACAGAGCGAGCATGTGGCATTCACAATGAACTTGAGAATGTACAAAACGCATGGGGGATGACTTCCCTTTTAAAGCTCTTGCTTTGCCAGATTCTGCTGGGCCTTGCTCTCTGGCCTTTCTAAAAACATAACAACGAAACCAAGTCCAGCAACCTCCCGCCTTCCTAGTTGCCTTCCCTGTTTTACTACTTGACATGCGCATGTGACTGAGGAAGGAGGGCAAGGCAGAGGCAGATCTCCTTATAAAGGCAAAATATGTCAGGTGAAATAAGATGCAGGCAGCTCCTTTGCCAAGCTTTCTGAAGAGCGTGGGCCCTTGCCATCACCTTAAAGTGAAAGTCAACCCAAATTTTTTTCAAGAATATATTCTATGCAAGCCCACTAGTTGAAACTAGGCATTCTTATAGATATTGCGTTTGTGAAATAAGAATTAATCTACTCGTTTTTAGCCATCTCTGGCGGCGGCCATTTTGTCACTTCTGTCGACTGAAAATGACATCACAACTACTCAGGGCTCAGGTAACGACCAATCACAGCTCAGCTTCAGAAAACAGGTCAGCCGTGATTGGACGTTACCTGAGCAGTTGTGATGTCATTTTCAGTTGACAAAAGTGACAAAATGGCCGCCCCCTGAGATGCCTAAAAACGGGTGGATTTTGCTGCTTAACTCATATTCCACAAACGCAAAATTAATCTGAATGCCGTGTCTCAACTAGTGGGCCTGCTGGGAACATATTCTTGAAAAAAGTATGTTTGGGTTGACTTCCACTTTAACTCATATTTCACAAAAGCAATATTAATCAGAATGCCGTGTTTCAACTCCAGTGAAAAGTCTGGAAGTAACTGTGTTAGTGGAAAAAGTAGCTATCCCGTGGTACAAAAACATGTCACTTTGTCACAGTTCCTAAAATTGCCGATGTCCAGGAAACACAGTGTAGGTCAATTAACAGATGAATTGTTTCTAGTTACTTTCAGGAAACATCATAATTTGATGATGTGATGGTGTCATGGTTAAATACAACCTTTAATTCCAAAAAGCGTAAGATTAGCACTGCAACATTGTGCCTGTGAGCATGCGCTATATCTCAGCCTGACACCTGTGGTCAATCAATCTCAGTTTGTTTGGCCCGTAGCCTCGAGTTATACCGTAAGTCACTCGAGTTTAGGGACTTCATTGATTCACATTGGAGCATTGAGGTATTTATTGATGACGCAGCAGCATTTGCCTTCACGGAACATTAGTATCTGTCTCTGTAAGAGGAATTGGGCACTGAATTTATGGGCTCCAGCTTGTAGATTTGACAGGGAACAACAAACCACAGCTTCGATTGTTGAACTACGATGACATGCAGTTTTGTCATGTAGATTGAAACAGGGCTACTTACATTTTCCTACACTCTCAGGGAAAAAAGCGTACTGTTAGGGTGCTTTTTTTTTTGTTCTCCAAAGGCACCAATTTTTGTGATGCACCCTGTTGTAGTCACAGTCCTAAAGGTACAAGTTTAGCACTTTTTTCTGACAGTGTAGCATACATACATGCACAGGAGAGGAATCAAATTATTGGTATTGGCAGAATTCTGTCTGTGCTACCATAACTAGCGCCTTACCATTTGGGCTTTTTTTGTGTGTGTGGTTATCCAATTATCAGGTCACAAACTCCTATCATGGCTAAGTGTGATGTTTAATGAAAGTGCAGCATTTCCAAGTTGTCCTACCTTGGAAGTCCAATTAGTAGTTAGCATTATGCAGGTTTGTTAGCTTGAGACAAATATATTCTGTACGATTTCAGTTGACCAATTGTCTTATATTATTTATGATAATGATTTGACCACATTTCCTTAATTGGCTATTCAGTATTGAATGTTTTTTTATGTTTCTTTTAATGGGAGGTTTTGTATTGAGCAACAAAATGCTTATGCCACAGTGTATGTCTGTATTTGTCAACTTCATATAGCTGACGTGATGTAGTTCGCCTTAAAAAGTCAACCCCCCAAATTTATTTTCAAAAATATGTTCTATGAGCCTCCACTAATCAAAACACGGCATTCTGATTAATATTGTATTTGTTGAATATATTAAATAGCAAAATCCACCCGTTTTTATCCATCTCAGTGGGCGGCCATTTTGTTACTTGCTGTCAACTGAAAATGACATCACAGTTGCTCAAGGCTCAGGTAACTAACAACCAATCACGGCTGAGCTTCAGAAAACAGGTGAGCCGTGATTGGTTGTTACCTGAGCCCTAAGAAACTGTGATGTCATTTTCAGTTGACAGCAAGTAACAAATTGGCAGCCCCCTGAGATGGATAAAAACATGTGGATTTTGCTTCTTAACTCATGTTATGAGCGATATAAATTAAATTGTATTGTATTGTATTGTATATTCCACAAACACAATATTAATCAGAATTCTGTATTTTAACTAGTGGAGGCACATAGAACATAATATTGTAAATATTTTTTGGGTGTTGACTTCGTCTTTCAGTTAACGATTCAAGACTGAATTCCTGCACGCAAACAGGCTGAGAATTTTTGCTGTTGACATTGACAGTTTGTAGGAGTATTCTTACCAGGGAGTTGTGAAATATCCCCTTGTCAGTTTTATCATCAGGCCATGATGTTCCCAAGCTGAAACATGGGCTAGACAACTATTTTAATTTCATTATACTTTAGCAACTACCGGCTTTATCTTACAAATAACTTGTATTACAGATGACAATCCTATTATTTTGGACTCTTGAGTTATAATAGTACAATCAATTAGTCTTTTTGTAGCTTTCCTGTTAATTGGATTGGTAATTAATTTTCTGAATGTTAGGAACTCCTCTTTTCGTGCCAGTTTTATAATGGTCAGAAAAATGATTCACACAGGAGGTACGTCACAGTCAATGTCTGCGCAGATGTAGCTCTACTTTTCATAGCTAACGTCATGTGGTTGTTCTTTTGCAAACTTGTCAAGACAGACATCAACAACACCTCTGCTGGCTGCAACCAAATTGTGAATTCCATTTTGCTTCCACACAATGGACCAAATTCTTAACCATCAATTAATTGATTATTATGCTCAACCTGTTTGGAATGCCCCATTTGGGTCCGATATGTAAATGTACTGAAAGCAGCAGAAAATTAGTAAGTAAAGCGGAAAAGCGGAAATCTATGAATGAAATATGGCCCAAATTACAAAATAAAAAACATAAACAAAGCTCAAACCCATGAGGAGCATCAATTAAGTCACTGAGCCATGGTATTGCATCTTCTGGTGTGCACCACACAAAGGGCACTGACTGCTTGAGTAACAAAAAGTCTTTACCTTTGTTGTTGTCACTGCATTACCCATACCAAAGAGAAACATTTTATGGCTGTAGTTTCATTGTCTTTTTTTTCTTTCTTAGAGATTTTTTGATGATTTGCAACCTAGTTAACACAGCTAACTGAGTGGCTCGTTGGTTCATTTGGGTTTTTTTCCCCTCTAGAAATTGACATCGAACGCTGCGTCCGTGAATCCATCAACCTCTTCTTCTGGACACCAAAAAGTGCAACATACAGACAACACGCACAACCACCGAAGGTCTCCGGTGACAACAGCTTTGGAAAAACCACAACGTGCTACTCCTCTGACGATCAAGATTTTCCCAAGACGGACCTGGTCAGTATAGTAATACATATTACCACATATGTTGGAGACATACAGTAAGTAATGTCCACACATTATAGTATAAGGTCACGTTTCTTATAAATGCATTTCACAGTGTGTAAAACACAATAAATACAACGAACTTCATTGAAGTAGGAGATAACTAAATGTTTCAAAATCATACACTCTGCCAAGCATAGTTTTGACAAATGTTTTGTTTTTACTCAGACTCTAACAGTCTACAAAAATACCAGAAGAAAGAAAACTCCACCCATGCACACAGTTCGACTGTGCTTTGTGCTAGACTTGCGTTCAAAAATAGGGCATATCGTCTTACATAATGGACAAGACTACATTTTGGCAATTGGGCAATTCTGTATGAAATGATTTGTGGATTTTGTGTGATCAATCGTTTCTAAACCTTTAATATTGGTGGCTCTCACTCTCATTTAAGCGACAGAGGGGTGTGTGCGTGCCGGTGTCTGCATCTTATTTTGCAGTCATGAAAAACATTATTAGACCACCCTTGTTTCTTCAGTTTGTTGTTCATTTTAATTACATAGTTCAAAGGTACATTTTTGGCTTCTTTTCTGTCTGTCAGTCACAGGTAGCACTTTCAGTGGTGCCCAGCATAAAAATAAACAAACTTCAGAAAATAATGTAGTCAAATAATCAGATTTCCTTTGCAGTCTCGGGAGCCTCTTGTGCTGCTGGACCTGAAAGCCGAGGTGTCCCCTCGCATCTCGGCAGAGGACTTCATCGACCTATGCGAGATGTCATACACCGCAAATAACCGGACCAAAGCCAGAAGGCCAACAATCATTGCAGTTGACATTCGCAGTGCAGAGGAGTATCCTTACAAGGATGTTGTGAATTATGCTCCTTATCAATTTCCTCAAAAGATTTCATTATCAGGAAATGGCGTGCATAAGCTGTAACATGAGCTGGAAGATTCATTTTGTTCTTTTTTTAAGCACTTTTTTTTATCATCTAATCAGCTTTGTAAAATTGTTTAAGCCATTCAGCCAGTTAGTCAAATTTGAATTGGGTTTTTTTTTCTCACGGGATTTCATTCATCTTCTAAGGTTCGCCAGCTTCCATCGCTATTCTCACAGTAGCTTGAATTACTATATATATAATAGTTCTATTGTTTTGGAACTGAATTATAATACTGTGCAGGTTTGAATTTCAGTATAGGTTTCACCCCAAAGAATTGCAATTGTTAAGAGCTTTTTTGCTCAGCGGGTTTTGTTAATTGATTTAGGATACTAGGTAGTGATAGGCATTTGACATAATTTCTTTTTGATTATTTGATTTTAACTTTTACTTTTAGTCCTTCAAATTCTAAATAAAGGGACGGGAAAATCTCTTTCTGAAACTCCTGTACCCATGCCAGTCCCCTACTGAATAATAGTGCTTTATATTTAAAATTGCAAGTTATTGTATCCTAGCAGCGATAGTAAGGAAGCAGAGTCCAGCCTGGTTTTAACTGGTTAAGTGGTTCTTAACCTCACGGCAACCAGCTTCAGCAGAGGCCACATGTCTGGCAGCATCAACATTCCCTTCAGCACGGCGTTCGGCACAGATGACGAGGTGCTGCAATGTCCAGCAACGGGAACCCTCCAGAGCTACAGAGGGCGGATTGTTGTCGTCATCGGCCACGCCATGAAAAGTGCTTCTGTGGTAAGGCCACATTTACAAAAGCACACAGTCAGGCAAAGAACTTGTCAAAGAATAAGGAAGCTCATTACAAATTCTAACCGAATTTAGCAGAAATGATTTTCTTATGTTGTTGTTTGTGAAATTACTACATATTACCGTAATTAAATGAGCACATTTCCTGGATAGTTTGAAAGTTTGACATCATTCGCGGGTTGCTTGCATGAATCATCCTGGCCAATTGTTGCACAAAATAGATACATTGGTGAGATTGACCAAGTGCCTGTTAGATGTAACATGATGACATCACTTCTGTCTTCCTCTCAAGAGATATGGATGGAGGACAACTGTAGAATACAGCAAAAACAGTTTTGCATAGTTCACTCTTTGTAAATTCCGTATTTTGCTTGCGGGACTATTTGGATCATCAATATTCCTTTGTGATCTCAATGGAATAAATTAGCCTTGGCACCGGGGATAAACAACTCCCAAGTTGGGACATTGCTTTAATTTG
This sequence comes from Filicampus tigris, assembly GCF_054856515.1. Lineage (NCBI taxonomy): Eukaryota > Metazoa > Chordata > Actinopteri > Syngnathiformes > Syngnathidae > Filicampus > Filicampus tigris. Next base: position 19,030,483 of record NC_141222.1, read on the forward strand.
GAAAACATGTCGTTATATGTTGGAACATGTTCGTGTTTCCAAACGTGTTGGAAAAAAATGAGGAGGTTTGAGCCTGTGGTCGCGACATGGACATGTAATGCTGTTATACATTTCTTTGCATTGCCACCCCCCAGCAATGCTTTCCTGTATGGCTGCACATGATGCACATGCAAGAAACCCCAACTGCAGGTATTGTTAAGTGTTCCATCTTTCTGTTTCCTCCTAGTTTTCTGCACACCTTGTCAAGGTGAACTTCCCACGGGTTTGCATCCTAGATGGAGGGATCAACAAGCTGAAGCCCACAGGACTCCTGACTGTCCCTTCCCCTCAGATATGACCCAAGCGGTTAAGTCAGTTGGGAAAGACTATGTACATACTCTTGGTGTGTTTTTTTCTGATACCATCATAAATAAAAGAATGGATCTACCCTAATGATATTTTTATGCATCTAGCTTGGCACTGAAAATTAAAAAGACACAGTGGGACTGCTTATGTTGAATGAGCTAGACTATTTCCAAAATGTTTGGGGAAAATATGCGCCTTTTAAGTCACATAAAAACCTCAGGTTGGAATCGTTATCATTCATGACCACTGTACATCCAGAAACTTGAGCTCAGTGGGGTACCTAAAAACAGTGTTTGGCTTCTGTGTTTGTATTGTCACCAGAAAATTGTGATGACCACAGAAAAAAAATATTGTGACTCGTGGTGAGTATTGGGAAACATGTCATGTCATGTCATCTTCCAAACCGCTTATCCTATATAGGGTCGCGGGGAGTTGCTGGAGCCTATCCCAGCCGTCAATGGGCGAAGGCAGACTACACCCCGAACTGGTCGCCAGCCAGTCACAGGGCACACATAGACACTGTCACTGAGCGTGAATCGATCCCACTCTGCCCGCACACAACTCAGGCGTGTGTACCACTACACTATCAGCGGACCTATTGGGAAACATCTTGCGCTAAAATAGTATTGCAATAATTTGACTACGTTTAGTTGATGGTTACGCTAAAAGGCTGTTCAAAACCACAATTCAAGTGCTTCTTCTTTTCACATAAAGTTGAAGAAAAGCAGATCAGTGCAGCCCTCAACCCGGCTTGGTGGAAACTCTCGAGTTTGGCCAGTCCAAGACCTCTATAGCTCTTGTCAAGTCAACTTTATTTACCGGTATTACAGCACTGATTCACAACAAAAGTATCCCAAGGCATTTTAAACTCAAACACATCCCATGTTCTGGGCTGGGTTGAAATGGAGAGTCAGAGATAAGATGGAGGATAGAAGGGATGGATTGACCAAGGCAGACAACAGAGCAATGGGCACATCATTGTCCTTAAAATTCCTGTCATTTTTCATCTTGATAAGGTGTCCTGCCCAAAATCCCTTGGACATCTGATTCTGATTGAGCTAGACAAGAAAGGCATTGTCGATGATGAGTAGTTCGCTCAGAAAGTGGAAGCCAAATCATACAAGGGCAACATCTACACTTTTCCTGTCTACTTCTGGATTGACAATAGCAAGAGGGGGCAAAGGTGGGTTGCTTTGTGTGCTTGTCTGCCAACATGCCAACAGATACAGTACATTAATACATGATGCAAATAATCTGCGCTCCCCCCCCCCCCCCATCCCCTCACTTGCAAATGAATGCTGTAGTGTTGTTTGTCTATAAAATTGTACATCTCTGCACAACACTATCCTTATTAACATTAAAGAAAAAAACGAAAATATAGATCTGCTGGTATTGATTATTCATTTATTATCCAATCCGCTTATCCTCACAAGGGTCGCGGGCGTGCTGGAGCTCATCCCAGCTGTCTTCGGGCAGTAGGCGGGGTACATCCTGAACTGGTTGCCAGCCACTTCAGTGGCTACTTTTACTAGCATAAATGTTTGTTTGGAATCCCGATATTAAAAAAAAATCATTACGAGCGATCAATGTAACCTCATTTATCAAAGCAGGAAGTAAAACCTATACAATATAATGTTTATTCTTTCAGGCTAAAGCTCTGTCGTATTTATACATTCATGTGCAGACATCATGAAATAAATATGAATAGAAATACACGTCCCCTCAATCATTATGCAGTCAGGAAGACCTGTTTTACTTTCTGTTTAGACCCAAGTTTATGGTAGCGCCCCCTTAAATGAGGGGAGGGTCTAATAACATGTCTAAACATACCTTGAACGAGGAACCAGGACATGCCTGGACTTGCCTAAAAACATGTCATGTCATGTCATCTTCCAAACCGCTTATCCTATACAGGGTCGCGGGGAATTGCTGGAGCCTATCCCAGCCGTCAATGGGCGAAGGCAGACTACAACCCGAACTGGTCGCCAGCCAGTCGCAGGGCACACATAGACACTGTCACTGAGCAGGAATCGATCCCACGCTGCCCGCACACAACTCAGGCGTGTGTACCACTACACTATCAGTGGACGCCTAAAAACATGTCCCTAGTTTACTTTGATCAAGGCGAAAGTAGATGTCAGAGGATCCCCATATTTGGGTATACCGGAAAGGCCTACAAAGATGGCGGCAGCCAGGACATGCCTGGACTTGCCTGGGTGACATCACCCTCCAAAACATGTCCCTCCATTACTTTGGATGAGGCGGAAGTATGATGTCAGAGGATACCCATATTTGGGCATGCAGGAAAGACTGGAAAAGATGGCAGCAGCCAGGACGTGCCTGGACTTGCCCGGGTGACATCACCGTCCAAAACATGTCTGAACATGCCCGGGCATGTTCTTCGTGAACTCAGCTGAAGCGGAAGCATGAGGTCCGAGGATGCCCTTATTTGGATATAATAGATCACCGGAAATGACGTGTAAAAGGGGCGTGGACTAGTGATGTAACGACAAAATGGCCGACAGGGAGTGACGCATGGCAGTGCAAAATGGCGGACAGGAAGTGACGTATGGCAATGCAAAATGGCGGACAGGATGTGACATTTCAGGGCGTGGTTAAGGGCGGAATTACATTTCCGCACTACAAAGGGGCGTGGTTAGAGGAGGTATTGGGCGTGGTTATGGGGTGGAATTACACTTCTGGACTACAAAATGATGTCATCAAAGGGCGCGGTTAGGGGCGAGATTCTACTTCCGGACCACAAAATGACGCCATCAGGGGGGCAGGACTTAAAACTGACGTCACAAAAAGGGGCGCGGTTAGGGTGAGATTTCGGGTGACGTCACACCTGTCAAAAGTTTGACGAAAGCGGTATTGTATTGATGCATGTAGCGGTTATATAATTCTAATTCTCAACTCCAGTCCCCAGTTGGACTCTTCCACAACACTGCAGTACAATATAAGACACAAAATATCTATTAATTAAAAAAAAAAAATAAACAGACAACTCAATAATCAAATATCACAATTATAGTATATGACATAAAACCTTCACTTAAAATAAATAATAACAAACACAAAACATGTTTTATAATTCAGTAAAACCACACAAAATACATTATTTACAGGTAAGTACAGTTTAATTTTTTCTTTAGCCAAGTTTTAGTTTTGGAAGTTTATTTATGTGTGCGGTCCGTCGCAGATAAAACAAAACAAAAACAACAAAAAAACGAACCATTCCGTCCCAGGAACAGAATGCCCACCTCTGATTGACATTCCAAATCAACTGGGTTCTTACTTTGAAAAAGTGAGTGATGATAATTGGTCAAAAATAAACATCTGTTCTTTGTGTCAACAGGCTCCCTCTGAGAATTCCTGGCGGAGCATTTCACAGAGGAGCCCCCCCCACCAGCTGCGAAAGGATTTTAAAGTTACGGTTTTAATTTATCGGTCACAATCAACACGAGGAACAGTGACCTGGAGATCCCTTACACTTACTTGAATCCAAAGAAGGTAGAAAACAATGTGGCCATCTAAACGTCGGAAAGTCACAATCAAATGTAGGATCCAATGAATCGCAAATGTGTGTTCTGGGCTTATGCCATTAATATTATTTTTAAATGTGTATTTTTATAATGTAAGGCAGTGGAACTTCCAAAGTTGAACACAATTTGTTCCATGAAGTTGATTGCTATCCAAGTTGATCTAGTTCGTAAAGAAATATTCCTTGGGAAAATAAAAAAGTCTTAGGTGGATTTGGAATCAATAAGTGTTGTGAAGAGTATAATATGTGTATCAACATTTTAACACAGGTCCACTGATAGTGTAGTGGTACACACGCCTGAGTTGTGTGCGGGCAGCGTGGGATCGATTCCCGCTCAGTGACAGTGTCTATATGTGCCCTGCGACTGGCTGGCGACCAGTTCGGGGTGTAGTCTGCCTTCGCCCATTGACGGCTGGGATAGGCTCCAGCAATTCCCTGCAACCTGTATAGGATAAGCGGTTTGGAAGATGACATGACATGACAACATTTTAACACAACTGCTTGGTGGACTGAATTTGTGCATGGAATTGATATTTAACTACCTGTATCGGGATTGTAGTTAAACCTTGTACTAATTAAACAATGTACTTTTTTTTTGTCTGGATGGTGTGCAAATAAAAAGTTTCAATATCTGAAGCATTTAAAAATATGTTTATTTCACAAAATTAGCCCCTGCATGATACCACGTGTGAACGGTGGAGTGTTACGGTTCAGTTGGTTTAATCTGGCTTTCCCCATCATTCACATTTAAGTGTCGCCATCCAGGAACACACAACGCAAGGCAAGAGAGGATGCAACAACGCTTCTGCTTTTCATTATTAAAATGTATCACAGTCTAGAGTCGTTGACGTGGTAGTCGTGTTCTCTTCTAATTTAAACTGAAACTCGGCAATGGATGTGGAGTGTTAAAGAGGTCATTTCTGTCCGTGGGCTATGAAAGCCTTGAAGTTGACCACGTGTTAGGTTTTTGTCATTGTTGCACTGGATTGCCTTTTAAAAAAAAGAAAAAAAAAAAGAAAAGATATGCAGCCAAGCAAAAGCGCTTTTTCAATTTAAGATGTTGTCTTCTTCCCAAGCACGACAACAGGCCGCACCCAAAACACGCACTCTATCGCTGCCAAACTCATCCTACTGATCTGACAGAAGTGATTATACACTCAACAGTCACTGCAATCTAATGAGCTCCAACGCAGTCACTTGAGTGCAAAACACTGCCTTTAAACTGTAGTTTGCTGCAGCAGTTTGGTTGCCTTCTAACTTAGTTTGCTTTGTCTAACCCGAATGAGTTTAAGAAGAAAGCAGCATTTGTTTCTTTGGTTCTTTGTCCAAATAATTTTTGTACTCTCTGTTAACTAAGTTGACGGTCAGATGTTATAGTTTATTTATATTTTTCACTTTGCCAAAGTTTGATTACTTTTTTTCTCACCTGACCAAACAGCCCACACCAAGAAGGAATAGCACCTACTGTCAGGTCAAACCGCCCTAAAGGGTGTGAATTAGGGATGAAACCATTTGATTGCTAAACAGTACCAGTAATCAATCTTGCCAAACCAGATCAGCAAGTATCTACTCTGGCAGAGAATCAACAACAGCTGCAAAGTTGCGACATGCTGCTCTTTAACGATGCTGTTTTTGTTGCGTGACCTGGCAGGGAAGCCTTATGACAATCATCTTTTTGTTCTATTTCCTCCTGGTTCACCGCACACCTTATCAAGGTGAACTTCCCACAAGTTTCAATATCCAATTGGGAAAGACTGTCTACATATCCGGGTTATTTTTTGATCGCATCAATAAAAATGACGGGACCCAACCTCAGAAAAATGCTGTGCATGAAGATAGTGGTGTAGTTGTACCGATTAAAGTAGGGTTGTCAAATTAGTGCTATAATTGAGATGAATTAATTACAGTCAGAGTTAAAGTGTTCATTTTTTTTTAATCACATCAATCAAATTTTTAATCTCTAATTTGACTGTTTCTGTATGATGATGAGATCGGTTTTGATGCGTGGGGCTTGCGCTTGAGTTGTATGGGTGTAAAAAAAACAATGGTCAGTGTCACACCCTGAAGTGGAAACTGATTGGCTGTCATTGTGTTTGGCATACCCTGATAGACTCCTATTGTAGGTGGGCGGGCAAGTTCAGGAGCAGAGAGAAGACGTGAAATTGGAGGAGCATATGAGAGTTGTTGGTAACTTTAAAAAATGCCCTGACGGCACTATTGATAAAGACAGAACGATAAGCCTTCTTTGTAAGAAGGACTTTGCATACCATAAGAAGCAGTTCAAGCATACAACATAAATGCAACGCAACCAGCCGCGACAAAAGCCACAGCTAACGATAGCAACGAAGACGCTCATGTAGCGAGCCACTACAAAGCTCTTCGCCAAACTAAACTCAAGAATAGCCCGCGCATGAGCAAGTCTGCGACTGACAGGCTGACGAATGTTGCTGCCAAGTGAATAGCGATGAACTGCAGGCCAATCAACATAGTTGAAGACAAGGGATTAATTGAGGTGTTCCAAACAGCGTCCAATGACCCATTATACGAACCATAATTAAAACTAAAACTGATAACTAAAATCAGCAAATGTATGACGGTGACAAGAAAAGCAAGCTTGATGCTTTGGTGCGGGATTAGGACAAATTTTTATTACCGCAGATCACTTGACCTTAACTCGCAACCACGGTTATTTAGGGGTGACTGGACACTTTGTTGATGCTGAGTGGAACTTCAAATCATTTTGCACTGATTGTTGTGAAAACAGAAACCAGGACCTGGTAGGTAAATATGAAAAACAGTTCCTCAAGGTGGCAAATGACTGGGTAATTGGAAAAAAATATATAAAAAAAGATATATTTTTTCAGCATTATTTTCTCAATTTTTTTTTTTGCACAGTCGTGAACACTGACCTGAGACGGGGGAGGCCTTCAGCCCTTTAGACATAGTCCTGTTGTTGTAGTCCTAGATGTAGACACTGTTCCATGATTTCTCCATTTGTGGAAAATGGCTCTGACTGTGGTTCACTGGAGTCCGAAAGGTTTAGAAATGACTTTGTGACCCTTTCCGGACTGATAGATTCAGTCATTTACTTTATTTCTCCTCTGTTCTTTGATTTCTTTGGATCATGGGAATTTGTTGCAGCTTCAGCTCAAATCAACTTTTAATTATAGAGCACTTTTCATACATTAAAAAAATGCAACACAGACATCTTTTGGTGGACTTCATTTTGTTGGTAAGGTTCTATTTAGGTGATTTCTTGATTGAACAGGTCTGAAAGACGAACAGGAATGATGAAGATGGTGATGATGATGATGATGATGATGATGATGATGAACAATGAAGTGTGATGAGTCACCCCCACCACCACAGCATCCATATGACTTGGATGTCATGAATATGGTGAAACTGTTACTGTATGATTGAGATGGCTGAGAAGGATCTGACTTAATCATACAGCTGCGCAAAAAGAAATATCGTAATTAATCAGACAGACACACAGATACACCTCATTCTTTTAGGTCTTACTGTATACTGTACGTTCATTTAAATCAGACTTCAATGTGGAAGTGCTTATCTTGAGAAATGAACTTTTGCAACCTCCAACTGGTCATTGCTCATACACATCTGACATTCCTAACGAAAATCTGCCACAGGTTCCTCCCACTAACAACCATATGCAGTATACAGTAGTATATAAGAAGCTATTTTGGACAGTTGTCTCAAGTTGAAAGAAGAATCTCATTTCCCTTATTAGGATTCCTCGTCATTCTGCAATAACAATGGTAGATTATGAGGTGAACGTCTACACAGGCGACCGAGTTAACGCCACCACCTTGAACAGCGTGCACATCAAGCTGGTGGGCACGGATGGCGAGAGTAGCCGCACATGGCTGAAGTCTTTGGTCATCTATAAAGGATCAGTAAGTAAATGACTTTTTTTGTGTGCTCCTGTGAGTTGTACTTGAAGTGCTAAAAGCTGATTGATACATAGTGCAACATTAAATCATCAGTGCAACTGCAAAACATTTATTGTCAGTTTTAATTGAAGGATGCAAATGTAGCTTTAATTAATTGGAAGCCAAATTGCACTTGGTGTGTCATCCAGAATTAAGACTTCCATTAGAGGTGTACTCACTTTTGAAAAAAAGAATTACTTTGTCGTACAATTCACCATAGAAAATATTTATTATGAAAGGAAACTCAAAGTTCTCCCCAAAAAATCTGTTGGGAGTGCACTTGTTGGCAAACAATCTTTCCAAGACATAATTTGCACAAATGTAAGAATGTAAAGTAAATACAACTTATGTGAAATTTAGCTTTAGCTTTGGTCAATACAAGAAAAAGTACAGGGTCTATTGTTTATTTCTTGAAACGTATTTAAAAAAAACATTTTTTTGGGGTCTCACTTATTATTTTTTTACAGTGGCTAGCTTAGTAAACGTATGTAAACTCTCATTTGCCAAATAAGCAGCATTGTTCCTGTGACTTGTCAAATTTTCATATATAATATTTTTATCCATCCATCCATCCATTATCTATACCGCTTATACTCACAAGAGTCGCAGGCGGGCTGGAGCCTATCGATAATATTTTTTATTGAAATAAAATATTTTAATTAAATATGTATGGTAAGGGAGTACAAAGTTAAAGAAAAAAAAAAGGAGTATGGATACACATATTGGAACAACGTTTTATCTATTTTCATGCACCATGCTGTGTTCATGCATAATTCATTTGTAATGCAATCCATTATATTTAATTACTGTAAAGCACATGCTTTGTTTCGGTTGATATACGGGTATCGCAGTATGTGTATTATTCTGGTTCATTCTGCGAGGCTTATTGAAATTTTGTCCATTGCTCAGCCAGGTTTGGTAGAGTAAAATACTCCTAAAGACGCCTATAAATGTGATGCAATACCTTTCTGATGCTGATCCAAATTATGTTTGCCTTGTTCAGCACAAATGCAGGTTGCAGATACCATTTACATTTTAATATACTATAGTAGGTACAAAACTCGTAAGTTTGATTCATCATATTATAGATGGCTCTATAATATTGATAAGCAATGATTTGCATTTACACCAGGGATTAGTGTACTTCAAAATGTGAAACAAATAAAATACCTTATGGGATGGCAACTGATATTTGCCTCTTCTTTTATGCACATGTGTAAACCAAGTATGCTTGTTTTTCTCTCTTTCCTGTTTTTTTCATCTTTTTTTTTCTTATATAGCCCATGTTGAAGGGCACAGCGGGAATATGTCTGTATGTGTGTCTAGGTGTGTGTGCGTGTGAGAGAGAGCGAGTGCGTGTTTGTAGGTGGGAGGGTAGGATTCTGCTAGTCTGTTTTGTTTGTTTTCAGAATCTTTGAAAGGGAAAAAACTGAAGGGGGGAAAGGGGGGGAAAATCTTAAGTGGACTTTGCATTGTCATAATGTGTCTCCTGTATGTTCCTAACATTGTATTGGATCTGGTTAATACTTTAATAGGAGACCCTTTTTTTTTTGTTCATGGATTTGCATAGTTTATATTTGCGTATGTGTGTATATATGTATACATATATTCAGAGATTGTTTATTATATTTGTGAAATAACGATTGGGAACATTTTTTTCACTGTGATTTGTTTGAATCAATCTTCTTTTAATCAATCTTCTTTAAAAGGAAAAAAAAAAAATCACAATTTAAAACAGTTTGCCGGTGTGACTAATAACTTGCTTTCCTCAAATTGTCAGAGACTCAAGAATTACAGCACGTTCAGCCCATTTCAGAGGATGGTCCTCATCACCCCACATACTGCTAGGCCAGTGGAGAGTACAGATTTTATGACAATTAGAGGCCGAGCTAGTGGTGGCTGCCTTGTCTAAAAAACAGTGACTGCTTCGCCACCCCTCAGCGCACAAACTGCAATTAAATGGCACTTGGGTGAAACAACCATTGGTAAATAAACCATATCCCACTCCAGCATTTCAAACTGATGGGTAGGCAGGCACTCCAGCGACTTAACTACCGGCATACAAAGAACTTTAACAATACATTGTATGTCCCCTTTAAGCCTTTAATTACATACCGAATGTGTGTAATTAATGCACAGATGATGAGGAAATCATCATCTCCTCCCTACTGCATGTCTGGCTGCCCCACATCTTGAGGAAGACCTCAAATCCCTCTGTGTCCTGGCCTATCCAGATAGCAAAATATGGGTGAATCAATGTTGAAATATGGTTCGGCTTAAGTGTTGAATCTACGTTGAAACCTAAAGTAGAAATTATACAGAAAGCGCAAGGTTGATAAAATGGTGGGTCAACGTTTGCTTTTCAACCATAAATCACACAACATCAACGTTGATTCAACCATCATCTAAATGGGAATTAAAATACTGTAAATGGGCTGTCACTTATATATGTCACTTCTACCTTGGGTACTCAAAGCGCTTTACACTGTACCTCATCTACTTACTGATGACGCAGCATCAGGAGCAACTAGGGGTTCAGTATCTTGCTCAAGGATACTTTGACATGGTCACCATGGCCGGGGATCAAATCCACAACCTCCGGGTTGGGAAACGACCACTCTACCACTGAGCCATGCCACCCCACTGGAACAAAAACATTAGCTTAGTCCCCTACAAAATGTTAGCTTTTCCCTTACCCAAATCTATGAAAAACCTATGACAGAAAACATATTTAATATTCAAAAATGTATCAGAAGAGATCAAAATACTGTGCGAAAATGCCTAAGAAATGAAAACGTTTCATGAATCAGGACCAACACCAGTGTTCTCAGGGCAACAAAAAAAAAAAATCAGTCAGTAAAAAGTGGTTTAAAAAAAAAAAAAAATATATATATATATATATATATAAATAAATACATACATAATGGAGAGCGAGAGTGTGAGAGAGACAAGTACACACACTATTTGCGGTTGAAAAAGGCCTGTCCCCTTCAGAATATGCCCCCTTGCCAAGTAGATAGCCAAATAGAGAAGGGCAAACGTAGATGACGGAGATTCAACATTAAACATTGACCTTTCAAATGTTTTAATTCAAGCAAAATACAATGCAGATTCAACAGCATCTTTGAGTCACAAACTTCAATGCTGACAAAATATTGTTGACCCAACATTGATTAAACATCAGGCTTCAACTAAAACCAAAAATCAACCTTCTTAACCCTAATTCAACATTGATTTAACATCTTTTGCTATCTGGGTAATGCTGATATTGTCGTAAACTGCGGCAAACGCAGGAGAGAAGTGGGTCTCATGACTGCTCCAGCTGGAATGGCTGCAAACTATTGCTGCCAACATTTGTCATATCTCACAAGTCACCCCCACTGACTCTTTGGAAAGGCCTCTCTTTACTGTTGTCCCAGCTCTTGCAATGACACACCTGGACCTTGATACCACACCCACTGCTTTGGTTACAAGTGCAATCAGAGGACCCCGAGCTTCATGGTGCTTTTGTGCAGACTCCAGTTTCTATACCCTGCAGACAGATCTGGACACATCTACAAAAGCTCATCTGAAATTAAACTAAGAGAGATTAACAAGTGTCCCAAAAATGTAATGTAATTGTGCATTCAATATTTCAAGAGACCTGTCTTTCCTGTCATTTTTCTAGGTGTCAACTTACACTGTTTCATGCCCAAACTCCCTTGGACAGCTGGTTCTCATAGAACTAGACAAACGACAGTTATGGATTTTGCCCAACGACGCTTGGTTCGCTGACAAGGTGGAAATTAAATCACCCGAGCAAGACATCTACACTTTTCCCATCCACTGCTGGATCAACGACCGGGAGACTCATCGCTTCAGAGAGGGCAAAGGTGGGCTCATTTGTGTGCTTTTCTGCCATTGTGTATTTGATACATACAAATAATCCTCATGCGATATGTGTGTGGTTCCTCACTGAAAGCTCTGAGAATCTTTGATGAGAGCAACTCTCTTGGTCAGTACGCGAGGCAGCGGGAGCTGAGCCAGCTAAGGGTAGACTATAAGTGAGTATCCAATGTGGCCACTTAATAGTTGCTTTCTTATATTGAAAGCATTCTGTATGTGGCTACATTAACCTTTAATTCTCCCAATAGCTGGGATTTGTATTCCCCCGGTGTGCCTTACACCATTAAGGCAGATGGCCCTTTGACACTGCCAGATAAGGTCCAGTTCTCGTTCACCAAGGCTACAGAGTTTGCATTCACAGCTGCTACAGGGTAAGAGAACCTCTAAACCTTACAGCGTGATGGGATCAAAGCCTTCAATGCTCACATTACCTTCTTTCACTCAACATCGCTATTATTCGACATGAAAAATTCTATACTTGTTTTATTTCCCAGGTTGGCTGAACTTCAACTGAAAGGGTTGGTTGACAACCAGGAAAATTGGCAAAATCTTGACAAAATCAATGATGTGTTCTATCACAAAGACACACCCATATCAGGTGCCGAGGCCTAATGGCTTTTCCATCCTCATCAAGTGCTTGTTTAAGTGTTGTTTGTCAAGTGTTTCTAGGAGTTCATATAAAATAAAATTATACATTGATACCAGCAAAGTAACAGGATGAGTATTTCAAAGAATATTATTACATTTTGTATTGTCATTATTTTTGACCAATGAATGTTTGTCTTACAACATTTGTGCTGTAAAAGTTTATTTCTATTATCAGATTATATCCAGAAACACTGGACGGAGGACTGGTTGTTTGCATACCAGTTCCTAAATGGAGTCAATCCCACCTTGATTCAACGTTGCAAAACTCTACCCAAGAATTTTCCTGTGACTGATGACATGGTCATCATTCCCGATGGCTCAAACTTGTCGAATGAGTTGATGGTAACAGTTTGTTTCGCATTCTCCTCACAACAGTTTTTTACTAAAGATTTGAATATATCGAGCCATTTTGTCAAGAATACAAAAATTCGGCATTGCACTATACAATATGTATTTGCCCTCAAACAGCAAGGCAACATATACCTGTGTGACTACAAGAACCTGGACGGAATGCCAGCAAACACCATACAAGGGGTGCAGCAGTACTTGATGGCTCCTCTTGTCTTGCTTCACAAAAGACCCGACGGCAAGCTGATGCCTATCGCCATTCAGGTGACATTATCTTAATCCAATGTGCAGGAAAAATATTTTCAATTGTGAATGTTCCATAAGATTGGGTTTGTGGGTGATGTAGAGATTTTCTACAGTATTAGTAGTTGGGCTTATCCGTATTTATTGCTTAGTCTCTGGAACTCCTTGAGAGGTGCATGGTGGCTCACTGTTGGAATCATACATACACTCAAAAAAAGTGTGCTTCAAGTGAACAAACGCTGGAGAGTATCCCTTCTGGGGACTCTTTGACATGAACCTAAACAGTGGTATGGAACTAGACATCTGATCTACTTAGTAACAACATGCTGGGACATAGACTCCCTCAAAAGTGCACATGACACTGGACCTCCAGCCACAGGTCAGTGATTAGCTTTGTAATTATATAATCAAATCTTTGACTGATTGTCGTGGACCCTCAAGTAAAGAGAGGGGCTTAGCTCTCCACTGAGCACCACCTGTTGATCAGACCTGGCACGCTCAAGCAAATCATGCGAAAGTGTAGTAGGAATGTTTGGCAGAGTCTCTCAGTCAATGAAGTCACAGGTCCACTTGTAGGTGGGTGATATGGAGTGTGAATAAGCCACATTCTATTTCGTCTCTCCATTTGCCAAGGCTGCCAATTAGAGATGTTGCCTCAAGATGGTTGAAGCAATCCTCAAACCCTCATGGTGACACCAGAAGTAAAGGGGAACGTCAGGCAGACTACCAAGTATAGTGAGCCTTCTGGGCTCCCAAAGTATCTCTGGGTCACAATTTTTCAGTAAGGCTGAAAAGGCTAGGTTTCCAGCTTGGTTCCGCGAACATATCATCTCTGCAATTTGGAAAGGATATAATTTATGATGCTTTATCAAAACTGTGACTTTTAATGTCTGCAGTTTGCAGCTGGAATAAGAATCAACACCTCGATCTGTGGGCCTCCAACAACAACATGCCATCCGTCCATCCTTAATTTCACTAAATCTCCTCCCACTCCCGCAGCTGAAGCAGACTCCGGCTGAGGACAACCCCATCTTTCTCCCAACTGACTCTCCATATGACTGGCTCACAGCTAAGATTTTTGTGAGAAGTGCCGATTTCTCAGAGCACCAGCTCAATGCGCACTTGCTCCGCACTCACCTGCTGGCAGAGGTTTTTACTGTGTCACTGCTGCATAATCTGCCAATGGTGCATCCCCTGTACAAGGTAACTGGAGCTTTCCCAATTTGGTTTCGACCGAGTGTTTTTATTCAAGACTTTTGTTGTCTTAAGATTTTTTTTCATGGTCCTTCCTTCTATCCCTTTAGCTCCTCGTGCCCCACACTCGATACACTCTGCAGATCAATGAATTAGCTCGGGATCGGCTCATAGGACCCACTGGTGTCTTCACTGTGGTAAAAGTCAAACTTTGTTTTCAACATGACATTTAAAATGCTCTGCTTACGCCATGTACTGGACTGTTCCTCAGTTTACAGCTTCTGGTGGCGAGGCTTTGACGAAGATCGTGGCAAGATCGCTGTCCTCGATCACTTACAGGTCCCTTTGCATCCCCGACGACATTGCCGATCGTGACTTGCAGGACGTGCCAAACTTCTACTACAGGGATGATGCACTCCAACTGTGGGACATCATGTTCAAGTATGACTTTTTGCCTGACAAATTATTGCAACACCAATCTCTATGAATCGTTGTAGTGGGGTGATGTTTAGGACAAATCAAATTTTCTGGAGGATCTAGTTGTATGTGCTGATATGGGAATTTAGTTTCACCTTTGATGTCACTATGACACCAAGAAGGCTGTCCAACAATCCCAAGATTCATATGGCACCGCCCATGTATTTGTCATCCCCCATGAACCAGGAAGTACTCTGCTAACTATCAAACACATGGGCACTCCAACACATTACTTTTTGTAATAATCCTGCATTGGCAGAGGTACAGTCTGTGCACTATTCTATTCAATTCAACTTTATTTATATCGTGCCAAATCACAACATGAGTTGTCTTAGGGCACTTTACACATGGAGCAGGTCAAAGACTCCACCCCCCACTTATTAAAAGAGTAACTCAGTCCCAACTGAACGCCACATGAGCAAGCACTAAGCGACGGAGGCAAGGACAAACTCCCAATTTTCTTGAAAAGAAACCGCAAACACATCCAAGCCCCAATGTGGGGCAACTGTCTGTCTCGCCTGGTTGGGTTGGACTAGAAAAGAAGAAAGACAGCCCACTAGACTGTGACAAAGAAAGTACAAAGCCCCAATCCTGGAATGGGTTCTCTTAAAAAATTATGAAATTAAATAAACATGGTTACCCTATATCAGGGTTCTTCAATCCTGTTCCTCGAGGTCGGCTGTCCTACCTTTTTTCCATCTCTCCCTGCTGCAACACACCTGATTCAAATGATCAGGATCGTTATCCAGCTTCTGCAGACCTTGCTTATTATTTGATCGGATGTGTTGCAGCAGGGAGAGATGGAAAACAGGCAAGACAGATGACCTCGAGGAATAGGATTGAAGACCCCTGCCCTTTATTATAGAGTCTCTAAGTATCAATGAAGCAGAATGGATGTGTAATGATACAAGTTGTCTCTCAAAAGATTCGTGCAGGGAGTGATACAGTACTACTACAACAGTGACGACGAGGTCCAGCGAGACTCTGAACTGCAGACTTGGGTCGGGGACATTTTTGAATATGGATTCCTTTCCCAGTCACAAACAGGTGATCTTTAGAGAATGATGCTGCAGGTTGCTACGTGAGTTCACATGTAAATCACCAGCAGCCACCCAGTAGCTCAAGCTTCTCACAGTAATACACTTTTCTCATTTTCTCATTTTCCTTCCCAGGAATCCCTCAGAGTTTCACCACTGTGCCTGAGCTGATCAAGTTTGCCACCATGGTGATGTTCACTAGCTCATGCCAACACTCAGCTGTAAACAGCGGACAGGTGAATTGCTGTGTTAAAAAAAAGACTGCGTTCCTTTGTAGTACTTCTGGTCTTATTGTAAACCGCCATTGCAGTACGACTATGGTTGCTGGATGCCCAACACCCCCACGACCTTGCAGCGTCCCCCACCGACTGAAAAGGGAACAACAAGCGAGGCCACAATGCTAGAGACGTTGCCCCCTATCAATGTGACCGCTCAGGGAATGGCCACAGTCTGGCTGCTCAGCAGGCAGTCCTCAGACTTTGTAAGTACACCAAACTTAACATGACAAAAATAATATCGGGGAAAGGCAGACACTTCTTGTTACGGTGACCCAGGTCTGGGCCGTGGGGATACCAAAGACTTGTCCCTTTACAACTGGTGCACAACTGGTGCAACTGGTGCAGTTGTAAAGGGACAAGTCAAGAATCTGCTAAGTGAACTACTCCACCGGTTATGGTCATTATCTTTATAGAATAAAGAACAGAATATAATTCTGTACAGGACTGGGCGGGCGGTCTATTTATGGCAGGCCCCATAGTCCTGTAGAAACCGACTCAGAACACTACCAGAGACACAGTCATGTTTTTTCCAAGCCTAAAGAGCCTAATGAGGATTGCTTGGTAAAACACTCCAGTATCAGAATAAGAAGATAACTGGTTGATAACGGAACTGTTATATATCCACGTATATTCTTTGTGTCTGTCTTCAGGTTCCCCTCGGACACTACCCAGAGGACCATTACACCGAAGAGACTCCCCGCCGGTTGCAAATGGATTTTAAAGCCGAGCTTGACAATTTGTCCATTATGATCAACAACAGAAATGTCGGTCTGGAAATCCCTTACACTTACTTGGATCCAAAGAACGTAGAGAACAGTGTGGCCATCTAAACATCGGAAAGTCGCAGTCAAAAAAGTAGGATACCATGAATCACAAATGTTTGTGCTTTGGGTGTTATAAACAGTAGTAATGAACAGTAACATTCAATAAAGTATATTTTTTTATAAAAAGGTAACACAAGGAACCTCCAAAGTTGAACACAATTTGTTCTTTGAGGCAGGTTGTCTTTCAAGTTTTGTAACTTTTCCCAATTGTAAAGCAAAAGCAAAGTCGAAGAAAGTCAATTTCTTTTGGTAATAAAATCAAAATTCAAGTATGGTGCGATTTTTTTGAAGGCATATTCGTTCAACAAACCTTGAAATTGAAATTGCATGACTTTCAGGTCATTTGACATTGGAGCTGCAACTGAATGTGCAACTTGGCTATTTCAGTCGCTGCGCGTAATATGCTCAATACGAGAGGAAGGACTGTTTTTTTGGTGTCAGTCAAATCTATGGTGGGGTTTTTTTGCAATCTGCTCTCTAACCCCGAATTACAATTAATTAAACAACATATGCATGCGCGATATCCAAATAAAACTTTAAATATCACAAGAATTGAGAAATCTGACTAACTATATCAGTCACTGCATGACACCACTTGGAGTTTATTCTTCAGTTAAAGTACAATTGTGCCATGATGTGTGATTGAGTGATAGAACATTACAGTTGGGTTTCTTTAATCTGATTTCCCCATCATCCATTTACGTAAGTGTCGCAATCCAGGAAGACACAGCGCAAGGCAAGAGATGACGCAACAATGCATCTATTACTCAATCTTAAAATATATCATAGTATAAGAGTTGGTGACTTTTCACACTTTCATCAAAATTAAACTCAGCAAAACAAACATCTGTAATAGATGCTGAGTGTTGAATTGGCGAGTTCTGTCTGTGTCCATTGGAAGATTTGCAGGTGCGACCTGATGGTCAGGTTTTTGTCATTACTTTGTTGCCTATTCAGACCAAAATATGTAGCCCAGCAGGACCACATTTTCATTTTATGATGTTGGCTTCTTCCTACGCAGGCACAAGTCCTTGCTCTTGTTTGCATGTACTACCCACGCACCTGCACATCAAAATAAAAGATCTGCTTTCAAAATAAAGACTCTGTGTATTTTACATTGTATTTTGACTTAATAAAGTCTTTTCAATGACCATCCAGAGACTCATGAGCACTATCACTGAAGGATTATGTCATTTTAAATTAATTTTGTGGTGTCTTGGAAATTATGAATTATTTTTGGTTGTTGCTGTTTATCATTTCTAACGTGTAAAAGTACCTTGAGTTGTTGTTGTTTTTTCACATTTTGCACTCAAAATAAAATGGAATGCTTTAAGCAATATCTTGATAATGATGATAACCGTGATACTGTTGTTCATGATGATTGTGATATAAAAATGATATGGTTTTTAGTCCACCCTCAAAGCTGTTCTTACATATTAGCTCATTTAGCTATCTGAGAGCTGCAAGTAACTCCCGCCATGAAAGCAAGGAACAGCGCTAAAATTTGAAGAATGTTGCTCTTTCATGATCTTGTTGTTGCGTAACCTAATGGCTTTTTGGCAGGGAAGCCACATGACAATGGCGGAGGAGACACACCTTGTCTAGGTGAGCTTTTCACAGTTTTGAATCTAGGCTAAAGGGATCAACAAGCTGATGCCCATCAAAATCCTGACTAATTTCTCCTCTAATCTGACCCGAGCTGTTAACTACATAAGAAGATTTTTTTTTTGATTGCATCGATAAAAAAATGTTTGGATCCAGTCCCACAATATGTGCATGTTGCTACTGGTTTAATAGAACCGTTAAAGTGAAAACAGCATACATTATACAGGGATATTGGAAGACCTATTGCAAAAACTGTGCCAGTTTTAATTTTGTTTTTTTGCATTGTTTTCCCCCTTTGCATGACAAGACATTGCATTCTTAGTTTTTGGTTGAAATTGTTTTCTAAGTCATTGAACAAAAGCTATTCTGAACAAACCATGTTTTGTATTTTCCCTTCATCTGCCTTTAGACAACGATTGCGCAGACAATTAAACAAGATAACAACAATTAAAAAAACAGCAACTTGACACGCCCCAGGAAGATGCGACTATTGTACGTCTTACAATACAGTACGTGCATGGAAGGCAGACTTCAAAGTGAAAGGGTTTATCTTTCATGGGAAATCTGGATTTACAACACTGAATCAAACATTGCTCATACACGTCTGACGTTCCTGACAAAAGCCTACTGCCGGTACCTCCCACAAATTTGGATATAGAGTACAGGTATATAAAAAGCTGTTGTATCTGGTTGGAAGAAGAACCGTGTTGTCCCTATTAGGGTTCCTGATCATTCCAGAATAACAATGGTGGATTATGAGGTGACCGTCTACACTGGTGACCGAGTTCACGCCACCACCGTGAACCCTGTGCACATTAAGCTGGTGGGCACAGATGGCGAGAGTGACCGCACGTGGCTGAGGTCTCTGATCATCTTCAGAGGAGCGGTAAGTGTTTGTGAAACAAAAGCTCACTCGGTTCAAATGACTTTTTTGTGGTCCTGCAATTGCCAAAAGTTGGTTTATTGGGAGTTTAAGTGCTCCACAATTCCTGTTTTATCAGTGCAACTAGCAAACAAATTGACCGTTTAAATGTTTAGGTTTATAAATTGGATCATAAAAATTAAAGCATAAGTCTCTCTATTACTTATTTTTCAACAGTTTATTTTATTTTTAAAACAATGTTGTTGTTTTGTTTTTTTTAGAACGGTTTCGATTTCAATTCTAAATTGGCAAAAAAGAACATTGTTGCTTTGACTTAAACTGTCGAATGATCCTTTTTGTGTAATCATTACTATAAAAGTACAAATTAAATGTGAGATGGAAATTAAAAAAAAAAAAAAAAAATATATATATATATATATATATATATATATATATATATATATAGATACACAGCATACTTAAATAAATGTAAATGTTGATAATGATAAGGTTTCATACATTATGCTGTTTTCAATCTGAATTGTATTTGCTATACAGTACATACGCTACTTAGCTTTGGTTAAAGTAAGAATGTTAGTGTTGTTCATTCTTAGCTGAAATTGTCCCTCCCATGTTTTGTCCCTTCAACATTTACTTCAATCAGGTTAAATAAGGCAACACACTTTTTCTGTGTGGGGCAACACCCTTCTGAACTTGAGCCAAATTATGGTTGCCTTGCTGTCTTACTTTAAGCACCATTTTACTTCACATATGTTTGTTTTACCAGGCTGTTGTTAGAAGAGACTAATTGTGCATTATTCCTAATTTTATAACAGTTCCAATGTGTCTCAATAACACGTCAGATGTCATTGTTGCACCACTCATGTTACACTGCCACTGCCACTGGCAAGACCTCTATTTCCTCTTGTCGCAGCTCTTGACTGATTCAGCAACGACTTCAGTGCCAATTAGGCAACCACAGCCTGCTTTGGCAGCATTAGGGGACAGAGATCATGATTCTTGTACAGCACTAGGTTTTCTGTACCCTGATAGACAGATCTGGACATATCGACCAGAGCACCCCACACAACCAGAAGATCTAGGTCTAGAGTTAACCAGTTAGACCTAAAACTGCACCATTTGGATCTCATTGCTTTGGAATCAGGCAGGACCCCGAGACAAATAATGGAGACAGTGGAGCCCAGTTTACGCTAGTGTTTGTCAGTAGTGGTTGGCACCTTGTCACTAGCTAGCTGGGACATGGTAGCATCCAGCAAGTCGACCTGCCAGCTGTCACTTCTTTCAAGTCCCTGTTTCTCCACGCTGTGCCTCATGCCAATGGCCTCATTCCTGCTACTAGGTTAGTTGCAGGTTGCCATATTCAAGTCGCGTTTCTGCAGTAGCCAACTGCTCATCTGGAATGGAGCTAACAGAACAGGAGTGTCCCTAAATCATAATGGTGCAACGAATATTTTCAACCGAATTCAACAGACAATATTTCCTGTCATTTTTCTAGGTGTCTACTTATACTGTTTCCTGCCCAAAATCCCTTGGACGGCTGGTTCTAATAGAACTAGACAAGCGACGATGGCTTATTTTGCCCAGTGATGCCTGGTTCCCTGCCAAGGTGGAAATCAAATCACCCGAGAATGACATCTACACCTTTCCCATCTACTGCTGGATCAGTGACAGCGAGACTCATCGCTTCAGGGAAGGCAAAGGTGGGTTGATTTGTGTGCTTTGTCTGCCATCATGTATTTAATACCTGCAAATAATCTTGATGCAAATTGTTGGTTTTCTTTTTTTGCAAGCTCTGAAAATGTATGATGAAAGTAACCCTCTCGGTCAATACGCAAGGGAGCAGGAGCTGAGTCAGCGAAGTGTAGACTACGGGTGAGCGTTCACCGTCCCCACTATGTTCTTGTTATATTTAAATCACACTGTATAGGACAACAACACTAACCTTAAGGCATTAACCTTTCCACCGCCCAACAGCTGGGATTTGTATTCCCCGGGTATGCCCTACACCATTAAGGCAGAAGGTCCTTTGACCCTTCCAGATGAGGTCCAGTTCTCCTTTACCAAATCTGCGGAGTTTGCATTCACAGCGGCTACCGGGTAAGAGCCCTCCAAACCTTACAGAATGATAAGATTAATACAATCATTGGTTATAGTGCTCCTCATCTGTGGCAAAAGTTTTTAAAAAAGTAGAACATAGGCACAGGTATTTCCTTGTTTTGAAATATGGTCTATTTTTTGTAAACAATTACTTTATATGTCCTCGGGGTCATTTGACTTTTGAGGTTCCACAGCGTGATGGGATCAAAGCCTTCAATGCTCACATTACCTTCTTTCACTCAACATTGCTATTATTTGACATGCTAAATTCTATACTTGTTTTGTTTCCCAGGCTGGTTGAGCTTCAGCTAAAGGGGCTGACTGACAACCAGGAAAATTGGACAAATCTTGACGATATCAATGAGGTGTTCCATAACAAAGACACACCCTTATCAGGTACTGAGGCTTCATGGGTCTTCTCTCTTGAAAAAGGAGGCCAAGCGCTCGAAAGAGGATTCGTTTTGTTTTTTTCTGCTCTCGTCTTTAGCAGTTATACGTAAATTGAGTGTAACGAGTTGCTTTTTCACTTTATAAATTGCACATTTAAGAGTACTTAATGATACAGTTGGAAGGGGAAATTCTTTGTGGCGTTCTTGTATTTTGATGGAAAACTTTTGTCAGACTATGTTCAGGAACACTGGAAGGAGGATGAGTTATTTGCATACCAGTATCTAAATGGTGTCCATCCCACCTTGATTCAGCGTTGCAAAACTCTACCCAAAAACTTCCCTGTGACTGATGACATGATCTCCATCCCCGATGGCTCGAACTTTTCTCAAGAGCTCAAGGTATGAGTTTGTGTCACTAACTCCTCAGTCCTCACTTTAGATTTGAACATTATAGAAGCATTTTGTCAAAGGCACAACATCTCTGCATTGCTCTATACTGTTACTGTATGTAGTAGCCTATCTACAAAATAAGCACTCAGATTTGTTTGCCCTCAAACAGCAAGGCAACATATACCTGTGTGACTACAAGAACCTGGACGGAATTCCAGCAAACATAGTCGAAGGGAATCAGCAGTACCTTACAGCGCCGCTCCTCCTGCTTCACAAAAGACACGATGACAAGCTGATGCCAATTGCCATTCAGGTGACATTCGTTTACGCCAGTGTACATTAAGGTAAATAAAATAAAATAGAAATAACATAAGTTTTAAATTAAGTTGGAACGGTGCCAGTCAGTCAAAACATTTTTACATTAGAGGTAAATTCGCCCCAAATTTAAATTGTGTGCTTTTATTTTGGAAATCCCACTCCCAACGAACAAATATATAAAAAAAAAATATATAATTAAAGGGGCTTTGTTGTGTGGTAGGCAGCTCTTGATACAGATCTTACCGCTGTTGCCGTGTTAAGATTTGCAGTCAGCTGTGCCAAAAGAAGCGCTTCAGTAAAAAAAGTTGGAATGGCCATCAGTGCCTAATTGGTAGGGGATGTTGCTGGGTGGCAGGATGTTTTGTGTCATGTGAGAGGCATCTGTTAATTATCTGCACCTGTGTGTCACAATGGGTTTAAACTGAAATCATGGGGAGAGCGTACACCTCAAACAAATTGCTCTCATGAGAAAATCATTGGAGACACGATACGACTTGTTAGAACGGCCAGGGTTTGGAGAATGTGTTGATATGGTTATTTTCCAATACTTTTGAAAAGTGACTGAATTAGAGCAGGTTTAAATTAGACTGAATCTAAAAAGAATAATATCAAAAAAAGGGGAAAAAAATGAACAGTATGGTCAATCGAGCCTTTTTGTGACTTTACCTTGCTTCAAGTCAAATAAAAAGTACTAAATACATTTTTGTGGCATGAAAGTGTTTATGTATTTTTTTCTGAAGGAAGACCCTTGTTTATACAAACTCACCAGATGTGATGCAAATTGAGTAGACATCGTGGCCAAAAATGAGATGAAAGTCACATCTCGAGGTTACTGTATGCAAGAGCAGTTTGGCTTGGAAAAAGGAACTTGTGTGGTCCCTTTTGCCACAGCTCCCCATTCATATCAGTGGGATTTTTTACGTGTTTTCTAAGAACTGTCTCGCCACGGTCACACGGAATTATGAAAACAAATTCTGAATCGACTCTGGCCGAGACGCATCTATTGATACCTCATTTGTGCAGATACGTTGAACAGTGCGTGCTGACTTCTTGCGTATAAAAAGGCAGAGCAAAGGATAAATTGGACATAAGTATGAATAACAGGAAGTTGGGATGCTCGCCTTGCATGCAGCAGCAAATGTTAGCCATATATCCATCCTTAAACGGATGCCTCTTCCTCCCACAGCTGAAGCAGACTCCGGGTGAGGACAACCCCATCTTTCTCCCAACTGACTCTACATACGACTGGCTGACAGCTAAGATTTTTGTGAGAAGTGCCGATTTCGCAGAGCACCAGCTCAATGCGCACTTGCTCCGCACTCACCTGCTGGCCGAGGTTTTCGCAGTGTCACTGTTGCGCAACCTGCCAATGGTGCATCCCCTGTACAAGGTAACTGGAGCTTTCCCAATTTGCTTTCGACCGAGTGTTTTTATTCAAGACTTTTCTTGTCTCAAGAGTTTGTTTCATGGTCCTTCCTTCTATCCCTTTAGCTCCTCGTAGCCCACACTCGATACACTCTGCAGATCAATGAATTAGCTCGGGATCGGCTCATGGGACCCAATGGTGTCTTCACTCTGGTAACAGTCAACATTTGCTTTCGACGCGACCTTGGTGATCGTCTCTTTACGCCGTGTTTTGGATTGTTCGTCAGTATGCAGCTTCTGGTGGCGAGGCTTTGACGAGGATCGTGGCAAGATCGCTGTCCTCGGTCACTTACAGATCCCTTTGCATCCCCGACAACATTGCCGATCGTGACTTGCAGGACGTGCCAAACTTCTACTACAGGGATGATGGTCTCCAACTTTGGAACATCATGTTCAAGTATGATAAGTGTTCTTCTCATAAAAAATAATACAATACCGTTTTCTACATAACTTTGTAAAGGGATGGCAGATGAGCCCAGGAAGAACCAATCGCATTTTTGAGGATCTGGATAAAATATAGGAATTCATTTTCTTATTGTTTTACCCTGAATTAAATCATCTTCAACTAATTCCCTATGTAAGTATTTAGCAGAATGGATGTGTAATGATAGTATTCGTTTCTCTCTAAAGATTTGTGCAGGGAGTGATACAGTACTACTACAAAAGTGACGATGAAGTCCAGCGAGACTCTGAACTGCAGACTTATATCGGGGACATTTTTGAACATGGATTCCTTTCCCAGCCACAATCAGGTGATCCTCACTGGCAGTGATGCTACACGTTATTACCTGAGTGTACAATTTACAGAGGTGGGCATTCCATCAGACTGACGGACCGGTCCGTCAGTTCGTCACTGACGGATGCCCATTTTGCTGACGATTGACAAATGATGGGACACCATTTCAAAATAAACGAATGATGGAATTGGGTTTTCATCCATCAACGTAATTGTCACTAACCATGTCCGTCAATGGTGGTCCGTCAGTCCGACACTGACGTTAGTCAGTCACCGGCAGACATCCGTTTTTCGGACGTTATTTTGGGAGAACGAATGACAGACCAATGGACTTCTGATGGACTAACTAACGGACTTAAATGACGGACTGACTGACGTATTGACGGATGGATGATTACAATTCAGTTCGACACGAAAAATGACAGACTGACGAATGACGGACGGGTACCCTGGCAGCTGGCGGATGACGAATGATGGATTGGCAAAATTTTGTAAAATGCCCACCACTGACATTTTACTCACCAGCTCAAACATCGCGCAGTGACACATTATTCTCACCCGTTTTCCCAGGTATCCCTCAGAGTTTCACCTCTGTATCAGAGCTGATCAAATTCACAACCATGGTGATGTTTACTAGCTCGTGCCAGCATGCAGCTGTAAACAGCGGACAGGTGATACACACCATCATTCCCTTGCATCCCATCCCCTTCTGGTCTAAACAGGTGTAAAATTTTTGCAAACCCTTATTGCAGTACGACTATGGTGGCTGGATGCCCAACACGCCCCTGACCCTGCAGCGTCCTCCCCCAACCAAAAAGGGGACAACCAGCGAGGCCACAATGTTGCAGACGTTGCCCGTTATCAACTTGACTGTTCAGGGAATGTCCGTAGTTTGGCTTCTCAGCAGGCAGTCGTCTGACTTTGTAAGTAGACCAAACTTGATATGACAAAAGATTTGTTGGGGAAAAGCAGATACTTTTATTATCACAATGATCCATTTTCTTTATGTAACGTTTGTGTACATCTTGACCTGGTTTGCAAAGGTAGAAATGAAAGAAGTGAAGCCCAGATTTCCCTTTCTCCAGCGACCTCATGCAATTCCAAAAGGGGATACTAGGATCTCCCAGACATAGATTCCACAACATGCGCCCACTGTATTCTGGACATCCAAGATGGACTTGCCTTGAATACCTCACTAGGAAAGCATCTGTGGGGTATCTGGGATAGATGCCTGAGGCACCTCAAATGGTGCCTGGATGTGGAATATCAGTCACTCTTGAATGAGTGAACTGTCCGCACTTTTTTCAAACTGTGATCCCAGCAACCCTATAAAGAAACAGCCGCTTGCTTTCATGATCTTAATGCCTCGGGGTATTGACTTGCACATGCACAAGTAAAAAAAAAAAATAAAGCTATGTTTTTAGCATTCTGCATACATTATACCAATATGTTCAAAAATTAGGAAACATTGTTTATTGGTGGGCGGCACGGTGGTCGACTGGTTAGCACGTCCGCCTCACAGTTCAGAGGTCGTGGGTTCGATCCCGGCACCGGCCTCCCTGTGTGGAGTTTGCATGTTCTCCCCGTGCCTTCGTGCGTTTTCTCCGGGTACTCCGGTTTCCTCCCACATTCCAAAAAAAAATGCATGGTAGGTTGATTGGACTCTCTAAATTGCCCCTAGGTGTGATTGTGAGTGCGGATGTTTGTTTGTCTCTGTGTGCCCTGCGATTGCCTGGCAACCAATTCAGGGTGTCCCCCGCCTACTGCCCGAAGACAGCTGGGATAGGCTCTGGCACGCCCCGCGACCCTTGTGAGGATAAGCGGCATCAATAATGGATGGATGGATGGATTGTTTATTAGTGATTTTGATGGTTTTATTATTAAACAGTACATTGCAGTGCATGGAAGGGTACCCACGCTGCAGGTGGATAGAATAGGATAATAATAGGATCATTAATTTTACCAAATTATTCACACTCACAGTCAAACCAACACACAGTTTAGAATCATCGATGAACCTAACGTATGTTTTCAGATTGTGTGAGGAAGCTGGAGTATTCGGAGAAAACCCATGCAAACTCCAAATATGAAGTCTGACGCCCCGAACCTAAGAATTGGAAGGATGACGTGCTAATTACTTATTCACCATGCAGCCCCAAATGGACACAATCCTGTTAGAAACAACACAAGAATAATCTGTTGTGTATATGGACAGTTAAATTGGTCTAAATCATGTCTCAACTCCAAGTAACTAATTTTAGATTAAATTATTAACCCCGTTGAGCTCATACTACAACTGTGAAGGGAAGCAATGACTCACGAGAGTCTTACCCAATGCCCTCAGAACACCACAGGGTACATAATCGCATAGTCCACAAAGTACATGATGAATGGTTGTCAAGACTCACATGCAACCTCAAGTATCTGCCGGAAATAAAAAAAATTGGGGGGGGATAATTGAACCATTATACATTCACTTATATTGTATTTTTTGCGTCAACAGGTCCCCCTCGGACACTACCTAGAGGAGCATTTCACAGAGAAGATCCCTCGCCAGCTGCAAATGGATTTTAAAGCCGAGCTTGACAAGTTGTCGATCACAATCAACAACAGAAACAAAAGTCTGGAAATCCCTTACACGTACCTGGATCCAAAGAACGTAGAAAACAGTGTGGCCATCTAAGCATTAGAAAGTCAATCTAAAAAGAGGATGCCATGAATCTCAAATCTTTGCTTTTGTTGTGTTTTGAGTGTACAGTATTAATGAGCAGCGATGTTTTTAAGTATATTTACTCAACAGTGTGGCCATCAAACATTGGAAAGTAGCAATCAAAAGGGCGGGGTCTATTGAATCACAAATGTATGGTAAACTTACAGTATATTATGTAGGCTAACATATTTTAAAAACGGTAAGAGAATGAACCTTCAAAGTTCAATATAATGTGTTCCGTGACGCTGGTTGACTTCCCTGTTGATAGAATTTCCAAATGAATTTAGAATTCCAGGCTCAAACTGTCATCGCCATCTTAATTGTGTGTTTTAACTGTACAAGTAAAGTACCATTTTAAGTAACATTGCAATGTTGTTAAATGTCAAACAAGACATCTAATGACCAGGTAACAGAAACCTGTCAATTTGTGGTGATTTATTGCTATTGCTAGAATTAAGAATTGTTGTGGAGCCGGAGCGTATATAATTATTTATTTTTCCCTGGTAAAATTACTTTGTGCATAAAATTGATACAATTAATTGTATTGTTCATTGGGTGATGGTCAGTTCTGTTTCTTTTTCTATGGTAGTATCCACTATAAAAATAAAACAAGGGGAAAATGACAAAGAAAATGCAAAACTCAGTTGTGAAGCTAATCCTTGTAAACTGTAGTATGGAGAAATTTGCTGATGTTTTGTTTTAAGTTCGAAGCATATTCGGCTAGAAATTTTTGATTGACCTTTAAATTACATGAATTTGAGGTATTTTCCTTGGCTTCTAATGAATTCAGTTTTTCTCTAAAAAATATAGGACCATAATTTAAAAAAGAGAAAAATCTAACCTTTAATTCAGGTGCATATATTCATTGGAAAAAAAAATCCTACATTAAGAAATCATTTTTTTACATCAAATCATGTGTGCCACAATTATTAGCGCCCCAATGTTAATACTTTGTACAGCACCCTTCTGACAACAAAACAACACAGTCTTCTCATATATTTCACAAGATGGGAGAAAAAAGAAAGAGGGACCATATTTGATTATATTAGTGCTGTCAAGTGATTAAAGATTTTTAACTAATTAATCTAAAAAAAATTATTAATCACGATTAATCACATTTTTTGAACTACAATTTTATACAAAGCTTGTAACAGATATTTACTTGATATTGGATGGGAAAAAAAAAAACAATGTATATTTTGAATCAAATACTGTTCTAAGAGTATTCTTTTATCCTTGAATACGATTCCTTACCTGTAAAATACAACTGTTGAATGATACACCGCAACGTAAAACTAATATGGTACAGTGTTTGAATTTGGCTTTGCAAAGTGCAGAGATTATTTTGGATTTTTCCAATGTCGTCAAGCAATTTTAAAGTAAAAATAAACTACCGGTACATCAAAGTCCATCTTCATCTTCATGCCAGTGATTCTCCTCTAAGTTTGGCTGCAAAGTGAGCACAGATTTTCAAAATAACATGTTTTCTGATAATAAATAAACCATAAGTACTGTACGTATTTTTTTTTTGTTTTCCTCTCAACAGTCCGGCCCGCCGCGGCCCAGTCCAAAATGGCCTGCGGCCCGGTACCAGTCCTCGGCCCTGTGGTTGGGGACCCCTGTTCTAGAGCAGTGTTTTTCAAACTGATATATTGTCAGGTGTGCCGTGGGAAATTTGTGCGTAATTCGTGCGGTCTAGCGCCTGGCAGCGTAATCATGTCTTTACGACATTGTAGTACTCTTCCATACCAGCAGGTGGCAGCAGCAGCAGCAGGTAGCTAATTGTCTTTGTTTAGAGACAGGCGAATTAGTGACACATGTTTATCCAAACAAGCCATGTTTTACACTGAGTAGGTATCAGTATGAAACATTATAAAATTTATAAAGTTTTTCTTTGTGTTTATTTAATTCCTATTCAAGACGTTATAATATGACGTCATTCTTCAATGTTAAAAAATGCTTATATAAACAATACAACACATATTGTTAAAATAAGCATTTTTTTTTTTTCTTTTTCACAATTTCAGCTGGTGGTGTGCCGCGGGATTTTTTTCAATGAAATAAATGTGCCTTGACTCAAAAAAGTTTGAAAAACACTGTTCTAGAGCATTTTTAAAATCACATCTTACAAAATCTTGTTCTGCAGTGTTTCTTCTTTTTAGTAATGTTACTTTTTATTTCTTTACTTTGCTTTTAAATGTCTTTAATTATGTTGTTTGTAAATTATTTTTCTACTTTCAATCATATAAAGCACATTGAGTTACCGTGTGTATGGTGTGTAAGAGATTTTCTTCTCTGTTTTACAATCCTGTCATTTTATTTAAATCTGACGTCAAAGTAAACGTGCTTATCTTTCTTGAGAATTCCACAGCTACAGCCATGAATCAGTCGTTGCTTATCACGTTGGCTATATTAGTTCATATCCCTGCTGTAAGGCACCTCCTTGTAATTAGCATTTACAGCACACATATTTAAGAAGCTCCAGGCACCAGTTGTCCCTCACTGAATGGAGGTTCCTTGAATCCTATTAGAAGTCCTCATCATTCCAGAATAACCATAGTGGTTTGTGACGTGACCGTCTACACTGGCGACCGAGTTTGCTCCGCTACCTTGAACAGTGTGCATATTAAGCTGGTGGGCACTGATGGCGAGAGTGACTGCACATTGATGAATGCTTTGGTTATCTTCCGAGGAGCGGTAAGTGTGGGAAGCAGCTCATTATGCTGGAATCACTTTTTTTTGTGGTTCTGGATCCCTGTCACCCTACGAAGGAAACTAGTTTAATCTTATTTGATTAGTGAGCTTGTGCTTTTAGTCATTACCCTAAACTAGTGATCATAGGTGAGGGAAGCAACGTAGCCTTACTGGCAAATCTCAACACCACAACAGTCGTATAAAGCAAATCCATTTTGCCTATCTGTCTTATCTGTCTGTAAGATTTATCCTTCCTTACTTTCCTTCATCCCAACACAAAGGGGATAACCCAGCAATTTTTGACTGAGTGACATGGCCTCGAATTTGGATGTGCTAATTCGCATCCTGTCTGAGAACGGTCTTGTGTATTTATGGCAGTCCTTCTCAATTAATGGGGTAGGCTCAGAGACCCTTTAAATTGTGACAGGCGTGGGCTGACCCCGATTTAACAAGCGTTTGAATGTGATCGGTTAATTCTGAACACAGCCACATCTCTCGTTATTCCTTCTCAAAAATATTTAATGGTCTTTAAACTGTGTTATACTCCTTATAAGTCATATCAATGGTGGAAAATGTTTTAACAACTTGGTCTCACTATTATATCACAAAAGCCTGGCATTTGAATCGACAAAATCAACAAAAGAAATGAAGGTCTGGAAATCCCTTACACTTTCCTGGATCCAAAGCGCATTGAAAAAAAGTGTGGCCATCTAAACGTCGGTGAGTCAAAGGCTTCGAGAACAACCGGCTTAAGTGATACACACATAGAAAAAAACAGTATCGATATACTTTATATGCGCAGGGAAGGATAAAGTTAATGGATACATAGTATGGCATAGAAATATCACAGGCGTAAGATCATTTCATTTCTGTTTCCATTATTTCTTTACAGGACAATTTGGAAACAACTGGAAGTCAATGGCTGTTCCACTTTGTCATAAAATGTAAAGTTGTTGAATTGATGAAAATGATCTACTTGGATGACTACTCCAACCCAAACCCCCACCACCCCCGACCACCTCGGTTATGCATCAAGAGACATTGCGGCCTTTGTTCTTGGTTGAAATTGTTCTTGTTGAAGAAAAGCTACTCTACACAAAACATATTTTATATCTGCCTTCAGTCTCCCTTCATCAGATGGAGCTAATTCTGCTTAGGTACATTTAAATCTGACTACGACTCAGCCATTGTTCTTACAGGTTTGACATTACTTACAAAAAATTGCCGGATGTACCTTCCGCTAATTAGCACAACAGAACAGGTATATTAAAAGCTCTTGTGTCAGGTTGTTTCTACTTGAAAGCACAACTGCTTCTTACCCTATTAGGATTCCTCATCATTCCAGAATAACAACACTGGCGACGGAGTTAACACCACCACCTTGAACACTGTGCACATTAAGCTGATGGGCACAGATGGTGAGTGAGCCCAGGTTCTTTGTCATCTTCAGAGGATCACAGTGTGTGAAAAAAAAAGTGTGGAAAAGAGGTCACTAGTTGAATTAACTTTTTTTGTGGTCCTGCGAGCTGTACTGCGCAAAGCTTATTTATTGCCAGCCAATCTCAAGCATTTAGAAGTGTGATTATTTCACAAAATCAGTTATGGCATGACACCGCTTGGTGAAAGTCGCTTCAGATTGGTAGCTTCATGTACAGTAAATAACATACACACTGTCTGTCAGTCAAACATGTTTTATTTACAATCGGCTCCGCGCTGATTTTGAATATGGTGAACATGCATATGACGTAACGTAAAAAAAACAAAAAAAACATCCAGTGCCCTTCATTATCAAAGCATACAATAAATGTGCTTTACATCTTAGGGGAGTGTTGAGAAAGTACTGTACTTCAACAATGCACAGTACTGTACGTATGGTGTTCAATTAAAAAGTATCACTAGCGATTTGGTGTGAGATTATTTAGCACGAGTGAATTTACAGTATGTCTAAAGTACACAATGAATGGTTGCTTTTGAGTAAGTACATTTACAGTAACACAATTTGTAAAAGCGGCACTTGGTAGACAACAATTGTAGAGTACAGCATACAGTATAAAGCCATGGGCTGATCACATGACACTTAGGACAAAAAGATTGCGATTTAAAAAAATAAAGCTAGTAGCTCGTTGCCTGAAATACTGTGATAAGCGAGTATGGGAATAGCTGCACGGTTTAAGAGAAAACCACAATATGATGACAGTCAAGTCACAGATTTAAATATCAATTCGGCGATTATGAGGGAGGAAAAAAGTTGCAATTTTATGAGAATAAAATTTGGCTGGGAAAAGTCCATTTTACAAGGCGAGTGAAAATTTATTGGAACAAAAAAGTTGAAATACGACAGAATATGATTGTTATTTTAACTCGACTTGGCTCATATGAACTATTTGTCACAAATTTCCAATTTTATTCTAAATATTTTTTCGTCCTACCGTAAAGGCTTCCCAGCTATATTTTAATTGAATGATTTTTATAACTTTCTCATGATATGGTGGAATGATAGATTTTTCTGTATTGTTGTTAAATGTCAATTTTATTTTTGCATTATTATTTTTTAAATTTCAAGCATTCTTTATGCGTATCGAATATTATTTTCTTGTAAAATGTTCATCTTGTGAATAAGTTTCATCCTAATTGTCATAACTTTTTTTTTCCCCAGATAAACTCAAACTGTGCTTGGAAAATCTATTCTCAAAGAAGTTTTTATTACATGACAATCTTACTGCTCATGCATTTTTTTTTTCAAATTACTCCCCCCCCCCACAAATAAAATGGCAACTTTAATCTCAAATGTGATTGATGTGATACATTTCTGCAACTTTTTGCCTGTAAATGTAAAAATAGCATTAAATTCTCACAATACTGATACTTTTTTCTCATAAAAAAGTTCAACTAATGTCTCTTAAAATGTAAAATTCATTGATGCAATATTAGTTTTTCTCATACAAACCATGATTTCTTTTCAGCAATATCCCATTATTTTCCCCCCACATGAACGTCAATTTTGCTCTGGTAAAATGTCAACTTTGGTCTTTTTACATTATGTTGTTGTATAACAATTTAAGTCAACTATTTTCCTAGATTAATTTCATATCGCGGACCCGATACTCCATTGTAACTTTGATCTGATCAGTTGAATAAGGAAACGAACCCCAGTGGCCACCACTGGTGTGACCGCAGCAATTGTGCAAAGCGACTAAACGGGCAGCGGTGGGACGGTAGGGTTGTAGGTGGGCGATAGATACCATGGCAACCACACGGGCGCAGGCCTCCAAGTCAGATGAGACTGACGTCGAGTTCAGTCTTTGTATTACGAGAAGCACACTGTGCTGATGTTCATTGGTTTGGACGCAAGGGGGCGCCAAGTGCGAAGAGGAGTCCGACCAAGAGTCAAGGCTCGTCGAGATGATCTTTGAATAGTTTTCTCTTTCTGGTTTCTCCTTCGAACCGCCGCGTCAAAGACTCGCCGGGTCGCGATCGTCTGTGCAGGAGCCTTTTGCTAGCGAGATGTCATCCACCGCCATCTCGCCACTTCGTCCCCGTCCACGCTCGCCCTTCAGCACCACCTGTCGGGAGCAGGGTCACAGCGCATCGCATCAGGTGCATGAATCGATATGACATATTGGAAGAAGTAAAGCTGGAATTTTGAGATTTACAAAAAATTAAATCAATGAAATTTTAAAAAAAGTCAAAATTCAACTACGATATTGAAAGCAACAGAAAAAAACTCAAGTTAACCGAGTAATATCCAATGTGACAAAAAAGTTTCATTTAAATTGATGACAAACTAATCTGAGAATAATTCTCAAGTGAACCTGAACACAAAGAAACAAACAAAAACAAAAAAATCAAGGAGTGGGTGAAAAAATAAAACAATATTGAGATTTTTTTTTTTTTAATGAATACTGGACTAATATTACTAAATAAATGTACGATATATAAAGCTATGGAAAAAACTAGGAGACCAAAAAAAAAGAGAAAAACAGATTTTGAGGTAGTTTAACCAATTTTCATTTTCTGCAAATGCTCTGAATGACAAAATTTGTATTTGGAATTCGGGAGTTATGTTGTCAGTATTTTATTAGAAAACAAAAATGTTCATATTTTTGAAACTCATCATTTTGCTGTGGGCTCTCTCTCTCTCTCTTTTTTTTTAAACCAGAACTATATACTGTATACAGTCATACGAACAACTTAGAAATATACGAATAAAATATGTTTTAGTATGACTGTATATTTAAAGAAGAAAAAAGTAATCTTGCGAGAGTACAGAATTTTAAGCAGTGAATAACAGAACTGACACGCTAACCTAAACGAAACAGATGCAAGTAGCAAAAAACATTAATTTTTTTTCGAGAAAATAAACTGTAATGTTACTGTAATATTGCAATCCTGACAAGCGGATGTCAAAATTCCATAACGAACATGAACACAACAGACAAGAGTCATCCCATTCTAATAACAAAGCATAATATGAGAAAACAAGTTGTCAAGAAAATAAACCTTTTAAAATAGTATAAATAATAATTGATGCGAGTTGGGAAGGGGGGGTCCTGTGCAAATGAGTACAAAGGGGAGCGCAAGTGAGCAAGCTCATATTTGGAGGCGCACACAGCGAATTAACAATCCAAAAAAGTATCAATGACTTTACCCATTATATGAAGTTGACAACTTAGTTTTGACTAAATAAAAAAAAAAAAAAAAATGTCGCCTAACCCCTACAAAGAGTGAGAAATAATTCAATTCTTTGTGGAATTTGGCGCAAGAACTTACGCTTTCCAGGCCCGTTCCCCACAGCGTTATCTGGGTGTGTCTCCAACTGTTGCCGCCCGTCCTCCCCCACACGGCCGGGCTGTAGCTGGCGCCCTTCTTCACGAACACCTGCAGCATGCCGACGTGGTGGCCCGCCAGCTTGTGGCGGAAGGACAGGCAAAGGTTGCCCTCGTTCCAGGGTGGGGCTAATGGGAGGACCAGCCTCGCCCCCCGCCCCGTCCTCTTGTTGCCCACTTCGGGGATGGTAAGGTAGCGACCACCTGGAGAGATAAACGCCTCCTTTCAGTCAAAGTAAAACCGAATTCTTCAGGATTCTGACTGGCACCACCTAAAAAAAAATACTTGTGTTCATCAAAAATGATACACGTTTTATCTACATGCTGTAACTGTATTTAATATTATTGTAAGTACAGTACAGTACATTGGAAAATACATTTTGAATTAAAATGCATTGCACATTAAATTAAAATGAAAAAAATCTAAATGGTATGAATTACAGGCAGAATATTTGATTATTTTACAATACATTTTCCTTTAGAACACGAGACCAAAACCGGCAAAAATCGGCCGATTTTTTTGCCGTTTTTTGGGGTGAAGGTTTGAATGTCATCTTTGTCTGTTGTAACGTGTTAGAAAAACATACATACACACACATATATATACATATATTTATATATATATAATCACATATACACAAACACACACACATACATTCACACACCAAAAATGTCTACAAAATCATCCATTTATTTAAGATAAAAACATTTAAGAAAAAAAGAATTTTTTTCCTCCGAATAATGTGTATGTTTTCACAATTGTTTTTATTTCAAATGTGACTTTATAGTAGCACTCTGCAGTCTGAAAGGTTCAAACCAGTCATTCTGAGGATGCCAGACGCTTCATGTTTGTCCACCACTGACTCACGTCAACACAATTCAAACATGTCCACCTTTTGTAAAGCTCAAGAACAAAAATGACGGTAATTTGAGTCAAAACTGTTACTCAATGGCATCCCTTTGTCGTATAGTCTCCATCTTGTCTCATGTCATTGAGTCCAAGATGGATGCGTTGTTTACGTTGCTCAACGCCGACAGCTCATTACCTGATGGGTCGGCCGTTGTCTCCCAGTGCACATCTCCGTCTTTGTCCCTGATCCAGCCGCAGAGGCCGTCATCAAAGGAGCAGCTCAGGTAGCCCGAATCTGACCAGGAGGAAGACGGACAACATTTGGGATGCAAAAAAACTTCAAAGAGAGACAGAATTGTCAAGTCACAGCACTACAAGAATAGGACGTATTTATTGAGGATTTTTATTTGGAAGAAAGTCAACAAAAAATACATATTGAAGAGATTACTTTTTCAAAAAAATAAATCTGTGATATTAAAGTGGTTTTCAGACACAAAAGTACAACTTTCAACCGTGTTGGGCTTTGTCAGGACAAAGCAAAGCGAAATGTCACAGCATTTGTAGAAGCTCCAGAGCAGAGTACCCAGTTTGTTGCCCGACCAAGATGGTCCTCTGCTTGGACACTTTCTTATCCCACACCCCACCATAATGTATTTAGTTAAAATTAAATTTAAATTAAAATTATTATATTTCTTCCAAACAAATTGCTTGTAATGATTTTTGGTTAATTGGCTAGCAAAAATCGAAAGTGCAATAGCACAAATTTTATTGCGATAATGTCATGTTTTCTTAGTCATTAGACCTTGAAGAGGGAATTCTGTAGATCTGCTCTATAAAATTTCTCCTCTTTCTACACTTGTATGACAGTTAAAGACATTACTGTAATATATGGCAGGGGCGGTTTGACTGTTAGGATTACGGTATTTCCAAATGGAAACAACATGATTTCCAAGCTAAAATGAGCATGCTCTATTTATAAAAGAAAAAAAAAACCCCATCACTGCATGCAGTCCCAGCATGCGATGGCAAGAGATGATGTTGCCGTGACGACGGAATTAAAGGAAGAACAGCCATCATTTTGTCTGAGCAGCAGATGTTCAAAGACACATTGGCTCACTTGGAGGCGAGTACAAAAGATGCGTGAACGGAATGTGTGACGTGCGCAAGCTTACCGGCGTCATCCTTGGCTTCATCGGCAGTGTTGCCCAGCTCGATGTCAAAGTCTAGCACTGTGTTGAGGTTGTGGTTCCGTGGAACTGAAGAGACAAATAGAGTCACATAAATACGTAAAGAGAAGACAAATTGACGTGTGGCCCAACTTACGGGTTTTTCCAGACACGAGACGACCCCCTCATTCAGTTTTGCTGCTTAGTGTTGGGAGCAAAAATATGACTTTTTTTTTTTTTTTAAGAGTATGTGAATTGAAAAAGAATATTTACATATTTCCTGAAATGGTGTATAGTGGTAAATTTGTTATTTCAATTTCTTAAAAACTAATATTGCTCTTCTCATCTTTCGTCGTTGATTGACAAGGAGAAATCAATAGTGCAGTCAGGTTACGTATATTTTTTAATAATTACATATTGTTAGGTTGTCTAGTTAGTAAAAGAAATCAACTGCTCAAAGTACATAAGACATTTAGATAGAAACACTGATTATATTGAAATATATAACTAGTATATTTATTTAAAAATAATAAATGCCCTTTATTTTTCTTTGCTGATTGGCTACGAGAAATAAGCATTTAAAGAATAATGATCATTATATATTATTAAATGTTACATTCATTCTAATTCTTTTCAGCTATTTTGATTTTGAGTTTATTTGCAGTGAGGTGAAATGTAGGAGAAATTTGGCAAACCATTTAAATGTAAAAAATATTTAAGACATCATAATACCAGTGCCTTTCTTTGTTCACCTGTTTTCTGAGTTTGGTCATGTGACGTACTGTGTATACCATGTGACGGTGTTAATTAAAATATCGTGTTTGGACTAGTGGGGCAGTTGTTTCGAAAATTTGGGATTGACTTCCCTTTAAAAAAATCTTAATGAGTTATTTTTTTGCTGGTTCTCTTGCCGCACAGCGAGAGAAAAAAAAAATGAATTCAGCCTATTATTAGAGTATATGAACTTAAAAAAAAAAACGTTTTAAAACGCTTCAGACTTCCATGAAAAAGAAATCAAAGATGCACATTTGCACTCAAGATCTTAGCATGATTTAATGAGACACAAATAATAATATGTTGGCCCTCTAATGCACTGAGCCTGTTCCAGACGCATGTGACCTCTGATGGGTCCAACAAGTGAGTCATAAATGCTGGCAGAGCGTCTGAATGCCTAAACCCATGTGGAGGAGGAGGAGGAGGCCAGACTCGCACCAGAACCTCCAGCGATCCTTGGCATCCAGTGCTCAATGAGTGTGTGTGCGTGTGTACGCAGATGGTCTTTGAAGGAATGCACCCAGACCACATCACCTCCCCCTCCTCTACTTGGATATCATGCATCCGGTCAAAGTGCGTATAAATAAAATGATCCTGATTAAGGAAAGTGTAACGTGAACTCTGAGGCAAGAAGCTGAAAATAGATCTTCAGCCGTCCTCTTAATAGACATTGGCAGATATTTATCCTTTTCCTATTTCTACTATTTGGACACACCCTGATGCCAGTTCATCATGACCCCGCTGATGAATGTGAGTTTGGGCATCCATTTTATTAAGCTTACGATCGATTCAATGCTCTGGGAAAGAAATGATCTGGATGAATGAGAATATCCACAAGCGTATTTAGAGTGTGGTGTTTTGGTCCTTTATAAGCAGGAGTGTTTAGTTCAAGTACTGATTAATTGGCCCAAAGAGTTAAAGCAGAGCACATCATTCAAGGAAATGCAGTAAAACTATAAACGTTGTTACATTAGTGAACTTGAGTCCCAGGCATTTTAATTGGGATACGGGTTTCATTTCTTAAAGTAGATGGCGTACATGGCTACTAATTGGGGCCAAGGTGTATATTAGAGCTGTGCACGCCATTTGAGCAAATATGGAAAAACTATAAATTAGCGGTCACCAACCTTTTGGAAACAGAGAGCTACTTCTTCCATACCGATTAATGCGACGGGCTACCAGTTTGATACATACTTCTGAAATAAATACACAAATTATCAACAATGTGAGGATAAGCGGTTTGGATAATGGCTGGATGGATTTACCAAGGTAGGAATTAGGTGATATCAATATGCAATACAGTAGTTCGTCTAAAAGTTAAAGATAGACCGATATGTTTTTTTTCAGGGCGGATACTGATACTGATTATTAATAGTCAAGGAGAACGATAACCGCTATTTGGAGCCGCATTTTCATTCAAACTTTTCTTGAAACTCATTAAAAAAAAAATAAAAAAAATAAAAAAATGGGCACCATGCTGGTGACCCCTGCTACAAATATTTTTACTCAACTGCACAGAGTACTAATTAGGGTAGACGTGATGAGTGATTGATTGATAAGAGTGTAGGACACCATTTGAGAAAATATGAGATAACGCGTATTTGGGCTGTCACTTACATAGCGCTTTTCTACCTTGGGTACTCAAAGCACTTTACACTGTACCTCATCTACCTACTGATGACGCAGCAACAGGAACAAATGGGGGTTCAGCATCTTGCTGAAGGATACTTCGACATGGTCACAATGGCCGAGGATCGATCCCACAACTTCCGGGTTGGGAAACGACCACTCTACCACTGAGCCATTTGCTCAAATGCTAAAACTTTGATTTGGGGTGCGATGTTTAGCAGAGAAGACTACATGCTCAGCCATTGAATAAGGAGTTTTGTCTACAAGTGTGACGACATATGGTAAAACAATGCATGATCTGTTTATTTACTCATATTTTATTTAGGGTGCTGTGTTTTTTCAGAGTGGATGACACACTCAGAAAATGACTGAGATGAACTAGCCTTGACGCGAACGTTAGCTCTGTTGTCTGGTCTTTGCTCATTGCCAGCAACATGTTTGCATTAAGATGATAGCGTAGATAGTTTTGAAAATTTGCACGGAATGATGAATCTCTATAAATATCCTTACGCACGCGGAGCCTCGAGGCGCCTTCCTTTTTATTTGCGAGCGCTTATAAGGAATAACTGCTCAGTGGGGAAGTCGTCTCCTAAAAGCAGCTCCCGGAAGCTGTGACTTGCAGACATGTGCTAATGAAATCTTCTCTCCGCCCCTATTCCCCACCCCCACCGACCCCCATTTCTAATTATGTGCCGCCATCTGCCCGTGCAAACACCTCACCTGCGACAACCAACTTTGCAGCTGCACGCATTTCGAGTTCATCTCGTATTGGACCCACTTTAACCCCAAAGAGTCTATTGATGTCCTTGTTAGATTATTAGCAGTAAAAATAAATAAATAAATAAAAAGTTAATTAATTAATTAAAACCACCAGCAGTGATGAATGGACCTTGCACCCACACCCCCCCCAACCCTCTTGTTTTCCTTTTTAAATGGCAGATGCTCAAAAATGATCATCAATCTTTGACTGCATGCTCCATCTACATTAGATGAAAAAAGTTTCATAATTTAGTGTCACCCATCTGTACACATTTCTGATTAGGGAAAAACATTTCGGAGTCGTAAAATACACACAATTCCACCATGAACTTGCAAAAATAGGACATATTGGGGCCCCTGAAAAGCCAATGTCCATTGAATTTGGTATCAATTGGTAAAACTGGTGTTGGAGATAATACTGTATTTGATCATTTTCAAGGGGGTGCTACTGAGCAATCACCGGGGGTCATGTTAAGGTCCTCTGAAACATATTCTCACCAGGATACGCACACTTAACAAATATTGGGATGTTTTGGGGCATGTTGAAGCCCGCCCAAAAAGGCAAATGTTTCATTGCAAAAGTAACACTGTAATCCAACTTCAAGAAAACATTTGTACTGCCTGGTGCTCGGCGATCTCTGAAGTTTTTCAGGTAGGGCACCCCAAGAATATTGACGATGACGTTTGATCAAGCTCTCACTCTTTGGAACAGAGTTACTCAATGTCTGTGATTTTATGGCCAATCATAAAACGTGAGGAAAAAAACTTGAAATCTTCCCTTTTGGCATTGGCCATGTTCAAATGTGGTTGAAATCAGAAAAAATTCCTAGAACAAGTCCATCTTTGAAGGAGCCCTGGAAATGAACAAACCGAACTTAAAATGGCTGTTTCAAAACAAGACAGCATACTGTGTGTGTGTCTTTTCGGGTATAGATTCTTTAAAGACTTTTTTGTGAGTCTACTCATGATCGTCATGGTTTCTAAATGTCTCGTTGCTGTCAAGTTAAATTGCGTTCAGTGGCTGGATTTTCAAAATCTCCAAGAAAAGTCTGCCTTTGAAGGAAG
The DNA here is from genome assembly GCF_054856515.1 of Filicampus tigris. Taxonomy (NCBI): domain Eukaryota; kingdom Metazoa; phylum Chordata; class Actinopteri; order Syngnathiformes; family Syngnathidae; genus Filicampus; species Filicampus tigris. The sequence goes on from NC_141222.1 coordinate 19,071,578, forward strand.
CTTGAAAATGGCCAAAATTCATATTAAAATGACTGCTTCAAACAAAATGACAGCTTTCCTGTGTCTTTTAGAGTATGAGGTTTTGAAACTTTTTTGGTGAGACATGTCTACTAAATTCCATGATGTTAGACTAAACTGGTTTCAAGGGCTGAATTTTCAAAACGTCCAGGACATGCCTGCCTGTGAACGGCATACACGGCCAAATATGACCCTAAAATGTCCGCTTCAAACCAAAATGGCAGACTTCCTGTGTCTTTTTGGGTTTGGGGTCTAGAGACTTTGTTGTGGGTCTACTCATGATAGCCTTGTCTCCTATATCTTACTCTGTTATGTAAACTGGCATCAGGTGCAGAATATTGAACATTTTTACAAGTCCATTCCATGCTAGACGCTTTGCTTTATGGAGATTTCATACAACAGCCGAACTTGGCTGCCAAAACTACCAAAAGACTACCGGTATTACTGTGACTGACTGGCCAGCAAACTCACCAGACCTGAACCCCATTGAGTGTATTTTTTTTGCATGTTTGTTTCTTAATTGGTTATTATGAAATAGTTATTTTTCGTTTTCGATGAAGAATAAGTACATATAAGAGTGTGTTGACTGTTAGCTATAAAGTATAAAATGTGGAAATATTTTTCCCATCGTGAAGTCAATCTATGATTCACTTTTTGAAACGAACTTATGAAATGAAATACATTTTCTGCAACGTTGTAATTTGCTAAACTGCGCCTGTAGACGGAACACAATGTTTTGAATGAGAACTACATGGGTCAAGTTAGGAATCACTGAGCATTTTCACGTCATCTTTCTACCTCAGTGCTCTCAAGTGAATAATAATGATGAGCAAAGGGTGAAAAATAATGTGCTTTATTACCCACGTCAAACATATCCAAGTATCTGAAAGTGCTTTAAAAGACAGATGAACCTTTATTAGCAAAGTAGCTTTTACAACCTTGTGCTGACTCTGAATGGTCATAAAATCCACAAACACTATTTGCTAAATGGCCTGTAATTCCACTAAGAGCCACAAAATGTTTTTTATTCATGCTGTGGGAGGGAGAAAAAAACCCCCAAAACTTACTGTGCACGTCTCCTCGCTGCTTGGTCACATCCTTGTGGATGCTGTTGTCCACAGTGGTCACCTGCGGAGGCAGTGGTGGCGTCGTCGTCGTCGTTGGGGCTCGTCTGGTGGGGGTCACCTGTTTTGGGGGTACGTAGGGCTTGCGAGTGGGTGGGGGCGGCTTCCTGGTGGGGACAAAAGGCTTCTGGGTCGGAGCTGGTATTTTGCGCGGGGATGTCGTTGTCATCCTCCTTGGAGGCACCGTTGTCGTCAGCGCCGGCGGCGTGGGGGCGGCGGTCGTCGTGGTTTTGGGGGCGATGGTAAACACCCTCCTGTGGGTCACCAGGGGACGTAGTGTGGTGGTGGTCCTCCTCTGGTCGATGTCGGGCAGGTGGTTGTGGAAGCTGGGAGGCAATTTGCCAGGCCTCGGCGGGTCTATGACCACCTTGGGAATGGCTAGAATGACAAGAACGTGCAGATGGAGCGCTAACAAGTAGTGAAGATGTAATGAGGCAGACAATTGGCCATTAAGTGTCACAACGACACTTTTAATACGCATTAAGTCGCTTCCTCAAACCTGTGATGTCCCCCAAATGTCTCTCTTTAACTAAAGCGGCACATCGCACAGCCAGGTTTTATAGCACTTAAGCTGTTCAGAGTCACAGGGGAGCTGGAGCCTATCCCAGCAGACTTCTGGTGATACATTTGCATTTAATCTTCAGGAATTGTTTGTTTTTAAAGCTTTATAGAGGTCCAAATTTTTATGTAACTTTCATGTGGAACACATTTATAAAAATATGACATTTTTTCCCCTCTCTATTTAAGCACGGTGTTAATGTTTGAACTGTGCATCATGGTATAGTATCTGACAATAATATTAAATTACTTTTAAAGGAATTTAACCTGTCTTGTTTTTGACTTATTTTTACAGATGGTTAGATGTCGTGGTTGTGTCTCTTATTGTGAGTTGCGAATTTAAGAATCGTTGCATGCAGTGGCCTCTGCACTCCGCATTATGACCTTGGTGTGTTGCCAGGTTCACATGCACCACACACAAAAAAAAACTTATTTCAAAAACTAAACAAATGGCACACAAGAAATCCACATCTAGAAAATGTTAATTATCAAATGTAGACAGGCAAGACATCATGTCACATAGTTCATGTTCAACTCAAGTCGAAAGTCATGAATATCAAGTCACAGTCAAGTAAGAGTCTTTCAGAAGTTTTAGTAAAGAAAGTCCCAAATCTTAAAATCTGCAACTTTTGTCTGACTCGAGCCATATCAGCAGATTTCAGTCCCCCAACTCTGGGACACAGACCACACGCAAAGAACATCTCGATTATATCATGGACTTTGTCCTTTTGTTCTGATGCGCATTCTTCACGTCAGGAGACGTGATGGGGGTCTGTTGTGCTGTCGGGGTAATGGGGGGTCGCCTCATCCGGGTTTCACGTGTGAGGAATGTGTGTGGACAAAGGATGTGTACCTCAGTTGTCGCCTTCTCATTTTACGCTGGACTTTGATATGTGATTCCCACATTGGATACTGCAACAGGATCCCTCCCCCTGACTCCTAACACCCACTCTGCCCTTGATGATGGGAAGAGGAAGAAGCATGTCCTTCCTTCTCACTGGACTGCCACGCCAATAATGTCTGCCGAAGGACTCCATGATTATAATCCTCTAGGAAATAATGGACTGTCTGAGAGTTGGGAGGAACTCCCCTGCAAAATAAATACATTTTGCTAGCTCAATGACTCTTTGGCCTGATTAAATTAAAATGGAAGAGCAACATTCTGGGTAAATGTGATAAGGGTGCAAAAAAAAAAAAAAAGGGGGGGGTTTCGTCAGTGACTGGCAACCCTCACAAAGAAAAGAAGCTCCCAGCTTCTTGGGGGCTTTTGAGGCTATTCCTCCCCAAAGAAAACAGAATGTGAGGCCCCATCCCAGCTCATGTTCACGTGTTGTCTTACGTTTGCAGTCTCGTCCCGTCCCTCTGTAGCCGTCTTTGCACTTGCACTTGTACGAGCCCGGCGTGTTGAAGCAGGTGGCGCAGCCGCCGCAGCGACCGGTCTCCAAAGAGCACTCATCCATGTCTGAAAGGAAAAACGGGAGGGACGGGGCAAACAGAATAAATGGAATGAGCCATCGTGACGTGACTGCAGAAGCTTATTAGCTGGCCGATTGTGGTGGCATGAAGGCAGGATCACAAGGGTTTGACCTGTGCAATGAAAGCCTTATGTAGGTGATACCGTACATTAAGAGCAGAGTCTGTCATTTTCCATTACCTTCAAGGGATGTTTTCAAAAGTCCACAATGCTTATTCACACTGTTTGTTTGCTAAAGCCTTACACAAAAGAGAATTAAGGTTCAGTATGAATGCTTCTGCGATGGACAGCAAGATCATTCAAATTCTACATTATGTATGCGTATAGTATTATGCAGTACAGCCGACCTTGAATGCATTGTAATTTGGGATTTGACAGATTGAACTATGAAGAAGCCAATAAAAACTTTAAGAAAATGTCTTTAAATCGAAGGCTGGAACATTGTAATGCACTGAATAGTATTCTTTATTATTCATATTATTATTCTAATATTTTGTTCATTATGGCCCTCACCATATGACAAATTTATCCTGGTGGAATTTTAAAAATCGTATTTTAGGGGGTCCCGAACCAAAACGTCATTGAGTAGCCCCACCAATCAACATCAGATTGGATGGGCATTTTGATCCTAAAAGGATGCATGAAAAAGTCTCAAGGCACCATGTATAAAATTTAAGAGGAGGTCAGCCATTTTGGTTTGAAGTCAATTCCAAGTTTTATACTTTCACAAATGCCTATTGGGGAATTTTTGTATGCGCCTCAATTGGAACAGGTTACATAGATCAGTAATTCTCAAAGTGTAGTATGGGGATCATTAGTGGTACTTAGGCTCCCTCTAGTGGTACATGATTAGCACTGACTGAGTACAGCTCAATTGTATTTAACTTTGAAGTTCAATACATTTGGAATTAATCATTCAGAAGGCTTTGTTTTAAATATTTGTTAGTTTAAGTTGTTTTAATGGCAGAAAAACGTTTGAAAATAAGTTCCAGACTTTTTATATCCAGTGCATTTAAAAAGCTAAAGCTGGGAATGACAAAACGAGACAAAAATCTCTACCCTCCAGCTCCAGAAGTTTCATTACGTCTGGATTACCACAGCTAAAATGGTTCAAAAAAAGGAGGCCAGGCGGACACAAATAGTCAGCATGAAACCCAGAGGGTTAAAAAGAGTGTAATGGTGAGGAGTTGGAGTTGCCTCATTCTTTCTTTAACACCCGTTTACCTTCACACACCCACTTGCTAGCATGTTTTGAAATAAACTGTTGGATGTACTGCAAATCGCCCAAAGGTTTAAGGACTGGAATTTGTAGTTCCTAATGGCCACAAAATAAATGTGAGTGATGCATACCGATACACTGGTATTTCCCATTGATGTACTGGAGGTCAAAGCCATCGTGGCACTTGCAGATGTAGCTGCCGAATGTGTTGATGCACTTCCGGAAGCGGGGGCACACGGCGATCCCGGTTGCACACTCATCCACGTCTACAAAAATGGTGACGAGAAGGTAAAAGACATACTTATACCCAACATCCATTCTGCTTTCTTTTCAGTGACGTGAGTCTCATCTTTGGGCATGTGGACGTTATTTCAGCATGCAGGCACAAAATAGAATCAAAATTAGAGCGACTGTAGTCTGTGGGCTTGTTTGGGAATAGACCTCACATGTTGTTCCTAGAATATTCCTAGTTCGGCTTTGGGTGCCAAGAGTCGCAGCTCCTGTTACCACCGTGAGTCCCCTGTCACTTTCTCCCTCCACGTCTCCACCTCCCTTGTCAATCTACAATCCATCTGTTTCCAGAACCGCCTATCCTGTCATTTTTATATATTATCACATATTTTTAAATGACCCACATTTGGTATCACTGTGTTTACATTTATTAAACATCTGAAATCATCCAACCAATATGCACGTTAACATCACAATGAAACCACGTTTATTGTGGCAGATACGTTCCAGACCCACATCGCTGATACAGCCAGCTAACTCAGCTAGTCCTGCCCACTGATGCTAACCATAACCTGGCGTTTGTGACAGATTTGCTGGGAGTGATGTTGGCAGTTTAACAACAAAATGTAGTATTACAAAGGTAACAGCTAGCATGCTAACATCTGACATGGTCAGAATTGCTATGCAAATCTAAAGCAAGTTGCACATCCTGAATAGAGAAAAAACAATGAAATGGAAAACATGAACTCATTCAGTGCCATTGACGAATTTATTGTCTTTTGACAGTGCAGCCAGAATTTATTTATATTTTTTTTCTGCGTGTAAAAAATCCCATCAGAAAATGTCTGGCAGTGAATGAGTTAAGTACGGGAGTAATGTGGGATGGCACAATCTAATGCTGCTGTGCAAAATAGTTTATTGCACGCTGTTCGTAACCTCGACATATCATAAGGACATATCATAGTAAACCAAGGACTCCTTGTATACATCATCAATGGGTTTAAAGGGCATTATTGTGCAACTTACGTAAACCATGTAGTGTAAATTCAGAAAAAGAGGCAGACAGAGCTAGAATTTTCACTGTAGCTACCATGTTTTGTTATGTGAGTACATTAAACGACTCGAAGCCACAACCTTCTTGTTTTGAGGTACACATGCTAAGAACCAGTCCATTTTGCCAACAAAAACTATCAAGACAAATACCACTTGAGCTCCGGTGGACAGTCTGTCCTGAAACAAAATAAACAGGTCTTAAAACTCAGACGTAAAAGTTTAGCACTGAGACGGAAGTGGAGCATCCCAGGCAACACCTGCAGCAGGTTTTGTTTCTCCTCCTCCTGTCTTTATGACTGATGTCCATTCCATGTCCTACAATTACCCAACCAACAAGTTATACGGGGCCGTAGGGCAGAAATGAAAACTAGTTAGGGGAACGTACAAAAGGAATGGGTGTGGGCGGCTTGATCACTTGATCAAATTGTTTAACCACTGGGGTCAAAAAAGCTGAGCTCTATTTTGGAGGACGTCCAGCTCTGATTGTTTTTGCTCCCAGGTTTGCTCTACGAAACTAATTTTATTATTTTAAATTGCATGCTCGGCCAAAGTAATGAAAGAAAGTTTTCCCTTAGATCCGGGGAGAAAAACACAGCATTCCTGTTGGTGATGTATTGCGTGAGTCGTTCTACAGAGGGAGGAGCAGCCAGCGGCTCAACTTTCAAGCCAGAGGAGGTAAATAAAGACGGAAAACGTCACTTACCCATGCAGGTTCTGCCATCCGGAGCCAACTGTAGCCCTGGCGACGGACACTGACATCGGACCTCTCCTTTCAGCACCTCGCAACCATATTGGCAGTTGGCCATGCTGCAAGTACGAAGGTCTGGTAGTTACAAAGAAAACAAGACACATTAGCACAAGCTGGTGATCTGAGAGAAAGTACTCCCATGACTTTAATTCCTTGTAGGATAAGGCCAATAGTGGCCTGAAACAAAACACACTGTGACACTGTTGCATTCTAGTGCTTCAGAAACCTCAAAACCTAACTTTTGTATTTATCGACTGTGACCAACTTACACACTTATCTCACTACTTATTGTATCTAACCACTTATATACCTATTCATCTATTATTTATCAAAATTACCAACCATCCATTGTAGGACTGAGAGCTGACTATTAAGACAAACACTACCTAGCTACTTCCCTTCCACCCAACCAACCTTCCAACCTAATCATTTATCACAAGAAATGACTGACTGGCGATTGATTATTGACTGAATGTAAATCATCTGTAAATCAAACATCAGCCAACTAACACTCTTTTCCTAGCCAGTATTTCTCTGAATGACCAACCATCCATTGAAAGTCTGTCGACAACTATCCCTAAAACTACCCACTGACCTATTACTCATTGGTACTGTGAACTAAAGATCACCTGCCATATGACTAATGCTTACCCTAACTACCAAAACTATCCGACCATCATTTATCAGAACTAACTTTGACTGACTGTCAGATCAATCACCAAAGAACCATTGAATCATTATCAATGACTACATCTACTCCTACCAACTGACCTGGCCATAATTTATTTGAAATATTGACTGTTGACAAGCTGTTGATCACCTGTTATTGGTCAAATGATAATCTTACCTACCAATGAATCAATCCATCATTTATCAGAACAATCAACCAACCATTGGCTAACTGACAATCTACACTAGACCTACCGACTTACACAATCGTTAGTTGAAAACTAACAGTAAGCCCACCTACTAGTACTGACCTCACCGTCATTTATCAGAACAAATGGCCGGCCATAAATTGATTGCTGACAGACGCTGACTGCCAATTACTTGTTGATCAACCATTAACTGACAAACCCTACCAACTGACTGACATATCCTTTCCTTTGTTAGTACAGTGAACAGTCGACCAACCGCTATCAGTAATCCTACCAACCGACCTATCACTCATTTTTCAGTACGAATGGCCGACAGTCGACTACTGACTTTAACCCTACCTATCAACCAATCCGTCGTTCGGCACATTGATTGATTGATGACTGACTGTCAATCAACCAACTATCTTAACACCAATTTAGCTATCAATTTATCAGAATGATTGAAAGCTGTAGACAAATAATCATAACCAAAACTATTGACATATCCATCATTCATAATGACTGTTGACCAATTGTTGGTCAACTGCCAGTCGACCTACTATCTCCCATTTTATCAATCAAACAGCCTGACCATCTTCATCTGCCAGGCAACCTACCTTACCACATCCCTACACACATATTTACTTATTGATCCATCAATTATCAACACCACAAGCCAATAATCAACCAATGGCTGACTGAACTCAACCAATCTACCTGTCCAATTACCTACCAACCAACATAGTCATTGGACTGTCTGTCCATAGATTCCATGTTTATCTACTGCTTTCTATCAAGCATTTGAGTACTCTGAGTACTGCATTTTGGACTTTGTTCTCTGTCAGGAAAACAGGGTAGCTGTGGCCCAGTGGTTTGAAATGTGGCCTAAACATAATCTAATCTACCAATACTTCTAATCTATAATTACAACAGACTTGTCTATTTTCCGGCCCATCAGCAACATCAGCGGAGACGTTGTTGGTCCATGTTGTGCACATCAAAACCATGGGAATCCTTCTAAAACGATTACCGTATACGGTCAACTGGAAATGCTCATGTCATCTCAAGAACTTTTAACCGTGAAGAGGAAATTGAAAAGCCAGGCCCGTTCTGCCAGAGCAGTTGTCGACGTCTCGCTGTTTGAGGACGGTGGAGCTGGCTGATTAAATGCTGCACTGATCTATTGATCAGAGCTCAGGCGGCAGGGACAATTCTAATACAGTCCTTCACGCGGCACTACAGAACACAGCCTCAAATGGTGATAAATGAAAAAACAAGCGGGATACTGGAAATGACAGGATGCTCAGGTGGAAAAACACGAGGAGAGAATGTTTATTAGACGAGGTGACGGAATTTATAGGGAGGCATGCACAGACATCAACTCCATTGCTGGGAAACACCACAGGGCAGCCAATAAGATTGCATTGTTCCTAAAGGGTTTAGGTTTCTTACACTCTTACTGTATGTATGGACTGTATTGCGTTGGTAATATCTCATTTAGCATAGTTACAATCCTTTGGTGACCAGAAGTTTTATTTTTTAAACCTTAAAAAGCTCATTCTAGCTTATTACAATCACCCAAGACTGCATTTCAAAGTCCTGCTTTCCTGAATGATCCGACTGTAGAGTAATTGGTCAGTGTTAAAGATATTGCTCATCCGATCAATGGACAATGTACTGTCAATCATTATAGAAGCAATGCTACTACTACAGCACTAAATTTGGTAACATTTCAGAAAATAGATTCATGTAATATTCAAAATACGTCGGGTCACTGACTGTTCGTGCTGCTTTTATTCACATTTACATTTTTATATGCGCACTTCAGTAGAGCATTCTGTCTTTACATAATTATTCAAAATGTCCAGGGATGAGTTAATACTGTTGATGTTTATTTTATTATTTATTTTCATCTGCTTTATTTTTGCTACATATAGTACACTGTTGTTGACTATTGCAGATTGTTTTAGTTCACATACTGAATACTATATAAGGGATGCATAGTATACTATCGAGTATTTTTGATACCAATGGACTACTCTCACTGTGGCTCACGTTCACTTTTTTTTTTTTGCTTATTTACTGTATATTTTGTTTGCATTGAAATCTGCATATATCGTATCCATAGTGTGGTTTGAGCATGTATTTTTTGGTACATGTATTGTATGTACAATTTGTCTTGCTATATACAAGGCTACTATTTTTGCTGCTGTTCGCATTCATTTCTGTATATTTACTGTATAGCATAATTCTGCTGGCAGTGGCTGATATTGAAATTATGTATATTATTCATTTGTTGGATGTTATTATGTGTTGCTGGAATTTTGAGGCATATGAAAGGATCATTGTATTTTACTGTATACATGTACTGGCACACTACATTTACTGTATGAGACATACTTCCACAGGTGCCGTCAGGCATCAGCATGTAGCCGTTGAGGCAGTAGCATTTGTAGCTGCCGTAGGTGTTCATGCACCTGTGTTTGCAGGGCCGTGGCTTCAGCCCGCACTCGTTCAGATCTGCAGACAAGACGAGAAACGGCGTCAGTAGAACGAGGGAGGAGCAGAAATTAGTCAGGGAGGGCAGAGGTGAAGAGGTTGGATCCACTCAGATGGAGCTGTCTGTGTTTGTGGAGAGTTCCGACATGTTTGGACGTGCCCATGGAGCTCACCTTCCACAACAGGAATCCTAGAAGTTACTGAAAGAGTCAACTGCACATAGGGTTGGAAAGGGGCGGCAAATTTCCGGTAAATTTCCTTGAGGATTTTGTAAATATTCCAAATTGGAAGCATGAATTGAAAGGTGTCATATTCCAGCATGAATATAAACATTTTAGTTATTTTTGTCATAAGTGGACATTCATGCACAGCAATACAAATGAAAAGCATGGCATTCCAACAGATTATTTGCAAGTACAACTTTATCAGGTTTAAAAAAAAAAATTGAGTAATCAATTATTTAATTGTCGAACAAAAACATAGATGTTGAGTTGAATATGACTGATAAAAAAAAATTAAAAGGGACCCCATCCCCAAATTGTGTAAATTCCTGGTTTAGGCTCATTGATACGCATAAAAAGTTCCCAACTTAGACAATACACAGAATTTTGCAAACCTAGCGGCACGTGATGGATAGAAGTTATTAAATCCCGCTGACTCATGGCAAGTTCACCGGGACGCCATCCAGCTGTCTCTCATAAAAGCAGTGCATCATTCTTGGCTTCTTTCATGTTGACAGGCCACCCATGGGGCGTGTAAAAAATCCCATCAGAAAAAATTAGGCGCTTTTTTCACAAGAGGTAGTTTTGATGACTGGAGCATAGGTGGAGCTAATAACTGTATAAATCTCCGCTCCCTCACTGCAGTTGCATCACTGTCATCGCCGCTTTCTACCTGTCAGCAAGTTGAGAAATGATCCTGATACGACTTCATTTTCTTCTTACGCCTGATTCCTAAATGCTTTAACCAGGCAAATGTGACAGCTTTATTCCTTATTTATTTATGCCCAACAGCCCCTGAGGTGACTTCCCGATGGCTGACTATTTTGACGTTTCCCAGTATGAAAAAGCACAGGTGTGACTAATGGCTTCTGATGCCTTCTCCTTAGGCACACTGCACGCTGCTGTGCGTCACACACACAGAAAAAGTTGAACAAATCAATGGCCTTTGATATAGTCATTTACATTGCGAATGCAACAACTTATTCCACGGGTGCATTCAATCTTGACCCTCTACAAACCACATTGGAGTGGCAGCAAAATCATGCCCTACAACTCGACACTACACTTTAATGTACTGCATAGCCACAAATTGCATCCAGGGGGCATTTATTTACTCAGCTGCAGATGGGCAAGTGTCTTTGAAGAGGAAGGCCATCATAAACATGTACACACACAGCATTGTGAAGTGATTACATGTGTTCCACAGTCAGGTGGAATGCTAAACAGTAAGATTCCACACTTTAATTAATCAAAGAGACTGTGTAAGTGACTAGATTTTCGCACTTTTTAAAATTGTTGGTTCATTAAAAAAACTGCCAGACTTGTCATAGCCTCTCTGCCCATATCCAAAACTTAACCTGCATTGTGGGGACTCTTTGTTAAACATAATCAACATTGACATATATCCAACAAGGAAGCACAAAGCGATATTTTCCATTAATCAAAGGGCTTATATTTTAAGACTATTATTTCAGCAGCTTTGGAAAAGGAGAGCCAATTAGCTTTCTTCAATCGGTGCTATGGAGCGTGTAAGAAGAGCTTATGGATGAGAGTACGAATGGGATCATTCACATGCTAACAAAGAGTACAAAGTCCCAAGATCAACTGGGAGCAAACAGAACATCAACAGTTGTTTCCATGACATTCGTAAATAAAGTCCGTTTTATCTTGGATACAGCACCATGGGCTCATATAGATTCCATCATCACAAGGTGTTAAGGCCAGACGGTTGCTTTGTAAATGATGCCAACTGCAGCACCATGGACATGTGTGCAATGCTTTGTTGGTGGGACTTCGACATACCTTCTAAAATTAACGTACTGTACACCACGGTTTCATTTGGATATATGATGGAACTCTTCTATTAATAGCAGCTTGTGTGCTCCTAAAGCCTGGCTAAATAATGGGTGACTACAGTTGTCATTAGCTTTGAATGCAGCTGTGGAATGAATTCCCTGTCCGCACTCCAAACAGCGGGGAGGCAGCGTTTCAGCAAATATAAGTTGCAAGAACTAGAAATGCTTGGAAAAAATATTTTTTTCGTCATAAAATGACAGTGGTAGTATTCTTGTCAACTAAGGCCTTCTCATTAAATCTGCTTCAACAATTACAATAAGTGAAACACAGCCTGTGGAAGTTCGAGTGACCATTTTGTTTGCCTCCTTATTCGTGGCTTTCATGACAAAACTGAATACAACTTTACTGCTTCATTTATTCAAAGTAACAGGTCGACTGCAGGTCATATTATCCCAATATTAAACCACATTGCGGGGACACTCACAACACCAACTGTGTTTTAAAGCCCTTAAAATAATTCACCTGCACTTTCTTATGAACGCTGCCCTGCCCTTGTCAGGGGGAAGCATTTAACTGCTTTATCTTTAACGCTCTACACCTGTGCACTCATGCACAGCAAACATAAATAAATAAAATAAAATAAAAATCTCTCTCAACTCTTTAATTAACGCTGTCTGCCCATCGAACGAACGCTTTTCCCCCCAAAGCCGACGGTGGGTGTTCTCATTATTGTGACAACAGAGAAACAAAAAGCGACTGCGTTCAGTGGGGTCTTTGCTTGCCTGTGGCGCTCAAAACCAAGCTTGAAACAAACTGAAATTAAAGCTCCAAGTAATGTTGAGCAGGCAGCTCACGGAGCGGCTTTAAATGATCGTGAAACTTTGAAGCCATCCTCCACCCACTTGAGTTGGCGAAGGCAAAAAAAACTTGACGTCAAATATGACTGCTTCCATTTGGGGATGATTTGGGAGAATCCGCTTGAAGGTGTTTGTCAAAATACGAGATCTGGAATTTGCCTAAAATCCAACCAAAATGACTAACCTACTTTTCAATTTTGGGCATGAGTGTTTGAGACTTTTTTAATGAGAGAAATGTCCTTTCAATTTCATGTTGATCAGTGAAACTGGTGTTGTGGTATAATTTTCTGTACACAAGGCCACACTGCAAAAAATTGCCAAGTGTTCAGCAACCCTCAAAAAAGCTATTAATTTGTCAAACTAATAATACAGTGATTCTAAGAGGGTCTTTGCAACACCTGGTGCTCGGGCCCCAATAAGGATGGAGAGCACATGCCAAACAGCCTGTGAAGTGAAAAGGATATGATGCAGAGAAGTTGTGACAAGTGACAGATAGAAAGGTCTAAAAGTGTGATAGCTCAAGGCTGAAGGGTGGTGGTGAAACTGCAGCAGGGGGCGGAGACATACACTCTACCATTTAAAAGTGTTGTTTTCAAATCCCAACTCACCAAGGTACAAGGTAATTGCCTGCTCCTAGTCTTGTCCCATCATCTCCTACTCACTACCTATCACATCCCTTCCTCACAGGAAGTAACACTGCGTACCTTACAACCCATGTTTTCTCCTGTTCTATTTGCTACTTACCTCCTTCATAGTGTGTAGCAAAGCCTAGCTAGCTCACTAGTCACGTCCTGTCCCATTTGTTACTTGTGGCATCCCTTCTTCACAGGGTATAGCACTGCCTCGCTCACTACGAAGGCCCAGCCCTGTCTTATCTCACTTGTCACAGGGTCTAGCAGTGTCTAGCTAGCCCGCTACCCATGTCCTATTCCATTTTGGTCTATTTGCTACTTGTCGTATCCCTCCCGTCCCTGCCTTATTTGTCACTCATCATGTCCCTTTCTCACAGGTTGTATTCTCAGTCACCACATACTGTATGGATAAAAGCGCCTTAATGTTCCTGCTGTCTTATACGGTTGTCGTTTTTAGTTTCATTTCCTATTTAGCTGTCTGTTAGCTAAATTTAATGTACGAATGCTGAAAGGCATATACTGTATAGTGTAGCTCGATAAATCTGAATGTAGGAGAAAAGTTATTCAGTAGTCAGTAGTTCATTTGAAAAAGTGAAACTCATATACAGATTCATTAAACAAATAGGAATATACTTCAAAAGGCAAATTTGACCAAATCCCTACATTGAAATCATTCTTCAAGTGTGGTTGGACCATCACGTCGTGAAGACTCTCCTTAAACTCAAAGAACAACCTGCTATACTCCTCCCCATCATACAATTTTAGGCAGCAACACATTTCCTCAAAACCAGTTACTTCTTTCCTTAACAACAACAACAACAACAACAACAACACCAAAACCCCCTAAAAATCCAAGAATAGGCAGGGTTCACTGTACTAAAAATCCAACCAATAGTCGCACCTCTCTACATACCGACCATACTTGAAAACAGATGCGAACGTGAGTTGGGGTTGAATCCGGCTTAATTCTCAGCGTATGCCCATCAAAAGGTGTTTATCATGTGGTTGGAATTGAAGTGGAAACGTGTACTCTGGGAAACGAGTCTCATCGAGGTGTGCCGTGCTGCATTCCCTACAAACATAGACGTCAGCAGTGGGCTCCTTTTCTAAGGGTTAGCTCTCTAGGCACTGTTCTAACGGCAAAGGAGTGGTCTTGAGCGGCATCCAAAGGTTAAGAATAGCCTTTAAGGAGTGCAAGATGACAAAGGAAAATGCTTAGGATCAACGCATGCTCGGCATTTCATGCGGACATTCTTCTAGTTTGGTGTTTCTTGTGACTTCCCATAAAGACGAGGTCTTTAGGAATAGAGGTGGAGAGTGACGTCAACTCCTTCACCATGCACCACGTCGGAAGGATAAATCTCACCCTCCGTCACCGGACGATGGTCCACAGGTAGAAATATGGGGAGGTGACTTGACCACATCGGTGGAGACAAATAGTCCGGCTGTTCTTCTTGCAAAACAAGATGGTTTAGGTGGAAAGAAGAAGGTAAATCAAAAGAGAAAAAGTGGTGGAGGGACAAGAGAATGAGAAGGCAGTGGATTAGAACACCTCTGACCGCCACATTCCTGGAAAGTAAAGAGGAACATTACGCAGTAAAGAGGATTACACTTGTGGAAATGCACATGGAAGAAGGCCAATTGGGTGAAAGTGGTCTCTTTCTCCTGCCAGCCGTTCAGCCGTTCCTGTTTTTGTAGTAGGATCTAAGGGAATTACAGTATCTTACGGATTTGTACTATCCTTCGGTAAAGCGCATCAGGAGGCTCAAAGACCGCCGCTTCCATTTAAAGAAGCAAAACAATGCCCCGACGACAAATGCTTAAGCTCTAGGAATTTTAGGCATTCTGCTTTCTCCCTGTCCAACTATGTTCTCCTCCGGCACCAGACACCTGTTTGTATGTGACAGGGAAGACGATGCTTTGGACACCAATGATTTCAAAAGGAGACGTTTAAACTGACAGTTTGCATCATTCCAGTTGTTTGGAATACAGTTTAAACAAGGTCACTGTTCTGTAAAGAATGACATGAGTGTAACAAAATGCCAAAAATCTTTTACATCTATATCTACATATGAACTTTGGGATAGGGTTAGGTATATTTACTGAATTGGGCTTCAAGGTAGATTTACGGATTCAAATTAAGGTTTGTAAACAGGATTAGGGTTTCAAATAAAGATTTCAAGCAATGGTAAGAGTTTTAAATAAGGGTTTTTAGCCGAGGTTCTGGTTTAAAGTTAGCCTAGCCTAGTTTAGCGTTTCAAAATGTTGGTTTCAAACAAGTGTTAATGTTTCAAATTAGGGTTTTAATGTATGGGTGGTGACCTGGTGGAGATCCAAAAAGTGGCAGCGTGCCTTTTCATTCTTTTCTTCCCATCTGTATTTCCTACTTTCCGTCCAACCATTCTTCCTTCCTTAATTCCATACTATTCTTGTTTCCTTTCTTCCCATCTCGCATCCACCCTTCCTACATCCATTCTTCCTTTTTTTGTCCTTCCTTGCTTCCTTTCATCCTTCTTTCCTTTTGCATAGCATCATTGTTCCCTTCCTTTCATCCTTCTTTCCTTTCATAGCATCATTGTTCCCTTCCTGTCATCCAATCTTCATCTTTCCTTTCATTCATACCACCCTAGTTTCCTTCTATCCTTCCTTACCACCTTACCAGACCTGGCTTGCTTGTTTCCATCCTTCCATTGTTTCTACCTTCCTTTCATCCTAACATTCTTCCATCTTTCCTTGTCCTTCCAACCTTTTAAACATCTTTCCTTCCATTCTTTGTACCTTCCATCCTTTCTCCCTTTTATTCATTCATACCACCCTTGCTTCCTTCCAACCTTCCATTCTTCATTTTTTGATTACTTGTTGCCAACCATCCTTTCTACCTTCTTTCTCCATGTCCATCCTACCATTCATCTTACATCTCTCCTTTTTTCATACATTTTTTCTTCCTACTTTCCACCCTTGTTATTACTTCCAAATTTGCATTCATTCTTAAATTAGTTAATTTAAAAAGTGTAAACTGTATCTACCCCTGCCTCACCCTGTAAATGAGACAGTGTCAGGTGTTTGACTGTAAACAAGAGACAGGGTATTTGGAAACCCACATTACAGATGGAGGTGTTGTGATGTTGTAGATGTGGCGCCTTCAGCTAAGTCCTTAAATAGCGGGTCAACTCAACCTAATTAAAGTCACCCACATGCAATAATCATCTAATTAGATGGTTCGCGTCTGCCACCGGTCGGTACCGCCAAATTGTTGGGACAGATTATCACGTTGATGAGTTTATTTGCACAGCGTGATTAAAATCCCCAAACGCTTGCAGGCATCTGGAGGAGGATCTTGACAGGCGTTTGCTTAACGATTCATTTATATGCAATCCCATCTAGACAGTGTGCACAGAAATATCAAAGGAAGTCGTATACATACTAAGATGGGGCTGGCGGTAAAAAGGCATTTTGCCATGCATAATGAGAGCCTCTAAGGGGGGCTGAATGAGATCGTAGCCCTTTGTCATGAAAAAATTTGAAACCTAAGACATTCTTTCCTCGAGTAATAATTCTAATGTTAGTCATTGTAGTCCAAAATAATTTGAAACCTATTTTAATACTCTTTTGTGCAGTTTTTGTTATACTTCTTAATTGTCAATATTATTTTTCTTCAAGTTGGACATCATGCATAATGGTAAACCGTTCAGGGCCCAGGACTAGAAAGTGGTGCCAAAACATATTAGATTAACCACTTAATTTAAAAAAAGTGGTTGGCTGTTATGCACTCAATTAAAATCAATGTAATATGCGTGTTTCAAATTGTGTTATTTCTTTTCAATAAAAAATCCCCAAAAAAACCTAATAAAATAGTGCCATAAAAACAAGTTAATGGCAGTGTTTCGACACACGCACAGCAAAAAAAAAAAACATCTAACAATGCATGGTAAAATTAAATGATTTTAGTTAGCGTGGATTGATATTTTAGTTGTCATTACCTAATGGTACATGATTTTTTGTATTTAAAAAATCCCATCCATCTGGTACATGTGTGTTAGGCATAAACTGCTCAACCTTTCCTGTGTTGTGTGTTGAGTGTTTAACAACGCTCTTGGTCTGAGCGCCTACAGGGTCATGTCTGTCTTCACCTCCCACTAAAAGCACAGGAATGTGTGTCCATTTACTAATGCAGGTGCACTGCAGACATGTTTTATTTGCATTTACTGATCAAGGCTCTTAGCGACGGTTTCATTTCCATGTTCATCATGTGATTTAAACGCTTTAAATGGGGCGGCAGGGGTGACACTTTGACCTTTACTGGCACGCGCCAGCCGGCGAGCGACTTGTGCCGCTCGCCTTGAAAAGGGGCGTGCAGGCTGCCACGCACATCAATCGTAACCACCAAATCAATTTTTAATGAAGGCATGCATTTAAATGAGCAACTTTAATCTATGGTTCGTGAATAATTCACTCTGCTTCCATAGCATGCTCTGGCTCAAAACACCCGAGGTTGTCTCCAGAAACGAAAATGCTGAAAAAAATTGGGTTGAAAGCTTCATAATGGAGCGTGTGTTCAACGGGTTACATCGATAAAACGGTCTGGAGTGGGCGTCAGTGCATAAGTGGTTAATTGCCCCTCAGTTGTGAAGTAGGGGTTTTGAGTCTGGGCTCCGGCCTTCCTGTGTGACGTTTGCGTGTCAAGAGTTCAAAGGCAAGATCGGGCAACTCCATTTTTTGGGATATTGAGTAAAGTGTTTTTTACATTTCTGATCGATGGTTAAAGCAAATACATTTGGTTTACCTGAATGTTAAAGCTAATACATTTTATTTACAGTAAAATCACAATTGCGCCCGTGTATAATATGTCCCCCCAAATTTACCCATAAAAAGCAGTTGTCTCGCTTATACTCATGTAAAGTATAATACGGTGCCCTGATATACTGGTATCATTTATTATCAGAGCAAACACTATGAATGAATAAAGATTCAAAACATACCAATAAAGAGTGAACGCTTTTAAACACGTTAAAAACTGTACTTATGATTAATGTCTTTCAAAGTATTTCTAAAAGCCTGTTTTCCAAAATCGTATTCTTTCACTGTACGCTCTTTTAGTTGTTTATATCTTTACTTTGCTTTTACATCTCTTTAACTCTGTTTGTAACTGCTTTTAAATGTACTTTTAATTACTGTATGTGAAGCATATTGAGTTACGTTGTGTATGACGTGCTATAAATCAGTGGCTTTTATTTAACATCCCCTAGGTACTACTAAACAACAAAACAATGGGAACATTTTTTCTTTCTCATTAAGCCCCTTGTATAACACCCCCCTCGATTTGTAGTATTATTCACAGGATTTTATTGTAGGTTGTATTAAGCAATTAAGAGGGTTATTTGGATCAAATTTTACTTTTATTCTAAAGTCTTTCAAAAGGGTCTTAGATGTTATTTAACTGCAAAAGCAGACAACTCAAAGAATTTTTTTTTTGCTTTTCTGAATAAAAAAACCCACAGGTGACAATAGTAGAACAAAAAATATCTTAAACTAACACCTATGTTTAAAATTAACGATTCGAATGGAGAGAAAAGACACACTGATGGCATAGAGTCAGTTATCTCAATCATTACTGCTATCCTCGAGATCCTTTCAACTTACTTGTAGAATCTCTGATCACCAACGCTAATCACACCAAATTAGCGATGGAAATTTCAGAGTTATGGAGAGATGCTCTTTCAGCTGCTGGCACCTTATTTTTTCTGTTGCTTCAAATAATGTATTCCCAAATTATGCGTAAAATGGATGACTAATTAAAAAATACAATAGATAGCAAATGACATCACTACACTGATGACATCATCTCTCTTGGACTGTTTCATTCATTGACATATTTTATGCTCACTTTCAAGCACAATTAAAGCTATACTATAGCAGCGAGTTCAGGAGAAATAATGGGTATGGTTTGAGGACATACGTGACAAGTGACCACTTTGTGATGACATAAATATGAATTGGCTCATAATTGGCTTACACTGAGATGATGGTAGCTGCATCAAAATGCGCTTGGTTTCTGCAGTTAAACCTTTACTTTCGACAAGTTTTACATAATGGTTGTTCGGTTTTGCGCGCTTATAAAATACGTTATCGGATGACGCCTTGATAGGCAGCTTGCTAGTGAGTGGCTCTATTTTTGACTAAATGGCGCTTGAAAAGGGGATTTTCTCTGGGTACTCTGTGATTGGCTTGCAACCAGTCCCGGCTGTACCCCACCTCTCACCTGAAGTCAGCGACTAGCTAGCTCACTTTTGACCCTAATGAGGAGAAGTGGTATAAAAGATGGATGGATGGTCTGGAGTGAGATCTCTTTGGTTAGATTAGGACGAGCCGTGTGGATGGTCAGACAGGAACCATTTACTGTATGTGCCCGAAGTGCATGAGGATTTGTAAGGAACATTCCCTAAAGGATCTCAATGTCTCTCCCTCTCGAGCCAACCTTGCTTTTAATTACACACTATCCTTTTCCTGTCTGAAGGTGTAAATTCCTCTGTGAAGCAGTTTTTTTTTTTTAAACCTGTTAGTGAGGATAGCTCACGCAAAAAGGTGCGCAAAAAGTGTAGTCGATGAGTGAGATCTCATCTTGGTGGGAAAGAGCTAACACACATGGGGACAGTTCATCCCTACTTGAGCCCAATCAACACATTCTCGCTGCACTCTTGTGATGAAAACAAAGAGTGTTCTGCTCAGTGAGCAAACGCCACCACACTGACAGGCTGAGGACTTTAACACCCATGATGACGAGTTTGTCACCTGGAAAGAATTGAGCGGGGTACACACATACCGATAATCAGGATTAATTTGGCCATTTTTTACTCCGTCCCATTCATTCAGCAAGGTCAAGGTTGTTGGATGTCTGTCTTTCAAAGATTATCCTGTGGTGTGGGCGAGGGATCTTTCCTCCCGTTCTGCTCGGAACAATGTCAAGGCCAGAAATAACAAGCATGCTTACTCGGGTCCAAATCTGGAGATTGTTATTGTTTTTTATTGCCTTGTGTCTCTTCTTAACAGGTCAAATGCAAGCTCCATAGGGTTTGGATTGAAATTGTTTATTTTTTGGGGGGGTGCGGGGGGGTGGGGTGTAAAATGCATGTTCTACAGGATTTAAGTCAAGAGATTGAATTTGTTTTGTGGTTTACTCTCTTCAGTCTAGTGTCTTTAACAGTGAAAATGTATATGCGATCTAGGGTTTAAGTCTGAAGAGTGAAATTGTTGTAGTTGCCACTTCCTTCATTTTGCTCTTTTGATGGTAAAATGCATCTATTGTAAAATGTATTTGGTTTCAGTCAGTGACTGAAATTGTTCTGTGGTCACGCCTTTCAGTTTTCTCTGTTCTGCAGGTAAAATGCATGTTATCGGGTTTGAGTCTGGAGATCAGAATGGTTTTGGGGGTTATTCACTTCAGTCTTCAATTCTGTAGGTACAATTCATGCTCTAATAGGGCTGGGCGACATGGCTGAAAAGTGTATTGCAATATAAATGTCATATTGGTCGATATCGATATATATATATATCTTTTTTTTTCATTTCCTTTTTAACTATCAAAAAGGGAAGGGAAAGGCTGAATTCAGATTTTTTTTTGTCTTAAAACATTTGACCTTCAAAATAAGGTCAACAACTATAAAAAGTATAGATTAAATAAACGCTTGCCAATCTGAATCAGTGCACTGCCTTTTTTTTCTTGTTTATTTTGAGACACTATAGAAAAAGAGGGAGGGAGTTTGAGACATAACCAAATATACTTCGCTGGGCCGTGATAGGTCAAGGCGCTGACGGTCCTTCTGGCCCGTTGTTTTAAGTTTTGAGATTTTTTGAGCACATGACCATGACAATACATATTGATATTGAATTATTGGCCCAGCCCTATGCTCTAGTACCTTTAATAATAGAGAACAAAATGGTTCTGAGGGTACTCCCTTCAATCTCCTCTTGTGTATTTAAAATGAAATGGATATAAGTCTAGAAATTGACGGATGAAAAAACGTGGTGATGTCAATGGGTCACTGGTTTGATGCAGCTGTTGCAAGCAAAACATTTGTAACTCAATATTTCTTAAGCAAGTCTTATTTAAGTTGTGTCAGGTCCAAATGGAAATACAAACTGAAATGTTGATCTCTCCTCGCATTTTCATCTTTTTTTTTTTTTTTTTTTGTCGCACCCATTTGTTCAGTCTGCATCAAACATACAAGGAATTGGAGTCATTGTTATCAGAACTGGACAATGTGAGAAAATAAAATACACCCACATTGAATCATTTGCACCTGTAGTAACTCAGCCTTATTGCTTCCTGTGTAGTGAGTGTTGCAATGATGAAGGACTCAGCCCACTCACCTTGATTGCAGGTCTTCCCCGTGAAGCCTGCGTGACATTTGCACTTGTTAGGCCCCACGCAGTCTCCATGCTTGCAGCCCAACTGGCAAAGTGCTGAGTGGGAATTCAGAGAGGAAAAAGGAGATTCATTCCACAGCTTCATCACCCAGGCTTTAAAAACGGGACACTTTATAGTAGTAAAACAGCAGTATGGTGCAATTATGGAGGACACGACTTAATCCTATAAGGTAGTTTATGGTGGTTTGATGGACCTTTAGGGGTCCAATGCTTAATTCTATTGACACTTTTACAGCTTAGGAACATACAGTGCTTAAATTTATTACATCATTTGTAATAAAACAACACACAATCCAGCATAAGTGAAGTGTTTTAAAGTGGATTCTTTCAGTTTCAGTCAGTTGTTGATTTACCATTTCGAACAGAATGAATGAGTATTTTCAAACTGAATTCCCATGGTTCACAAGACGGTGATCCAGACAGAGGACGATAACATTCACGCTGGATAGCTTTCTCATCATAAGTCATTTAAAAGCCAAAACCCAAAACTATCCAAATGTTGCAACCAGACGTTCGAAGCTGGCTAAACAGCTTAGCTGGCACAACATGACAATTGGTCGCCTGATATTTGACAGATTTGACAAGATAATACTAGCTTTATCCAGAATGTGCAATTATCTGGTTTTTGGGGTGGGGATCCCTTCAAATTTGCCAAATAACTTCAGACATTTGTGTGGATGTCGTGAACACATAATATAACCATATTAATATAACTTCTGAGTATGGCGTTGGTAACCAAGACAACTTGGGGAGGAGTTACTACAAACGAGAGCAAAAACAGTAAAAACATTGATTTTATTTTCATTCGAGGATACGGCACTTCGTTATCATGCAGCTGTATTACACTTGTAAATTTGCAAACACAAACGAGACCTCTTGATTGGCTAGTATGCAGTTGAAGGTGTGGCATCCCAAGCATGACTGATTCATTTTTGCAGTGATTTTGCTCAAACAAAAAGACTGTTGAATAGTTGAAATGTCCAGTGGACCATCAGGGTGCTGTTGGAAAGTCGCCTAGAACCAAGCGCTTTGTTAGCAGGTCAAACGAAAGGAAGCTCTGCTGCCAAGTTAGCTCAATGCAGAGGAATGCTAAGCCAGATCAGAGGCAGCCATCAGCAGGGCCTCCATGAGTATTTATAAGCTTCGGAGCTGGCGGAGGGATCAGGGAGGCCGTCACCGTCTATCAAGCATGGGAGGGACTAAAAAAAAAAAAAAAAGTCTTCAGCAGCTGGAAGGCCAAACATAGCTGGTAGGACCAACCTTCCATTAACACCAATATCCAAGTGGTGACACACTTTCACTGAGCTGGGGGAAGCGGGGAGGATTGTTTGGACATTATTTGTACAACTATGGTAACATTCTGATTTGCTTAAGTGACCGTGCGATCGATACCGGATGAACAGGGCTATTTTTGGCTTTGAAGATGATCGTTCTTTCAGCTCTATTTCTAGAGGACAGTAAATAACAGCACAGTACGGTGTGGTGGTGGTTAGCATGTCTGCTTCACAGTTCTGAAGTTCAGGGTTCAAAACTCTACTCTGGCATGAATGTGTGGAGTTTGCCTTTTCTTTCAATGCTTGTGCGGGTACTGAATTTCATATAGAAATCCCAAAGCATACGTAAGGTTGATTGAAGACTCGAAAGTGAGCCATCGTTAAGTGTATATGTGAGTGTGAATGGTTGTTTGTCTATAAACACCCTGCAATTGGTTGGCATCAGTCCAGGGTGGTGGTCATCCAAGGTCAACTGGTATAGGCTCCAGCTCACAAGTGAGGACAGGTGATATAGAAGATGTATGGATGAGAGTGATAAATGGTAATGTTGATCGTCCATTGTCTGGTACGCTGACTTAAAACTGCTTTTTACAAACGATTTACAAAGATACTTGACAACTCCCGATTAGAATCCTCAAAGCAACAACAACCGATATACGGCAATTACAGGGGATTCTATGTTTACGACGGAGTGCTGTTCCTACGGCGATGTAACCACATTTGAACAACTGAACGCATTGCAGACCCTCCCCACTTAAATGTTTAATACTTTCATACGTACTGCAGGACCAGTTGGAGCATGACCATAAACATTCAGTGTCTAGGCATCCAGGACACTTCAGGACTTCCACTAGTTGGGTTACAGAGTTTAAGCGGCAAGGTGATCGGAGTGACTTTGGATCTATAAATAAAGATTCAGAGGATGTACCCATCCCAACCCAACCCCCCACTTCCCTCAGCGATCATACGACCAAGCAACATGTGGAGCTAACCTTGGGGCTGGCACCTTATCCCGACTAGCCTGTGAGTTAAGTCGAAGGGAGCTGCAAGACAAACAGCCAGACACACAAGAACACAGTTGCAGGCATTGAACTCAATGTGAGAGGTGGTGACTTTTTTCAAAGCCCCAGTTCCACCAAATTGTTCAGTTCACTTGGATATCCAAATAAATTATCCATGTCATACTATTAAAAACATTTTCTTTGAAGTATCAACTGGGCTTTTGACAAAATTTTCTTCAAGTATGGGAAAATTAATGTACGTACGTACATACGTAAGTTGTTCTTTAGAAGGCAATCTAGTTGAAAGTAAATGAATATCACATCTCCTGATTGCAGCCAAGCGAAACACTCTGTTTTGCAACCAATTGACCACATTTTTAATAATTAATTATTAATCAACCATTATGTCCATCTCTAGTACCAACTGCAATGGAACTGTTTCACCCAGTTGGATCTTGACAAGCTGTGGTCCAATAATAAGCGGACAGACTTGCCTTATCATAAATAACATGAATTACAATTCCTGTTGAGTGTTTCAAACTTCATATCATTGTGAACTGAACTATTTCACTAAGTGGAAATGAGACTTTTATTCCTCTCCAAACAAACAAAAAAATAGCCTTAAAGTTCTGGAGTCACATGTGTTAGTTAGTTAGCGTGGGTAGCAGGAAGGCAAATGGTACGGGTAAATTCACACTTTCTAATTAAGTTGACTGCGATTTTGTCAATGTTTTCATAGCAAGAACAATTTGCTTGTGCCCTTACCACGCAGTGCCATGTCCTTTTTCAAATGGTTATTTTTCAATAATCTTTCAAAGGATTGATCACCATTTTGAGGGGCCTCAACATTCTCAAAAAATAACAAATGGTCACAAGTGTATGTATCTGGGGTTAATGTATGGATTTTAGGGGTCCAGAACACAACTGCTACCTAATTTTCATTGATCAACCTAAAATTAGGTGGACCTAAAAGTCCTAGACCTTTGCACTAAATTGAACAGGAAGTCAGGAATATTGCTTTATAAGCATTTATATTGACCAAATTCCAAGACTCATACTCTGAAAAATGTCAGAAGCAGGTATCCTGAACATAAATGTTTTGCACTTCATGTTTATTACAGAGCCGTTTAGATTACACCTTTACTTTGTAGGTGTTTTACATTTGGGGGTTATTTCATGACCCCCTTTGAGACTTGGCAATGCACCTTAAAGTATATTTTCTTTATTGATAAATTGTCACTTTGTACATAATGAGAACGTTTGGTGTTTTTATTTCCATTGCCAGGAATCTTTTATGTTAATGTTTCTACCTTGGCTTTATTTCAACACTGATCTGCCTTAGCCCATTTGTTCTATGTATCAGCTCAAGCAGCAGACATATTTTAAAGTGCAACCCGAGAAAAATGAAGCGATAAGAAGGCCGCCCACTCACCATCACGACAAAGTGAAACTAAAATGGTATCGCTTTACCAGTTTTTTTTTGGTCTTTTTTAAATCGCTGCTTTCAAAGCTCAAGTGACCGAGTGGAAACATAATCTTTGTGTTTGTCCAAACAATATCCTGGTCTCAGTGGCTTTGGAGGCCACCCATTTGGAAACAAATACGCGGCCTGTCTGGGACGAAAATTAACCTCATTCTAACCCGTCTACGTATGCGGTTACACCACTACTAGACAGGTCAATATTATTCATCGCAGTATTGATATTGGACCTGCTAGTGTTCTTTTTCTGTAACCATAACAGTGCATTGACTTTAATAGATAGGACATGCTGGAATGACCTGTAATTGATTTTTTGCTATGACAACAAAAGGGATCTTGTGAACAAGGAAGGGTATGAGAAAAATAGCAACCTTTGGCATGGGGTTTAGATTTTCGCAAATAATGTGACTCTATAGGGGAATGCCCGACGTACGATTGCTATTTGGCAATTACATTTTTTGAAAAACATATATCCAAATATTGCACTTGTAACAATGTGACGAATAGCTGCCATGTTTATGGAATTTTCTAACAAGTTAAAAACATGGCTTGAACTCTTCCAATGCCTTTACTATCTTCCAAAACAAATGCATTCAGTAAAAAACAAAACAAAACTAATGATTAATGATGGACATGACCTACTCCACTGCCCACACTGCCCTTCTCACGTATTATGTTCCATTTGTGCTATTCAAGTGGAGTTATTGGGGCAAGTGACCTCACGGTAATTTTGACACGTCGACTTGGATAACCCCTCAAAATTTAGGCCCATACAAACTTATAAGTGGATATTTTTAGCGGAAACTTGCAAGCCAATTGGAGAAGGAGTTCGCCGAGGAGCAAACCAAACAAAAGGGTCGAGGAGCTAAGTTAAGGAAGAATCAAGTTGTACCGTTTTACTTTAATATGAAGGCATTGTTTGACTCGATTTTCAATAGGTGATATCACACAGAAACCTTTTCCCAAAAAAGGCAAGTTTTTTTCTGACACACACAAAAAAAAAAAAACCTTCTTCAGAAACCATCATTGGATTTTCAAAATTGTTGGTACATTGTACTCAGGTTGAAGTGGGCAGTTTTTTTCTGACACACAAAAAAAAATAACCTTCAGAAACCATCATTGGATTTTCAAAATGGTTGGTACATTGTACATTGGGATTTTGACAGACTGTGATTTGGGGGAAATAATTTCTGCAAGCATCAAATGATTAACAATAAGAATGTTACTAGAGTATATGATCATTCAGGTAATTAACAAACAGAAGTGTTACAGTCGAAACTGTAAGGTAGATGTGCTCAGTACATCACAACAGTTACATACAGTGTGGTTGAAATAAAAGTAACTGGAACAGATTATTGCTGTTTCCGTTATTTTTACAAGGAAAATTGTTTCCGAATCCCAACAAATCAGAAGTGGTTGATTGAGTTGGGCCTTAGAGCTGTAGAGTTGTTTAATCACAGGGTGATTTCCTCTAAAATTTCATTCTAAATGTTCCGATGCGGTCAAATGATCCCGACAGCAGCTGGTTGGAATAAGAAGCTCCAAGCGGAGCTTCCGGAGCGTCTGAACATTAAACACGGAGTTGAAGCCTGCCAAAGAATTTCAGCAGCTCGTCTTCCTCAGTCTCTTGTGCGCTAAACCTCTAAATCTCACACCTCGGGATTCGTTCTCTCAACTTTCTTTTGTGCTTTCGTTCTTCTCTGCTGCCTCCTTTTTCGTCTGTAGGAATACTAAAAAAAAAAAAAAAAAAGTGATCCATCTTATTCTGGCAGAGGAGTTGCATGAACCGACTAGCTCATCTAGTCTCTCCCATCAGAAGTGGAGGTCAGCAGCACCTGAAAGCAGCTTGCCATGTTCGCACCGATGTGATTACTCTCCTTTTCATTCCTCTTTTTTGGACTTGCAGGAATACTAATGCATGTCTGAAATAAATTAATGTCAGGCCATGTCCACACTAACAAAAGGTGATATTTCAGTTTTAGCCACTTGGTTTGCTGAATTTAACTTTTGTTTAAAAGATAAATAAAACAGCATTAAAAAAAAGTGTGCCTTTTCTTAACTTCATCCTCAAATGTTTGCCATTTATTATATCCGTTAGTACAATTCTTTTTTTTTTTTTTTTTTTTTTTTAATTGAGAGGTCTTGATTGACCTTCATGAATTTGAATCGACTTCCACCAAACTTGGTGGAGGCATGGCGTATAAATTAAAGCAGTGATTGCCAAGTACTGAATGTGTGCAGCGGAAAACAATACAGTATACCCGAAAATAATAATTTACTACAAATAATGTATATTTGTTTATCTTTCTAAGCGAGCAACATATCATGACATAATAGCTTTGTGTTTAACTGAACAGGCTCTGATTTCATAAAGTATACATACATGTGTGAGTAAATTTAAATATCATCATCATCATCATTACAAACTACTTACTTTTTGTTTGATGATGTGCCATGAGATTTTTGTACTGCAAAATGTGTATCTTACGTCAATAAAGATTGGGAAAGAGTGAAATAAATAACAACTCATAAGGTTCTTAGTGAGACTCAGAATAAAAGAGTTTATTTTAGCCTGTGACTTAACCATACTTTGGTGCAAAGGCCACAACTCAATGGGTTTCAATATAAAGTGCAAATTGAATTTTCGCGATCACTCATCGTAGTTAGAACTATTAACGCCATCTGTAATGTGGTCACATCTTCCAGCAAAACATTACATTTTTTTTGTTAAGATGACCTGTTAAGATACATACAGTTGTGAACAAGTTTACATACACTTGTACAGAACATAATGTTATTGCTTTTCTGACATTCTAGTTATTTCTACAATTCAGATTTTTCTTTGATATAGTGATTGGAACAGATACTTCTTCATCACAAAATACATTCATGAAGTTTGGTTCTTTTATTAGTTTATTATTGGGTAACAGAAAAAGTGACCAAATCTGCTGGGTCAAAAATATACATACAGTAATGCTAATATTTGGTAACATGTTCCTTCACCATTTTGACGTCAATTAAGCGCTTTTGGTAGCCATCCACAAGCTTCTGGTTGATATCTTTGAGAACTCATCTTGACATAATTGGTGCAAGTCAGTTAAATTAGTTGGCTTTCATGGACTTGTTTCTTTAGCATTGTCCACATGTTCTCAATGGTGTTTAACTGAGTACTTTGGGAAGCCCTTTTTAAAACCTTAATTCTAGCCTGATTTAGCCATTCCATTACCACTTTGGATGTGTATTTGCGGTCATTGCCCTGTTGGAACACACAACTGTGCCCAAGACCCGATCTTGAATAATTTGATGGTATTCCTCCTTCTTTATTATCTCATTTACTCTCTGTAAAGCACCATTCCCAGTGGCAGCAAAACAGTCCCACGGCATAATACAACCACTACTGTGCTTGACAGTAGGCATGTGTTCTTTGGGTGAAAGGCCTCACCTATTCTCCTCCAAACATATTGGTGGGCATTGTGGCCAAACAACTCCATGATTTTTTTGGCCTGACCACTGATTTTTATTCTACAACGTCTTATTCTGTCCATGAGATCATTCGCAAATTTCAGTCGAGCCTTAAAGCGGAAGTCAACCCAAACATATATTTTTTAAGAATATGTTCCCAGCAGGCCCACTAGTTGAAACACAGCATTCTGATTAATATTGTGTTTGTGGAATATGAGTTAAGCAACAAAATCCACCCGTTTTCTATCTCTGGGGGCGGCCATTTTGTCACTTCTGTCGACTGAAAAGGACGTCACACACCCTCAGGACTCAGAAAACAACCAATTATAGCTCTGCTTCGGAAAAAAGGTGAGCCGTGATTGGTCGTTATCTGAGCCCTGAGGGTCTGTGATGTAATTTTCAGTCGACAGAAGTGACAAAATGGCCGTCCACTGAGATGGCTTTTGCTGCTTAACTCACATTTCATATGAATCATATTGCCTTGTTTCAACTAGCGGGCCAGCATAGAACATATTCTTGAAAAAAAAATGTTTGGGTTGACTTTCCCTTTAAGGTGCCACTTTTGGAGCAATGGCTTCCTTCTTGCACGGCAGCCTCTCAGTCCATGGCGATGCAAAACACGCTTGACTGTGGACACACTCCCCTATGCTCCAGCAGCTTCTAATTTTTGGCAGATCTGCTTTTTGATCGTTCTCGGTTGACTCTTCATCCTCCTGACCAATTTTCTCTCAAGAGCAGGCGACAGCTTGCATTTTCTACCTGATTATGACATTGACAAAACAGTGCCATTCATTTTATACTTGGGAAAATTGTTTGCACTGTTGCTCTTGGGACCTGCAGCTGCTTTAAAATGGCTCCAAGTCAATGATTCACATTTTCAGATCCGTGCTTAGCTCCTTTGACTTTCCCATTGCAGCGTTGTGGGCGTTTGTATCCAATGAGCCCTATTTAAATGGCTGAGAGAAACGATCAGCTATATTCACTCACAAGAAGTTAAGAGGCCATGCTATAAAGCTCCTTCCTTTGACAAAACTTTCTAAGTCACCAAAATTGCTAATTCATGTTGCTGTATGTATATTTTTGACCCAGAGGATTTGGTCTCTTTTTCTGTTAATCCATCATGAACTCATAAAAGAACCGAACTTCATGAATGTTTGTTGTGACAAAGAAGTATCTGTTCCAATCAGTCTTTCATAGAAAAAAATCTGAGTTATAGAGATAACTGGAAACCCGGGAGAGCCATGACATTATGTTCTTTACAAGTGTATGTAAACTTTTGATCACAACTGCAAGTTCAATTCTTGCAGATGGTGGCCAGTGGAGTAATGTGGATGTTACCCTCACTTAATTCAGTAACTGTAGCCTTCCATTGAACTCTGTCGATGGAAGAGCTCTATAAAGAACACATGCGACTCCGGAACAGCATGGAGGGTCACACACTGCTGTTTGGCTGGTCATCCTGAGGCATACTTTGTTAATTCTTTAATAATAACAAAGTAAATGTATTCCATTGGGGAGAAATAAGGATTATTAATAAATACAATGTCATGCTTTTTAGCAACAGATTCTCATGAGAAGTGAGTAGACAATAACAACAATGCAAAAATAATACAATGTTTATTTTGCAGAGATTTCCGACTAAATTCTCACGAGAATGGGTTGTTCTATACAAAACAAGGTGAGGAAAGGGGGACAATATCATGCTTTGTTTTGGGTGCAGGGTGAGGATTAAAAAGGCAGATTTGTCTTGGAAGGACCTTCAATTAATCTGGATGGAAAGAAAAGACCAAAGAATGTAAAACTGGCTGGGGCCAGGGTGAGTTCACTCTTTTCTCGCCGGAAGGACACTTGGAGCCAGAGGATGGCCCACCGCCACAAATTCATCAACGAGGCCAGCTTTTGACCACAAACAGCAATGTGCGACATCTTTCCCCATGTACACAAAATTAAATTCAACAAAAATACAAATAATGGACTGGATTAAAACAACAACAAGCATGCAGAACTATGAGCCCTTTAAGCCTTTTCCCATCACAGGAAGTGAGCATTTTCCCACCACATTTAGAAAGTTTACCCCATCTATGCTAAGTGAACTACTTGGCTAACGAACTAATAAAACATTCATTTCCTGCAGTAGAAAAGGCTTACAGGTTGAGCAGAGCACCATACATGCGAAGCAGTAGCACAGTACAGAGCGTTCATTAGCATGTTAGCATATTAGCGCTAGACTCGTCAAACTACCAACGAACACACTGGAATCTTCAGAGAACACCGGTGAATACTGCAATGTTCTTGTGCGTCGCTTTTGGGCATTAATGGTGACACTTGGTGCGTTCACACATACACTCCGAGCACACACTGCTTCACTCTGAATGTTAAAAGGACTGCCAAAGCGCTTCAACTGGGGACATGGCGCGTCCATGTGTGTCAGGCACTACAGGTGTAAACAATCACGAGATGTTGATTGGTTTATAACACAGGCTGCGTTTAGAAATTAATGGGAGAGGACAGCACTCTGCCTCCCTGAACACACAAGTCTCAAGAGCTGTGTTAGGGCGTCAGAGTGAATTTCCGAAAGCACCCATAATAGACACTGTTGTAGCCATTCTAAGCTAGCTGGTGTATGGTCAGTTCTTTAACCTTGAACCCCACAAAACAACATAGAAATCGAGCTAACACTAGCTGGTTCTTAACATGTAATGTAATGGGATTTTACTTTCTTCTTCACACTACAAGCAGTGTCAATTAATAAAACATGGTAAACAATTTTATATGTAGATTTTTTTTTAATTATTATTTCCATTATGCCGGGTCATCAAAATGGGAGTGAAGGGGGCCTACCGTGAATAACGAAAATAGGTGAGTAATTGAAGCATACCCAAAAAGGTTTGTATTTGCATATTGATGCCACAAAATGCCAACAAAGCACTTTATTTCTTTTAAACAAGGCCATGGTTTGGCTAAATGGAGCTCCCCCATCTCAATTCAATGTAGTTGCTTGGCATCAAGAAGCCACAATATGGCACCAAGTGAATAGCTTGAAAAGTAGACATGGCTTTGGCCTGAGCACAAAAACCGTGAATAAGTCAGTTTTTCAGTGAATAACAGAGGATAGATTACGATCAATAAATATCTGCGAATATGCGAAGGTTCACAATATTGTACATAACTGACCATAAAAACTCATTTCTACTTCTGTTCTTTAGTACTTTTCAGAGTTTGAACTGTTTTTAATTTCAGAGTACAGAAGCTGAATGAGAGTTTGAACTGCTTTACTTTCAGAGTACAGAAGCTGAATTACTTTTTTTTCACCCTTGCCACTTCTCGCAACAGCCAACAGTTTCTCTGCAGTGGAAAAGCGTCAGTTTTTCCATATAAAAACACCATTGAGCATATGCATGCTTCTCCAAGCCCTTTATCTACAGTATTAACACTAAAGCCACCTCATGGTTCATTCATAGCATCTATTTGTTGTTTTTTTAACACCCAGCTTGACACCTCGCCAGTCCATCCCTCCTCATCCAACAATGGCAACAGCAGGCATTATCGAACACTCACGCTGACAGTGACCCCAAGATCGGCGCGTCCATCCCCAGCAGCAGTCCACCCTGGCGCCGTAACGGCACAGCCCATTGGACGGCGACATCTGCCGCGGCCACCTGTAAAACGAGGCCACATGATGAGCTCAGCGCCAATTAATACGTCCGAATAGGGCGGGCGGGGGCTGTTCATGTTTTCATTCCATTAGGCAGATGCTTACGGTACTTATGCTCACGGTACTTTGGGTTTGTGTGTTTATGAAGCAGAGAAAGTCAGTTTACATGTAAATTATGATCGAAAAAAGATTATGTTCCACAAAAAACATTACTACAGTATGCTTTTTGGTGTATTTTGCATTCCTAGAGTGAGAAATGACAGAGCCCCAGACATGACATGGGGCAAATATTTAGGTTAGGGCCACTATATAGACCTCTTCCCAATATTTGTAAAACAATCGGCACCAGAATACCTCTGAAGGGCAGAACATGACTGACTACTGCTGATCTGAATTTAAAATAATGACAAAAGCATGTTAGGTTTGGGATTGCACTGTCAATGTCCCAATAGATTATGTTTTCCCCCCAGAGAGAAAAATTGAAATGAATCCAGCAGAACCTGTGGCTGAGGCGAATAAATTGAGTGGTTGCCGTAAATAGTTGTACAGATCATAAGGCGGGGTGATTATGAAAGGGTAATAATTTTTTTTTTTTAAATCACGGTTATTTTGATTGATATTGAAGGAATATCACTCCCGGAACTCAATGCTAATTGTCTGTTAGCCTGTCAATGGAATTTTACATTGACTGCTAGCATTAGCACTGGTGATGTTTCAAAAACAAAGTACCGGCATGTCTTGTATTCAAACAATGTGTGTATTTCTTTTTGTAGTGCAGTAGTGTAGTTTTGTTTTATAGTAAACTCCAATTGGGGTGTCATTAAACATCTTAAATCACACCGTTTTTCTTTGAATATATTTTTGTAATCGTGAGCAGACAAAATCGAAATCATGATTACATTTTAATAATTGCCCAGCCCTAGTAGATCATAAGACTTTCTTTGCAGCATACATTCCATTCTCTTGTGATTATCAACCACGTAAGCCATATTGCACTGAGCAGCCAGGACAAAGACATGTGCAGTCCGACAGTTTTGTCTGTGATGTCAAAGCCAAAGAAAAAGCACAACGCTTGCTCACTGCGACGCAGTAGTGCAGGACATGCTGATGTCTAACTTTAAGAGGCGTATTTTTAGTTTTTGAGGTTCCACTGAATGATGCAGAAACGTACAGCTTGTCACATAGCACTTGGCGGGCAAACGCTAATCCACCACCAGGTCGTTTTTATATAGCTCCGGAAGACAAAAGCCGCTTTGTTTGTGCCTCGCAGCCAAGTGCGACTGTCACTCAGCAGTTGTGAGGCCTGTTAAAGTCTTCATGGCGACATGATGAAATGCTAATGAGAGCCCCCCTCAGTATCCCCAGCTGCCAATCACATCGCTCGGGAACAACCCCCCCCCCCCCCCCCAAAAAAAAAACCAAAAAAACTGTAGAATGAAAAGTGATGGCGGTAACGTTCCGCTGGTACGACCTCTTTAATTACAAACAATCCTCCAATACCCCCTCAAATTTCCTGAGACTTCAACCAAGTGAGAATATCAAAAGGATTAACTACACAAGTGCATTTGGTGACCACCACCAAAGGTACCACAGATCCCATTCATAGAAGTTGTACTTATTTCTATTGTGCACGGCAGTTGTTATCATAAGTAACTTGCAAGAGGTGTTATCACAATAATTTAACTTTTTGGGACTTTGTGAATGAACTGGTAGTCCCTCTGCTTGATTCTCGTGTGCAAGGTAAGTGTTACCATTAATAACTGATGAGAAAGAGCGATCACAAAATGATCCGGTGCTTGTAGGGCCGAGTTGGAAGTGGATTATTTCAAGTCACTTCTCTTATCATATTAATCAATTACAAGTACACAGTGCACTTGCGCATGTGCCTGGAACTCCAGCCCGGAAAGCCCAAACGTGCTGTACACCGAACAGCATCACCTGGCGGGAGTCAACTTTTGTCAACTTATTGCTGTAGAGGTGTTGCTGGGCCACAAGACTGGAAATCAGCTCTCACCGTACGTGCAAACCAGAGTACGTGCATGCGCCTGAGCAAAATGATGTGGGCCGTGAAGGACCCTTCAGGGCCACGAGGATAAGCCTGTTAGGAACGCTCTCCAAAAGGCAATATGTGAGGGAGACCAAGTAATAAATCCCGCCCCCCCCCACCCCCACCCCCCCCAATGAATTCATATCAGACCAGAGTTGTAAAGAAGGGCAAATTATGAGCACGCTGAAAAGCTGCTCCGTCAGCCGCGACGTTATTAACGTACAATATGGCGGCGTACATAAATGATCATTACAGTCACACACCCGGGCCCATGCAAGAAATCCATCAGTGTTACTACGTCGCTGGTCGCCATGGTGATTATGGATGATGTGTCATAAATAATATGACGGATGAAAATTAATTACAATGTGTTCTAATCTGTTCCTTCGCTTCCACATATTTTTACATTTTTAATAAGGCTGAAGCTGAAGGAGAAGTCATAATGTATTATATGTACTTTCTCAATTGCAAAAAATATGACCCCGCCACTGAATACGCTCTACAAGTGCATTACTCTCGTAAACACTGGGACAAATTGAGTTTTCAATTCTGAAAAGAAAGAGAAGTTGTAAAGAGCAGACACACGGAATACAGTACACATGGTCTTGTGACTGAAACAGCAGCAGCACTCCCACTTTTTACTAAATACAAATTGCCCTGTAATTACACACATACAATTGTTGCAGTTACTTAAAACTGTGTTAAATAATAACTAATGAGCCACGTGCTGCTTCAGTCTTAATCTGATCACATCTAACAGGGGCTTCTTGGGCTTCGGGCTGGCGAAGTTGCTTTAGAGTGCCTCGTTGTTGCAGTCGCTAATAACAACAAGCCACATACAAAATGGATGGATTGTTGTTATGTCCATTGACGGGTGACCAGCACTCTCACCCAAAGTCCGTCAAGATGAAGGGAAGTATGAAAAGGTACAAATACCAGTGTTAGCACAAAACCTTCAGGCTTCTGCTAGGGAAAAAAGAATGCAAGTCAGGAAAAGCCTACTAAAACGTTGGAAGTTTATTTAGGGCGAGTCAGGGGCACTCTAAATAGTGGCATGTGTGTACCATCTCCCATTTAACATGAGTTTCAATGTGGTTAAATCTGAACACTGCTACATCGCCAGTTATGAGGGAGTGCACCCTTGTGCAATGCCATTACCTCTGATGTTTATTTTTATTTCCACTCTCAAATAGTCACTAATTCATTATAATACATTCCACCCAATTGCCTAAGAGGAAACAGGTAGTATGTTTCATGACGCGGGGGGAAAACAAACAAACATCATCCATCACTGGAGCTTTACAGAAGCAGATGGAGATCTCAGTCACACGCATTCTTTGTGATGCGGCCCATCGTCTTCCACGTCTGCGCGAACATGCTTCATGTCAGAACATGAACGACGACGTCTGCACCCGATTGTTGTTGTTGCTTCCTCACCGTGCCACCTTGCATTTGCAGAAAGCGCATCTCCTTGATCCATGCAGCAAATATGCCACTATATTAATCCCCATTGGGTAGAGCAACTACACTCTAGTTGGGCTTTCATCCGTAAATCCTGAAGGTCTACAAATACTGGATTCACACTCGATGGTTCAAGTGACATAATTCAGATTCTTTGCTTTGCTTGGTTGGGAAGTGCACGGTCCTATGTGGCTCCCTAGTTGCGCTGTTTAAAAACTGTGGCGCCCTTCATTGGTTTAAGTTGACCAACCCTGGCAAAGACTAAATGATAGGGTTCAAATAGGCTACAATAGAGGTGAGTCCATCATTAACCCATTAAGGACGGGAGCGTATAACCGCATTTTTACCACTAAAGCCGGGAGCTCTGTTGCGTGTTTCTTCCTTTAAAGCCGGAGAGCGTATGCGTCTTTTTCTTTTTTTAATCCAATTCTCGGTCTCTTAGCCAATGAAATGCGTCAGAATATACTGTACACGTGACGGTGTCGTGAGTTGTTGGAGCATATCCGGAATTTTTTTTGAGGAGTAATGGCAGACGCCGTCGATCGCTGGAGCTCTGCTATAAGTCACGGCAGTGATATAGGCGACACGCTAGCTGACTTTAAAGCCGTGAAACCATCCAAACATGATGTATGGTTAAGATATACGTTCGCAGACAATGAAAAAAGAAAAAAAGAACTGTAGTTTTAAGTTGTAATGCCACCATTCACCGCTAGATGACAGACATGGCTTATTTTCACTTACATCGGGTGTTATAATAGCCTATACTACAATGTGAGTAAGCATAATATTTTTTGAGGCAGATTTGTAATGATATGCAGGACATGCATGTTACCTAAATAATAGTAAAATATTGAATGAGTTGATTTTTGTGGAAAAAAAAATGCAGAAAAAGAGTTGTTGCACTTAATGTTAGTCTGATGTTCAGTAGTTTTGTTCCATCCTTTTTTGGTAGGTTTTGTGTAAGACAGCCCTTTGGAATGGGGGAAAAATAAATGATGTGATTATTCTGTTGTTTGCTTCAAACCCTTTGTGGTTGAGTTAGGGTAGTGGGTCATTAATGCATGTATTGAAAAATGTATTATGAAATATATCAAGAGCACATATTTTTCACGTATGGATGCATTTTGCCCATACTGTATTTAAAAGGCCTTTTTGTCATCCATCTGGTTAGGAGGGGCAGGGTCCTATGTGGCCCAACAGCAGCACTGATGAAAAATTGTGGCACGCTCCAGCATTTAAGTTGCCCATCCCTGAAATAAGCTAAACAATTGCAGCCAGCAGCCAGTGGACTAATGTGGAGGCTACGCATTTAAATCACCGGGGGAAGGGTCATCCCAGGCCATCTATTTCGCAGAGCGCTGCAGCCTATCCCAACTGGCTTTTGAAGAAAGGTAGACTTAACCCTGGACTGGTCGCTAGTCAGTCTTAGGGCACAGCTAAGTCAGGAGACTCCAACTCCTTACCACATTCCAAAAACATCCATATTGAGGTAAATCAAGACTTAACTGTAAAAAGTCCAGAAGCCTAAATGTGAGTGTGAATGGTTATTTGTCTGTTGTGCATTATGATCGTCCGCTGACCGGTTCAGGGTGTATCCCACCTCTCACCTGAGTGCTGGGATAGGCTCCAGTTGAACTGTGACCTTAATAAGGATAAGTGGTCTAAAAAAAAAAAAAAAAAAAAAGGATGGCTAGATGTTTACTTCTGTGTTGCCAATTGTGGCATTATTTAAGAGTAATTATTTGTATGTCTGCATGGTTGTTTCATATATATATATATATATATATATATATATATATATATATATATATATATATATATATATATATATATATATATATATATATGATGTTTCTGTGATCTTTGTTATTGTTCAAAACAACATTTCAAAAAGCATTCTCAATTGTACATGGTATATAAAAATCACTGCAATGCAATATTGTGATCCACCAGATGAGGTGGTTGTCTACTGTAATGCATTTTCTACTTGAAAATTGAAACAATTGAATTCAACTGAAAACAAAAATCAGGTATTCAGGTGCAATATTTCTTTGATAACTGTTATGAGTTCAGAATGTAGGTTCAAATAGCATCTCTCACAGAAAGCTATAATATAAAACCACTGTCTTATTATGGTAGGGTTGAAGAAAATCCCATGTCAATGATATACAGTTGCTACATTTCTCTTTACCCATGAATAAAAATGCATGGAAGAAAAATGATATATTCAAGTGCAATATTTCTATGGCCAACAGTATTAGTTCCGACCTAAAAACCAAATAGCATCTTATAGTATTATAGTAGTGCAGTATAGTAGGAAAACCAGAAATACAAATAAACAAACAAACAAACAAACTAAACAACACCAGGTAAGAGCCATGGGCAAATTGATCCAAATGAATTTGAGCAATACAGCAGAGAAAGAAAATTATACATTCAGGTGCAATATTTCTATGATTATCATTAAAAAAAAAGTTCAAAAAGCGTCTTAGTAGTATAACAGTTGAACATAGTATAGAAAGTCATGTATCATGAGTTGAAAAAAACCCGTCAACTTCAGATACTTAGTAATTGTAGATAAGTAAATGAATTTGTGAGCAACAGTGAACAATGAATAATATAGTGCGAAACCAGTGTTACAACAGTAAAACAACAACACTGCAATGTCAGGTGAGACACGTGGTGGTTGTATTTCGAAACGTATTTCTCCTTACCCAGAGATTAAAATGCGTGCAATTTAATGCAAATATATGTAATTCCGAACTTTAAAAATCGTTTTATAGATTAGGATTAACCACAGATACATTGTTGGTTGCTTCAATCGCTAATAAATTAACTGAAATGCATGCAACTAAATGGAGACAAATAATACATAAAGATGCAATAGTTCCCCAATCAGCGCAGAATTAAATCCCAAAAGGTTTCTTGTAGCATAACATCGTAAGAGCCACTGCGTTATGATTTTGAAAAAATATCTAAATACATATAAACGTGTGGGTAGACGCGTTTCTAGTTATCCATATATTGAAATGTAAAGGAAATAAGGCGCATTCAGGTGCTTTGGGTCACCAACGCAAGTAGTTCAGCGGAAAGTCCTCACACCGGTCATATCATATCAAAAAGAGAATATTTCCGAACATTACGCACATGAGAAGCTCAATAAAGCAAGTGTGAGATGCAAAACATAGGCACGTACCTGCCGTCAAACTCCGCTCGCGTCCCACAGCAGAAGGTGGCGACCATGAAGATGAACTTTATCCAGGAGTCCATGGTGCCTCGCTCCACTCGCTAGTCCGTCCTCAAGACCAAACAGACGCGTCTACTTCGGTGCTCGGATAACAACCACACGCTCTGTGTGTTCATGTGCGATCTATCCAAGAGTGAGGAGCGGAGAGGGGTAAGAGAGCGCATAGGCTGCTCCCCCTTTCTCTCACTGTCTGTTTCAGTGTGTCTCGACCCTCGCCCTCCTCTTCCTCACAAGTTCAGGCAATCACACCTTATAAAGCGGCCGGCGTGCGTGCGCCTGTCGCTTTAAGAGTGACGTCACATGCGAGGCGCCAACTGCCGCGCGCGTGCAGTAGGAAAGTGATTAACTAGCATGATGCTATAAAAAAAAAAATAATAATATATATATATATATATATATATATATATATATATATATATATATATATATATATATATGTATATATATTTTTTTTCTATTAAAAAAAAAAACTATGGTGATAGTACCAGTGATTTTCAAATCGTGGTACAAAGTCAGTACCACTAGTGCAGGGTCACCCAGGACCAGTCCGCAGATAACAGGTAGCTCCAACGACCACATGAGGAGCCTGTGGACCAAAAATAGCTCACCAGTGATGGGGCATTGTGATTTTGTAGGAATGTTGTAGGAGAGATCATACGAAAATGTAAACAATGGAAGAGATTTTGAGAAATAAAAAGTTAAATATGTTTTGTTTATCTGTTTCCTAATTATTGTAAGAAATTATATTAACATACATAACAAAATGTTATCCGATCCTATCAAATATTCCCTCGATTACTCAGTTTATCACCATGGCCCTCGTTTCAAGGCAGAATTGAACAACAACAATAACACAGTAATACGTTTAAATGTAATTTGATTACATCTGTTATTTCAGAAGTTTGTATCAGACTGGTACACCTTTGCGCTAATTATCAGCCACGAAGTAGCTCTCGGTTTCAAAACGGTTGGTCACCCCTGCACCAGTACAATGCGGGGCTCCCTCCCGCTGAAAAAAAATCTTTTCCTCAGAGATGTGTATATGTAATGACATTTTTGGCGTTGATATCCAATAAAATGCATGTATCTTTAAATTTTTGTGGGTTTCAATCATTTTTTCAAGCAATAAGAAAAAAAACCCTGACAAGCTGAAAAGATACATACATTCTCCACTATTAAAGCGGGGAAAGAAAAGGACGACAGTGAGTGTCAGTAATGGAACTGAAAGGTTCTCCTGGCTGACACTCGCTCCAGTCATTTGAAACATATGACACGTGTGACTATAAATCCAGAAATGCCATTTGCATATAATGAGACATCTCATCACCGGGCCAGAGTCAATACGCATTGTGATTTATTCAACCAACCAACGTAATTCATCAACTCGCCGGCCCAAAGTGGGCTGATTGACATTTCTGGTGCAAACCTCATTACAATGAATATTTGTGAAACTCCAAATCAGTGCCACGCGTCCCCGGGCATCACATACTGGTTATTTTGGATCAGCACTTGATTTCAACTCTCACAGGGAAAAATGAGGAAATATTGTTGCTATTTGGGTGAATACTTCCTTTATAATGAAGCCTCGAGGGGGAGGAGAAATGTTTTGGGGTCTTTTTATATTTTGAGATCCAGCAAACAATAGATGATAAACAAAAATTGCATCCCAATTAACCTAATTTATACAGACCAGGCTAAAAATACACTATGTAATTCAAATAATTTTAACGTATGAATTTCAAAACAATTTTCCCCATTAGAAAGAATGTTAGTTAATGCTTATTGTGATCCTGGAGTCTTGCATTTGCTTACTTCACATATACAGATGTTGGTTAGGTAGCATGGTTTGGCAAAAACTACGACATCAATTCCCGGTAGATTTCAAATTCGATTTCAAAACCAAATGGAGGAAAAACTATTTTTCATTTTTTTGCCCAATAAATGTTTCAACTGATTGAATATTTGGATAAGACACAAATGAAACATGGCAGCATTAAGAACAAGCCTCCATCTTTATTAATCCAAATATGACGACCGTGTCTCTCATTAACATAAAAAAAGCAAATCAAGTTTCCATTTGACACTCTCACACGCTTAGTGAGGGCCATCTTCAACACTGGGCCTTCCTACCAGCATGTTGTTCTTTGGTGAGCATGTCTCCGGCTCCATGGTCATCACCTGCACCTGGTAGCCATGTGATTCCGCGCCCCACGACCGGTCCAAGTCTACTAGGCCCATGCACTGCTTCCCTGCCATATAATAAACACAAATGAGTGCATTTAAAATTGTTTTTAAATAATGTGCATTGGCTAACACACAGGAATCTATTTTTCTGACGATTCTACTTGACTTACATTTAAACATATAAATGTGAAAGTGTAGTTGGAATTGCCGACGGGCGCCCCTTTAAAATTAGGTTAACCGGCCTACAGTTGTTACTATTTTTCTCAGACTGCTGACGGACGACGAATAACGGACACTCAATTTGTAGTAAAATGCTCAGCTCTGCCTACTACTGTTGGGCCAATGTCGAGTATGGCTTTAGTTACTATGGTGACAAGGGGTGGAGCTAGGAGGAAGTAGCTTCTGCAGGTACAAATGAAACTTGACTTTATACAGATCTCATCGTCTGGATCGAATCTGCAGATATTTAGCGAATTTTGGCTATTCATGGGCCGGGCCGGTCCAAACCCCCTGCGAAGAGCGGGATCAACTGTACAGTAAATGTACAACTTCTTTAAATATATTGGTCCATCTTCTGATTGGATCAGAGATCGGTTATCGTTTTTTTTTTCTAAAACTCGCTGATCAGTGATCGGCTCCTAAATCTTCATTGTGTAAAACCTAAATGAAACACTGCATGGCATAGGATCGCAAAGCATAATGTAACTCATAATAACAATAATCTTACATCTTTTAGTGCTAAAGTTTGTTAGATTGCTTAAAATGTTTGCATTTACCGGTAACTGAAATATATCTAGTACTTATTTTATTAGCATTTTACACGTAAAATGGTTAAACTTTAATTAATTTTATAAGTACTATGTTTTTTTAAACAATGATTCATTGATTTTCATTCGGCAGTATGCGTTTTTCTTGGTGACCATGTTAAATGTAACTGGGTGATATTAGTTAGTTGCTATCCAAAGTTGGAGACAATGAAACTCTTGTGAATGCACACTAAGAGTGTTTTTGTCGTCAATAAAAGATGGCTACCTGCCAAAATAACAGTTGTGTGTTTGGGGACTACGAAGACAAGAGTTCAGAAAAATGCTCATGGACTTCAGAGATTACCTTCAGTCAATCATGGCGGAAACAGTAGTCGTCAGGCCATGTAAAACAATCCTGCTCCCCTCTACATGAACAAATGCTGTACAGTGACACTGGGACAAATCTGACAGCACTCAAGTGGCAGCTGTTCGCCGCAGCTGCCTCACGGCGTCGGTATCGACCCGTAAAGCGAGGTCACTGAATGTGTCCTTTTGTGTAGTCCCAATAGAGCGGAACTGTGCGAGCGTCAGAGTATTAAAGTTGGATGGTGTCAACATGTCGTAGGCGGTACCTATGAGTCGCCTCTCAGGAGGAAGCTGGGGAGCAGTTTGGTCGGCGAAGCGGCACAACATCATGTGTTCCTGAAAAAAAACAACCAAAAAAAATCCACTACATTACACTTATTTGTATTCAATATGAAAGCAAAACGGATGAAATGGTCAAAACACAAGGGCCAGTACACCTGCAGGAAGTCATCCTTGGAAGAAAATAGAGTTGGTCCCACTTTGCAACTTAACAATTTCCTCTCTTGTGGGAGGATTTTTGACATGATTTTGGAGGTCTGTGTGAAGATTTTTGTCCAGTTCTACAGAGGCGACGCCTTCAGATACCCACTAAAAACCACGTCGATCCGTGATGTCTTGTTTTTGAAATATAGAAATATATACTGGGTAAAAATGTTTTAAAAAATCTGAAGAAAAAATGAACTTCCAACCGCTGCCATAGAAAGATATCTCTCTAACCTACATAGAGAATCCACCTATCTAACCTACTTACCTACCTACTTAGATGCCTGCCTGCCTACCTACCTACCTACCTACCTACCTAATTTACCTATGCATCTAACCAATAGTGGGGTGTTCAAAGGCCAGGTTTGTGTGATTTGAAAATTGTAAAACAGATCAACCATTTCAAAACTTTAACCACATGTGACTTATTCCCTGTTCAACTCAATTGAAAAAATAAATACATCTTTTGAGATGGGACGTAAATGCAAACAACTGAGATTATGCAGTTGCATTAGTGCACACAAGCTCCTAAAATGCGGGATGTGGCAGTGTTCAGAATAAACTAATCACATTCAAACGCATGTTATATAAGACAGCAAACACCTTTCCTGGTGGAACCAAATTGGAGCTTTTTGGCCATAATTACAAAAGTTATGTTCAGCACATACACTGCTCACCACTCGAACATCATACATACAGTGAAGCATGGTGCATCAGCTGCAAGTGGGGCCTTAATCAATGTGGAGACAATTATGAACCATTCCACATACCGGTCAGTGTTAGCACAAAACCTTCAAGCTTCTGCTAGAAAGCAAAAAAGTCAAGAAAAGCCTACTAGAACAACTGAACGTGGGGTTAATCAGAGAGACTTTAAATGGAGGAATGTGTGCGCTGACTACTATTTAAACTTCAGTTTGAATGTGAATACTTTAAGCGGAAGTCAACCCAAACATAGTTTTTTCAAGAATATGTTTCCAGCAGGCCCACTAGTTGAACATGACATCACAACTGCTTACAACGACCAATCACGGCTCAGATTCAGAAAATAGGTCAGCCGTGATTGGTCGTTGTGAGCAGTTGTGATGTCATTTTCAGTTGACAGAAGACAAAATGGCCACACCCAGAGATGGCCAAAAACAAGTGCATTTTGCTGCTTAACTTATTTAATGGGCCAAACAGAGCTTTTGCTCGCTTCCAGGTCCTCAAACCTAGAATGTCGTTAAACTGCCTCAAAATTAATCAGAATGCCGTGTTTCAACTAGTGGGCCTGCTGGGAACATATTCTTGGAAAAAAATATGTTTGGGTTGAATTCCGCTTTAATTCTGAACATCACCACATCAGCCACTTCCCCAGTTAGAAGAGGGTGTGCACACATTATTTCAAGATTTTTAAGGTGACAGGTAACAATGGTGGAAACAAAAATTTGAGAGGGGGATGTAGTGAGGAGCGGGGTTATAATAGTTTTGCAATTGTAGCTAGTTAACGTTAGTTTTCTTTTCATTTTTTTCAGTTTTGTTTTCTTTTTTTTTTTAAATTCAATTCGTTTTTAATTTAGTGAGTATTACTGTGCTTTGTTTCAGTTTAGTTTTTAATGGTTTTATTAGTTTATTTAAAGATAAAAAAAAAAA
Organism: Filicampus tigris; assembly: GCF_054856515.1. Lineage (NCBI taxonomy): Eukaryota > Metazoa > Chordata > Actinopteri > Syngnathiformes > Syngnathidae > Filicampus > Filicampus tigris. The sequence continues at coordinate 19,116,325 of NC_141222.1, forward strand.
CTCACGGCAAGTATTGTGTAGTAAAAAATTCAAAAATATTATTTTAAAAACAACCATACACAAATCAAATAAAGGTACTGTAAAAAAGTCCACAGATTTTGAAGTACAGTAAATGCAGCGCATAATACTGCTTCTCAAGTTAGACGCTAATCTTAAGCCTGGATGGTTTCACTTTGCATCCCTTGTTTGCCAAGTGGCCAACTTCAAAAAGTGGATTCGTGGCTTGAATTCCTGTGTAAAAGATAGCAGCCCCAACACAACCTTCGTCCTTCATATGCATCGTCAAAAAGGATGTCATTTCTCATTACCGCAGGCCTCGGCTGCTAATTAACGTTCTACCTCAGCAAGTTCCAGCAGCAAAAATATGTCTCTCCGTACAGCGCTTGCAAGTCAGAGGCGGTTCTGTGTTGCGACACGAGGGTGCCGTGGCGAGCACCTGTGGCTACGTCTTTTCCACAGATTAGTGCCCGGAGGCGCTGACAGGGGCTATTCATCATCATGTGAAAGGGGCCTCGCTCAGCACAGAGAGAGAGAGCCTCACCGGTGGTGGAGCTTCATTTATTTGGGCAGGAGTGTAACATTATAAAGCCAGAAAAGTAGTTGGGCAGGGTGTAGTTAATATTCTACTCCAGTGAAAATGAATGACAAATCCAACGACGGGGGCAGGAAACATCACTCCATCTTAACACCTACCTTATAAATCAGCGTCTCCTGGAACTTTTTGCTGGAAAAAAACAAGAGGAAGTTGAAGACGTTAGTGGAGTCAATGTTTGAGACGATAAGTTTGGATTCATACTAGAGATGCACTGCAAATTCACTGAGAGTTTTTGGTTGAAAAAGGCCCAAAAGTGCATTTTCGGTTTTTGGATTAAAATTGCACAAAAAGTGCATTTTCGGATTTCGGCTGGAAAACAAGCCCAATATTCCCCCGCAGCGATGGAAAGCCATTGGCCCGGGGCGAGAAGGCAGCAGAAAGCGAGCAGTTCAGGGCATGATGCCCAATTGGGAATTTATTTTGTTTGTTAAATCTGATCTTTTTATTTTGTTATTCACATTACAATAATAAATGCAACTTCTATGTGAACGCAATGCGTCCGTGAAGTGACATGCATACACACAAAACACATGCAAGTACTGTAAATATGGCCCCAAGTGTAAGTCTGAATTCTGACGCATTTGTGGCAATTTCAAGGCGTTTGTGTTTGAACAGACCAGTACATCAATATATTTATCAGTTGTAAAGCATCTTCTTTTCCCCACTGACTGTTTTCTGCTCCTTGGACTGCAATTGCTATTCATGCCTGTGAGATCACGTTTATCTGATTTACATACATCCACATAAGAAAGAGGCCTGGATCGTATTTGAATAAATTGGAATTATACTATTCACATTCACATAAAAAAAAAACAGATACTTGACACATTGGGTGGGGGATGGAATTGACCTAAAATATGAACATAGCCTTAGACAAATTTGGTAAAGAGCAGAAAATAATCCAGCCGAGGATTATTTTTTCTTAAGGTTATATAATTTCTTTATGTGTTTCAATTTTCAGCCTTGGTTTCCTCTTTTCCGTTTTGGCCAAGAATTTTCATTTTTGTGCGTCCTAATTTATGCTGCAAGGCCCAAGGGACACAATTCACATTTTTGTTTTGTTCTCAAGTGGCTCAATTGGGATATGTGTGGTCGTAGCATTTAAAAAAAGAAAAATGTACACAGTAGCAGGGGGAAAAAATTGAGTAACTGACGTCTACATTAAAAAAATATACAATTACCCGTATTAAAAACACCAACGGTAAACCTAAACTAGAGTGAAGGCATTAATAATTTTATGCAACATTATTAAATAAGCAAAATCACTGCAGTGGAGTAATGTGGTGGTTACCCTCATTTCCTGTATATCAATGAGGGGAAGAGTCACCCCAGACCAACTCAACGCTATGCGACGGTTAATATTTCTATTATTTATGTATTACTGTTTACTTCTGGGTTATCACTGCCCAGTCCTGACACAGTCTTGCAAAGTTATTTATGTGCAACTTGGGTGTCTGCAAAGGCGGGTTGTTTGTTGTGTCAGTGTAAACACTTGGGTCCGATATGACCCCCCACCCCCACCCCCTCAGACCTCAGGGAGGAATGGACAGTTTGTGATGGTTCCACATGTTTGCGGCGAATTAAAAAAACAAACACTGTTCGTGTTAAGCGGAAAGTCTTCAAATGAACTCAAAGAAGAAGGGCCTTTTCACAGATCATAAAAAAGGTGTGTGTGAAGTGTCTGGAATGTCTACACCTGCAGAATACAGAGAAGGGATGCCTGAAGGTGACCTGGGGGTAAGAAAACAGTACCAGAAAAAAAAGAAATAAATAAAATTATATATATAAAAGTGAGATTGAGTCCGGCAGGTGCGGTGAAGTGTTTTAATCAGTCTTTCAAATCATATGAGCTTTTCATCTATGGGGGTTAAAGGTAAAGAGGATGATTTTTTTTTTTTTTTTGCCACAACAAATCAGGATAGCTCATAAAACTCAGTGATTGAGAATCTTAAGAAAGCTAGTGCAAACTTTCTCTTCCAAGGGCTGCATACATAAAAAAATATGGATGCAAAGCCCACTTTGAAAATGTCAACCTTTACTTGATTAAACATTTTAAAATCAATTCATCAGTGTTGACAAAGATAAGTGAAGAGTTTATATATTGCTTTTATAAATACGAGGGGTATATGAAAGGTTTTAACAGCTAGCTCATAAAGAAAAAAGTAAAGGATTTTTGGGTGGCCAACGGCCTTATATCCCAATAGAATAGATCCGCCCCTGATGTGAGCAGCATCAGAATCTCCACAGTCCACACGCGATCTGTACTCAGTTGAGCTTGACAAGGAACAGACAGTGGACCAAACAATTGTGACACATGCCATTTGCTACTGTAAATGAAGTATGTTTATCGTTGCCTAAGGTAATTTTTACTTTGAAAATTTAGCTTGGAACCCCAATTGTTTGAAAAAGGGGTTATGTAAACTGAGGTTTCACTGCACCTGCAAATTTCTAAGACCAAAACAAGCACTTCCCATGTAAAATATGGAAATCCTCAGGCACGGCAGCTGCCGGCAGGCACAAACCTCCTCGGGAAGGTGAACTTTACGGCGTTCTGGATGAAGCCATAGCAACAGGGGCTGATGACAAAGGCGGCGCCTGCCTGAATGCAGTGCTCCATCACCATGTCTGTCGCCACGCCGCACGCGTGGAGGGCGACCTGCCGCAAACACAAAAACAATGCAATTAAAGTGTCGACCTTGAATGCAGGCGATGAGGCATGGCTACTTGTGGAGCCCCAGAGTGCTGTAACCTAGGCATGGTGGTGAATCGTAATATGAGCGATGAAACTGAAGAAGGTATATTGAAAGCGGACACAGATTAGCTTCCGATAAGCAGCAATTACATTGACTGTTCAGTGAATTTGTTGATGTGCTAGGGGGGCCTGGAGAGGGGAGTATTTGTTAGTGATGTGTTCAAGGCACACATTTTACTTTAGGAAAATCTCATGACCGCACACCAAATAAAAATGTCACAAAACTCCGGAATAATGATGCTCCTGTCTCAATTTCGTCATTTTGCTATATTACAGATTTATTCCAAAATAGATTGGAACTTTCCTCTTCAGTTCCTTCTTGGTCCATTTCCCCTTCAGTTTTATGTTCAGCAAGTAAAATGCATGCTCGGTCGGATTCAGGTCAGGTGATTGACTTAGCCATTGCACAACATTCCACTTCTTTGCCTTAAAAAAAAATCCACTGGTTGCTTTCGCAGTATGCTTTGGGTAATTGTCTATCTGCACTGTGAAGTGCTGCCTAAGGTGTTATGAAGTATTTGGCTAAATGTGAGCAGATGATATTGCCCAAACACTAAGACTAAAGATCATCCAACGGCTTTCGTCAGCAATCAATGCCCAGACTCAGTCTGTAATCCTCACAGTATTTCCCCCCAAAAAGGTACAAATGGCAGTTTTACATAATTTTCCATTTTTAAAAAAAAAAAAAGCAAAAAGTAGCAATATATGCTCTTTGTTGGACAGTTATAAAACAATACATCAATTTTCAATGATCTATTTTTCAAGTAAAATAATTTAAAGTAATATTTTAGATAAATTAATTTAGTATAAAGTAATAAGTAATTTTTTGAAAACTATTTTTTTCAGTTTGGTTCCACATCAAAAAGTAAAAAGAGTAGGTGAATCTTTTATTTTTGTATACCTAAGCCAATTCAATTACATGGAACCAGCTGACAAAAACATACATATATTCAGCAAAGTGGTAATTGTTTTTTACCAGTTTATTTACAAAATATTTAATATTAAGTAAGGTTCTATAAGCATATGCCACTTGTCCCACCCCAACCCCAATTCTCTGCAGCTAGTCACCATGGTAACTAAAGCCACACTTAGCAGTGGACCTGTAGTACAGGGTGGGTGGGGTGAGCAGTGTATTCATTTAATGAGACAGGACCACCCCATCAAAACAGGCCAACGCCAGCTTTAATTGTGATCCTTAGGGTATTTTGACGAAAGCATTTCACAGACGTGTTTACTAAGACATCTCAGAATTTGCTTAAATTGGGGGGGAACAAGATGTTGAAAATATGTTTCTTGACATTGAATAGAAAACAGATCTGATGTCTAATTGTGTTTAGTGTAATTTTCCAGAAGCAAGACAGTACACCCCAGAAAATCCTATGAATATTTTTGTGAACCACAATTGACAATTGGCATTGCATCAGTATGAGTATTTCACAAAAGGTAGTTTGTACTCCAGGTGGTTCTTTTGTGCATTCTCTAAAAGAAAACCTGTGATTATCAATAGCTTATTTTCTTCCTGCACTGAAATTAGCCCCATTCCACTCACACAGCCACAAAAAGAAGCTTCCAAGAATGTGTCAGTCGGCGTCCGGGAGTCTGAAAACGACTGGAAGTTGTCTTGACAGCAATGCCAAGGAGCACAACTTTAGAGCCAGTGAGAGAACAACAGTGCAAACACCATGAACATGCCCAGAACCCACAAAGTCAAGCTTCAGCCAAGCCTCTTTCATGCAAAGAGCCCACAAAATCGGCACAAGTAGAGTTTTTCCTGTCCAAAATTGAGGCGAAGGTGATACCATTCTGAGCATCTGCACGAGTGCAATTATCATGCCCCCCACTGCCTCAAACAAACATTTTTTAAAATATTTTATATTATACAGTACAGTACAATACAGTACAGTACAGTATTTACATGTGTTCTATAGTTATTTATTGTTTTTTGTGAAATCCTATTTTACTAAAATACAAAATAAAAATACAGGAACCTTGTTCGATATCAAATTGTATAATCTTCAATACACACTGTGTGGCCTCGTTAAATGGTAGTATTAACAGTAACACCTGTTTTCTGAAGCTGAGCCATTAATGGTCGTTATCTGAGCCCGGAGCAACTTTGATACGATCTTCAGTCGACAGAAGTGACAAAATGGCTGCCCCCTGAGCTAGCTATAAACGAGTGGATTTCTCATATTCCACAAACACAGAATTAATCAGAATGCCATGTTTAGACTAGTGGGCCTGCATAGAACATATTCTGGGGAAAAATATGTTTGGGTTGACTTGGGTTGAGTAGTGGTAGTACTACCACTACTACTAAAAGTATGTCTTTGCGACAGTGCCTCTCCTCTAAATTTGGATGCAAAGTGACCAGAGGTCAGCTGCCAAAGGAAGTAAATAAAACTGAGTTAAACTAAATTATTTTTCTTACCACTTTATAACATTTAAACTAATCTCCATAGTTAACACTTTGACAGCCCTAGTTTTTAATAAACGTGAGTTTGCTCACTAATGCCTCCATAATCCGTAGTAGATGCTACAATATGTTAGCATACCACAACAGGACATGCGTGTAGCGTTCGATCAGACGCACATGGATTCTGTGTTTGCTAACTACAGCTACCTTCCAGAAACGACTGTCCCAATATGAGAAATGACATTTTTAGATGCTCGTTTATCACCGCAGTGCTGCTATGAAAGGGAGATTTACATCGTTTTAAGTAATTTTGAGAAAAGACTGTCCCAATATGAGAAATGACATTTTTAGATGCTCGTTTATCACCGCAGTGCTGCTATGAAAGGGAGATTTACATCGTTTTAAGTAATTTTGAGAAATTCCCCCTGGACTTTCGGACTCTGTTGCTAACGCTAACACGGATTTGCCCGGACACTGATTACCCACAATGCTTCTGTTTACATCACGGATGACCCGGATTACCACTACTGCGCATGTGCGTTGCAGACAGGCATGAGATATGAGAGCGGTTATAGTTAACATGGCGTTGCGAATCGAAAACAGTTGAGTAGATGTCATAATCATGCCAAACAAAAGGACAACATTAAATCACAATGTTCCTTTGCCACTTGGGAAAAGCAATGCTTTGTCAACAGACAACATTACTTTTTTCTACTAATGCCGGGCAGATTATAATCTGGTCCTTGACAGGATTATCTAATAAAATAAGAATATACTGTATACGCTGTAATTAAATTAAACAAAAGAATTGTCATGTGATGGTCAGTTCATTCAAGTTGGAAAAAGCTCAGGCAAACCAGCTGGCTATAAATGTGTGGAGGCACAAATATTCTTACGAGGCACTAAAACAACACCCACGTGCTTGGAGAGGAATAATGTGTGTATTTTACTGCCCACTAAGCGGAACAAGTGCAGAATAAAAGCCACAGTATTTCAAATTAAGGCAAGTGGATGGTGAATGTTCCAGGCTGAGCTATGACACTTTGAAGGTCTCCGTCCTGACCAATGAACACAAACAGCAGATGGTCAAACAAGATGGCACATAACGAGGATTGCGTGAGAATACAAAACATCCATCTGTGCCAGTGAGGGAACTTAAAAAGTTAAATACATTTTCAAATGACCTCAAAAAAGTCCAAAAGTCCAAAAAAGCCCCGGAAGTCATACAATACGGGATTCGATCAAGATCCATCAGTTTAGTAAGTGTCAAAGGTTTAACTATGCCTGTTTTTCTTTTTTGGCTTGTATTTTTTTATACCTCAAGAAGGAGTACTAAAAAACATAAAAAGACAAGCAGAACAATACACACCAGAAGAAATAAGCACACTCACATAGAAAGCAGTAGAAGACCTATGAGTTCCCATTTAGAATGTATTTTCACTTGTGTTGATCGTTGAATTTCACTTGTCAGTTAGAGTAGCAGATCTATGCATGTGGCGCAGGCACTGGATAATAGGGCTGGTTGATTATGAAGAAAATATTAATCACGATTATTTTTGGTAATAAGTAAAATCACGATTATTTAAACGATCACTTATTTTGGTACAAAAGAAATTGTTTAAACGTAAAAAATATAAAGACAAATCAATGTAAGTAAGTTCCTTTTGGACCAAACAAAATTGATCAAATTTATTATTATAAAATTTTTAAAAGGTGTAAACGTATAAATTCAAGTATGATTCATTTGTGTAAACAAACAGTGGTTTGGTTATGAATGATTATTAATAATCGTTTTTACGATTATGCCAATTTTGTAATCGTGGAGTGTAATAATCGTAGTTGTAATTTCATTTCCATTAATTGCACAGCCCTACCCGATACATCGCCAAAAACAGGGAAAAATTCATTAGTAATTGATGCCTCCAGTAAAAAAAAGTTTATAATTGCTTGCAGATGTCACAAGATGGTGGAAAAGCTCTGATTTTGACTAATTGAAGCTCCTCAATTTACTTCAACATAGTTCCTTGCCACCAAGATGCCACAACATGGCTCAAAGAAATATGTTTATTGCTTTTGCATCAGCAAAAAACAGAGGATATCTGTGAATTGTTGAATTTATGAATATGTGAGTTATCAGAAGCCAACGCTGTTAGCTGTCGCTAATGTGTGTTGCCAACACTGCAGCTCTGCTTACCCTTTGGCTTGGGTATGAATGTGCTCAGTGTGGCGGCAATATTATGGAAATTAGATTATAATGTTCTCGATCACTGACATATTTTTGGAAGGAGGCATTTTATTAAAGATTTACTTGTTCAATTTTAAGCTTGATGGGTGGGCAGGCACTCCAGAGAACTATTTGTACAAAAACTATTAAAAAGTACATTTTCATTAATATGTTCCTTTTGCAAAAACATTTGTTCAGTTAATAAAGGTTTTGCAAGTCTGACCCTGGATTACCTTGTTTCCTTGATTTCGATAATTATAATAATTTCAAAACTTTAACAAACACAATTGGATGATTTTCGACCTTCCATCCTACTGCCTTTCGAGACGCAATGTAAGACTAAAACTATGAAAAAAGGCAAATTTGTTGTAAATATGTTGCATGCATGTGCATCTGCATAGGCCACTTATCATATATATAAACACTCGCTTAATGAACTGTTTGCATATAAAAACCCTGACGAGGAAGAAGGTAAGGATGGTGAGGTCGGCTCTGCAATCACAAACAGACAATTCACAACAGAGAATTCCTACTGAACCTTGGCCTCATGTTCTATCTCCACCAGACTGTAGACAACGCACACACACTGCACGTATGTGAAGAGCATACAAACGTTCTAAGACATCTTTCTCAGTCATCAAACCAGTAACGTGTGGCCAAAGGCCTTATGTTTTAAATTTATGCACTTGGCCGCAGATCTTTCCGCCGAACAATCGCACACTTGCAGAGCTGCAGTCTTGGCAGCGATGTCGCTGTGGAAAATGTGTATGTGATAAATGCAGATGCAAGACAAATGGTGGCCAGCTTGCCTGCATAAAAGCTGATTTGCCTAGCAACCACATTAACTCCAACCACAATTAAAAAACAGTTTGCTTTACTGACATCACAACAGTCCATCAATTTTCTATAAGGTTTGTTGTTGGATGAGCTTCAGCTCGAGCCAATTCCAGCTTGCTTTGGGTGAGATGTGCTGTATACCGCGGACTGCTTGCCTGTCAATCAGAGTGCGCATACCGTATGGGCGGTACACTAACAACCAGAGTTGGCATTTTTGAGACTTGTGACTTGCTTGCCAAAAACTTGTGACCGATTTGACTTAACTTTGAACTTGGTATCCAAGCGATTTAACTTGACTTAAGCTTGAATTACATTTCTAGGAAGGAAAGCAAGAAAGAAAGGTAAAGAGGGTTTTGTGTTTCATTTGTACCAACCTGGCAACCCAGTCAGCATCACTTGTTGTTCGTGTGAAGTGGCGATCTAAACATCAACGGCAACGTGAGCAACTCCGAGGATTGTTAAATTGAATTAATGTATTATTTTGTGGATGATGTTGGCACAAATAGGATGCCAAAACGCATGGTTTGCACTAGGGTTAGACCGATATGCTTTTTTCAGGGCCGATACCGATACCGATCATTAGTAGTCAAGGCGGCTGATAACCGATATTTGAAGCCGATATCTATTTGTAGAAAAAAGGGGTAAAATGGTGTCAAATTTATGAAAAATAAAAACTTCAACACTTGACTTAGTTTAAATGCCTTTAAGTCCATGTTTATTAAACAACTTTAGTGATTTACAAGATGTTAAAGCTTTTCTAGATCTTAAAAAATAGACAACTTTGTTTTAAGTCTCACAAAAAAGTGCAAGGAGCTCCCAGGCTCAGCTGCATGTCTAACAAATATCTCCTTACAGTAAATAGTTTTCTAAAAATCCACTATAACTGAAATGTTTCTTTCACACATCTTTGTTTTAAAGTTCAAAAACATAAAAGTGAATCCTCAATGCAGCTACTAGCCAGAAAAATAAGCATGTTTCCAAGACCGGACTTTCACATGCAGTACTTTGCCGTCAATTTTAGCACCATGTACAGCACTTGGAGCAGTGGTTGTTTTAAAGTGCTCTATAAATAAAGTTGATTTTAGCTTTTCATTACGTGGCTTACACACAGACACGCACACACTGGCACTCACGCACGTCTTACTTTTCTCACCATTTCCCGATATTATCAGCAACTTCTCTCAGGAGCCATGTCATTCACAAAGCAAATGAACTGTTGTGACATCGGGAGAGTGGTTAGCTTGAGCCGCAAGGCAGCTTACTGTGGCGAGCAGAACTGCCCTTTGTGTTTATATGACATAGAAGGGCTCATAGTAATGTTACAAGTGAGTTATAGTAGACTGACATTTACTAAAATTTCAGCAAAGTCTATTGCATTACCTTGAACTAGTAACTCGCCGACTCCCGTCGTGTATGTGCCTGGCTCGTCCAGGAGACACAGAGAGAGAGCGAGCAGGGAGCACACACGCAGCTTTACGCTGATTGGCTGTCACGCACTTCACAAGGAACCAATCAGATGGTGCTTTGGGCGGGCCAATCTGCCTGTGCAGGGCCAGTTGTGCAGCAAACAGAGAGAGAGAAGCACGCTGCAGCAAGCACGAATAAAGCAATTTTAAATTTATCGGCCTTAAAATAAAAAAAAAAAAAGGCTGATGCCGATAATCGCCAAAGTGCCAAATATCGGCCCTGATAATTGGCCCAGCCGATAATCAGTCCATCCCTAGTTTGCACCTCACGAAATGAAAACATAACAATACCGTCAAACTTCATTCGTCTTTACACAACAAGCAGGTCACACTGACCCATTAACAAATTTTGGTATGCCAAAGAAACAATCAAGAGACAGACTTATTTGATATTTTGTTGTCTTATCATTACCAGTCATTAACTATTTTTTGTCATGTCATGTCATGTCATCTTCCAAACCGCTTATCCTATACAGGGTCGCGGGGAGTTGCTGGAGCCTATCCCAGCCGTCAATGGGCGAAGGCAGACTACACCCCGAACTGGTCGCCAGCCAGTCGCAGGGCACACATAGACACTGTCACTGAGCGGGAATCGATCCCACGCTGCCCGCACACAACTCAGGCGTGTGTACCACTAGACTATCAGCGGACTAACTATTTTTTTTTTCACTTAAATAGAAATTGTTTTTAGGTTTTCCAGTGGTGAACTTCTTTTTGCACATCTATAACAGTTAAGAATGCTCAAAAACTAGATGTGTCCGTCATTAAAGCTCCAAAAGTTGCATTGTTTTTACCTCTTAACATTAACACTGCAATAAAGGTCACATGATGGTAACAGTTTAGCCCGGCAATGGAAGGGGTTATTTGTATTTCCAGAGGGACAAGTTTTTCAAATAAGCAAGGATTCTACGATACTTTACACCTGACACTCCTTCAGTCTTTATTTCTCGGGCCAAGCTGCCTCTCATCTCTTTAATAACAGTGGCATGCTATGCTTGACAGAAGAGGCTCGCGATTAAAGCGCCACTTCAGGAAATGAAAAGCTCTTGAGTGCTTTCGAACAGGAATGATCACTGGATGGCATTTTCACACATAACAGTGGAAAAACACATCTTCAGCAAAGGGATGTGAGGCAATTCGTCTCATGCATTGACACTTAGATGATTTGCATAATTATAATGACACTCAGTCAAGCAAGGACCTCCGCCAAGGACAAACAATCCTTATTTGGATCACCACCAAATTGTACTGCTTCACTGATACCCACCTCTTGCATTTGGCTGCAGCGGCATTAAGATTCATGTATTATTCATTGAGAAGTTAAAAAAAGGACCTCTTCTGTAATGTTAACAAAAGGATTTTTTTTTGGTTCTCCCCGTCTTGCCTGAGGAATTTTTAGTGGAAATAATAGTAGTGCTTAGTTGTAATAAGCAGATTTTGTGGATTCCTGCATGTCTGTTTGCCAGCAATTCAGCTCGCTAGCAGCCAAACAAACAATCCAACCAACCATTTTTTGCAGGTAGCTAGGAACAAAGTAACTAACTGACTGACAAAGTAACTAACCAACTTAAGTAATTTGGCAAAGTAACGACAAGTCGTGGCTTAGGTTGTGTGGAATATTGCTTGCTAGCAACCTAACTACCTAGCAGTCAAGTAAAGTATTAACTGACAAACAAATTAACTAACTACCAACTAAAGTAATTTTGCTAAGCAACAACAAGTAGTGCATAGTTTGTGTGGAATATTGTTTGCAGCAATCTGTTGTGAACACACATTAAGTACATAGTTATATACTGGAGGGTATATAATGGATTTGGAAAATAAATGTGCTCAACGTTATGATTGTTGTCTTGAATTGTCAAACAACTTCTGTGCTAGGTGATTCAATAAAAAGTGTTTTGACCGTGCAATGTGGCTTACTTAACTTATTCTACCAGTTAATGCTAAGCAATCTTCGCTCAATATTATTCCGTTAATCATACAATTTCCGAAGAAAATGACATCCATTCATCCATTTTCTGATCCGCTTATGAAGAAAATGACAAAAACAAAACAACAAAATATTAGTAGCATTAGTTTCTCAAAAAAACAAAAAGCATGACGGAATAAACAAAATGAAAAAACTATACTCACCCCTATTTGAAAGGGTCCACTGAAATAGTCCAAGTTGGCCTGAATAAAGCCAATGTTTTCTAGACCAAGCTCAACACTGCGACTGTGAGCCCTGATCAGAGATTCTTCCTTGTTTTCTATGAGGATGACCTGGAACAAAAATCGATATTTATTGGCCACTCACTGCTACCTATCCACAAAGCATATGTAACGTTACCTGGCACAGTGGGAGGGCGTGAGCCAGAACGAGGCCCACGTGGCCCTGGCAACACAAAAGAAGGAAGAGGGAAAGAAATTATGTACAATTATGCCATTAAATTGTATTATTGGCCCTCAAGTGGTACTATGACTTGCTCTGAGCAAATACTCTCCACCAGCTAAACAGTCAGTAACAAAAGACAATCACACTGAATAGAAAAGTGGGGGACACAGATAAGGCTGGATTGACAGAATGAAAACATAAAAAAATAAAAAATAAAATAAAATAAAAATCACCGTTCCACTGCAGAAATCCACCACAGTGTATCCTGGTTTGGCTAGCTGCGTCACCATGGCAACTAAATTATTCAGCTGTTGCCTCTTCCTAACTGTGCGGATGTCTGACATTTTCCCTGCAAGAGAGCACAAAAGGCCAATAAGCTGATGATCATTGATGTTACACAGTGTAAATCAAAAAGGGGGAAAAAATAATTGAAAAAAAGTATGTATGAATTCTTTCATTTCATGGACACTAGTGGAAAGAAATGTGTCCATTTGAATTATGTTGCTAACCAAAACAGCAGGACAGAGACACATAAAAAGCATCCCACATGAATTAAAAGTGCAGATTCTTGCCACATGCTGTAAACAAATACGAAATGATCATTATGTGTGGGCTTTACAGAAAGAGACTAGGGTGAGTTATGACTTACAACATTTGGTTAGCAGCACACATTACCGGAACGTAACTCTCTCTTAACTCCAGGATACCCTGTACTGATGCTAATGTTTTTTTTTTTGTTTTTTTTTTTACACAACTGAGGGTATGTGAACTGTCTGTATGTGAAACCTTTAAAAAGTGCAAGAAAAATCAAATCAAATCAAAACAAAAATAATTTTCCATGTCTATTCTGGATGATAAGGGAAAACTTGCAGCAATGTGCAGGTATATTCTTTCGGTTGGACAGCAACAAGTATGGCACTTTCATTACTGTTTGGTATAACAACAACAGCTACAACAGGCTCGTTTGAAGAAATGCTACAAATATAAAACATGAGGGGGAGGCTTCCTGAACCCCTGTGGACTGACTGCTTTCGCTTGCTATGTGAGAGAAATGAGCGGGAGGAAAATGGTCATTAAGTTCAATCACAAGTAACAAAAGAAGTGGAATACAAACAAAAACACACATTGAGTAAAAGCAGTGCAATGTAATACTTAATGCAGTCTGATGTAAGGGTAGTGTATTTACCACCAACAACATTACAGTCATTATCGTCATTAAAGAATCTGGAAGATTTGCAAATGTTCCTCTGTATCGACTGACTTCATTGCTCCTTAACCTGCCCCAGGTGTTTTATTACGAAAGCATTTTCTTCTCTGAACTTCCACAAGCTCCTTCCAATTGAAAAGAACATACGATTGATGACAAAGCGTTAGATTTCCGAGAAGCTTCCCTGACGCAGCCTACCCATTGCACGGTTTGTACATGAGTTAGGAGGAGGGAGGGGAGGAGGAAGGTCCATTAGCCCCAGCTACAGCTGCTGGCACTAAACCCTGAGTGCCTCCATTAGCCTTTGATTCTGCAGGACTGGCCAGGGATTTATCGGCGAGCTCCATCACCAGATTAGAATGTAAACAGCACGGAGACGAAGGGCCGCTCCAGCACAAGCTCTGCAGGATCCGACAGCTCCCGTCTCTCTCTCACTGGAAATGCTGGTGTTAACACAAGGAGGGCTGCATGAAGATTGAAGATTAGGCCATGCTCCAGTTGTATTTTGGATGGCACTGGTTTAGTTTGATGATAATTCTGGGAGAAAGTAAAATATTGTATGCTCCTTGAATTACGTATTTTGAAAAAAAAAAAAAGCGCATACACCCATGTGTATGCATATGCACATGCGCGCTCATTTGCATGCTTGTAACTCCCTCTGAAGCCGGTGTTAATCATACCATCCGCAGTCAGGGTTTCATGAAATAAAATTCTGAAATATTCAGAACCTAGTAAAAAGCAACATGTTAAAATGTCATTTTCTTTACTCTGGTTTTGCTAATCTTTTTACTTACCGATAGGTTGGTTCCTGCTTGCATTACAAGTGTGCTGGGCAAGATTGGTAAACGTGTGTTTTTTATTTCATGAAACCATGACTGTGGATGGCAAGATACACAATGACTTCTCGGCCATGTACCTGTAGGTTATTTGCTATGGTGTGTAAGTAATGATTTTGAGTCACATTGACTTTAAGAAACAAATGTTCTTTAATAGACAGATTAATCTTTAGCATTTACATCCAGGTCATTTGTGATTTTTTCTTTAAATATTTAACTAGCATAAATCTATTGTGGCAGAGTATCAATTGATCGAAGAATACTGCATCCATGTGAAAATGGCACGAAAGTCACAGGTATCAAAATCTTCCTCTTGATGTGGGGGTGGCCATGGAATATATTCCCAATCAGGACGCACCGCATCCGCTATGCTACCAAACAATAAAAATTAAAAAAAAAAAATTCAAAAAGGTAAAAATAAACGCTCAAATTCTCAATCTATCTGTGCGGCCTAGTATCAAATGGCCTGCAAACCAGTACGACACTGAGTTGAACCGTAGTATAGGATTATTAGCCTCCAAGAGAGCCCCCTCAACGTGCAACAGTTTCTGGTTCATGTTACACATTTTGCTGCCACAGTGGAAATATGCTCCTTACAAGTATCGCCACATAAGTGTCACCTGTCCAGTACTAAGAAATATGTTTGTGACAAAAAAAGATGCCATGCTTGACGAGGCTGTTTAAATGCGGTAACCCTACCAGTCATGCAAATCTTGTATACAGCATATACAGGAGATTTGTATACCGTCTTAAAACAGTAAAACTCCAAAGAATTTGCGGAAATAAAGTTATGGTTAATATTCTCCATAAAAATATCTAGTAAAATACTCAAAGCTCCAGAAATGCTCAACATTGTCACACGGAGTACTTAAATAAAAAGAATCTAGTTGGTTACTTTAAAAGGAGAAGAGGTCACTTCTTTGAGAAAGCCTCGATTGTGGAAGCGCCAGAAAGTTTGCTTTCACTAAGGCTGTCGCTGACATTTTTTGTGTACTCGCGAAATGCCGCGATGACAGCAAAAATGGGACCCTAATGTAGTCGAACCGAGGAGGAAAAAACTCCTCAGCGTGCATCCTTCAGCGGCTGAGGAATGTCTGTCAAAACATGACCAGACGGAGCTGTGGGCGAGAGGTTGGCTCGTGCAGGTTCCAGCGTGTACCTCGCTTGTCTGCCTAGCTTGGCCTCCAAAACGTATAAAACGGTCGTGTCCATTTAGGATTGCCAAATTAATGAAATTGTAGATGGAACTACTAACTGTCAGTAAGTATTACCTTAATGAAAATTTAAACTGAAATTCTTTTTAGGTACACCGAATTTGTGGCGCTTAAACAGTAATCAATTTCGTCGGCTGAGCTGTTGATGTCAGGTGGGTGATATTTGTGTTTGGCGATGTATCTGCCGCACCACATGCACAAATGAACACCTCATTTGACAAAGGATGAGTGCGGAAATACAGTCCGAGCACGCACTGATTCCCTCCAACTGTTCGGAAACATTTCAAGCGTTATTGAAATGTGCCGTTCGGTTATTCAGTGTGCGCCCAAAACCGAGTGTCGGTACACGATCTCGGCGTTACAAATAGGAACATGGTGCGCTAGTGCGTCAGGCAGTACAAACAGTTCAAACACGAGATGCTGATTGTTTTAGAACATAGGCTGTGTTTGGAAATTAATGGGAGGGGAGCGCGCTCTGCCTCTCCGAACACACGCACTGTCAGAGTGGTGCACGGGCGTCAGAGTGAATACCCGAACGCTCCAAGTGTCACTTGTTCCATCAGCTGTGGTTTCAAGTTTATGATTAGCACACATTAGTTTGGGCAGTGGCGTAGTACGTCATCACGAAGTGCAAGAAGGTATGCTCGGTTACCACGGTGACCTCCTTGCTGTTTTTCATTTGCTTGGTTTATATTTAGAGCAAATACCTTTTTTTCATACAGATAATTGTATCTATGATTCTACACTGTAAGTGTTGGTTAGTGAAAGACTTCGGTGTTACATAGCCACTGTAGAAATGGCCCACGCCATTCATTTGCCGTCTTGACGCGCAGGCCTTAATGTCTCCTGGTCGGCATGGAGTCCTAAAACTGTGAGGAGTCTTAGATTTGTTCTTGGTTACTAAAAAAAAAAAGGTCACTAGCGGGGGTTGAAAAAGTGGCTAAGTTGGCAAAACTGAGTAGATTCACTTTTGGGATGGACTTGAAATCACCAATTCATTCATTCTCTGAACCGCCTATTATTATTATTCGTACTAGTAGTGGAAATAAATTACAGAAAAATACTGTTTTCCTTGATTTATGGATATAGTGTAAATTCTAATATATATTACCATCATAATTTTGGTCACTGGGTTCATGATATTCAATTTCCACACAGTTACATCCCTAATCTATTCCTATGTGGTTCGGGACAATAATGACCATGAAACTTTCAAGGCGTCATGGCACGAAGCAAACATGCACTGTCACATACCAGAATGTCTAAAAATGATTTGTCAAGAGCTTAAGCTGTCGTTCATTCCCTTGGGGTTATTTTTCTTGTCAAATTAGCAGACAAGCAAACACAGGGAATGCCTGTCCGACACCCTTCCACAGTAGAAGAGTCTTAAACTGCACACACTGTCAGGACATAGGCCTGTGTGAGCCAAAAACATCGCCACGGCAAACACGCTGTTTCTGCCTTGTTCTACATGAAATAATAGGCAACATTATGTCCAAGAAATCAGTCACTAGATGACATTTGGCTGACATTGACCGTTTACACCAAGTTCAGTCTGTCTGGCAGCATGTCCACGAAGTGCCGTTACGAAAACATCAACACACTTTCGATTTTTGGCGTTGGAATCGATCCATCCTGTCAGTGAAGCTGAATGTGTCACTGGATTGCGCTTACACTGAACAGCACTACATTTAATTCTCCCCCTTAAAGAAACAAATGGCCAGAGACTCATCAAAATGTGTCAGTTTACCAGGTCAGAGGGGAAAACGGTTTTGTCTGTGGACCTGAGAGGGACAGCACGGTTACCTGTAAACATGCTGCAAAGGGTAGTATAAAGTGGCCAAAATGTTCACTGGGTTTCTCAGCGCAGCCTGAGAAAGTCTCAAGCAATATTGGGCTCCTGAACCGAGCTGCAGCGTGATGAATAATTAAAAAAATATATATATATCCTGCTCATTCAGCATTATCGGTTGAAAGAGGGAGATAAATGGGAACGACACAGAGTCACATCTACATTAAAACAATAGAAATGCATGGTGATAGAACAATGTATTTTTTACTGTAGACATTTAGATTTAACAATCAATCAGATGGACGTGAGACCAACATTTCAGTTTTTACTTCCCGGTACTCACATCTGGGATGGCTACACAACTGAAAAGAAAGTAAGTGTTGGTCCGTGACTAGTGTGTTTTGTTGCCCAGGTGTGTTCTATTACATGGATTACATGGGCCTCCGCACTCCACTCAACACTGGCACGGTGAACGGGGTTCTGCCACCACAACATTTCATGAGTGGCCGTATCTTGGCCAGTGGTTTTGAGGCGATTCAACATTTGAACCACAGTTGATGAAATGAAAACATTGACTTAATGTTTAATGTAAGACTATGTATGTTTTTGTTAATTTCATCAAGCATCATAAATGAAATAATTCTTACATAATGAACACACCTTTTGCACCACCATTTAAAACAACAGGTCTCGATGACTCCATTGTTGCTCGATCACAATCCCCAAAATCCCTCGTTTCCACAAATAAACCTTTGAATAGATCTACACTCATCACTTTAGTGTGACTTACAATACGCAATGACACACTCAATATGGCTCTGACATAATTGCTTTGGCACTGCATGGATGATGTGCACTTGGCTTCAAAATGAGGCATTAATCAAGGGCTTACTAATTAGCTACAATCATTATGTGTGTTATATGGACGATTAAACGAGCAATTAGATTCAAATTTATAATGTCACTTGCCTTTTTTTTTTTTTTTTTTTACTCTCAAGCTCTGACACTGAGCTAGTATGTCTGATTCCATATATATAAATCTGATGCATTATTATTATTATTTGTATTGTTATTAATACCATGAAAAAAAATGCTTGAAATATGACTGTTTTGGCAGTTGGTTAAAAGATGAATAAAAACCGATACTTATGCAGTGTCCAGTGTTTATTTACTCAACTGCAGGTGGGGAAGGCATAAATGGAAAAAACATTCAGGGCAGGGGATGGCTGTCTATCAAGACGGAGGACAGTAATTGGGAAAGAAGCAGTTAAGTTAAGATAATCTTGAATACCTGAATCATGGAATTGGGCGTCTATAAACTGCAGACACAACAAACACACATACTGCACGTAGAATGCCATCTCAGCCCTGGCCGTGTAACAAAACACCATGAGGGTGTGTAGATAATGATGAACAACCAGACTGTGAGAGCTACCTGTACACCTAAAGCCCATTACACCCATCATCAACCTGATTGTGACAGTGCTTACCACAAACAGCAGTGCAGACCAGGGATTCACCACGATTAATCATTTCATGGCGCTTTTGGGCCACAGTGGTCGTTTCGTCATTAATGGTATCATCAGGACCGTCCAATTTGTATAGAATGGACCATGAGTGAGTTGTTATCAAATTAGCTGCTTGAATAGGAGCCACGGTGTCAGCACAAGTGCCTTCACTGACCAAAGTTCAGCAATTCTAAACACAGAACTAAAAAAAAAAAAAGTGAGTTTCCTAGAAAGGCACCAGTGGCAATTAACAACACTTTCTTGGAAAAAGTAATAAGCATTATGTCTACAAATGCCTTTCACTTGAAAAAAGAAACTACAATGAAAGAACAATCTTATCTCATGATCCTTCGCGAGAAACATGTCTCACCAAGTGGGAAGATATTTCAATACATGGTGACAAAGTACTGGTTTGAAGCTCCGATGACAGTAATTTGTACCAGGCCCTGCGGGAATCACAACACCAAGGCACTGATAATCTGAGGGAAATTCATAAAACTCAACTTGAATGAAATGCAGTAATTATCTAAGCGCCGATTTAAGGGGTGACATGCCTATGGGGAAATCACGCCTGCTACTTTCAGACGGAACTATTTAATGACCGATGAACGGCCTAACTCTCTTGAACAATCCATCCTCACATTCCCAAGACAGTATGTAACACATTGTACCGGGTTGTCTGGAAACTAAATTAGATGTATTTTGAGGTTTTAATGTGGCTTACAGTTCTACTTTACCAGGTGATGAAGTATCAATCCCACCGCACGTGTCTTTTTGATTTCCCCATCAAACAACCTTTGATTCCCCATAAAGCTGACCAGTTACCGATACCATAATGTTGACTACAATATTAGATATTGATAATATTATTTATTTCGGCAAAGCTGGACAGCCATACAGAACAATGAAAGCCAAACAGTTGTTTGAGAATTGTACGTTACTTTATTACTTAATACTTCGAGACCTTTCTTTTAATCTTGCACTTTTAATTTAAGAATTGAAAAAAAATAAAAATAAAATAAAATAAAACTAATACTAAAAATGAAAAACAAAAATGAAGCATTTGGGGAAAAAGTAAACATTAATAAAAGCGAACAAACTTTCCCTAAAAAAAAAGAAGGAAAACTAAATGGAAAAAAAAAACAAAAGTCAAAATAAAAAATAAAAAACTAACAAGAATGAAAAATCCCAAAGTATTATAAATGGTCAAATTCGCCTTTTGGTTATTCAGACAGCACCAAAACGGAATTTTGATGTGGGCACTCAGTGCTCCAACGGGAACAAAGTGCGCCAGTGCTGGTTGTATTCGGATATGAATCTGAGAAAAGCACACTCTGCCTCTCCGAACACACCCACTCTCACAGTTTTCTCAAACTCCAAGAATGCTAAACTTAGCTTAGCATAGCTTGAGACACATCTGTGAGTGTGAGTGGCATGACCTATTGTGGGAAAATATGTAAAAGAAATAAACAAAAATAAATAGCAGGCCAATTTGATGCACGTCTCATGGGCTCACTCACGGCCACCGAAATGCACTCAACAGAAATTCTAGCGCAACGTAACGGTCGTTGGTTCCAACAGAGGGTCATCGGTGTACTTGTGGCCGCCCGAGATGCGAGGTATTAACCTGATATTGATATATCACTCAATTAATTGATTTATTGGCATCTGTCAGCATTCACACACAATTGCTGTAAATTCTAGTAGTGCATGTTGCACTGCCGTTGAACCGTGTTGTTGTACAACCCATTACAATCTTCAGCTTCCGCATTTCTCTGATTAAAATCTGAAAACTGAGGGACCCAGACAAAGAGCGACAGCCCTGCCTGTTCAACTTGAGTCATGCTCATAGAAGCAAAAGGAAGACATGGGAATTGAACGTGCTCTCCAAAAACAAGCCCGGAGGAGGCGATCGCAGCATGCCTCAACTATGACAAGTATGTGGTCTCTTCATCATCCTCGTTTTGCCCTGCCCTCACCGCTGGCCTTGTTTATCTTGATAATGGTTGTCTCTTGTCAGACTATCTGGGCCTCATGTCATCTACCGATGTCGCTCCATCGTTCTTGCCCGCTTTAGCTATATCTGCACTGCATGCTCTGGTGCCTCTATTAACACTACATCAACAAGACACCTCCGCCAGTGTGTTTTGCACAACAAGCTTCTACACAAGAGGATAAACAACACACAAGTCTTACAACATAGAGTGAACTTATTTGTTGCCCTTTCGTTCACACGCATTTTTTTTTATTTTGTATTTTAGAAAATTGAAATACTTTACATGAGGTTTCAGAAAAAAATCCAACTGTTGCGGAACCTAAGCCTTAACTTCCGATTCAAATCAGCACAAAAAAATAATCTCTAAAAGTTTACTCGCAACTCTGATTAAAAACTGTGTTATTGACTGTGTGTTATCAAAATAATTCTTGTTGCAGCCCTACAACATATAATACATGAGTGGACATGTCGATGTACAGTACTACCATATCCTAATATACTGTCGATATTCTCCCAAATATTAATACCTATATGTTTTGTAAATGTCTTTTTGATACATGCATGCTTGTATTTTTTTTTAACTAGCTAGGATTCCTAATTTATTTTCATTGTTCTTGTGGCAGTGACAATCTATTCTATTCCATTCTATTCAAAGCAATAAGACTGCAATGTTACCACATATGTGTTGTTGCAGGTTATTAATATTAATAATAATAGTAATAACTTATTAACCTAATTGTGCCTTTTTAAACAGTAGAAATATTTCACAGTTGTTTAGAGTTTTATGAACAGTAGATTAGTAGGTAGATTCTGTAAGTACTGTGAAACCATTTTGGCTGGCCAATAGGAAAACAGATTTCCAACCAAACAACTCCAAAGTTTAAATGGGGCCACTCCGCTTCGAGGTATTAAAGAGATATTTGCAATCACATGGCGTGGCCACAATGTCGGATTTGTCACCCTTTGGGGGTGCGGCTATAAACCACATTGATTGCCGATGTAAACACTCAAATTAAAGCGGTAAGTCAGCACTTTCTCCTCCAAAGTTATTGTTTGTAATCTGGCACCACAGACAAAAATATATTCATACATTTTATTGCCCTCAAGAAAGAAAGAAATGAATGAATGAAAATGATTCAAGGACCAGCTTGTGTTAGATTGGTTGGAGTAATATAGGAACTGATGCTAGAATTGGGCTGCATGTGTAGGCGTGTGTGTGGCCGTTTATGTGCACCATAGCAGCATCTGGATCAGAAAACCCACGCACTGGGTTCAGGGCAAATTGGCTGCCTTTTGTCTCCGGTTTAATTACATGGTGCTAAACACAGTGATGCTGCACAGGGAGATGTTAACAGAGCTGCTATTATTGAAAGAGATTAATAGGCAACAAGTGGCTGAAAAAAACATGTCCGAAGCAGTGTGTTGCGTGTTTTGAGAGCTAAACCTTATTTTATACATAATGCTGTAGTTTCAGTTAAGTTGTAGGAATCAGACTGCAGTTGGCCATGGTCACTCCGTACTGAGCAATATGTATTTCATCATTGTATGATTTAGCAGCTTAATTTGTTCCATGGCCAAGCTCCTAACTCAATGTACTCGTATATCAAAAACATTTTCCCTGTTGCAATGAAATTAAAAGCCAATTACAGTTACAAGTTACAACCGCCCCCATAACACCACAACTGTTTTCTTTTGTGTTTTTAATAAATAAATAAACTGTATTGTAAAAAAAAAAAAAAACCCACATGATAAAACAAACACATAAGTGAATGTGAAGAAATAACTGGTTTTATAAAGTGTAATTATTGTACGTTGGGAGTGGGACAAGCCGACAGTCACAACAAGTTAAGTTAAGCATGTGTGCCTTAAAGAGGTGTGGCCTTGTTTTCTAACTACAAAGTACATGGCAGTTACTGTTTAATCACTCAGTTTGACTCTGGCGAAAGCTAAGAGGAGAACGTATTGACATAGCGGTGGAGTTAAGCGATTAGACTCTCGGGTACCTTCCGTGGGGTTGATGGCATTCGGTAAGCTGTCCCATGGGAGTGTCCACTCCGGGCAAGGATGATGAGCGAAGGCTGCCTCAATGCCATTTTCCTATGGCGACATGAAGAAATACCCGTTACCATGGAAACCCACTGACAATCTTGAGGCTCTAGCTACACCCAAGGGGCAGAATCCTTCTTTCATCAAAAGGGGGGTGATAAAATGTTTACTTATTGTGCTCTCCCTGTGCTGGTTGCGCATCTTCTAGGGCAAGCATGGGCATCTTAGTTCCTTACTTGTCAAGTTTGTTCCTTGCGTTGTTCATTTCACAGAAATTTGCTTCATACTACAGGTAGTTTTATTAATCTATTGTTTACGTTATTATTCTTTATTAATAGTAATGTTACACCTTTAGTTTTACCATTACCACAAATAACAGCAAAAAGTATGTAAAGTTTTGAGCTACCGGTAATTGAGGAGCTTTTGAGCATTGTGTCGCTGAAGGAGAGGAGAGAACTTGTATGAAAAGGTGTATAAAGGCTGCATCTTGCATAGTCATTGACACAAACGTACTACCTGAGAGCTCTTTTGCATGTTTGAAAGGTGCAGCCCTCAGTGCACAAGTAGTCAATCGGCTTGTTCGTTAATTTGCGTGTGCTTACCAACGCTTTCGATGCAAAGGTTCCTGGCCCGGCCCCTCTGTCAAATCTTACATCCCAATGTGGCCTGCAAGTCCAAAGATTTGCACACCCCTGTTCTGTAGGGCGAGCACCTTTGTCTAGTTTGCCTCGGTTCTTGCCATTTTCATGCATCTCTGCATAAAAGTCCTTTTTATGCTGTTTTAATCTACCCATTTCACTTGACATGCAATATATTGACAGTACTATGGTTTATTACATTATTATATTGTGTCTGAAGGTCGATGAAAGTTGAAGCGCACGACACTTTAAATTGTGTGAGTAGATGCCAATGCCTGTATCGATTTAAAGAAAGACCTATCTCACCTTACTGGCACTGCTCAGGCATTTGTTTTCAATTAATTGAAACATGGCGTCTATTCAAACAAATGTCACAAATGCAGTAAATGTAAGGGCGAGTTCAGCCACCAGACAGCATTCTGAATTGAAAATGTTGAAAGTTAGTGGTTGCATTCCTTTCGCATAGAAGCCATCCTACCATCCATCCTGTTTCTACCACTTATCTTGTTCAGGGTCACAGGTAAGATGGAGAGTATCCCAGCAGAATTTTGTAGAGAGATACCTTGTATAGCCGCAACCGGTCGCTAGTCGGTCATGGAGCACAAACAATTAAACAACCATGCATACTCACATTCGTACGAATGAGGGGAATATGTGAGAGTACCCACAGAGAGCCTAGGCAAGTAGGAACTGAGATAGCAACAGAGATCTTTTTGATTATAGGGCAGACGAGCTGCAACCCATTTCAGATCATTTGTGGCAAACTACACATTACACTACTGGTCAGCAGTCAATCACAGGTGAAAGATGGAGAATCATTCATACTCTTATTCACACAGTCACTGTCTGGCGACTGAACCCACGCTGCCTATACAGAAGTCAGGCGAGGCACTATAGCATCAGTGACTCATGATCTATAAAATCAATTTTTCGATAATTATAAAGAAATACAGTAATCACTCTTTGGGGTTACCATATCATGTTCTATAGTACTGTATTTATAACTGTGACTGAATGCATGTGACCTTAATACATTGAGCGACGACGCAAGACATGTCGTCAACTGAAAACCTAACAAGCAGTGCCAGTGACGGAAATGTGCGTCAACAACATTTTATTATGCTAATGGCCGGAGAAAAGTCTTGGCCAGTAATCTAGGAATGTAAAAAAAAAAGGAAAACATTACATATGGCCAGCAGATGGCAGCATTGTGTCTCTTTGGATATCACAGAGCAGCAATGGATTGCGGAAATGGCGGAGCATTGGAAATTCAACTGTTACAAGGCGCTTGTGACATTGTGATCAACGTGTTTGGAAAATCTACTACAAAGAGTGTCACAAAAGAGAGAAAAAATGACAAAGATTATTTAACTTCAGAATTAGAAGAGATGATGTAATTTACATACATATACGTACACTCATACACACACACTAACACGCATGCACGCACACACACTACTAACTACTACTACCACTACTACCACTACTACTAATACTACTAAATAGTGGGCAAATAGTTTGTTAAGTTTGACAAATGTTAAATTGTTACACTGTGGTGATTATTTGTAAATACACGATTTTGCCACCAAAAGCACATTTCCATTGTTTCTATCAGTATTATATGCATGAAAAGAACTGTTCAGATGATGAGGATGATTCACAAAAAATATTAACATAAAAGTCACTGTTGTGCATAAAATATATCTTTTCACAAAAAGTATATTTCCTGTGTTTTTTTTTTTTTGGTCCAAAATAAGGTGATTTGGGTGAAACCAACACATTCTATTGCCAATCATGTCATGTCATGTCATCTTCCAAACCGCTTATCTTATATAGGGTCGCGGGGAGTTGCTGGAGCCTATCCCAGCCGTCAATGGGCGAAGGCAGACTACACCCCGAACTGGTCGCCAGCCAGTCGCAGGGCACACATAGACACTGTCACTGAGCGGGAATCGATCCCACGCTGCCCGCACACAACTCAGGCGTGTGTACCACTACACTATCAGCGGACGCCAATCATTAAAAAAGGAATAAATAAGACACGTTCTTTGGTATACATTTGGTAGTTTCTATGTGTACATAAAACACAATATTCTGCGAGCCTTGAAAGATCAGTCATAATGCTCTACATTGGCTGGCAATCATAATCTTTTTTTTAAATGTCTGGCATTGAACGAGTTAAAAGGTGGGCCTTGGCCTGTTAAATGAAATGGGACTCTAAGTGTGGAGTTGGCTGGTTAACCGTTAGCTACTCAGAGTGTTGGATGACTTAGACTCATCTGTAGCAAATCCAAGGCTGTGAGTGAATATGTACTTGAGTATTTATTTTGTGAACTTTGTTCAAAAATGCAATTGAAAGTTCGGCGGCAGCTGTGTCGATCCGTCTACTAGTGGAGGGATTATAACTTGTTCTATCTGAGAGTGGTCGGCTATATAATTAGAGAGTGATGTTTCATTTACCAATAGACGTGCAGTTGTGCAACTTTAAGACAGTTGTGCTTTGCAATAGGCACATTGCACTTTAACTTCTTTAATTAAGCATGAGATAATCCCATCCTCTATCTATTAGGCACTCTTGCTTCCTGGCTCGTGCTTATTTTCTGCAGTAACAGTCCATGTGGAAAAATAATCACTGTAAAATCCCACATTATAGTGAATAATCCGCAATGTACTTATGTTAACTAAACCGCGATGCAGTGAAGCCGCAAGAAATGAGCAACATTTGTTGAGGGACGGCCCTAAATTCCTTGGGGAACAGCATCTTGACATCATTTGATTAATTCGGAAAAAGATAGATGCGATTAAGTGACTGAATTAAAAATAACTTCAATTATTAAGGCCGTAATACAAAACAGAGTTTTACTCCCCGGGGCTTACATTTGGAGAGTTGGCTTGCAGTTTTGTTTTCATTTGGATGGCTGCCTGTTGACTGCATTTGGCAAGTATCATCAGTGCGTGTTAAGTGAGGTGAGAAAGAGGTTATTAGGCATTGATGTTTGCTGCTCCAGAAACCAGAGGTACCTGGTTAGCCTCTGGAAGGATCGTGTTGTCTGCGTGTCCTTCTGTACGTGTGCCGCAGGACACACGCATCAGGATGTATGCGCTCATATACGCTCTCAGAAAGACTCATTGACACTCACATGCTCACCCCGACACACCCACAAGCACACGAACACACACGCACCCCCCCCCCCACACCCACAGCCCCACACACGCACATTAATTTTGACTTTTGATCTTTAAATTCAGTTAATTTTTATTTTTGTTAAAATGTTTCATTTTAGTTGAGGTTTTAGTAGTTATGTATTAATTGTACTTTTTTTTTTTTAATATATGACGTATTTGTCGAGTGCAAGATGAAAAAAAAGCCACTAAGTATTGCATAATATAAAAGTAAACAAAAATTCTCAAACGGCTGGTTGACCTTCCTTCTTGTGTACAGATGTACAGCAATACCCAAATAAGTACATTTAAAATAAAGCCCGAAAACTTATATATGATGTACAGGTCCTTCTCAAAAAATGTGCATATTGTGATAAAGTTCATAATTTTCCATAATGTAATGATAAAAATTAAACTTTCATATATTTTAGATTCATTGCACACCAGCTGAAATATTTCAGGTGTTTTGTTGTTTTAATACTGATGATTTTGGCATACAGCTCATGAAAACCCCAAATTCACATCTCAAAAAATTTGCACGTCATGAAAAGGTACTCTAAACGCACTATTAACCTAATCATCGGAATCAACGAATTAACTCTAAACACCTGCAAAAGATTCCTGAGGATTTTAAAAACTCCCAGTCTGATTCATTACTTAAAACCGCATTCATGGGTCACCTGACTGTGCAATGAATCTAAAATATGTGAAAGTTTAATTTTTATCATTACATTATGGAAAATAATTAACTTTATCACAATATGCTAATTTTTTGAGAAGGACCTGCATGTATATATGATGATTAACTGACAAAAATGAAAATGAAGGCCATTTTTGCTTTAATTATAATTAATATATAGTATAATTGGAAACGTAACTTGCAGTTTCAGTTAGTTTTAGTTTTTCTAAAAGCATTTTCGTATTTAGTTCAGGAAAACATTTTTTTCTATTTTTGTTTCATTCACATTCATCGTTTCACAGTACTCACTGACTCATTTCACCACTCACCCTCAATCACACACATTAAAAAAACATTTACACACATACAGTACTGTACACTTGGGCAGTTACGGTATTATAATATTTTTCAAATATTCTATTGATTATTCACACTGTGATTGTAAACAATTATTTTTTTCAACGCTTTATTTTTTTTTAAACTGACAAATTTTTCCCCCCATCCTGTAAATTGATTATGATCCGGTTTCTGGTTTGGTTCGTAACATTTCAGAAAACAGGGAACATTTTTTCAAAATGAAAGCAGATGTTTGCAAACGTCTTATTTTATTAATCACAACGATAATCAGTATATTTTCATGGAGGATAATAGTAATTAGAGAATATTTACTGTTGAGCAAGTCTAATTGACATTCTCTCTCTCACTCACTCACTCACTCACTCACTCACTTACGACAACAGGCACAACAGCTGCAGACATGACAGTTGCGGCACGGAGCCATCCCCGTAATCCCCCTCGTCCATGGTTTAGAATGGTGGCCATTGTGCGTCTGTGTAAGCGCGCATACCTCGCAGCGTGAATGTGTGATTTCAATCTTTCGTGTCAAATGTCCAATTAAATTTAATCCGGTGTCATGTAAAAAGAAACACAACCTCAAGCACCCAACTCTGTCCCCCTTGTCACGCCACTTATCATCAAGTTACACACTCCTCGCCAGCAGGAAGTGCCCCGGCAAAAAGTCAGTCTAAATGTGTAAATCTTTTTTTTTTTGGTGTGTTTACTATCTGTCCCAAGCACACGCACAAAAAAATAAAAATAATAAAATAAAAACACACACACACACACGTGGGCGCTATGGAGAACAGTAACAATGGATCACTTGATGGTTCCTTCGAAAATATCATTTTAGATAAGATAGTAGATTATTCTGTTACAGTCCACGAAATTGGGAGCACGTCATGATTTTTCCAAATCTGGTGGGCTTAGTTCTGCCTTGGCACACTATAAAATTATACTTTATAAAAACATAAATTAATGACATAATTACAGTACAATACAATAAAGAATTAAACTGTTTTTTTGTCACTCTTTCTCCTTCAGTTGTGCTTCTCATTCTGGTGTGCGCCCCTTGGCCACCTGAGGACAGTCTACGACAGACGTACAGATATACTGAACCAAAGGGTCAGCTCCTCTCTCGGTGTCTCAGTACAGCAGTAGTATTTCATCACAGAGGATAAAGAATAGATACATGTGAGTAATGTTATACGGTCTGTCGCCACGTATTGCTGAAACGTTTGTGTTTCGATATCCGATGCTTTAAGGGTAACAACTTCGCTACGTACAATAGATGCTAATTGTTAGCCCGTGTGCAAATGGAGTTTCCCATTGTCTGTCAGCATTAACGTAGTGGAAACCATGTGGTTGCTTTAATTACACATCCCGTTCTCAAATTTTCTTTATCTCGGGGACATGCTGGGACCAAAATTCAGCCCGGGAATATTTGTCGACGAGGTGGGGGTGGTGTGGTGCTGTGTGGCCGTCAGGTTGTTTTCTACCAAACTGCCACTTGTTGTGACGTGACTTGAGTCACCTGCCACCATATAGCACTCGTAAGTTGGGTCACTCGTACCTCAAGGCGCCACTTTTCCATGAAGTGGAAAGCAGGCATATGAATGTTTGATTCTATGTGTTCCAGCATACATTATATGTCTAATGTATTCATCTGGAATGGACTGCTTTCACAACATGTGAAAATATGGCCGTAAATTTGCAAAATGTGCAGAATTACAAGTGCGTGTGTGGATTGTATTATTCTATTATGAAAGGTAATTTTTATTAGCTGGCCCAATAAAAAGAATAATAATATTCTTGCCGTCATAAAAACAGCCCATAAAAAACGCCCTTTTGAAATGTTAATTTGATGACTGAAAGCTCATGTGAAGAGCTTGCCTGAGGGAGGAAACATTGTACAATTAAAAGAAGGTCTGCCAGGAGCCAAAACACGACATTAGAGATTCATCCTTGAAGGTACAAACCAGCAGAAACTGTGGCAAAAAACGTCTGCGTCGGTGAAAATGAAAGATGATAAAAGCGAGATGTGTAAATGAGCAGACACTAGTAGAATTTATCTTTGCCAAGAAAGTCACCTCATGAAGCTTTAGAAGTAGGGCAAACAGCTTTGGCAAACCTTTTTTCCACTGCAGTCACTTTAACAGAGTAAAATAGGATCGTTAATAAGGGTATAACAAAAAAAAATAGATTTAAATCAGAAAATCGTTGTTGATTAAAATGATGCGAGTGCATCGAATCGAACGAATTGCTATAAATATACCAAGATACGTATCGAATCGTCTTTTATTGAGAGATATATCTTTAAGGAAATTCCATATTTAGAACACTGAAAAGTTAATTCACATGCACCGTATGTAAAATAATGACAAGAAACTCTCAACCTGAGCCATACCAGATCAAATCGAATTGTAATCACACTTAAACGAACCGAAGCAAATTGTTCCACTTTAAAATCGAACCGTCCTTGAATCGTATTGCACGAAATACGTAGCGAATCGTCTTTTATTGGAGATGTTCAGCCCTAATAGTATTAACCATGGCAAACTCATTGTATTTGATGAGGATCTGTGTAGCGCAACACAGTGGCCAAAAGGTTTACCATGTCGGACAAGAGGTTTAGCACATCTGTCTCACAGAGAGAAACGAGAGGTTTTGAGTTTGAATCTCAGTTTAGAGACCTCCAGTGTGAAGTGTGTGGTGAAGTTGTCACTGTGTTTGCGTAGATTTTCTCCATGTCCTTCAGCTTCTTACCACATTCCAAAAACACGGATATTAGGTTAATACTGATGACTTAAGTGTTCGATGGTTGTTCGCCTATGTGCCATGCAATGGACTGGACTTCTCAAGTCAAATAATGAACACTCTAAATTGTCAATGGATCTAAATTTGAGTGTGCTCGGTGTTTGTTTATGTAGTAGCACGGCTCAGGTGGGAGGGTGGTCGTCTGTAGTCGATCCTGAGCCCATGTAACAATGCCAAAGTATCCTTGAGCATGATACTGAATCCCCAGGTGCTCCGGATGCGGTGTCATCAGTAGTGCCAGTGTTGAAATGTTTTGAGTAGGGCTGTCACAAAGGAATCTTACTAGAATCGATTATCTTATCGCTGGAAAAGAGCATCCGCAGGAACAAATGTCCGTGCGGAAACACCGAAATGGCCATTCTGGGTGCCGCAAACACAGTTTTGATTCATCCATCCATTATCGATACCGCTTATCCTAACAAGGGTCGCGGGACAGTTTTAATTACGGCAGAAATTTTTGTCAATCAATTTTTGTGATGGACATTTTTTTTTTTATTCTGTGTATACCGTACTTTTCGTCATTTTTGATTGGTGGCTGTATATACTTTTTGTGAAATTTTTGTTTGGTGGCATGCCGTGAAATATGTAATGTACGGTAATGTAAACTATGTGCTTTGGCTCAATAAACGGAAAACACAGAATTGAAGGATTTCTGAAACAAAATATTCTAATGATGACCCAATACTGGTCAAAGTGAAAACAAAGTGTTTTACTTTAAGTTTGGTTATGGTGGGCCGGGGGCCGCCAACAAACGGCAGCTGCTTGGTCATCTCCACTTCCTGCTCCAGTTGACTCGCCAGGTTGCCTTCGACCGGTGGCTCAGCTGGGAGGGGCGTTTCGAGGACTGAAAGAGTGATCCTGCAGGCTTCGGCAGCTCGAAGGACCCCGGGCACCTCCTGAACGTGGCTGTACCAGCGAAGCAGGTGGGGGAGGCAGTGCAGAGTGCTGGCAGAATGAGTTCGGATGGAAGACTGTAAAAGAGAGCAGCAGCGGGAAATTAAATAAGTGACTCGTCAGACGTCAGATTGACGTTCACGTCACACGGCCTCACCAGGGGTCACATCACAACAGGCCCCGCGAGCGACCAGGGATAAAAGGTGTAAAGACCCAAAAAGAAACACAGAAGCCGCGTCGCCACGATTACAAGGCGAGAGAGCGAGTCTCTGCGATACAACGAAGGGGCAAGTGTGAAAAGAATCCGCTGTGTCTACTTTACGTCGGTGACTGTCAAAAGGAGACATGCTAGGCTGAGTGTGAAACTGGAAACCACTGGAGCACAGCTGACTTGTAACAGGCTCATCGTGGGAACTTGGGTTCATTCCCAACGCGGAAGAATAGTTGGTGACGGCTGGAGGGTGAAATAGATGTTGAGGCTGACTGGTGGAGTGCACAAAAACAACATTTTGAGTTAAATATTCTCCTCAGTTTACGAAGGAGCTACTTTTTTACAGTGGCAACATAACCTGAATTTGTACCTGAAGTCTGATATAGTCTACCACTAACCTACACTGACGCAGGAGTAAAGTCACAATTACAGAAAATACCTGTACAGTAAATGGGATCGAGCCCTGTCACGAACAATGAAAATCTACAATTGATGCCCGCCCAAAAAGGTTCGCACCTGCCTATAGACTCTGCAAAGCACCTTTCTCTATTAGACAAGGCTATGTCCTAATTAAATTCGCGGTACTGGAGAAAAAACAACGCAGGAAAGCCAAAGCCAAGAGATGAAGACAGAAGCTCAAAACTGAGAGACAGACATGCTCACCACTGCTTTATGAGAAAAATGGTTTCCATATAAAAACAAATACATCCCGGTACGGAATGTAACACAATACTAAACCAGACATGTTTAATTAAGTCTAACAACCACTGCTGCAGGGAGAAAATCCTCAATTAAGTCTTTGCGACGCGACTCTTGACCAGACTTGAGAACACAGTGGGTGTCTAATCATCCTCCAGCCATCACAACACTATTAAAAATAATGGCAAAATAAGCATCAAAACAAGCCTCTGCACTGTGCACCAAGATGTGAAATGTATCAATTATTCACGGAATTTTAAAAGCGTTGCGCGGTTTTCTGTGCCACAATGCATAATTACTTTTTTTTTTTAAAGGGGACCCATTATGGAAAATTGACTTTTTGACTGTTTGGATAACAGCCCCGACACCATGTTTCGTGCCAATTGGTCAAAACATAACTATTCCAAAACAGGTAAATATCATTTCAAAAAGTCATCTGACAACATTACCTTTGAAAATGTAAAATACATAAATAACTAAAAAGGCTTACAAGATGGATTTAAAAGAAACATATTCAGAAGTGTGTACTGCACACATTTCAAAAACTCTCTGTAACACCCAGGCTTAACTTGGCTCCTTCCTGACATAAAGATTGTCTGTCAGTCGGGATGTATTACTTCAGCTTTCTTCCTTGACACCAATTACTGCACCACTTTCCTATTAGGACAGGGCGTTTCTGTGGATCTTAGGTTGTTTCAAAAAGAGCACTACAAATGCAAATAGGTGAGTTTTTCAATTAACATAACGGGATTGGTTTGACAGAAAAAAAACGGAATTGGTGAATTTGTAAATATTGAACCCCGAGTATGCAGGGCATTACTGCACAGCAACCTTTTTTGACCAAGATCTACCATACTTTTCAAGCAGCAAGCCTTGATCGACCAGTTCTTTGTCAACATCTCAAACCCACACACCTTTTCCATCCTGGAGTAACTAACCGCATAACACTTTTTCTTGTTGACATACAGTACAACCACAAGACATCACATCACTCTCTCTGTTCCTCTCTTACACGCATGCACAGTGCACACACATGCACGGATGCCATGTTAAGCCATTGCCATTACTGACCCTAACATGAACGAAACAGAAAAATAAACCGGAAACATGTCAGGTAGATGTCTGAGTTTGGAAAAGGAATTCATTGCGTATCAGAACGGGAGACCTGACACAGGGAGGCGAAGGCAGAGATGTACTTTTGTAGCACACAGAGTGCAGGAATGTTTCCATTGTAGCGCAGCGCGCGTGTTCTGTTTTAAATGACGTTACATACATATACATAAACATACACATACACAAACACATATACATCCCCCTTTGAAACAAAAGACTCAGTGCGGCATGGAAGCCTCACCGTGGCCGGACTAAACGCGTCGCCTTTTAGCACCTTCTAGGTCCTTTTTTGTTTTATGTACCTTTCAGGATCTCAGAAACCTCGCCACTCTTAAAGGATACGCTATTAGTCCGGCCACGGTGAGGCTTCCATGCCACGGTCAGTCTTTCGTTTCAAATATCGCCCAGCGGGTGGGGGAAAAAAATGGGCTTCTGACGATACTTGATCCGACTATTTGTTTCCCCGTCTATCGTTTATCGCCTCCAAAATGTTCATAGGTGGATAGGCGGACCGGTCCGTCACATAGGCGGAATGCCCAGCACTGGATATCGCAATATTCGACACGCATGTTTTTTCAATATCGCGCAGCCCTAATATAACCAATAATAGAAAAACACACCCAGAAAAGTATCATCCACCCCCTCAGATCTCTCCCGGTCAACTTGGCAGAAGTCCGTGGTCTACCAGTGGTATTTTGGCACCCGCGGATTTGGGGTTTCTTGTTTTTTTTCCCAGTTCTTTTCCCCCCATCCTCCAGAATTTTCATAGAAAATGAACATTAAATGTTTATCAACTACTCTCCCCAGTCCCCAGCCACCAATTCCATCGAACGAATTTCAATTATTCATGGTTTTCACTACCCATGGACGGGCCTGTTCACCGTCCCCTGCAAATAGCGGGGGTCAACTGTAGAGAGTCTAAGGCTAAGTTGAGTTGGCAACAATGTGTGCCGCAGGCTCTGTCACATCCTAGCTCCATCCTGGTCGTCATGGTGATGAAAGCCATATTCAGCCAGAGAGAACCCCCCGCTTAAGAAAATAAAAAAATAAAAAAATAAAATGGGTGATTTGAACCAGCGTTTGACTACTGTGTAGAAATTCTTCATCCCTTAAGTATATTTTGACACAAGAATGTCAGGGATGAGACTTTTTATTAGCGCACCTGGGAGCAGTTTTCAATTGTGGAAAATAAATACATTATAAGTCTCATTTAAATGTGCTCTAAAGGTTCTTGGTTAACTATCTCGAGCAAGCAGACCTTTCGTGTCTGTGTCTTTGTTCAGCTGCATTAAATTCAAAGAGGCTCTGTGTTATGCATTGGCACAGACAGACTTTAATGATTAGCAGGCAGCTCACCAGGTACTGATGGATGCATGGCAGCAGGACCACATCAGTCAGAGTGAAGTACAGCCCCTCGGCAAACACATGTTCCAGCACAGGCAGATCGTTGGTCTTGACTTTTCTGATCTCATAGCTCTCCCTGGTGGTCAGAGTCGGAGCTGCTGCTACAGAGAGCTTAGCCAGAGCGGCCTTGAGCTCGAGTCCATCACCCTGGTTGGAATCCACATTTCCCTCACTCGAGTCATTATTTCCGTTTCGTCTGAGCTGCTTGAGCTTTTGTCTGCGGATTTTGTCATCGTTGTGGACTTTGACGGGCTCGGCTAGCCTTTGCTCCAGGGTGAGGATGGCGGGAGGTGGCAGCTGAGGCTGTTGGCTGTTAGGATTTCGGAGGTGCTCTTCGACGGCAGACGGGATGCAGATTTCACACAATCTGGTCCACTTGCTCACCTGAGAGAATGGACAGAAAACAGAAATATTATATCACCGGTAATCTGTTCCACCAAAGAATAACTTGACTGGAGGCAAAATGTGATACTGATCAAAGAGGAAATTAATGTATTTGTAAATATAATATGTACTGTATGTATGTAAATAATATATAAAATTGCCTTTTTAAGACTTGTATACTAATGCGGTGGTGCCTTGAGATACGAGTTTATTTTGTAATCAGACTCATAACTCAAATCACTCATATCTCAAATCATCCCCAATGAAATTAATGTCATGTCATTTTCCAAACCGCTTATCCTATACAGGGTCGCGGGGAGTTGCTGGAGCCTATCCCAGCCGTCAATGGGCGAAGGCAGACTACACCCTGAACTGGTCGCCAGCCAGTCGCAGGGCACACATAGACACTGTCACTGAGCGGGAATCGATCCCACGCTGCCCGCACACAACTCAGGCGTGTGTACCACTACACTATCAGCGGACTGAAATTAATGTGAATTCAAATTAATTTGTTCCAGCCTCTGCAAAAATATAAAACATATTGTAATGTTTTTGGAATGATAAAAACAACACTCACATTTTTTTAAATATACCTTAGAGGGGAATTCATGTAAAAAACTTGTTTCCAATAATATATAATCTGAATTCTGAATGAACACAATATTAATCAGAATGCTGTGTTTAGAAGAGTGGGGCGCATAAAGCATGTTGTAAAGAACATTTTTTACTTGGATTCCCCGTTGATGATATAAATAAATAGAAATTCAACAGTATTTGTCACCCATTTCATCAATTCATTGGCATTCTTCTGCTAGAGTCACTGATAGTGTAGTGGTACACGCGCCCGAGTTGTGTGCGGGCAGCCTGGGATCGATTCCCGCTCAGTGATGGTGTCTGTGTGCGTGCCCTGCTAATAGGGTTGCGTCAGGAAGGGCATCTGGCGTAAAATGCTTTGTCAAATCAATGATGCGAATCGTGCGTGCACTTGATTCGCTGTGGCGACCCCTGAGGGGAAAAGTAGAAAGGATAACAACAACATTGGCATTCTTCTGATCAGTTTGGCATGCCCGTCTTAACCACTTGGGGGCAGTGTAAGACAAAGAGACAGACGAAAATACTGTTCTTGGCGGCTTAGCTCAAATATGTTCTGTGATGGGTCCATGTGCCACATATGATGTAAAAGCAAGGATTGTATTTTCACTCGTGGAGGAAGCATTTCACCACCAAGTCACCAAAACCCACTTCAATTAGCGTGTGGATCCATGTATGTGGCGCATGCAGCAGGCACAGAGCCAAACACACATCCCCCTCCATACACCCATGTCAACAACTTTGAATATTTGATGTGTCAGTTGTCAGAAGCTAACACTAATAGTGCAGTTGTGCTTAGGTTTTGGCTTTGACATGCCAGTTCTTACATGTAACGCGGTGGCCGCGGACTCGGGCAACAATTCTTTACTCAACCTTACTGCCTGGCACATGATGGCACATTTTCTGACATTAGGAGCAAACAACAGACTTGACTTGTTTAAATTCAAACGTTATGCTTGGGCAAGCCCTAACTAATTGCATACAAGCAATTCTTGTTTGTTTACTATTACTAGTATTTTGCTATCGTGGGTGCCACGAACCTCAGCACAAGCTTTGAGACAAGTCTTCTTGAAGCCCAGAAGTTCCTGCACATCGTTCCTGGAGGGCTCAGCCTCGACGCTCTTGTTGATGATGTGCCTCAAAACTACAGCCAGTCCAGCCCTGCACAGCCTCCCGGTCTCATCCAATACGGTGGGTAGCCGACAGCCTCGCACCAGCATTGGCAGATCATCTGGCAGGACGTCTCGCACGTCCAGGAACTCTGGCAGCTGACCCCGAAGGGTCTGAGAGCCGTCGATCTTGCCGGAGACAAGGTGGACTTTGAAAGACTTGCACTCACAGTAGGACAAGAGGAATAAGACGATGGAGGAGTGCAGAGGCAGACATGGTGCCTCATCTTGGAAACTAACTTCCAGGAAAAGGGAGGCATGCCTCTGCTTCAGGTCCTTCATTGTAAACAGCGGCCGTTGGAACAATGTTGGCTAAAATATTAACTTTTGACACCGTTTAAATTACATGATCATTCACGTACTAATGATACAAAACGCGCATTCCTATGAACTCACGTTGTAAATAAAAACTTCCGGGTATAAACACCTGCTTCTTCTTCCTTTCCTTTCCTGACCTCTACTGATACCACAGCGCCACCTGTTGCCATTAGTTAAAAGGGGAAAATAAAGAATATATAATAACCACACTAACGACAAAGTCACACTAGACGATGCACTAAAACTTTTAAAAATATATATCGACTCATCAATTGTCGTATAATATGTCGCGGAGAATGACGCCTTTTGTTTGCCGCGACACAACGTCTCATGTGTCATTCCGCCTTTGTAAGCATGTCGGACATGTTTTATTGTAGCACCGGCAACATTTTCGGAGGAGAAGATTCTGCCTGGGTACTACAAGCTACTTTATCGTCATTTTACTGCCATACCGGTGTAGCCGACGAGTTTCTTTTTGGGAGTGGACACCAGGTAACAAGGCTGAAGGGAGAATTGTACATTTTAGCTTACTTGTTTGTTACGAACGTTATTCAGAGCTTGATACTATTTGGTGCTGTGTGTGAACTACAAATACCACCCACAAGACTATGATGAATTAGTTATGTAGTAATATATAGTTACTGTTCCACATGATCTCAGCAGTGTTGATAACTGCTGGAACTTTTCCTTTTTGGTCAGTATAAACCATGGCTGGTCCTGTCAGTCTGGAGCTAGATCCCATCTTCCTGAAGGGCCTGAGTTACCTGCACTCCAAGAGCAAAGATTCCGCAGAGAAGCTCAAAGCGCTACTCGACGAGTCCCTTTCCAGAGGCAGCGACACATCCTATCGCTTGGTACAAAAAGTATGTCGGTGTTGGGAATCCCTTTTTTCCCCCATAGGAGAATTTGGCAAACTGTTATCACCATATGAGGTGTGTCAGACAAGTTCCAGGACTGGTGTCACAAAAAATGCATTTAATATTCAAACTACATGTTTTCCCATTCAGTGTGGGACAGACGATCAAATCAGCATGTCTCATCATTCAGTACGCAAAAATGATCAAGAGTTGTGGCAGGCCAAGTGGTGGAGAATTTACTGCTGCATCATAGTAATTGACTACGGCGCGTTCCAATTTATGTACAAATCTGTACAAATTACGTCAATGCTGTAGGAATTCAGTCGTCAATCCACCTACTGTGGTCGAACGCCTGTCGGTGGCTAGCTAGTGGGTTGGTTCTCCCTAGTCATCTTTTCGTAACTTGCTGCTGTACTTTCTTCTGTGAACAACCCCTTTTGATACTTTTGAAATAAGGGATCAAAGAAAAAGTGCAGTTATTCCTTTGTTGCTTCCTGAATTGAGGCCTTGTACGATACGTACGGAACGTTTCTGGGTTGACTAATAAGTATCTTGTCTTGTGCATCTTTAGGATCTTGAAGTGTCCAAGGGGTCTGTATCCAAACTTAGCTTCAGCAAGCAGGACTCCAAGTCTTCCTCCAGCTCCTCATCCTCTAGCATAGGCAGCAAATCCAGCTCTGAAAAGAGCAAGAAGGACACTGATAGGAGATCTTCTGACAAGGTATGAATAATGTCAATGTACTGCACACTTTCTACAGTGTTTAATCGAGATGGTTTAGATAGATAGATTGTACAGCACAACATAATCTCTATTAACTCTTCCTAAAGTCTTGTCCCATATTTACCGTTTAAATTATAAATCTCTGTTCAAGGTATCATACTTTATTTTTGTATGTTTTTCTTTCCTCATCGATGGTTCTGTTTGAAATTCTTCAAATTCTAGAACTTTAACAGCATATTTTTAGGTTTAAAAATTGCTTATATTCAGCTTAATTGCGTGATTGTGTGAAAATATTTTTCCCAACTCTTTTTAGAATATGAACATATCATTACTTTAAAGATAAGTTATTTATTTCATTTTGTTTATTGCTGTCTTCCTGTGGTAAGAAAAATACAAATTTTTATGTTGTGTACAGTATAGTGATGTAAATTACCGCGACCGTTAGTTGCTGGAAAAGTTTGAACATTTAGTTTAAAAGTGCTTAAATTTGACCTGGGGAAAGTGAAACAAACACCTTTGTTGGTACTGTACTTGGTTTTCCAGAAAAACAAACAAAAAAAACAATAAAAACAACAAAGATGTTCGGTTAAATGAAGACTCTAAATTCAGGGTTCACCAACTCTGGTCCTGGAGACCCCTATCCAGGATGTTTTTAGATGTCTCCCACCTCCAACACACCTGATTCAAATTATCTTAACATTATCAGGCTTCTCAGAGCTTGTGGATGAGCTGATAATTTCAATCAGGTGTGCTAAAGTAGGGAGATATCTAAATGATGCTGGACAGGGGCCTCGAGGACCGGAGTTGGACACCTGCTTTTTAGATTTTTCCCTCCTTCAACACACCTGATTCAAATGATCTGCTCATCAGCAAGTTTTGCAGAAGCCTGATAACATTCCTGATCATTTGCATCAGGTGTGTTCGAGGAGAGAAATATTTAAAACATACAGAACAGGAGCCCTCGATGACCGTGGTTGGTACCGCCTGCACAAAAGTATCCATAAATGTATATGTGAGTGTGAATGCTCGCATAAAGTCAGCTGGGATAGGCTCCAGCTCAGCTACAAGTCATATGAGGACAAGCACTATCAAAGATTGCTTGATGGTTCAATTTCCACCAATTTGAGTTTGAAAGTAAATATGTGAACAATAACCACATCGCTGACTAAAATTATTTGATGGGGGTTGTCGCAAATCTTGTTCCTGGGATCATCATGATCAACAGCAGGTTAGGATTGACTTTGGTGACGTGGAGCCTCCGAAAAAGCCTCGTTTAGAGAAGCAGGATCGCTCGTCGCCAGTTACCGTGCAGACGAGCAAAGACCTCCTACCTAACATCAATGACTATGACGAAACCAACGCTGACGACTTTGCCATGGAGATGGGCCTGGCATGCGTGGTTTGCAGGTACGTACTCATTCTTACCGTGGTTTGTATTGCTTTTATCCAGTGGTAATAAAGATACAGAACCATTATTAAAAAAATCCAATTCACAGCAATGTATTTTGTGGGGACACGACACAAATGACAAATGGTTTATTGTTGTGTGTCGTACGTGTAAGTTGACTGGTCAAGCGAACATTGCCAGTAGTAGTCTCTGCAGTATTTCACCATATCACTACTTCTTTTCCCCCATCCTTAATTTATGTGTACTGTAATTGTCATCCAGTAATAACTCCCATTAATCCTCAGTCATAGTGAATAGGTAGTCATGCACATTTGTTGAAATGTCTGTTTTTTTTGTTTTTGTTGTTTTTTTTAAACAATTTCACCAAAGACAAATGACAGTGTCCATGGGAAACCAGCTGGTAGAGTGCCAGGAGTGCCATAATTTGTATCATCAGGACTGCCACAAGCCCCAAGTAACTGACAAAGAAGTCAATGACCCTAGGCTGGTTTGGTATTGTGCTCGCTGCACCAGACAAATGAAGCGTATGGTGAGAAACATCCATTCTACTCCAGCGCATCCACAAATTTGTACTATCCTGTCTGGGAAATCAATTCCTGGTTAGTTCATTTTTTGGTATAATTATAACGCACTTATTGTTTGTTTGCACCAGGCCCAAAAGCCTGCGCAGAAACCCTCCCCGGCCTCTGCCTCGTCAGCACCGGTTGTTATAAAAGACACTCTGGTGAAAAAGACAGAACTTAAAACCAAGCCGGACACCACTAGCACCTTCCAGGCCTTCAAACGGACAGAAGTGAAGGTATGTGCCAAAAGCTGTTTGCTAATCATTTAAATGTTTTGGGGGATTTTGTCAAAAACGGTTGCCGTTAGCAGTGTGCAGTTGTATTTAGAATCGATTCCAGTGACCTTTCACAATGGTATAACGACTGCCAGCCTATCCAGGGTGTCCTACTGGTGTAAGCGCCAGTCCCTGTTGTCACTCTCAAAAATATATGCAGTTTCAAAAATAAACTAATGGGTGGATGATGACTAATATACCATCATTTACAGACTTCCACAACGTCAGCCAATCCCACCAGCAACAACTCGTCATCGTCAGGCAGCGGTCTAACAGGCTGGGCCGCGTTTGGTGCAAAAACAAGTCCATCCCTTCCCGTCAGCTCCAAATTGGGTTCTTCGGGACCAAGTGGGAGCAACAAGGCAATGACTACTCCACCCGGCCAGAAACTGGTAGGACTTTCTGGTCTAGCCGGGACAAAATCCGGACTGGGTGCTGCGAAGGTCACCGGGAGCGGCAATGGAAATGGCTCCAGCCAGGTCTCTCTGAAACCACCGCCCTTGACCCTGGGCAAGCAGCCACTCAACCGTTCATCAAGCAGCGAGAGCCAAGGGAAGGGTTCCGCCTTGTCATCGGGGGCGGGATCCCCAGGCAGCTCCCAGACGAGTCCAGGAAGTAGTGGCACAGGTGGAAATAATAACGGAGGGAATAACGGAAACAATGGGAATGGGTCCAAGCTTCAACCGGGGGAAAAAGCCCCAACATCTCAAGAGTCGCAGCTCAATGCCATGAAACGGTTGCAGTTGGTGAAGAAAAAAGCAGCACAGAAAAAGCTAAAGAAATAAGCAGAGGCAGTAAAGCCTTGTGTCTTCCACATAGTACAGTTCAGTTCACTTTGGTACGGTACTGAATGTTTTGCTTTTCCATTGTGAAGAGTACCTTATTAGCCAGTGCATACCTTACCACTGCCCGTTAATTGGACGAAGAATCGAAGACATGTCTTTTCGGTGCAGGTGTGCGAATGGAATGGCAAGGACATACAATGGAAGACCAAGTCAGAAAACCCTTGTTTCTTGTTGCGGTAATGCATTTCTGTGTCACATTCTTCTTTGTCGCACTGCTCTGATACTGGATAATAGTACATGTCTACATACTGTGATACCACCACTCCACCTACAAACTGCAGTGGAAACCCAAGCCAGATAAGGATTCACCGTTCGAAAGCATTCTGTCACAAGCTCAATTTAACTGAACTGAACTGAACTGTGCCTCTTTGTGGAAGCATGGCTGATAGAGGGTAAACCAAACCCTCAACCTCTGCAGATGTAGTGCCAGAGAGTTGTCTGTGATCTAATGTCTATGGAGTGAGACCATACATTCTCATACTTGAATCTTTGTGTAAATGCTGCTGGTCTGCTGTGCCTCATTCTGTACCAATTAATCGAACCTGAGATAAAGTGTCCGTTTTTTTAAACCCGCAAACGTAATTAAAATTCAACATGAACAGCATCAAGGAGTCATTTGATATGATTTAAAATGGTGGATCTAATTGAGAAAAAAAAAGTACATATCAATAGTCATTTTCATAGAGGTTGTTTAATTATGATCTAACAAATATAAACAACACATAGAATATTTCTTTTCACGTTAAACATCTTTGATAAATTATTCACATTGAGTCTTTACTACATCCAAAAATGCGTTCATATAAAATTTGACTTCACAAATATGACATCTATATTCAACACTGTCATACAAACGGTAAAAGTGCTCAGCACAGCAGCTTGTATTATAACATTTCATTGCATGTTCTTCATTAGGTCACGCTGTCAATATGACAAAATCCACAGCTTGGTTTCATAAAGTACAAATGGTTGACATTCATCTGAAATGGCCAGTGAAACAATAATTTAAGATTGAAACACCGCAGGTTGGCTTGAAGTCAGGATATATGTATTTTTTTATGCATAGGACATCCTGCCAAGGTAGTTGGCCGGGACATATCCTCGCTGGCCATCAACCTCCGCCAGCCACCAATCCTTGTTACCGCCCAGGTCACTGAACTGCAAGATACGTACATGCTGATACTCCTGCAACGTCAGCTCCTGGTCACAACGGGCTTGAAATGCATACACAGCGTAGTACTGTGAACAGAGACAAGAAGCATATTGTCACACCATATTACTATAGACGCCTGTACAGACATAGCATTGTCACGATAACCGTTATTATTGGTGCCCAATTTAACCAGAATATTGTACAGACAAAGAGATAGTCATTCTATTCTAAGGGAAACGTCCCAAATATTCATATACATATATTCACATACAGGTCTGAGATCAATCTGGTCTTTTTGACTTTTTGCTTGTCTTGTCCGCAATATGGCAATTAAACCAGTAGATGGCACTGTTCGCTGGATTTTTGCACCAGCATTGCTGTTTACGTGATAGCTCTTCCTGACTCCCTCAAGAGCTTTAACTGTGTCATGCAAGTTGCCTATTTCTATGCGTACCTGCTGAGCGTCTGTGTCAAACGAAGCCTCCAGGTCGTCCGTTGTGTCTAGTTCTCCCATGAGGCCCGAAAGGTTGGAACTGCTGTCTGCGGTGTTGAGACTAAAGCTCCTCAGGCTGCTGCTCCCACTGCCCGATACGAAAAGGCTCAGGTTGTCAAAGTCCTCGTCGGCCATGGCGGGCGGCTGCTGTTGTTGGTGCTGTTTGGCCACCTGGCCTCCCCTCTGCGAGTCCCTCAGAGGGTTGTACTGCTTTAGGAAGGTGGAGTACACGTATCCCTGCTCACCTAATTTAGGACATTGGAACATTATGACTGCATGTACAGTTTAGAACAACATGCTGACATTTTTTTAAGACATTTCTAAAGTGTGGAACAGAGGTGCTTATTATTTTCAAGCACAAATGTGTGGTTCTATTCAAAAGATGGGTATTTGACAGTAGAGTACAGCGCACTAATGAATATTCTAAGAATTGTTCGTTTTTCTGTCGTAGCTACAAGCCGCACTGATTCTCCAGGTACAGAGAAGAACATCACGATCCTGTGAGGCAAGCAAATTCAACCTCAAATTGTGGGGGTTCTTGTCATCCCGGGGGGGAAACACAAGTCCGTTGTTGTTCTTTTTTGTATATAGCTCTCACAAAAAACAAAAACACACAGAGAACCTGAAAGTCTTAAGAGCGGAATATATTTTGGCAGAACTTTGGAATTGTTAAA
The DNA here is from genome assembly GCF_054856515.1 of Filicampus tigris. Taxonomy (NCBI): domain Eukaryota; kingdom Metazoa; phylum Chordata; class Actinopteri; order Syngnathiformes; family Syngnathidae; genus Filicampus; species Filicampus tigris. The sequence continues at coordinate 19,160,992 of NC_141222.1, forward strand.
AGTCTTTTTATTCCTGAGTAATACTGCTGACAAGCGCACACTGGTTTGTTGTAGAGTGTTATGAGGGAGCAGGTCCTCAGAGTAAAGACTGAAGCTATCGGCAACTGTCACAAGAGCACCTGGGACTCACTCTTTGTAAGAACGTTTTTTGTAAGGAGTACAGTATGTGCTCGATGGTCAGCAGAGGTGGTAAATTCATCCTATTCAGGAATTAGGATTGTACTCTTTATTTTTGGGGGGATTGCTTTACAGTAGTTTTCTAGCTGTCTTGTGACTTTATGTTCATACATGAGCACACACTTGCCTCCGGTGTGAACCAGCCAGCGGCTGCTGCTGCCCAGCGGGTCTGTGTCCTCCAGCAAGGCCACCAGTTCCCCCTCCAGCAGGCTGAGGTCCTCCTTCTGGCACCCATTGCACTTCCTCTTCAGCTGGTACAGACGACTCGGGGGGTATTCGGACAGCAGTCGGGCACGTTGTTCTTCTGTCTGATGCTCCACCTCCGGCGTCTGGAAGGCAACAAGTGTTGTTCGTTATGTTTGTAGTATGTGAGCTGGCATGCTGTGTAAAGCTTCAGGTAGATGGAGTTCTTCCAGGGATACTTTGAAACATCGCAGAGAAAGCTTTTTAAGTGTAAATGGCTGAGACCTGATGGAGCATGGAATTGCCCCAGTTAATCACCACCTGGGGGTGTCCTTTGTGTTCATCTTTATCACTTGGAATTTTCCACCAAACTGTGAAACTCTTTGAGGAAAACGAGGGACTTTGAACTTGACATCCAGACAGACGACCTTGACACTGAACTGTTGAAGACTCTCAACCGCCAGGAGTGGTTAGCACTGGTGCCTCATAGTAAAGTTGCGGGTTTGAATCTAAGGTAATCTCCTGGCTTTTTCTGTGTGGTATTTGCTTGCTCTGCCGCTGTCCAAAAACATGTGATGAGTCTGTCGAACACTTGACGTATTTGATGTTTATGAGAGCACATGTATCAGTCATTCAAGACTTTAATTTGTCATCAGTGTTGACGAAAAATTCTTGAAGGCACTATAATTATCTTCATTGTTTATGAAAGCAGACATTATACATTGAAGACTCAAGATTGTATTCAGTATTTACCCACCACATGCAATGTTGAGGTTAATTGAAGACTCTAAATTGGCTTTAAAGTTTGAAAAATGTGGCCTATATTAGGTAGATTCACTGACAACTCGGAGAAGGCTCCACCTTCCACAAGATAAGCGGCATAGAAATTGGTGGAAGCGTTGCAATCCAACCTCAAGACGGGAATATCTACATGCAAATTATTTCTGCAACCACTTATCGTACCGCTATTTTCTTGTCTCGCTGCCTTTCGAAGCTGACTTTCCGCTCCATTAGTTTCTGTGCATTCTCCTTGACAAACGCCAGATTGTTCAGCTCATCCATGATACTGCTCTGCACCTCAGTGATGTTAGACAACGGTGCCTGTGAAAGATGTTGCAAATTAGCATTTTAATGTAATAAAAATATGCTTGAGAAGCCATCACATTTCTGTGTGTGTGGTGAAGGGGAGGGTGCTGCTCACTGGTAGTTGCTGTATGGAGGGCGCACCCAGTAATATTTCCTCCATCAGGTCTCTGAGCAAGGTCACAACATACACCGCACAGTTGGTGAGGATGGCATAAGCAGCCATATTGAACCGCTGCAACTCCTCCACGAGCAATGCGTTGAGAGCTTCGTAGTCCCTCCTGGCAGGACCGGGCGGGTCTACGGATACCAGGCAAGGGGTTGAGGAAGAGGTAGATGATGAGGATGAGGAAGAAAATGACGAGCGTTCCAGCCGGCTGCAGTAATCCAGCAGTTTGTCGTAACGTTTCTGGATGAGCTTTTGGGGCGCAGTGAACATGCCCTGAAGAGATGAGAGTGGGGCAAGGACCAGACGCTCCATGTTGTCTTTCTGTGAGAAGACAACATTGGAAGTTGAGTGTGGGTGGCTTGTATGCAGGCAGCTGCCTCGTTTTGGAGTCACATAAAGCAAACATCAACACTGCTGAACTGCTTCCACGAGTAGCTAATAGGAGGTTAGCGTGTTAGCGAGCTTTTGCAGACATAACATACTTCATGTACGAAATCAACAAGCCTCCATCTATCAGAGCTAAAGACGGGAAGGGGTGACTTTCAGTTTTTTGTATTTCAGTGGACCATATTCAATCTTTTTATATAGGATATAAGGGACAAACTATCTCGTGGACAATGGGATGTCACATTACGGAGGAATTCAAAACTCTTAAGTCCATCAATTACTTTGTAGGAATTCGGCGTACAATTTTGTAGAAATATCTTTCTGAAGTCTTGTATGCAGTCATCCAGAGCAAACTCATGCATTGTGTCATGAAATCACTTTTTATTTGGCATTTTGTAATACTGTATTTATTCCAAATGCCTCATGGAACTGTACCACTCATGTCAAAGACAAAACATGAAATGAGGATCATAAAACCCAAATGGAATCTGAGGAAGCGGTACAAGCATCAATGAGCAGCTCAGCCAGCATATTATGGCTGAACGGAAAATAAATCAGTCGAAAATATAAAAACAGAGAACGCCGGAGAGTGTGTTCCATGGAGTCTTTTTCAATCCTCTCGCCTCACATTTGTCGTTGTGTTACACATCTTCAAAGGGTGAGTTCATAATTTTCAGTTTTATTTATATTATTTTTACTGTTTTCTACACTCAAATCCTGAAAATTGCTAACGATAGGAAATTCTTTAACCTGGTCAGACTTTTCCAAGAAGTCATTTTTCTGTGATTTGGTGTCGACAGTTTGTCAAACTGCAAATCAATACAAATATTTGTAATCATCAAATATTGCATGTCACTGTTCTTTTGAACTTTTCAACTCACATAGTGCTCATAGGGGTCATCGCTTTTAGTGTGCGATGAACCGTTTGACTCCTTGATGATGCTCTCCATTTCATGGACATTGCTAACAGCTACAGACACCATCTCCTGAATTAGACACAACCATTAAAGAATGAGGAAACAAAGAAGGCATACATTTTGTGCTTTTAAGACTTTTCACCAACCTGAGTGTACTGCAAGTAACTTTGGACATTCTTAACCAGCTGCCTTACAGCTTTCTCCAGGCTCCTGAACAGCTTTTCCTCCCTGTCAAACACTTCATCCCTCACCTGCAGGAGAAAATAAATGCTAAAATTTTTCAGACCCCGAGAAGAATCCAAATAGTAGGCAGCATTTTTAAGACATAACATGGTGAATTGTGATGTTTGTTTTTCTTACCTGTGGTTCAACTCCTGTGAGGATCTTGAGATAACCTGCGAACCTGTCACCTTTCTTTCTAATGGAGTGGATGTTGAACTTGTGAAGTTTACGCAGAGTTCCTTCATCCTCAGAATTCTTGTACTTCATCACTGAAAGTCCAAATGGTAACAGAAGACAATGTATAAGATCACTTTGCACCATGTTGTATTTCGTCCAGGAGGCGTAATCAACTCGCCTATGTCCTTGCGTCTCTTGAACTCGTTGATGTTGATGTTTATGATCTTTGTGGCGGTGAAGGCCTCCTGCAATGGCCGAGAATCGGGGTGGTCTTCGGGCGTGGCCTGCCACAGCTCGCTCAGCAGCAGCGGGTACTTCATGATCCTCTGGACTGGCTTGATGAGGAGTGAGCCCATGTCAAGCAGGTGGGGCTTCCCTCTGTGATGCAAAGCAATCATCAAAAATGGACCCCAAAAGAGTCTGATAGTTCAGCCTTGACATTTTAGGGATACTCACTCTTGGTCGTAGAGTTTCCTGCAATTTAAAAGGAGATACAGATTTGGGTATTAGAAGACATTTCTATTGCTAATTTCATAACATACTGAAACCTCAAAAGTTGAACGCTACTGAGAGAGTTTGGCATTTGTCAGTATTGTTCCGGGCTTCAGCATATCTCAAGGGACCTCAGCAAGATATCATTATTATTGTTTCTAATGTTGCTGTTACTGGAGGGTGCAGAATAGTCGCTAAATGGGGCGGCATGACTCAGGTGGTAGAGTGGTTCGATCCTCCGGCCCTTGCGACCATGTTGGAATGTCCTTGAGCAAGATACTGAACCCCCAGTTGCTCCTGATGCTGCCTCATCAGTATGTGAATGAGGAGTCAGTGTTAAGCGCTTTGAGTACCTTGTTTTATGGTAGCGAAAGCTGTACTCTGCATTTACGTGAGACACACAACTGCCCCCCAAAATGGCATGATTTGAACCAAATCTTTTGTGCGTGACCCTTGTTAGGATACGTGATTTGGATATTGGAGGGATGGATGCCCGAGATCTCTTATTAACATCCCTGGAGACTGTTTCGAATTGGGAAAAAAATGCACGTCAAAATTGTTTTTAAACCCAAACAACTCAGAGGTCCTACAGTATCCTGTATTGTCAACTTTAGAGGTTCCACGTTACCAGGAAGTTGCAGCTAGAAATGAATATTGTGAGGAAGTAATACTTACTTCATTGCGAATACACACGTGGTGAAATGTTGCTTTATTCCTTCCTCTTTTTCGTAGGATTCCAGCACCGTGTTGGCATCATCGTGATGGTAACAGTAAATCTTATACACATCCTCTAAAGCTGCCTTTGCCTGGATGAATACTTCTCCTTCACATTAAAAGAAAACACATTTTCCCAAATTGTATTAACCTGAAATGGTCAGCATTCAGGCATTGAGAAATAGGGGGCAGGCAGTGAAGATTACCTATAATGACCGCCTCAGGATCCGGGTCAGACATGGCTTCCTGAAGTCTGTTTAGGAGTGCAGCTGATACCTCGCACACCGTCTCCATGTTAGTGAACAGACGATCCACATCCACAACCTAACATAATACAGTGGACAGAACATTAGGTTCATCTGCGCAGTCCTATGAGCTAGCTCCAAGACAAGAAGCACTCTATCAAAAAATTCTAGCATGCTTATTGTGTATGGCCACCTGGTGGTGTTGGTGGTATCAAAAACGTTCTGTCTAATTGTAAGTAGATTTCAAATAGTTGGAATTTTCATTCAAGATATCTATACCTTTTTTTTTTTTTTTTTTAAATCTGTTAAGTTGTGTCGAGTCACAACCGAATTACATATATCTGCAATGTCATTTCACCAAGGACGAATGATGTCATTTTGCTATTCATGTGTATGGGATTCAAATGCCAATATCCACTGGTGAAATACAGATATCTGCAATTGAATTGTTGGTATCTGTAACTCCAGTCTGAGATCGGCACTTTGGTTCTGACTATTCATAATACCAGTTACAGATCTCTACAACTTCACTACGCCTACGCCTATCCTGATTTAGGATATCTGAAAAGGGACGTGTAAATTATCTTAGAGGTGAATTAAGGATATTGGGAGCAGAATGAAATTGTAGAGTAATTAAATGTTATATGAAGGCTAGCCATATATTGTGGGCACCGCTACTACAATCCACAGTAACACACCTGCATGTTTCTCAGAGGCTGCACCACCTCTCGGATGCACAACTCCAGGTCAGTGAGGTAGTCTTTTTCAGTCTGCATCAGCTCTTGGATGACTTTAGCTCTGCGGTTCATCTTTCTCGAACGGATCTCCTGTGGGTCCAGCGCTGGCGAGGCAGGGCTGGACAAGTCGTGCGGTGTCATTTTTTCTGCAGAAAAACACTTATTATTAGTGAGGGCAGCATGGTGGAATTGTGGTTAGCACGTTTGCCGCACGGATAGGTCCCACGTAAGAATCCCGTATGCGTGTTCTCCCTGTATTTGAGTGTGTTGTCTCCAGCTTCCTCCCACATTCCAAAAACAAGCATGTTAGGTTTATTGAAGACTCTAAATTGCCCATTCACGTGAATGTGAATTTGGTGGGAATTCTCCATTGCGATGGGCAAAATCTATCTGCAGGATTTTCTGATTCGCGGTTTTGGATGATGACAGGGAAGGATGATCATATTCAGTCTACCTGTAAGATAATGCTGGCCATTTGATCTGATTCAAAGCTTCCAATGGTCACTCGTTGGACCTGAACCATTTTAGGACTGTTCAATTTAATCCCACCCCAATTTCCAACCTGTTCAACATTACACTATGATCAATTGTATCAAATGCTGCACTGAGATCTAATAGGACTATCACCAACACCTTCCCTGCATCAGTGTTCTATCTTATATAATTTATTACTTTAATAAGACCCGTTTAGTCAACAAACAAAAAACAAGCAATATCGCACAAGAGGGATTGATATACTCACCAACCTTTATGAAAAATGATTGTTGAAATGAAATGTCTTATTTTGATTTAACACAAAAGATAATCAGCCTGCTTTCATGAAGGACAACAGAAATAAGAGAATAATTACTGTTGGGATGTTGAAATCAGAAGATTTGGACAATTTTAAGTTAATGTTGCAAAACGATAACTAGATGAAAATAGTTTCAATTTGATGATCAATTGTCGATTAATCAATTATTTTAATTAATTTTGACACCTCTAAAATTATTGTGGGCATATGTCTGCTGCATGCGCCACATGCATGACTCTGCTTCATGAATTAACCAATGTGATTCAAGATCTTTGTGGTGAAGTGCTACCTCCACGAGTGAAAGTATAATTAATGCTTCTGTCTTTAGGAATGCTCGCTTTTTTTCCTCCAAACTCTCGCCTTGACGCACCCGCCTGGGTCAGCTCTCAGTCGTCATGGTAACGAAAATCACACTCCATTGCAGTAGAAGGGGTGGGGTGAGTAATGGCTCATTAACTGCACCCTTAAAACAGGCTTAAAGGAGAGGGTGTAAAATGAACTGCAATTCAAGATCCTTGAGGTATTTTGACAAAAGCGTGTAACAGACAAGTTATACCGGTACGTTGAAATGGGAACTATTTTAAATTAGGAAAAAAAGAAAAAGTAGCATCCTTGAGCAAAAGAAAAAAACGCAAACTGACTAATTAATATTACTTGTTAGTGAGCAGGATAGATCCTGATGGAAAAAAAAAATCCACCAACATAATCGCAGAGTCAAATTTGTGTCTGTCCTATAATCTTTGCGCCTTCTTTTAGTGTGTTATGCGAAAACCTTTTCCAATCGTACCGTTAGTTATGCTAGCGTGTGGCCACTAAGTATTGTGATTTAAAGGTCAGAACATAGCTGAGGACCTCCATCGGCCACATAGTAAGCTCGCAGAGGTAATCGTGACCTTGTTTTGCCATGACTTCACAACTCCCAATACATACATGGCTACAATTGACTGCATGCACACGGTTTTGTGTATGTACTTCCAACATTTCCAAGCGTTTAAAGAGTTTTAGCCCATGCAGGAAGCCGTTAGCCTGCTGATCCATCAGGAAAGGGCATTTTTTGGGGGGGAAAAAAGTTTGAGCTGCCTGCAACATTTCATGGTGAACTAATTATTGTGACTGCAGCGCCACGAGGCCTCATTTAACATGCCAGTCAGGCTCACTGTGCTGTTTTTTACGGCTCATACCGCCTAATCAGTCTGCGACGGCTGTGCGCTTCACTTCAGGCAAGAGACAATCTGCCTCGCCGCCTAATCGATGCCACACACACGGCTTCCTGCTCGAGGCGGGATCGAGGGCAAGGGGAAGGCTGCAAGGGGCTCGTGTCAGGTTACTGAACGAATCGCACCGCTGATGTAATGCGCCGACGTGCTCAGGCATTCCATCTGCTTGGCGACCATTAATAAGCTCACACTTTTGCAAGAACACACACGCATACTGCATTTCACATATACGGATGCCAATAAACGCACAAAACTATTTGAAAACACACTCCAAGAGGGCACAGTGGCCATCTTGGTGACCTAGTGCATAAAACAAAAATCTGACCTGTAGTGGACTCACTCATTTCAGGTTATTTGCTGTGGTCAACAATAATGTAACTCTACGTTGATAGACTGTAAATGAAGTAATCACAATAATAATAGCACAAATCGTCCGATATCCAACCTAAGATATATCTATTGTAAATCTGTTTTACTTAAAGCACCGCGTGTTACGGATTAGCCACGCTAGAATGGACCATCGTGGAAAATTGCCAGTTGTATTGAGTTTTGAGCCTCTGCATACGATATAATATACTGTATTACTTTTATTGAACAAAACATGGTGATTGTCAAGGAAGCAGTGGGTTGCCACAAAGAGGAGGTGGGTGTGAATAAAGGAGAGTGTGTTGTTATTTTGAGGGGCTGCCTCATCCCAATGACTGCACCCGGCATGCTTCATCCAGCACTGTGTACATTTTGATAAGTAGTCACTTGCTTAACTATCTCATCAACAGCTGCAATTGAAATTATATATACTGCCCTCCATTATTATTAGCACCTCTGGTTGAAATGTTCTTTAGCTTCTAATAAATTCGTTTTGTTTTTTTTTTCAAAATAATATAAGACCAACATTAAAAAAAAAAAAAAAAGAGGAGAATCCAACCTTTATTTCAAGTCGCAAAACTATCCATCCATTTTCTACCGCTCATGTGTCGTGCGAGCAGCAACTTTACCAAGGAATCTCAGACTTCTCTCTCTCCAGCCACTTCTTCCAGCTCCTCTGGGATTTCCCAGGTCAGCTGGGAGACATAGTCTCTCCAGAGTGTCCTGGGTCGATCCCAGGCCTCCTACTCGTGGGGCATGCCTGGATCACCTCGCCTGGGAGGCGTCCAGGTCACCTCTTAAACTAATGTAGTGGGAACAAAAATCCCTTTGTCTACAGCATGTACGCTCTCTCTGAAAGAGTCTCATATCAAATACTTTGAAACTGCTAATCATCTGAAATGGCATTAAGTTATGCCCAATATTACACTATTGCAAACTATATAAGATGGTCTTTTAAAACTAGTGCAGATCACATCTGGACTTCTTTGTCCATTTTCTTTTTTTGTGGCTCTCAGGGCAGGAGTTCCCATGTAAGTGGATCCAGGGCTTTTCACTGCCTGGGCCCATTGAAGAGCATCCAAGAGGCAGGAATACAACACTAAATGTATCCTGTATCACCATGGAGAAATATGTACGTGTCAGACTGGCTCTTCCCTTCTAAACATGCTCAATGGGATCTGATCAATGCTTGGAGATGAGCATTTACACAAGATTATTTATTTATGTATTTATTTACTTTTGCTGTGATTCTTTGAATACCGTATTTACACAAGATTGGGTTGGGGGTTGAAATGTAGAAATGCATTTTTGGAATATTTTTAAACTATATTTCTGGTATACCGCGATATTAAGTACCTTGACTTACAAGTTTATTTTAAGCTTAACATCAGCATGCATTTCTAACATAGAGCTACTCAATACAATGAATAAGAAGTTCAATGGAAAATCTCAATTTTGAGTGGTGAAATGATAAAGTGTCAAATGCACATTATGCTGATTTTGATTCAGTTGGATGTGCGTTGAAAAGAGAAGGTCAAATAAGTTACCGGTAAGATGAAAAGGTTTTATTGCATTTTAGGATCATCTCTAAATTTGACCGATAAGACGAATATCGCTAATGTTTTGGGAGAAGTGTATATTGTAACAGACTTAACTTATGGAATTGTTGGCCTCAACCATTTTTCAAACATATTGGGAGGAAAAATGGCTCTTAACAGACCCCACTTCCAAGATAATTGCTCAAGATATTTTATTTTAGCGATACCGTATCTGACAATCAGGCTTTTGCTTACTTTGATCATTTGCAAGGGAGGGGAAATACTCTTATTTGACCTGATTTATGCTACAGTATGTGTCTATCAGGTTTAGTAGGAATGTTTTAGTAGTATTTGTTGTACTAGTGCATTGCTAGGCACACTGAGGTCACGTTGCACGGGTTGACCAACCTGTCCGGCGGGCAGGTGACAACTTTTTGACTTGCGAGCAGGCGCGTTCACGTGTTTCCTCTTTCTGGTGAAGTCATCGCTCTGTCAATATTTGCAATGGTAATAGCCCTGTAAATATGTAATACGCTTTGTCGGCATGTGTGTGCGGGACACAGACAAAACGGGCGGGTGGCAGGTTTACTGAAAACAACAAGAGTTGCCATCGTGCAGGTTTGTTGGGGCCAAACTGAAATTGCCAAAAGCAACTGGAGAGGAGTCAAGTGAACTGTAAACAGCCACTGAAAAGTTGAGTAAGTTTGTTTACTGAATATGCGAAAGCTGTCTTATCAGTCGACTCGCAAATGGGGCGTAAGATAGTTTGAGAAAAGGGTCAACACACAGGACAAGTGTTGCAGGAAAGCCAACATAGTTTTGACTATAGGGGTGATGTCACTCATTTGGCCTGAAGTGCGACATTCCCAACCATTGACTCCCGTAGACTGGTTGTCTGGGAACGTGTCTTTGTAAAACATTGCGTCAGCATAATAAGCTTGTTCTTTAGCGCAACTAAAATCATCAGAGTTCGTAGACTCGAGTCACATGACTTGACTATGTCACATGATTTGATTCGAGTCAGACTTAGGACATCAATTTTAGGACTTGGGAATTTCTTGATAAAAGCTTTTGAAAGGCTCGACTTTGACTTGCATCTCATCTGTTTACATTTGAAAATATACATTTTGAAGTTGGTGAGCTGTGTATTTTGTTTTGAAAGAGTGTGTGTGTGTGTGTGTGTGCGTGTAGTGTATATTATGCAACCTGGCACCCCAGGCAGTTTTCTCAGATGTGGATTGCAGAGGTAACCCCATGAAGCAGATGTCATAGCGGTCACTCTGGAGAGATTTCATTATGCTTTTGACAAAGATTTTGTGAAAAAGGAGAGAATTACACCATCCAAGGTTGACAGCTTAACGTTGACATCTCACTGTTAAGTTCACCAATATTTGGTCATGTGATCAGTCGAGAAGAAAATCAACTAATAGACGATACAAGGGACTGGTTTGGGAGAATGTAAAACTATGTGGAAATGTGTTGGCACAGTTGACCAATGCAAGTACAAGACACTGAGTGTAAACTTGGCTCATGTGTGAATGTATGGCAAACTTGTATGAATTATGACTTGCTTAACCCAAATAATGTCTTGACTGGACTTGCTTGAAATTTTGTGAGGCCTTGACTTGACATGCATGCTTTTGGCCACAGTAACTTGGGACTTGTTTGAAACTTGAAGGTTCAAACTCAACTTATGACTTGCACATATGTGACTTGCTGCCACCTCTGAAACTCATCTGTGAAAAGCACGAAAGTCAAAGTGCAGCGCTTGTTTACCAGCTGGTGTGTGCCACACTTATCTGCACAGTTTGCATACGTGGATCCGTCCCCGTGAGAGTATCTCCTACTCGGAGGAACATAACAGGTGCAGAGTATCCACGGCAATGTTTGAGTCTTCTTGTGCCAAACTAGTTGTCATCGAAAAGTTTTCCAAGCCGACAGGTTTGCATGTTCGACGTAGTGTGTTTGGATTGTTGCCATAGTTGTGTGACTCACTCTGGGGATGTCATTAACCACCTTACCTTTAAGTTTGGCGCTGTACTCCGTCTTGTCAGACTGACTGCGCCTCACCAGCGTCCCCAGGTTGATGTCACCATTACAGGTGTCGTCGGCCACGATGCTGTCGGTCTTCCTCCTTTCCAAGTAGCGCAGGAACACAGGTCGGTTCCTGCGCTTGATCACCTTCTCCTTGCTCTTCTCAGCCCCGCCGGCCTCCTTGGGATCCATGGTGAGCTTCCCCTGTAGCTCGTCCAGTAAGGAAGGCAGCCCCGGGAACAGGTGCACTCTTTCCCCAGGCTGGTTACCTACTTGCTCTGCACAGGTAACAAGGCTCCACCCCACCCCTGTCCAGCTGACATGAGAGCCGCGTGAACACGCCTCTCCTCTGCTGTGGGATGTGACTTCCCTTGAAAAAAAACTTTTTCAAGCTAAAAATCTGAGAGAGAATGTCAGAGCTCCCTCATGACCCTGCTTGTAAACAATTAAAAAAATGTAACTGTACGTACAAACCTAAGTAACTAAAATAGGAAAGAATTATTTTTCAATTTAACTCATTTAAATACCATGATGTAACATAAAAAGTTATTCATTTGAAATAGTCCACATACTCATTATTTCACTGGATTATTTTACTTATGATTATAAAGATTATGTATATTAGCTACAAATGGTATTTAATGTTTATTTTTAATATTAATGGATTGACTGAGTTAAAAAATCATATATCTTAATAAAGAAATTGTCATTGTGAATGGTATGGTATTTATATAATTTAAAATACCATGAAAAACCAATAATTTGTTGGTGATACATGTATGTGTTTACAGTATTGTTAATAATCAATTATTATTCCATTCTCATATTCCATATTACTATTCGTAATACTATTAAATTTATCATACATAATATAGTAAAACAAGTAATATTTCAAATGTCCAGAATTATGAAGTGAGTATTAGTTATTAAAGATACAATATATAAGTAAAGATAATGTTTTATTGTTATTAGCTTGAAATAATACAAAATCATTAGATGTAATTTAATATTCATTAGAAAGACTCATTTACGATTAACTTGAAAGTTTTTCATTTAAAATGTTTCATTTTGTTACTTTTATTAGTACAGTATAACTACATACAGTATGTGTTTATGCAAATGTTTAAAATGTCTATCATTGAATTTTATAGCATATAAGAAATATTGCTTGACACAATTTAATGAATGCCCATATAATTAACAATATCTGTTTTAATGTGTATTTGCTGTTTATTTTCATTTATAATGCTAGACATATTAGCTATAAGTACTATTTCTTCTATTAAATAGATATTCTTCTTGTTGAATAGAATAGAAAAAGTCGCAAGCAGCTGAAGGTTGAACACAGATTTTTCATTGTCAAAAAGGAAATTATGCATCAAATGTAAGGCAGGTCCAGCAGGTTCTTGGGCAGCACAATGAATGGATGCATTTACTCCCTTTTGAAAGCATGTGTAATGTGATCTCACCAGTTTCCCTCCCATGATTCTAAACGCACTCACTGGGCGGCCATGTGTATCATAAATACTGTACGTGGCAACAAATAGTGATGATGTCACATGAGTGCGCCATTAAAGTCTCGGTGCTTCTATGAGGAGAACATAATTTCTGAATGCTATTGCAATTCATGCAAACATGCAGTGTCAGCAAGCGCATATGTTTGGTCCCTGAGGGGTTTAGTGTTACATCATGTCTCTCAAAGTGCAGCTTTGCTGGAAGACCCAAGACCAGTGTTTTCAATGAATACCTTAGTAGTACTGTACACATTCAGTCACAGGCCACTTGATAAATGCAGGATCGCCATGAAATTGACATTGGATTGAAGTACCGATGCATCCCAATTGAAGCATGTTGTCACACGCACAGTATTAATCTTAACGTGTTTGTGGTGAAATGACACCTCTCTGGCGACTGCAAAAAGCAATGTACTTTTGGATTTCAATAACCCACTGACTCAATCTGTAGATGACATCATTTGTTTGAACGTGCATTGTGGGCATATGAAGATAAAAGATCAAGGAGGCCAAGGGCCGATTGTTTGTTCATTGCACAGTGCAGGTGGACTTTGAGCTCATCTTGCAGTGTCAACATTAAAGTCATAAGACTGTCAAGAGGGAAATGTTTTTCACACTCTTGGAAACTCGCTTTTATTTGGCGTGGTATAAGTCTGAAGTTAAGCTGTAAATGAAAGTTGCAACCCCAAATGGGATCACAGGTCAATTAATGGGTTGACAAACCTCAATAACTAAAATGTAACTTAAAGTAGTATTATTAAATGTCAAGCAGGCTAACATTTTCTCAACTTAGGGATTGATTGTCATGAATTTGTACCTTATTGTGACTACCTGTATATTATGGTCCAATGAAAAGCAATTATCTCGATCTATGGACTTTTCATAATTTTATTGTTTTCTCCTGAAAATTATCCTCATGTTTTTATTTACTTTATTTTCAATTTTTAAATTTATATCTACATATATTTATAGTTTATAATTTATAGTATGTAGATATATATAGATATATAGTTTATTTGTATTTTTATTTGGCTGAAACATTTTTCATTGTGGACGACTGGTTAGCACGTCCGCCTCACAGTTCAGAGGTCGTGGGTTTGATCCCGGCTCCGGCCTCCCTGTGTGGAGTTTGCATGTTCTCCCCGTGCCTGCATGGGTTTTCTTCGGGTACTCCGGTTTCCTCCCACATTCCAAAAACATGCATGGTAAATTGATTGGACTCTCTAAATTGCCCCTAGGTGTGATGGACTCTCTAAATTGCCCCTAGGTGTGATTGTGAGTGTGGATGTTTCTCTCTGTGTGCCCTGCGATTGGCTGGCACCCAATTCAGGGTGTCCCCCGCCTACTGCCCGAAGTCAGCTGGGATAGGCTCCAGCACGCCCTGCGACCCTTTTGAGGATAAGCGGTATCGATGATGGATGGATGGATGGATTTTTCATTGTTTTTTGTCTTTTCTTTTTTAAATTCCACTGTGAATTTAGATGTTATTTATTAGTTTGATATTTATATTTTATTTTGGCATATTTTTTTTTTACTCGTACTGTGGCGATGTGGTAAATGACGAGACGAGGAGACAAAGGGGAGTCATGGCTCATGACTCTCCACAACAAATCTGAAGCAGCAAGCTACTCCCTTTCAACCATTTCCCTGTGTATATCATCCGCTGTGAAACTCCCTCCCTAAAGTACAGGTCCCTGGTGAATGTCTTTCCCCTGTAGGTCACCACACTACTTAGCCCCCCCCCCCCCCCCCCCAAATCCTATTGATTTATTTAATTGTGTATTTCGATACAGTGAGTCCCAATTTATGATGAGTTTGGTCCGCTGGCAGGACAAGGGAAGTACTAGATTAGCTTCCGGTTTTTATTGTCAAACTAAAGGCGTATCAAAAGCGTCTTCTTAAACGGTGTGCGACTCGGCTATTCAATCCTTTCTTATTCATCGAGGTGTCCGTTGGTCTGAAATACGTACATCATCACGAACTACTACTACATCGAAATGCAATGGAGAACTCGCAAACTCTTACATAGGCAGTCAAATTTTATGGCTTTTACCGGAAGTGTTTTTACGATTGTGGCGTAAAGACAGGAACAGGAAGTGAAGGCGAAAGCGTCAGCCATGGGACCGTCGCTTTTACTCTGGTCCTCAGGCTACGTCTTCCGGGCACTCTTGGGGTCGTTTCCCGATGTAGGACACAAACTTCTCTCCCGTGCAGTCTCCTTGCCGCCTTTGTACACGTTGAGAAAAACGATGCATTATCAAACCGAGGAGAGAGGAAGCCCAAGCACCCCAGATTACCGGATTTATTTTAGTAAGTGCAGAACCGCCATTGTCATAACATAAACACCCCCACACACGTCTTAATTTGATGGTGGCACCGTTCCTAACAACCTTAACGTTTGAACTTGTCTGCAACGTCACTATGAAAGCACCACCAACGTTGGCCTGTAGCGTGTTCTACTTGCTATGTAAATAAGTACGGAGGAGTCTTTGAGCATGTGCGATGCTTGAGTTTACTGTGGAGTTGGAGCAATCACTGAATAAGCATGCACAAGTGTTTTTGACGCAAAAAATACAAGTCAATTATTAGGCATGAAATAATGCCACCTAACAATGTACCTTGTGATCATCCCACTGGTGAAATGTTTTGTCAAAAGCAATGGCACTTAGCAATCAACATGCTTTCTGAAAAGCACAGTGGGTTGCATACAGTTTAAGTGATAGGCAGCACAGTAGGTCGAATTAAATGTAAATCTGGTATAGACTAGAAGTAGTGCAGAGGAATTCATTGGTATGTTGCACAGATTATTCTTGTCATAGAAGACAGAAGACATAGTGTGCAGACTGCATGGATGTAGCTCAAGATTCCGTAGAATTTACATAAGGCTCAATCTTCGTACCTCCAAAATCATCACTTTTCAGGAGACCCCAACATCAGTTCAACCATTAACATTGCATCCTCAAAGAGAGCAAGCCATTTTCATCAATTTAGATTGGTGAATAATTTGCCACATGTCGGCTGACCAATAGTATGGATCTGTGAAAAAATATGGAATTTACCAAATTGTGACGGATGTAAGTCACGTCAAAATGGAGTACAAGTAACATTTCAGGGGTGCATCGTTAGACTACAACCATCTTCGGTTTAGATAATTATATTGCTTTTTTGTTTTATTCTGTCATTAAACCATATGAGTTTGCTTGCAGGAACATGTAAAAGTTGACATTTTCTTCCATATTTTGATTGTGCTATTTGTGCGATTTTCTCGCCCAGAAAATTCAGATGGCAATTACATTTCTCCTTTCCATGATATCCCCCTAATAGCTGAGGCAGAACAGGTAACTCTCATAGTTACGTTTGATTAAATCCATGGCCACTTTCTACTTAAATAATGTGTACATTATGTGTAATGTTTTTCTCGTACCAGTACATTGGTTTACCAGCCAAGAAGGCTAAGAGGAACGAGAGTGAGGTACGTTCGGATTCTTATCAGAGTGCCACATTATGAAATTCAGCTGAACATACGCCACATATACTGTAAATAAAGTCTGTATGTTCAGGTGCTCTTTAACATGGTCGTGGAGGTGCCCCGCTGGTCAAACGCTAAGATGGAGGTAAGTGGGTGTCACCCTGACAATACTGCATTCTTGTTGCAAAGGTAAACATTTTGAAAAGTTTGATTACTGCCATAAATTAGCCTAAAATATGTATCCTTCAGACATTGTCAGACCCTCTTTTACCCTAACGTTTGAAAAAAATTGAAAAAAATATAAATACATTCCTGGGATTGAATGGCTGGACTGTGAAAAGAAATAGAAATATGTTTTTGGGATTGAATGAGTTTACTCATTTCTTTAATATGAATTGTATTTTCTTATTTATTTGTTGTTGTTGTTTAACTAACTGTTCTTGTCATTGGCTGAAAGAGTACAAAATGTCATGTTGGTTTTATTGCATTTTGAAATATCCATATCTGAGCATTTCTTCAACATTTTTGGAAAATATAGTGATGCTCTTTTCTATGAAACTTTACCTCATCCCAGTAAGCAGGTAAGACATTCCAAGAAAAAAAAAGTATGATTGTACTAATGTTATCACTAATTATTGTGGACTGTTGACATTTTGAATGAATATACTGCAGTCATATGTAAACATAATGATTAAAATGTATTTTTTTATACTGACAAAACTAAGACAATTTTGTTTTCACTATAGACATACATTAAAACTTGCACTGACCGTGGGGAATGCGTGTTTAATCACACATACATACACGCTCGTTCACCATTTCAACAATTTCCAGATTGCGACAATGGAACCACTGAATCCCATTAAGCAAGATGTAAAGAAAGGCAAGCTACGATATGTTGCCAACATATTTCCACATAAAGGTTATATTTGGAACTACGGCGCCATCCCGCAGGTAAAGGCGGTCATTTGCTAGTATCCTTCATTGACATTAGCAAGTGCTACTACTATTGATGAACCATAAACACTTAATTGACTAATGTAGTGTTTTGTAGAATTTGTGGCATTTGTATGACAGTGTATTATTAAAATATATAATAAATTACTGTAATTATTATTATAATTATTTTGCTCATAATTAAGTCTTAATCTTTTGAGGTAATGCTTGCTTTTCAGTTAGTTTGTGAAAAATAATCACTCAATTTGTTTATATCGTTCATCGGGAAGACTTGGGAGGACCCTAACCACAGGGACTCAGAAACAAAATGCTGCGGCGATAATGATCCAATTGACATTTGTGACATTGGAATGCAGGTAAGAAAACTCCATTTATGGACACTTTTGGGGGGAAGTTTTCTTCCAATTAATATGCCTTTGTTGTTGAATTGCTTTGGTCATTTGCCATTTGTTGGCTTGTCCTTTAGGTGTGCTCTCCTGGTCAGGTGATTCAAGTGAAGGTGCTTGGAATCTTAGCAATGATTGATGAGGGAGAAATGGACTGGAAGGTTATTGCTATCAATTCCGAGGACCCCGATGCCAAAACCCTAAATGGTGGGTATCTACTACAGGTCATATTAGTTAAGTCATAATGAATTAATTCATACCCTATCCAACACAAGCTTGTTTGAACAGATGTAGTAGTGTGTATCTTACTGTATCCCCCAAAAAATACTTGGAACATGCTGTAGTCTGTTATGAACCAACTCTTAGCAGTGGTAAGATCTTAAATATAGTACATCCATCCATCCATTTTCTACCGCTTATGTTGGGTTGGGTTGGGGGGCAACAGCCTTAGCAGGAAAGTCCAGACTTCCCAGCCACTTCTTCCAACGGGATCGCAGGCCAGCCGGGAGACATAGTCTCTCCGTCGTGTCCTGGGTTGTTACCAAGGCCTCCTTCTGGTGGGACATGCCCGGAACACCTCACCACGGCGGCGTCCAGGAGACAGTTTAACCAGATGCTTGAGCCACTTCATCTGGCTCATCTCAACGTGGACAAGCGGTGGATGACCGAGCTTTTCACCTTTTCACCGTATCTTAACGAAGCCCGGACGCCGTGCGGAGAAAACTTATTGTATTCAGGATCTCATTTTTCAGTCAAGACCCACAGATCGTGATCCTTGGTGAGGGTGGGAAAGTAGATAAGTCAAGACCCATAGTTTGTGATCATTGGTGAGGGTAGGAAAGTAGATAGACTGGTAAATCGAGAACTTTGCTTTTCGGCCAGGTTATTCTTCACCACGACAGACCCATGCGGAGTCCATATCACAGCAAACGTTGCACCAATACACCTGTCGACCTCTTTGTGCCATCCTGCCCTCACTCGTGAATAAGACCTGAAGATACTTGAACTCCTCCACTTGGGGCAGGATCTCTTCCTCAACCCGGAGAGGGCACTCCACCCTTTTCCGACTGAGGACCATGATCTTAGATTTGGAGGTGTTGATTTGCATTCCAACTGCTTCATACTCTGCTGAAAACCACTCCATTGAGAGTTGGAGATCGTGGCATGAAGAAGCCAACAGTACCACATCATCTGCAAAAAGCTAAAATGCAATACTGAGGTCACCAAACCGGACCCTGTCAGTGCCTCTGCTGCACCTAGAAATTCAGTGTTTTTGCCTCAGTGACTGCCGAAGCTGTGTTCATCAAACTGACTTTGAGACATTTTCATTTTAAACACAGTTTTTGCGTACAGTCAACAGTTCACTGTGAGTCTCCTTAAATAGTTGCTCTGTAAGGTTCTCTCAGGATGCAATAGCAATTTTCTCCTTTATTCACTCAAGAAAACATCCACAACTGAATTTTATGCAGGAATCATGTTCACTTACATGCCAGTAACCTGCTATCATTGCCTGTCCGTTGATGTGTTTTGTCCTATAGTTTCACGTGGTATGTTAAGAATTGTATTTACTAGGGATGTCCCATTCCGATCACTTGGTTTTCAGCTGATCCGGTATCGGGTGAAAAAGATCGGTTTTATTATTTTCGGAACATTTAAAGGTCACAAAACTACAAAATAATCTAAATGTGCAAATATCTTGCCAAATAGAACAATAGTAGCTTAGTTTGATATTACACGATGTTATTTATGTATTTTTTTTTGTAGCGATGTAATTAACGTGACACAGTGACACAGAAACGTCTCCTCCACTGCGCATAGGTCTGACGCACAGCGGTGGGTTTTTCTTCATAGGGACAGGCAAGCCAAAAGATTAACTCGTTAAATAAGTCTGCCTTGCATGATAAAAAAGAAGGCTCCTGTTAAACGGCATCATTCCCCGCTGGTTGCATATAACGAAGTCATAAATCAATAGTGTCCTTTGTAGATGAGATAAATCCCCAAACATGCGTGGGCACTTCATTTTAGGCTGCATAATTGTTCAAATAACGTTCTGAATGTATTACCATTAAATCAAATCTTTAACAGAGAAATCCCTCATTCTATGGTACTGCTTATATGGGCCATTTAACCAAATTGGTGCCGTTTGCGTCCCCAGGCAATTACATGAAAATACATTTTTATAAAGCGTCCTGCACATTGATATGTATTGTGTTTAAAGTTAACATTCAAATTAGCGTAAATGTCATGGCTAAAACCGACTAAGAGTTTCAGTACAAAAAACTGAAATGGTAAAACAAGTTCTGAGATGAAGCAATGCACATTCACTTGTTCAATATGTGGATCATAAAATTTTGTGCTCAAAAAGAGGAAAAAATCTTGAACTTTGAGTTTATTTTGAGAGTATTACAAAAAGAAATTGGCACTGATTCGGTGGAATGGCCCATACAATATAAATATATACAATAACATAACATACACGTTGATGTATGTGTATTTCCATATTAATTTTGAGAATAATCAGATGCACATTCTTTTTTTCTTAATGCATTGCCAAGGGACTCGGTATCCGCACGTACTGAAAACCGAAGACTCGAAAACGGGTTCCAAAAAGCGTGATCGGGACGTCACTAGTATTTACTCTTTAGCTGTAACAAATAAAAGGAGGTACATGCTCCAATATTTATTATGACATGCTCTGCATATTCTGAAGGGACCGTTTTAAAAAATGTATTTATTTTTTTTGCCAAGATAAAACCAAATTCATTTTCTGCAGCAATTTTGTTTTTTCTTAGACATAGATGACGTCCGCAAAAGACGACCCGGTCATTTAGAGGCCACTGTGGACTGGTTCAGGAAATATAAGGTTCCAGATGGGAAACCTGAGAACCAGTTCGGATTCAATGCTCAGTTTCAAGATAAGGTATGAAAACTGATTTAATAGAAACACTTATAAAAACCTGGTTATATTGAGGCTGTGTGTTGTTGTCGTAAGGACTTTGCTGTGGAGATAATCAAGTCCACACATGAGCACTGGAGGGCACTAGTACAGAAACAGACAAATAGTGGCGGGATTGAATGGTAAGATGGCAAAGGGCTGAATTTAGAGCCTCTTTTTTTTTCTTTTTTTTTTTTTTTTAAATGAAATCCATGTCTGTTTTTTGCTTTTCAGTAAAAACGTATCATGCTCTGGCAGTCCTTTCAAATGCAACACAAAAGAGGCCAGAGATGTGATTCAGTCGGTGAGACTTTATATATGCTTTCCATAGTAATGATTAATGATTGCTATCAGAAAAGTGGCAGAGCAACTGTAAGTCACTGATATTTGTCTTTTTTTTTTTTCAATCCAACTTTTATTTACACAGGCCCCTGCACTTGGTTGCGGGCAAAGTGTTCCGTCAGAGGGTAGGTAGATCATGACTTATTTGAGTTGTTATACTCCCCCACGCACATGTAATGCCTTTCTGTATTTCTACCTGCACAGTGGACAAGTGGCACTTTGTTTGAGTGATTGGGAAACCCAAATGACATCATGGATGCAAACAATCTTCATTGGTATCAAATGTGTTTCATTTTTTCTTCGCAGTATCAGGAATTTATGGTAAGGATTGATTGTCATCTCTTTAAAATGCCATGTTTGCTGTTCATTAAAGCTAAGTATAACATATTCTACATTTTTGATGTCATAAGCTAGCAAAATGTTATTTGTATTCATTATGAAGCCATGTTCAGTGTCCAATCAGAGATGAGATATGTTTTGACTGACATGTCATTTCCTTTTATTGTAATCAGCCATTATTAGTAATCACAGAGATAGCGGTCTTTTTCCTTGAGGTCTCTAGTTATATGCTTTACTGTAAATTGTTATGTTTTGATGGTTTCTTGACACATCAAAGGCTTTCAATATCAGCACTAAACACTCATTTGTGTGAATAAATCTATTGATTGATGTGAATGTAGCATGTTTTCCTTTTAGACCATTAAAGGAGCATACACACAAATATTTGAAACTAGGGATTTTATAATGGTAAAATTGATATTTTTATACAAGTCAAATATCTTTAAATAAATATAAATTTATTGGAGGGAAAAAAACACCCACACCTTGGCAATATCAGCAATGGTATAATAACAGATTTGAAATAAACTGCATTCAGTACATTGCCATACAGCTTAATACCTATCCTTAACCCAATTTTTGGAGCATACCAAGCTTCAGGAGAACAAGGTAAGCCTTGAGAAATAAAACAGGAAATAAGTGACTTTTAGTGTCAGCCTGCAAAAAGAAATAAAAAATATTAACTACTAGCTGTTTGAGCCAAGTACATGCAGTACTCTTGTTATACCCAGAAAGTCATTCAAGTAATGCTGACACATAACTTCAAGTATGGTGCTGCTTTTTTTTTTTTTTTAATTTTCTTTTTTTCCTTTTTTTTTTTTATACCCGCTAAATCTGTTGAATTTCACCACAACCTGCTACTGTTGCTGGGCTCTGTACAATGAACACATAATGACTATGGATTTTACAAAATCAAAAATATAATTGTTTGTCAAGCTAACAGTAAACATTATGTGACAGAGTATACTATTTACAAAGACTTCCTGGAAAATGTATGTTTTCATTGAGATTTGATAATTCGTGGGTCAGTTTGCCTTGACGAGAACCTGTCAACTTCAAGTTCTGAAAAATTCATTTTTGATATTCACTGTACAATGTGACAAACTCATTTACACCCCGTTTTAAATAAAACATTTAGTACTTTATTACATATACATTTTCTTCCTGAAAAAAATTTGAAGTGCTTTCAGAAAACGAATTTGTTATAAGATTGGGTGAATTGTTACTATAACGTTACAGTCATTCCGTTATATATCAAATTAATTAAAAAATAAAGAGGAAAAATCATACAATTGCTTAGTGGTTATAAATAAATTGAGCTATACACAGGCACAAAGACGATACTCATTGCCTTGATCTTGCCCCGTAGCCAAAGCAAATAAATTGCCCTTAATTTATTCAATATCATACTTTCCCTTTAGTCACATCAGTGCATATACGTTGTGTTCATTTGAGGAAAAAAAAAAACACCATCTTACTATCTAAACCCCCCCACCCCCCCCAAAAAAATTGAACCTTTTTTTTTTCCTCTGAAAAAAAATCTGTGTGACGTATTTTAGAAAAGTTGAACTGGGACACAAACTGCAATGGCATGTCCCTGAATGAGGAAAAAGAGAACACAAATGCAGGCAATAATGTACATTTTCTTTTTAAATGTCCCTGATTTTACAGTAACATTAGTTAATCAAATGTTGTAGCAGTTAGGTAAGAAAGTAAGAAATTAACTTTTCCGCCTTTTAGGTGGCATGCAGTTAAACTGTAACCAAAAATATTTAAACAAAGAAATATATGATATATTTTTTCTCCTATTGCCAAACTGGTTTTGAGGTATATGACTGGTTGGTACTGTACATTATTTAACAGCCTTCTTCTCACTGCCTAAAGAGTCTCACATTGTATATTTTAACAGGTTCAATAGCACCCTAGGAAACAAGATCCATGAGAACACAAGGAAAAACAATGAATTAGGCTTTGCGCATTCTTTACAACAAACACAACTTATAACAGTAATTCCAAAAAGGGAATTTAAGTTACTGTACACATCTCACCTGTTTATCTTACAATTAGATTACAATAATCAAAGAACAAACCCACAGCAAGCCAGCTGCCCTCTGACACCAAGCTTACCCTGTCCCATGCTCCTCAGTGTATAAAATGCACGTCAATTAAGCACCACAGACATACAACTACACTTAATTTTCACAATTCAGGCTCTCTCATGAACCTGCTGAAAGGAACATTTTTGCTGACAGTTAAACTGGAAAACCTTGGATAACAAAAAGCTTTTTTTCTCCTCCTTAAAATGTTAAAATAGCACCATTTGAATGGCTCGATGTATAGAATATTATAGTAAGTAGTGAAAGAAGCACCAACACAGAAGTGTTCTGAAGAACATTTTTTTGCAGGAGTTCTAAAAAATATTGTGTTGTATTACATTGGGGATGCTTGGAACACATTTTTAATTTATTGTTACATCTATTTTTTTCTCATAAGTTTTATAATCATGAAGTGCTCAAGATACACAGAAACTCCCAACGTTTTTGATGCTAATGATTTCAAATAATTCCCATTATTTCCTGTTGAATTATTTCATCTGTCGTATCAATTACGGTATCAAGGCATTTTTAAAAAGACATATCATAAGCACCTTAAAGTTGTCATTTTCAAATTCGGCATTCTATGCCATGGTGAATTATTCAAAATATAAAATAAAGCCACCAAAGATTAAGCTTTTTTTCCAGTTAAAAAAAAAAAATGTAGGTCTGTGTGTACAATTGAGAGCACCAGATGTTTTAACAGTGTGTATCTTGCAAAAGTCGCAAAACAAAAATAAATACATCCATAGCAGGGTCAACAAGTAAAGCTCAGTTGTTAAAAATGTAAAACACCTGAACAGGTTAGGAGTGTTTTTATGAGGCCAGTGCTGCAGTTGGTCAGAGCATAAATAAAGCACCTTCATTTTTTTTCTTGAGGGTATTTTAAGCAAAGTGACTATAAGGTCCTGTGACCTTAGTGAAGGCATACGGAGATGTACTGACGTAGGTGTTGGTTGTGCACGATGATGAGCCCTCAATGAGTGCCTTTATAAAACGCTTATAAGGCGGCTCTCCAAGAGATTCTGATGGCTCTGGATGCTCACGCTTTGTCCCCTTCTTGTTGCCCTTGCCTGGTGTCCCCTCACCACCATTTCTCTCTGCATCTTCCTCTTTTTCTCGAGCTTTTTCTGCCATCTTTGCTTCCCACATGGCCAGACCATGCTTAGCCTCATTCAAATTTTTGTGCTGGTAGAAGACCAAGGATATGCGTTTTGGGTGATGACGGTCCGGATTTTTAAGAGGCGTTGTGGCGTGGAGCTCCCGTTTAGCGCATTCAATGAGGACCGAGCCATGGCTCGGTGCCACTGCCACTCCACCAATGTCAGGGTCCAAGAAGTTGTGCTCATTGTCTGACCAAATCTCTGGCTTTTGTGGGGTTGTGGGTCTCTGTGGGGCTCCAGGCTCTTGTTTAATACCAGTCACCATGGGACTACCGTTAAGCAGACCCAATCCCGTCTGTGTTTCTGGGTTTAAACACCCACCACTTAACTGAGCTCCAAGCATGTTTGGGTTAGCAATACCCATTTCTTGCTTAATTTGCATATGGAATGGTTGTTGGCTTGGGGGGAACATTTGAGGACTCCCAAAGTATGGATTTGGGGATCTTCCAAACTGATTGCCATTACTCCCAGCAGCTGTATAATCTCGAACTCTGTGGGCAGAGGGTGTTCTTGAAAGGGGGTCCATGAAATGTGGGTCTGTGACTCCATTAGGACTCCAGTGACTGAAAGCTCTCATGGGATGAACTGGCCTCATGGTGCATGTATTATAGCCATTGACTTGTAAACCATGATCAGCATAATTTTGCGGATAATTGAGCTCATAACGCTGATGTGCTGCGTACTGCTGCTCAGAGTACAACACTTGCCTTTGTTGTTGATACATGTCCAGTTGCTTTTGGTTTGAAGCATAGTATGGATGGTAGTTATCAAGAGGTATGCCTCCATTACACTGATTAACAGGGTATGAATGTTTAGATCCATCAATGAACGAGTTGGGTGCATGGACCGGGGAAGGATAAGGGTTTGCTGGTGTTGTGGGTTGATGATGAAACATGCTCCCTGGCTTTGAAGTGCTTGGGAAAGATCCTGGGTAGCCAGGAAACCTGGGATATTTGGCAGCATTTGGTGCACCGGGATAAGAGGTAAGAATGTTTTCATGCTGTTGGTGCTGTGGGTGCAGAGAATGGATTCCAAGGGGTCCCGCCACTTGATCTGGATGTTGCGAGGCTCCCATAGCACCTGGAATAAATTCCAATAATGAGCAGATTGAAAGACAAAGTCACAAATGGATACAATTTAGTTTTGTGTAACAAGTCTTGTCAAAAATGACTCAAGTGAAATTAGTTTTACCTTGCACTGGTGTGCTTAGAGAGGTGTTTTCACAAGTCGCAGTTCTTGTCTTCGATGGGGTAACTTTCTCTGCCTTATCATGAGAGTTGTCTAACATGGTGTTCTTGATAGCAGCTGCTTTCTTAGACTCCAGCTTCTTTTGGCGACATGACTTTGCAGGCTCGGCAAGCATGCGCACCTGGCGGCGGAAGGCACTGAGGGCTTGAATAGCACCCGATTTGATTTTTTCCTGCTGACCCTCCTCGCTGCCATATTCATCCGTGTTAGCAACTTTATACAGTGGTAGGACATGGAGCTGCTCATCCTCTGGTATCTTTCCAATTTCTCTATTGTCTTCCCTTGTTAACGTGCATACCTGCAAAAACAGATTGATTTAGCACATTCGTGAAAGGGTTTTAAGATATTTTGACGTTTCGTTTTCCTGCGCCAAATACAACAAACCTAGAAAAACAGGTTTAACTTACCACAGTGCTGCCTCCTTGCATGTTGTGGACGTCTCTATGAGCATGAGCACAGAAGTCCATACAAGCAGTTACCCCAGAGAAGGGACGCCCCTCTTTAAACCCCAGACGACAATCAGGTGCTCTGTGTTCATGTTCCACCTGTTTACAGGAACACACAAATTTTACTCAGAGAGACTCTTTGGAAAGTATTGTCTTTACTTATACAGTATATGTGCAGTTATGCCAACCGCAGTTAACTACACATGGGCGCTAGAGAGCAGACCTCCTCCTCTGTGCCATGTAGTAATTTATTTATTAATTAGACTGTTTCTTGATGCTGTTAACAAGCCTCAACTTTAGTCAAGGGAATGGTATTAATCCACTCAACTGTATACTGCAAAGTCATCTCTGAAAAAGTTAGAGGAATCGGGCGCAAGTGCTCACAATGCTAGTGATAGGATTAGCGATAGCACGAGCCAGACATCATGTGTAGAAATGGACAGTCTACTGCTGATGTGGGGAAAAACAACTTCTAACAAGATCCTCAACCATGTCAATGAAAGGTTTGACAAGCTGGATTTGATACTTCAAGTGGTACAAAAGACCCAACAAGAATTACTTGTAAAAGTGGACACAATTGAGAAAAAGGTTGTGGACCAGGAGAGCCGTTTGAGCAGCCTTCAGCAAGCTCTGACTACCTTGACAAGAGCGAATAGCATACTTAAGCTAAAGGTTGATATTCTCAAAGAGCACTGTCGTCGTAATAATATAATAATCGGCATTCTAGAAAGAGGAGAGCGTTAAACCATCAACATTGATTCAACATTGAGGGATGACAACTTCCAAGCCCCGATTGTGATTGATCAGGCACACAGTACCCTGCAGAGGGTACTAAGCCCGAGGCTATTATGGCCCGGGTTGACTTCTACAGGGAGAAGGAGCTCATACTGCATCCCAGCCGGCGTCAACACTTGGAATATAAAGGCAACTAAGTTTGAATTTTTCCTAACAACATAGCAGTCGTGATGCGACAGTGACGAGACTTCAGTGAGGTCCTAGCTTTATCGTCGACTTATCGTCGAATACAATAAGATACAATAGACCGTCTTCGGAAAAGACAGTCTTTTCCAAAACTTGATATCACCATCCTCGTTCACATTTCTATTGCTTCCTCCAAATGAGTTTTTTTGTGCAGGATAATTTTCGGAATTCACAGCCAAACCATCAAGCAACGTTTTAATGATTTGTTCTTGAAATTACTTTTAAAGTTCTTAAATATACATGTAAAACAGTGAAGTTCTCAATTAATTATAGACAATTATTAACTTTTTCATTGCGGCAAATGGCCTATGTGAAGTATCCTTTTAAGTTTGCCACGGATGCCGTTGAGAAATTAATGAATTGAAAATCCCTACAAGCTCCATGCTTCAAGAGATGGCGAAATCAAATGACTCATATAAGGAGATTCGTTTTGACGAAAAATAATTTTGAGCATTTTACAAAATTTTGGGAACCTTTCTTGACACTGTTCGATCACACAGTGACGAATTAGTCTTATAAGCTCTGCCGCTTTAATGACATGATGACAATCTACCTGTTATTGTTGTTTTTAGTTTCTTTTTCAGTATTTTTGTTGTGTTTTGATTCCTTGTCTTTGTGTTGTTATATTGGGAAAAATAAACTCCCCAAATTTATTTGTGGCAGCTGGAGTGCAACGATGGTTAGTTGTCTTGCTTAATAATTGTTCATTCATTTTAATTGGCTACAAATTGCTCAATGTCCTCACCTGGTTTCCATAAGCTTCAGGTGCCATATTTTTATACAAGGGACCTAGTAAGGTGGCCAGACGTTGAAAGTTTTGCTCGAGTCTCTCTTCCTAAAAGACAAATATTGCCATTGTTAAATTGACATTATTGAATAAAATATACATTTAAAATGTAATATTGGAACATCGGTGATAAGTACACATATCAGTGGAGAATACCTCTCTGACATCATCTCCTTGTAGTTTAAATTTTCTTGGAATTTTACTTCTGGCAAATTTGCAGCCATTGTAGTACATGCTCCATGAGCAACCAAAGGAGAATGATGCTCCACATGCATCTGGATTTAATCCCTGACACGCACAGGTCCTCCTAAAAGGGAATAATGAGAGTTTGAGGTTCTCATGCCCATTAAGTGCTAGCACAATCGGAAACAGGTTGAATATCACTAGCTTTTTCCTGTTGTTTTCAAGACAAGCACACAATGTAATGCAAAAATTAGTACATATTTGGAAATACAGGGTGTCCTTAAATTCACTATACACTTGTTTTTTTTTTCTATTATATTTCATCTTTGAATTAGAGAGACGTGAGGCCATTAGCCTTGGACATCTTAGAATTTGTAGTTTTTGTAAGCCTATAATTCCTCAATTTACAAAATTGTAATATAGACCCCAAGCAAAATATGTTTTGGTTCCTGACTCTAGTTCAGCGCCAGATTGAGAAGCTTTGTGGTTGTCACACTGTTCCAAAGTGTAGTACAATTTACACTATCCATGGCAAATTTCTTGTATACAGAATTTGTTCATGACAAACCATGAACAGGGTATCCGGAGAGTTGTACTGGTACTCAGTAAAAACAAAAACCTTGGTTAAGCGGATACCTAGGGGAGTGATAAAGCCTTACCCATACGAACTTCAGCTTCTTCTGAGTCTTCAACCTTAGGTCTTTACAGGTAAAGCTTTATCACTCTTAAGAAGCATCCAATGAATTGAGCTTTTGTGGATTCGGTGTCCTAGTGCAGCCCCCTGGATACTTCCCTGGCTTTGCACGAAGACTTACTCTAGGAATTAGGTGTTTTCATCAGTAGTGTTGTTAGCAGGCCTACCATTGCGTGGTTTGTAAAGAACAACTCCTGTTATGAGAAATCTGCCATAGATAGCGTAAATATCACTATGCATTGGAGCAGTGTGATGGCAGTTAAGCTTTCAAACTGGCGCTGAACAGCAGTTGAGGACAGTAAAACCTCATGCCGTTAATTTTACAATTATGCTTCCAGTGTCAATCGGCAAGCCATAGGCAAAGGAATGATTTGCCTACAAAAACTGTAAAGCCTTAGACATAAAATGCTGATGGCCTCAACTCTGTCCGAACGCTACATGAGGTGAAATAGAAAAATGTTAGTGCGTTATGACTTTTGGGGCACCCTTTATGTATTTTTGTTTCTGCTTTGTTGTCACTTACTCTTCATTGAGAGCACATCTTCTTTGGGTGAGGGCTCCATGCTTTGTTAGAGTTTCACTTAGCTCGAGGTAGAGTTTGTCAGCTAGGCTGGGTTGGATGCCTTCCCAGACCAGGATTGCCACGATTATGCAGGCTGTCTCACATTTGTGTCCAGTGCGTTCTCGAACCAACACCAGTAGCTTTTCTTCTACACTGGCTCGGCGGATCACCTGAATTGTGATGAATATAATAATTTATTACACATATTTTAAGGCTTCCCATTTTCTGCAGAAGAATTGCGTTGAGACTAAGACAACAAATATAGTGCCTACCCATTTTGCTATAGGGCA
Organism: Filicampus tigris; assembly: GCF_054856515.1. Lineage (NCBI taxonomy): Eukaryota > Metazoa > Chordata > Actinopteri > Syngnathiformes > Syngnathidae > Filicampus > Filicampus tigris. Next base: position 19,190,832 of record NC_141222.1, read on the forward strand.
CCCCTGTGTGCTTTTTCCTTCCTTGCCGGTATATACCACTTTTTCTATCCTGATGGTTTGACCATTTAAGCCAGACCTTGGAATGAAATAGATATTAAAGTGCTTACAATCAAAGAGTACCTCGTAATTATACAGCAGATTCCTCTGTAAAAGTGTTGTTTACCTTCTCTCCATCTCGTCCCGTATACCAGCAACAGTTGGCGCAGATCCCAGATGAGTATAGTATGGGCCCTCATCCTTCTCACTGATTTGTTCTAAATAAAGGGACGTTTTAGTAGTTATACACCACTTAATCAGAAATGTAACCAACAACAGGTAACTCACCAACACAGTGGCAGGATGCAATGTCATATTGTGTTTTGATAGGTGTATCAAGTAGACTTTTTATCGGGGTATCCAATAGTTTCATTGGGGAATCCATGAACCTCTGTAGGAGTTGCTCTTTCCTGGGCGTGGAGTCAGGTGTTCTTTTTAAAGCTGTCATGGCCATAGCAGCTCCTGATGCTTCCACTTTACACATATCAGTGTTGGTTGACAGAATTGTGACAGGCCCAGAAGATTCCACTTTGACTTTATGTGAATTCATGACAAACGATTTCTTCTCAAACACAGGGGACAGTTGGTACTGTTTTAGACTTTGTTCCATGGAGGCCAGGATATTGTTCTGCCTAGTATTCTCACACACAGACTGTTGAGTCTCCTGCTTGATTTGCAATCCACCGAGTTGCTGCTGTGAACTAGGCAAATTCAATATGGGTCCATTTTCAGTCTTTATATTTGTGAGGCCAATTTTGCTATCCCTGGTGTTTTGTGTAGAATGGGGAGGGCCCTGTCTCTCCTGCCTTTGTAATAGATGCATACGTAGAGCTTCATGCTTCTGGAGGTCTCCGTGGGGAAGTGGCGATCCCGGGTGACATCCCCTTTGGAACTGAGAACATGCCTTCAGCTGGTGTTCAGTCTTGGGATACCTATGCATTGATATCTGTTGGTTCAATGTACCTTGTGGCAAACAAGGTTGTGACTGTGTCGAATTATGAGAGAAGTCCTTATTGTTAGGTGGGGGGAAGTTATTGGGTCGCTGCAGTTGAAAGTGTCTGGAATCACCGCTGCCTGAGTTTGGAGAAAATGATCTTTGACGTTGTATATGAATACCTGTTGTGTTTTTGGAGTATAAATGACTGCTGGGCTGTGCAGGGTTGTTTTTGTGTTGCTGGTTAAGTTGAACTTGACTTGGCTGAGGCTGACTGTGTGGTCTGTAAATGGGAGACTTAAGTTGTTGTTCTTCAAATTGCGGCGGGTGGGACAGTGGACGTGGAAGATTACAGTGCTGCTGTTGCTGTGTTGTGAAAAATTCAGGCGACAATGTGTCCTGTAGTTCAGGGTTGTCATGTAAGTGCTTTGACTGCATGGGGGTGTGATAATACCCCCCGACCTGTTGATCGTGCTTTGTCTGTTGTTGAGGCTGCTGCATTAAACTTGTGTTAGAATTTGATTGCTGCCACTTCAAATCATTGTTGTTAGGGGCTGAAGCGCAATGTGGTTGGGCTAAGAGAGTAATTTGTTGTTCCTGTATGCTGTTAGACCCCTGAATGTTTTCCTTAAACATTCCAGGTGACTCAAACCTTTGTACAGGGTTTGCCTCCAAAATCCGACCATGAACCTGGAGGCTACGTCTCTGTTGGTCTGACAGAGCCTTGGCAGCGAACCCTCTCTTTTCCTGCTCTCCCTGGGATGACATTCGACTTGTCTGATGCTTTAAAGGGTTCTGTTCCATCCAGCTGCCCTGATGGAGAGTTGAACACAAGTTGCCTGTCTGCTGTATTGTGTTATCTAGACTATTTTCTAATCCAGCTGCCTGAATTCTCTGCTGTGTATTGGGTCCCTTGGTGCCCATGCTGTCATCTCCATGTATGTTTCCAACGTTTTGCTGGAAAGTCTTGGGTTGAATCTCAAAGTGCTGAGCAGGACCAGACCCCGATTTCCCACATTGCACCATGTTCTGTATTCCAGAGTCGGGTGATGATCCATATTTCAGCAACGCAGCATCAGTTGTCTGTAGAGTATTGAGCTCCTTAAAATTGTTGTGATCAAAAGTCTGGTTGGCATTCTCATACGTTTGTAGGGAATTTTGTAGAGAATTTGTGTCATTGGGATAGCACCGTGGGCCATTTTTATGTTGTTGCAAGGAGTTGGCGATATTTGATGATTGAACTACGCCAGGGAGCTGATCAAGAGATCTTTCGTGGTGAGAGCAAGATGGTGGCAGCTGTTGGTGCTGTTGTTTTTTCTGCTGGTAATCTGATTCATGATGGTTCGAGTATCCATTCACAATATAGTTTACGGAGTCAAAATTGTTGACTCCCTCAGTGATACCAGATGTCTCAGGCTGTCGTTGCAATTTGAGCATCTGAGTTGAATTGGGGAATTCTGAAGTCAAAGTGGAAGGCATACAATCTTCACCGGGTAGTTTTTTAGTTAGAGAACCATTCATAGCATCTTGTGTCCCAGACCTCTGTGGGGCAATTGATACTTGCTCAGGATAATATTGGGACAAAGTTTTCTCTAATAGATCACCTGGTGTACTTTCTATTGTAGAGGTCGTGAGTACAGCACCATTAATTGAAATTTGTTTATTTCTTGGCAGTGCAAAATTATCTCCATTAGGAATTGTACAATTACTGTTATCTAATTTTATCTCTGCCTGAACATTGCATTCAAATTCTGTACTTTTTATCAATCCAGAAATCTCAGAATCTGCTTTAAATTTCTTTGGCTGGCTTGCCATGAATGACTGTTCAGCGAGTACGTGCTTGAAATCTCCATTCATCAACTCTTCATTCATCATAAAGGATCCCTGATCCAACAGCCCCTGTACTGACCCAGGTTCATTGCAGGTTTCATTTTGCCTTTTCATAGAGCTGGCCTCTGTGCTGGGCTTATAATTGTTCCAGTTTCTGTCACCAGTAATTTGGAGTGGATCTCCATCTGAAAAGGTCCCTCCATTCTGGAGTTTGTTCGAGATGTTATGGGTCGTGGCAATTTTCTTTAATGTCAAACTTTCTTCCTTCTCATGTCTGGGCTGGTCTGTTTCCATCTGGCCTGCTCAGAGTCCATTCACAGGCTGCCCTTTCTTCGTCCTACAAAACAAATGTAACAAAAAAACAATTAGCAATGTACATGTATTTTTCTTCACGCAGTTCTGTTTTCTTACTCAGCAGGCTTTTCAGTTGAATGTATTATCCATCATCCATTCATTATCCGAACGGCTTATCCCTACACAATATCAAAATTAATTATTGAAAGAAAGTCATGCTCATCAAAGATGATCATGTACCCAGATGGTAAGCAACAGTTTGTTTTTGAGGCCTTTGTTAGCAATACACTATCTTTTACATGTTTGATGGTCTCTAATGCTCCAAACAAGACAAACCTATACCAGAAGGTTTATCTTAAATTGCTCGCTGATATTAGTGTCTGATAATAGTGCCATATATTCAAAGTGATGTATGGAAAATAAGATTACTACACAGGGTTAAGAGAGTTCATAGTTTCATTTTTGCATTCCTTGCCAAACATGTTTTACATGATTTCTTAGCAAACAAGTGATTACTTATACAGTACACAATTTGAGTTTCAGATATTCAGTTTAATTTATTTTAGAACATTCATACAGAGGCAAACGGAACAACAGAGAGTGCAGCTGAGACGCGTTAGACAGTCCTTTTAGAGCATTTCAATAAAATGTTTAGTGATAGGAATTACATAGAGCTCATCAATGGGAGAAAAGTTGTGCACTGTGTTGATGATTTAAACTGATATTTTGACAAAATACCCCCCTTTATCATTTATAAGCATGAGTACAACCAAGCAGAGCCTTGTTTCACAAAATTGCGAGTCGTTCACCATTTGGCACATTGGCTGGTGTGAGGGGAAAGTATAAAAAATACTGGCAAATTGAGGCACGTTTTATTCATTATGATTATAAGCGTCATTATTAGACCTGACAATCACATCTGAAACCATTTTACATCTGCTTACAATTCTACAATTGAACTCAAGCTCCACAAACCTTTTTAAAATCTTGCTATCCACAAAAAAGTGCATTAGGGCCACAAATCCCCTTGGTGCTTTTTTTTAAGACCATCTGTGAGCTAAAATGCACAAAACATAATGAACCAAAGTAGATAGAGAGTGATATTATTTAGGGTAAAGATAGCTCACTTTCTGAGCATTTCCTAGATCATGCATACAAAAAACTGCACAGGACCCAACACCTTCACTTTGACATCACCAGCGTACCCTCCCACTTTTTCAGACCACAAACTCGCCGCCCCACCCAACAGCCCCCCTGCCGCCAAGAGGCACACACTGGAGCAGGGGTTCCCGCGGCGGCAGGTGACAGTCTTAAACACTTGGCCACGGCTGCCAAAATGAAATGGAACTTGGACTGCGATCAGTCCAAGCCATGATACGAACCTCTTGTGTACTGGCCAACCTGCTCTACCAACTGAGCCACAGCTGACCTTATAAGCAGGTTTTGCTATTTGCCGACCAGTCGGTCCCTATCCTCCATGAATAACGGGGGTCTAGTGTACATCACTATTATAAACCCACTAATAACAACAATCATCTGTCTCTAAACTGTTCAGTAATAATGATTTCTGAAAAAAAAAACAGCCATTATTTTTGTGAAGATTTCCCCCCCATAATGTTTAAACTTTTTAAATAAAGATATTTCTTAAACTTTGCAATTAGGTAACTGAATGACTACTACCTAATGCTGTGTGACTATCCCTTTGTTTTGTCTGGTGCTCTGTAAATCAGCAACTAAGTCAAGAGGTTAACACCGGGCTGCTATGAGTGCAGCTCCATTCCTTTGGGACTCTCCGCGGTTTACAAAGAACCAAGCGGAGCCAAGCAGCTTGTCACAATTGGATACACCCACTCTGACAACAAAAAAAATAATCTTTGTGAACCTAGGACAAAGCCATAGATCCCAGCTGAATGTAGGCCTGTTTGCACACATGCATACAAACACATGCAATGGCAAGGCGCACAGAATGTCCCAAATTGACTATACTGTAATTACTTTAAGACATTTATTGTATTGGAACTGAGGGTTGGATACAACCTCTTGATTTTGTAAAACAATGATAGTTGGCGATTTAAAAATAAAAAAAATTAAAAAATCCTGTTGGACTGTATGACTTTAAACAAAAGTTTTTTCTTTCTGTCTTTTGTTTTTTTTTGTGTTATGATATGTTTTGGCTTTCTCTCTAGCAGCATCTGTTTTTCCACAAGAAACATGTACACACAATTTTATGTTTCATGACTCAACTTGGCGTGTATGGAGCTGTTTGTCTCCAGAAGTCAGTGTGGTATAATTGCACATCAGGTTGCTCTGGACTACTATTTGTCATGCCTCCAGATCACTCTTGTTTTAAGCCTGTCATCTTGCCTGTGCAGTTTGAACATGTCCTTTTAAGCGCTGTTCTCCAAAAATCGACTTTACATTGCCAGTTTTAAAGCATTGATACTGAATACCAATATACCTACAGAGTAATTGAACATTTTATTAACATAGGAAGTATTCTTTTTTTTAAACAAAATGAAAATGTTTTTTCCCCATTGATTTCAAACATTTTTATTCAACAAATGTAGAACAATAGAAAATAACACAGTGAACTACTAAAGATGGACCCCTCAGAAAAAATGAATAAAATGCCTTAAAATGCAAACATAATTTTGAAGTCATGATCCTGCATAGAGCGTTAAAATCATAGCTACTTGCAAATATATCAAAATCTGACACGATCGGTTGCTGATTTCGTCCGGTGTGTGCACAGCTAATTAATTGTGGCTGAACGGCTAATGCTTACGTGGGTAGGGTGTGTAATTACAGCTCGCACTTGAATGCTTTTCACTTCATCCCTCAGGTGCTACTTGTTCGAATGATTTGTCAGGTTTGTTGTATTGCCTTGTTTTTGACGAGATACCTAGCACAACAACTTCATTCACTCCCTGTCGCTCTAGAGATACTGCCACACAAGCGATGGTAAGGAACTTCTCTTGTCAAAATAGCTTCATCTTCGGAAGATAACTCCAAATCACGGCTGCACATTTAGCTGCACGTTTGGTTATTTGTACTATTATTTCATGATTACTGCTTCTTCTTTCTTTAAACTTAGGATTCTGTTTACTTTAACTTGCAAACCCAACGTGCAAACCCAACGTAAGAAGGAAAAGCTGGATTCCGATTGGCTTTTATGCACATTTCTGCCGTAAGGTTGGACTCTTGGCCAGTGTGATGTTAAAACAGACAATCTCCTTAACAGTAATGTACCAAATCTGTACACCAAAACCCCCCAAAACTAATCTATTTGTTAATGAGGCTAGCTTGGAAAGAAATACCAATTTAATGACATGTCCTGCTCTGAGGTAGTTAGTTCTGGCTCTCAAAAAGTATAGTTTCATTCCCTACTACAATATATTGCACTGGACCCACATCGTGTTTTTTTTGTTTTTTTTCTCCCCAGACTAGGTGAAATATGAGTGTCCATAGTTGATGCCATCTATTTGCATGTGACATTCACCCCTCACAACAGCTGCTAGGAGATGCAAGTTCCTATCATTCAGGTTGAGACCTTGGCAGCAAGGCTAAAGAGCACTCCTGTAAAAGAAAATACGTGACAATATAGACTAGCGCAATAAATCAAATGCTTGCCAAGCCTCCTTGCTGTTTTTTTTTTTTTTTTTTTTTAGCATAGTCTATAAATATCTATCAGAATTTGCTATACTTCCATTAAGGAGATTATTCATTGTGTCATCTGATTAGAGACAATATTCTGTCCTGATTCAGGTTGCTGGTTAGAGTGTGAAATCTTATCCTTAGCTACTCCAATTGTAATTAGGTCAGATTATTTGCATCGCGGAGTGTTTTAAATTCATCCCCTAACTATAGAGATGGATTGTGCAAACCACACAACCTATGACAACATTTACACAACTTGGCATTCCAGCTGACTATGCAAACTTTTATCTCTACTCACTCCCTTTTCCCCCCAGTTGCACCAGATGGTCGCTTGTATTTTTTTTTTATTTTAATTTTTATGAGCCATGTGGTGATTGGCAATATGTGACTACAAAAATTGACAATATCGACTACGTTGTATGGACCATGACAGTATAGACTCTGTTGTATGGACCGTAGGTTCCCAAACGTTACACTCCATTTACCACTTAAAAAAATACTAAACTCTTCCAGTACCACCATCTTACCCAACAGAGGTGGGCATTTTACTTAATTTTGTTGGTCTGTCATTTGTCATCTGTCAGCGGCCAGGGGACCCCCTCCGTCATTTGTTAGTCCGTCATTTTTCGTGACGAACTGAATTTTAATGGTCAGTCCGTCAGTTAAGTCCGTCAGAAGTCCATTGGACCGTCAGTCGGTCCCCGCCAAAAAACGTCAGAAAAACGGGCGTCCGCCAGTCACAGACTAACAGTTCGTCAGTGATGGTCCGTCAGACCTGTTAGTGAGGATTACACTGATGGATGAAAACACTTTTCTGTCATTCATCAGTCCATCCTTTTTTAAAAGGTGTCACGTCAATCGTCAGCAAAACGGGCGTCCGTCAGGCTGCTGGAATGCCCACCTCTGTTAACCAACATGAATATGCACTATCTTAGGCCTAATTATTTATCAAAAACGAGAATGGTTTTATTCCTGTAGTTGAAAAAGAATTCCAAAAATAACATTTACAAAAAAATCTTCAAATTCTAATTGAATAAAGTTTAAATATTACAAGAAAGAAGACTGACAAAATTATAGGAGTGTAAGGTTGTTAATATCATGGGGAAACAACCCCCAGGTTTACAGGAATTTAATTGAAATATGAATGCTACACAAATATAGTTTTAAAAAATGTATGCCAAGAGAAAGAAAACTCAAAATGAAACAAAAATTAAGTTGTACTATTACATGATAAACATTTGTAATTTACGATAATTATGTCCAAATAATATGAGCAAAAACTCAGATCTTTGCAGGAATTAAGTCCAATTTTATGGCTTCCTAAAAACCTCTAAATTCCTTAAATATATAGTCATAATATTACGAGGAAATCCTCGTCAGTTTTTCAGGAAAATAAAAACAAAAAAAGACATGATTTTGCTCGAATATTGTTGAAATATTATAAAAAGAATACAATTGTAATATTATGGAAGAAAGACTGTTTTATAATTAAGCATGCCACTGTAACATGCAGTTTAAAATTTGCTTAAATATAGCATAATTTAAAAAATAATGATTCAGTCAAACTGTATTGCAGAATTTTTGTTTTGTTAACTACACTAAAATCAAACTTTATATCCTGACATTCCATCCAGATTAAATGCAAACTAACTGTACTTATCAATACAACTTAACTGTACTTATTGATTCTTTTGCGTACCACTAGAAGGAGCCTGCGTACTACTACTGGTACTTGTACCACACTTGCAGAATCACTAGTATAGACTGTGGAAAAGAGTCAGTTGTTTGGACTACGGTTACAACAATCCTCATCACAAAGTGCCAGTTGCCCTGATATGCCCCTACTGCTGGTCAACTGCTAGTCACGCATGTCAAGACAGATGTTCATTCATGCTCTACATCTCACCAACTTAATTGGTCCAGCCCCTCACACTTGTGATTCACGTCACATGGCACACTGTTGCAATGCTTCCAAATGTACCTCACATGGTCACTCATAACTATCGGTATGAACATATGATACTCCTCCACATATGCTAAGAAACAAAAGGCTCCTGTTTCTTGTGTCATCTCCTTAACCCTTCAAATTGATATGGGGGCGGGTTCAGAAGAAATAAATTCAATGTAGAATACTTTAAAATGAATTTGATGAAACATGATCATGTTAGTCCCAAAAGGAAAAGTACATTTGGTTAAGGTTTGTGTATTGATGTATTCTTAGCTGTGAAACAGGCAGAGGTTTTGTGTTGGAATGTTGAGAATGTTTTAGCTTGTAACTTTTTTTCTTCACTTTAAAAGACATAGACCAGGCCTCTTCTATAGGGACAATTTTGGACTTGTGTATGGTGGAAAGTAGCTACTCTCTTCTTTGTAAACCATGTTTATATGATAAGTAGGTCATAACTTGACATGTTAGGTTTTCATGCCGCTTTTCATGCCGCTCAAATGTTCTTATTTTTTTATTTTGTGGGGTGAGGGGCGGGTGGAACCAAGAATGAGCAAACGTGACTCTTCTCTGAACAACAGCAGGTCTACTTTTCCATTCTGGTACAGTAGAACACTATCTTGTTATTCTGACCTAGTTAAATGTGATGTAAGAGTATCTGGACCATATGGTAACCTGAAGAAACTGTATGACTGATGTATTCTTTTCCTCTCACATGATGGGTTATTATATAAATTAATAAAATACAAAATAAACACTGTGGGTAGATTTTACCCATTGAGGAAAAAAAAAGACTATTTTTTTGTTTTGTTTTTTTACTACAAGGAATTCTTGTTCTGCTATGTCAGGACTGAGAATAGTGAGAATGCTGTAATATTTTGCCTTACAAATATGTAGGGCAATATACATGTTCCACATCATATACAAACAGATAGATTTGCTCTATCCTCATTTTCTTCTGAAAGCCAACGAGTAAAGTTAATATATTACCCCAATCACAATGCATTGGAAATACTCTTCTGTTTGTAATTTTGTTCCCAAGAGAACTTCCTCCTCCTCCACACCAACATCACTGTTCTTTATGTTTAATGTAGAACAGATGTAGTCGACTTGGCGGGAGATTCCCCTTTTTTCTGTCTTTGTTGTCCTGCAGCTTTTTGTGTAATTGCCTTCATGTGTTTTTTTTTTTCACCTTTACTAGTCTCTTTACTTTTACTTGTCTAGTTGCCTGTTCTATTTCACTGAATACATTATATTTGAACAATACAACTTTGTTAAAATGACTTTCTATATTACTATGACTTATCTAAATTTGTATATGTATTTTTATATATTTCTATATTTAGTATCAGTACTTCCGCCAAAGAGGTTTTTCCATACCGTTTGTTTTTGTCTTAGGTCAGGTCGTTTGAATGTACTAACGAGTATAGTAATCTGAGGGACCCCAGAGAATTCTTTTGTATGGGAATAGATTTCCTTGCAAACCGAAGACTCATCCAAAAACCACATCTAACAGTACCATTCATACACGTGTCCATTACATAAACATAAAAATGCCACACAATTGGTCATGTTGGACTTTTTCCAGATGATTTTGTCAATGAAAGAACCATTATGGGTTTAAAAGTCAGTGATTTGTTAAAACTTTTATAAAAAGAATTGACATGAGTGGTTTTACTGCCTGTGAAGGGTGAGGCTGAACTGCTTGAACCTGCTGAACTGGCCAAACTGCTAACAGCCCAAGCCTTTATAAAAATAGAAATTGCAATTAATTTACTGTTGTATAAAGTTAGCAAAGTTAAAGCATTTAAAGAAAATGTAAAACCCTTATACAGTATTTTCTCTCTTTTAGACTTAGGTTTGAAGGAGACAGTTATCAATGAGGGCAAAAATTGATCTTGTGTGTTTTTTTGTTAAACTGTAAGAAAAGTTTTTTAAAAATCTGGCACCATGGCACTGTGGATGAGACTACAATGTATGAGAATCCCTTCTATCGACAATTGAATTGGCTAAAACTGTGTGTGTGTGGGGGGGGGGTCGTCGTTTTCGCATTCCTCTTTTCCAGAGCAGGTCACTTCTGATAATAAACAGCAGTTGAACCTTAGCCTATATCAAACTCTGTCAACCAATTAATCACTGATCTATCTATCATATTTAATCAGATGAAACCCTATGTTTATGAAACACTCTGTGCAAAGCATGCAGACATAAATCAAAATCCTTTTGCTTGGTCTTAAGGCTTCATTGCATGGAGACTGATTCAGACTGTGTACAACCCCTCTAGCATGCCCCCAAACCCCTCACAAAGCTGCATGTCTCCTTCCAAGCTGCTTGTCTTCTTGCCCTCAACCCCTTTGTCTGTGCAGCAGTCAATATATCTGACTAACTTGATGAACTGTGCGCGGAGAAAAGTTAATTTATTTCAGGCCACATGGTAGCCATGGTTACCATCTTATGAGAGCTCCAAAGACCATCTGGTCTGAACATTAGCCCAGCGCTCCTGACTACAGAATAGGCTGTACTGCTGTGATGTACATGTCTTATTCATACAGTATCATCAACCCTGCTACAATACACCTAAAATTACATTCATGATTACTAAAATCTGAAAATTAACATTGCTGTTGCTATTGAAAGAAAAGTGATTAAGAAGAAACCTATGTACCGCTTTATTTCAATAAATATAATGCACTGAATTCAAGTGGGAAGTCAAGTGATTCACAATTGCACCTTTTAATGTTAATGATTCTGTCCAGCCTCTTGCCTTCAAATGAAGAGCTGTGATACACTCATGGGCATTTTGTAAAACATTTCCTTCTGTTTGCATGACCAGTTTTACGCCAGCTTCAATATAAACAGGAAATAGGGTTGAACAGTAAACAGAGGCAATGGAAATATTTTATAAAGGGAAAATATCAACATGGCCCACAGCATAACAGACCTATTTCTGAGTAGACACAATGCTTAGCCTATTCGATTTTTTTTTGTTTTTTTTTTTGCTTTTTCAAAAGTCTGAGTTCATGCTGGTATGTTATAGGCAAAACTATGCAATTTCATTTTCTGAAAAAGTGTAGGCAATACTTCCAATTAAAGTGTCATCAACGAAACAAGAAAATCTAACCAAAAATACCAAAGTCTTGTGTTTATTAGAAAATGACTAAAATGAGCTACATTCAATCCTTCAATTCAATCCTTGTGTTCCAGCATCATTTCCATAGTAACCACCTCATTAAGATATGCAGACAGGCTTGAGCAGATCTGAAATTAAACCCGTCGATTATCTCACTTTAGGACGCAAAGCATTGTAGTTTTCCTTGGGCAATCCAATTCAAAAGGCACCACTTGTTGGATTGGTTCCACTTCGGAAACCTTTTTTGGGCTCAAACGCCTTGACTTTGACAGAAGTAGTCGGTGATGTCATTCAAAGGCTTTAGTTCGGTTGTTTCTGAATGCCATTTAGAACCAGCTGTCGGTCTTTTTGCTTCATGTGTGGACAACAGGGGGCCAATGGGGGACTAACCTTTTCAATGACAGCTTCTAGCAGTGCAATCCTCTATATCTGACATTTTGGAAAGGGGCAAACAGCCGACACGTGCAGTTGTTCAGGTCACTATGGGCACCATTTGAAATTGGTTACCATTACAGGAAATGCAACACACGATCAAAATTGGGTGTCAAAATTTGCCAATTAAAAGAATCGTGTATTAACAGGCTGTTCCCTAGTCATTTTAAATGTTCTTTTAGGTTCCAAGGTCCAAAAATTAGTCCCTTTTCAGAGCATTTTCATGTCGGTCCTTACGCGGGTAGTAGTACTGTACTTTAAACTTTTAACTCAAACTCCAGATAGTAGAACTCGTAAAAACATTCGAGAAAATTGTGTTAGCGAATCGTCGGAAGTCTGCATATAGGCGAGTAAACATGGTGTTTAATTTGGGATGCTTACGTAACCTCGTGCTTGCCACGTTACCGAACGCTACGATAGTGTTTGTAAACACAGCGGCCATGTGCGTGCGCTCATGCGGAGGAAGTTTTTCCGTCACTGCCCTCACTGTCTCAACCCTCAGGGTAAATATGGACATCGATACTTAATCAAGGCCTGGATCACTCACCTTGGACTGGTCACTGAAACAGAACCTCATAGCGCACTCCATTGTTTTAACTGGGCCTCATTGCACTTAGTCATCTGCTGTTATAATTATAAAGACTTTGCAGATTTTCCTATATGATAGTCACACATTCAGTTTCACTTCTTTTTATTCTGGATTATTCATCAAGCTCCCGTTTGCTGCATAGTTTATATGATACTTATAAATACTTTTTGTCATGTTTATTCGTCCTAAAGTATGCAAATGTCATGAAGCTGCAGCACGATCCCCTCGCTGATTACTTTCTGTTCTAGTGTTGCTCTGCTTCCCCATACAGCAAAACAACCCTCCAATAACACACAAGGAAAATCAATACTAAAGAAATCAATACAACACTCTCTATAATCGCCATTTCGTTTCAGGAAAGCAGTGAAGCTAGCACCAGCAAGCAAGCAGTGCATTCTGAAACATCTAGCCTACCACTGGGCTTGTTTTCCTGTGTTATTTGTGCAACTACCTCTGGGTGGAAATATGATGCGTGGGCTGGACAGAGCAGGGTCAGAGGTGAGGGCTTGGGTATTGTAAGAAGCCAGCATTGTTGTGGCGTGCTATGGCAACTGGACATTCTTTCTTTAAGGTGAAATTGTCTTTTGCCCTGGAAGTGACATAAAGGGGACTTAGAGCCTCGGCGAAGGAGCAATCCAACCGCACGGCTTTATCTGTAGGTGTGGATAGATGAGAGCAACAATGTGAATGTGATTGATCTACTTGGCCCTTCCCCCACTCAGCCCCCATGGGCCTATGAAAGCTCTCGGTGCCTCTTCGGGTGGTGAGCTAACAGCAGCAATGCAGATACTCATAAAGATGCGGTATTAACGCTGAAAATACAGCAAAAACGTTTTCAAGTGATTTCTGGTCTGGTCTTTTAATGCAATATTATAAATGGCCATTAGAATCATAATACAGGCATAGAGCATGTTGAGCACACTGTCTGAATACCATATCAAAACAACCATTTGGAGCGGTGCACCCTTTATACGTTTCCAAAGTTTTCTGACAGCTCATTGATAATCATTTGTTCTCTTATTTTCTAGTGAAGCATATTGGAAAAAAAAAAAAAACTGACTCGAAGGCCACATAGTGTTTTGATTGTCCAATTTATGTGAACATTCTAACCAAGTCTTAACTTAAATAGGTGAGGATTACGTTGCCTTGTTTCCTGCATTTACAGCCAACCAATGCCAGTGTGTTAAATTACCAGGTAAAAGGTCCAATCAAAATTCTCTACCTTGAAGCAAGTAGGCATTAGCCTTTTACCTGAGGCACATTGTGACATCAGTTCCACTGTGTCAGTGGAATACACAAGTCTAATACACAAAGCTGAGAGAGATCTCTTAGATTCTAATTGACCAGATGTTAATCATTAAGTAGCACTTAGTGAATGCAGAAAAAATAGCACCTAATTAGCTATTTGCTGTTAAGGCCCAACACATCCGAATTGACATGTTATTGTGACTTTTCAGGACTAATTGTGCTTGTTTTGCAAACCATTGTCACACTCATCGATTTGAATAATGCTATCAATGGATATTAGGTCTGTGTTTTTGTTATTTTATCCTAGCTCAGCCCTCTTGTGCCATTAATCTACAGTTAAATAAAAAAAAAAAAGAAAAGTAGAAATCTTTTTTCCGTTTTCCTTCAAAACTATGATTTTTGAGTTATGTCCGGTACTGTTTTCTTATCTCAAATATAGAAAAACAAGATATTAATCATGCAGTAGATCCCTGTGGGCAGAAATTCAATGGTATATTAGGTTTGCGTTTCTTCAAGTCAAAGCTTTCTGACCTTCCTGGCTTCCACTGCACCCTTGCCACTAATATTCTCCTTTCTCTTACGTCTCTAAGGTATTTGCCTTTGTGCCTGCTTGTCATTCACCAGTAAAAGCACTGAAAGCTGATTCACAAAGATATACAAGGTAGTCCAGCTGCACTGCCGTTCAGAAGGCGGCTGCAAGATATGTCCAGCGTGGACTTTTGCTCTCTTACACTGAGTCTGCACACAACGCAAGGCTAACAAACACACAGATGTGCAAAAGACTGCTCCAGATAGTGGTTCATTCAATTAAATTTAACATCAGACGAGTGTTCGTTAGTTGGAATTCAGTTAAAATGGTTCTCTCATAGTCCAAATGTAAACATTCTAAATAAGGTGCAGTCACTCTGAACCACACATTTAAAAATTAAATGGAACGCTGAGAAGGAGAGGCAGCAGAAAGGAGTTCATTCTTATGGAAAAACTAAGATTAAGGAGCCGGAGAATGAAAATGTTCCAATATCTATTCAAAATAAGTAAACACAAAGCTTAAAAAAAACAAAAAAAAACCGAGAAATGTGTATCTTGGTTTCAGCTGGCAGAACAAGAAAGAAAAATGTCAGCCATGTTGGAGTAGCTTTATCTAAAATCCCCTCCTTATTATTCTTGCTCTTGCTTTTTGCGGTGGAGACATTAGCTACACCTAGCTTTGCTCTCAAAAGCTCCTAAAATACATCCAGTGTTGAGGGAAAAAAACACAAGCAGAGCAATAACCCTCTCAGCAAATCCTCACCTTTTCACGTCCCTCCACTTTGTATAAATTCCAACGAACCGTCTGGATCTCCCCTGTAACAAATCCTAAAGGGCAGCCATCTTGCCTCCTTCTGTTCTTCTATGAAACAGACTATCCTCCACATCAATATTCATGCAAACCAGTCTGACGTCTGCTCTCATCATCAGGAGAAGCCGGGGTGTCGCTGTTTGCCGGCTGGAGAATCCAAATCGAAGGTGATTCTAGTTTAAGGCAGACGAAGCACACAGAGTTGTCCAAAAATATGTGTACAGGTCAAGGGGGAAGATCCTTGTTTTGCCGGCAAACTCAAATAGTCACAAAATCACTTTCCTACTGAGTCTTTCCCACACAAAGGGACAGGTTTTCTTTCCCCCCCCTTATGCGCCCTCCTCTCTTTTTCTTCTTCTCTCAGCCGCGCACAATAGTGAACACTATGATGGCTGCCCTCAAGCAATGGAGTGGATTCAGGACAGGACTCCACCCCCCACATTTTGTTAAATATTGCACTGGTCTCAACTGTCTAACTGTGGCAGGGTAAGAAGATGTCTCCACCCCTCTTCTCTCTTAAGGGAGGAAGCCAAGTGGCTTGTTTTTTTTTCCCTCCTTTTTCTCTCTTGGTGAAGTGACTTCCTTCCATTTTCTGTCTATCAGCCGCCGGTTACGCAAGTTTCCCTTTAACAGTGCCAATGTTTTGAGAGCAATGCAGTAATAATCAGATACCGGGCCAGTTTGGAGTGCAACCAGTTTAGCAATGGACTCATTTTCACAGGCTGTGTCTTATTTTGGTACGCCTCGGCTGTCTGGCTGGCTCAATTTTAGAGTGTGGCGTAAGGCAACTCTCCGGTCTGCATTCAGGCTGCATTTTTTGCTCTGTGTGCATGCCAAGACCCTCCTCCTGTTGACACTGGCCACGTGGACTTGTAAGAGATAGACGGCAGAAAGGGAATGCCCTTGTGGATGTTTCAAGAGACACTGTGAAACCCTTCAAATCAATGGATAGTTGCAAAAATAAGCTAATAATGAATGGTGCTGAACACCTAACATGACCACATGCAATGTCCGAATTTGAGTTACAGCTTGTATCTGGAACACACAATTTTAAGCAGCCTGAACAATCACCTGAATCAGATCTACATTGCACACTTTATATTTTAAAAAGTGAAGTCTTTTACATTACACACTTTATTCAAAAAAAACAACAACTGAGTCTAACATGCAAGCTTTATCATGATTTGTTTTTAATCCTCCCTGCTAACAGGTGGGTTTGAAAATAATCTGCTTTTAAAATGCAGCTCAAGCTTAAACGTAGACCCCTCCTCTTTTCCACCAGCCACTGCCTTGGTTGCAGTGACATTTGTTGACTCAATAGTTTCAGGCTGAGAGCAGAAAAGGAGATTTGTTTTTACACAGAATGGGGGAGGGGAAGTGGCCAGAAGAGGAAGGAGGAGTCGCTCTCGCTCTTAAACATTCTGCCTGGACAAAATAGGCTCTTTTTAAAAAAGTCAAACCAATCATTTTCATCTGAAGCAGTTGGCCTCTGATGCATATTTACCTGCTGTAATTGTGTGAATGTAGTCCTCTTCGTTTTTGCTGTATTTAAACGTTTTAGCATGATGCAATAGTGGCAGTCAACAGTTGGCTTTTGAAAATATGCCTCGAACATGAGAAGCATAGGTCAGATTGGCAGAGTAAGGCGTGTCAAAAGTCATCTGTATTGTGCATCACAGCACTTTCACTTCTGGGAAAAGACTCTTAACAGCAAGTGTGAAACAAACCAAACAGACTTAATAAAGGTATAAAAACTAATAGAGGTGGGGGTGTAAAATGACTCAGCAGGAGTAGGGGTTAGGGGTATTTGCTAAGAACTGAAGAAAGTGAGTCTGGAACGATGGGTTTTTTTTTGGTGAGGGTGGGGTCAGTTATTACATGTGTTGAGTTATGAGTGTTGCTTAACAACTGAAGAATATTTTACTGATGGCACTTTTTCAGGATTGATTTTATGTGTCAGAAAACATGAATGTCATATTTCAGGTGTTCATGTTGAAAACTGCAGACATTCACGGGTTTTCACTCGATCACTCCCATAGACTCAAGTGATGTCACCTGCAGCAAGCTCAGCTGATGCTAGAAAGTAGATGACAGGGAAATTGTAATTGCCAAATGAGCTGTAAATGAAAAAGATCCCTGTGTTCTCCTCTCATTAACTGTCACAAAGCGTGTCCCCCAGAAACGCAGTCAATTGATCACCACACCGATGAGTTGTCCCAAAGATTCTTGCTGCAGGCCTTTAACGGATTGTTTGGTACTGCTCTGTTTCCTACCCCAAGTTCTGTAAATGAGAAAGCCCATGAAGTCATATCTTTAAATATTGCATGTCATTTCGAAAATGGAAGTCATAACTAACTTGTCAGAGTCTCACCCCAAGAGCTACTGTAACTCGTAAATCTGAGATTATCTTGTCGTTCCTCGCACCCTGTCACATTTCAAAGGAATGGAGGCGTGTGCCATCACCTCATCTGTAAACACAGCGTGGTGGCCTCATGCTGACCCTGGGTCATCAAAATGGAGGCACACTTGTCACTTGGTTGACTTCGCACTTGAGGATTATCTAACAGGAGTTGAATCTGATGTTCAGCTGCAACAAAGACTGGATCCCATTCGGTATTCAGGTCTTCAGATCTGTTTGTCAGTAGTAAGTTGTCGTGATGTCTTGGACTCAGTTATGGGAAAGACAAGGCTGTGATCATGGCTTTAGGAAACCAAATGGTGGTAATTTGTGGTTGGAAATGTGAAATGAAGAGTGATCTACAACAACTACACTTTAGTTTACATGTATTGTATCCAAATCTAATCCACCCCCATACACACACCTTTTTTTTTCCCATCATGTCCGTACTCATCTTAAGACTTGAGGTTTGTTACAGTTTAGGTTGATTTGATTCCCTAAAAATGTGCTTTTCAAGTCCAAGTAATAGCACCTTACATTCTGATCATTTTCTTCTTTTTTTTTTTCTTTTCTCACGGTTCTTTGTGTAAGGTACCGATGCAGGATAAGGAATTTAGTTTAACCGAGAATTTGTCGTCTTAAGTTATGGTGCCAATTCTAGTTCGGTCACAGCAATGTCCCTTTTGGGTGATTTTTTTTTTTTTTTCTAAAACAAACTAGTGAATAAATTCAGGCTCTACTAAAAGTGGTTAATGTTTTATAGTATAGTGTTACTTGTTGCCCAGATGAATAGAAGGTTAGGAGGTAAGCATGAAGCATGAAAACCAAAGGTAGGAATAGAAATGCATTGAAATACACAGGAACATTTACTGGTGAACATACTTTGACCTTCTCTAAACATTTGAATGCACGTCCAACTGTTCACTGGTTCAGTACGTTTTGCACAACTTGTCCTCAAACGAGGAGCTGAATGACAAAATATCCGTCAGGTTTATAAGCCATGAATCTATCAACACATTTCCAAGGATCTCCACTTCTATGCCTTTCTGTGACTTCGAGCCTCTCTGTATCTCTCTTGCAACCCACTGGTGACTCTGTGACACTTTAAACTCAGTGGTCACGACCCTCTAAGTAGCAATGTGATAAGATTCCCCCAAAAAATAGTCTGTCAAAATACTGAGTCTGGTTTGATTGGCCACATCAACCTGAGTATAATGCATCAAGAATTTTGAAAATTGGACAATAGGGGTCCTGAGGAATTGAGTTTTTGGTGTTGGAAAAGAAATAGCCTTTTTAAGGATTTTGCGTGTGATCACCCTCAGAAAATCTGTTTAAAAAAAAAAAAACGTTCAGATTGGAGTAAAACGGTATTATTTCTCATTTTTTTTAGAAAATTCCACAAAGATGGCAGACCCTTTATCACTACCCTTTGCTACTCTTAAGAACATCCTGTTTGAAGCCTCACTATGGTGAGGTACTATACATAGATTGGTAGGTGCCATCTGTTGATGTGAACATCATGATGAAGAAATGTTTAAATACCAGTTCTATTAGAACCAGGAAATGTACCAGGTATTAGTCATTTCATGGATCAAATACCTGTTGTGAATTTTGCCATGGAATTCAATGACCCCCTGTACAGTATATCACTTTTTACAATGCATTACAGAGCCCAAGATTCTGATTTGCCTGTCAGGTCATACAGGGCTAAGTATGTGTTGTACAGTAATCCCCTGCTATGCAGTTCGCTTATCGCAGTCCTGTTCTTTTGCAAATATTTCTGTTAAACATACCTCATTTTTTATCGCAAAATTCTCATTAGACAGTCGACGTGGTTTATAGTGATGGTTTAGCAGTAATCAACCCTGTTGTGACCTGCATGCGCCGGGTTAAATGCAGCGCACTTTCCTTTACGTGCATTCAGGCCAGTCACAATACAAGCAAGTGGGGGAGGTGAATTTAAACACTCATACTCACGCGGTAAAGCGAGGCCAAGTTGCTGGCAATTTTTTTATATGTCCAAATTTGATTACAGTGGGTTTTAAAACAGACATTGTTAATAAGCGTAAAGGTTTTTTAAGTGTGTGGATGTGATATTTTAAGGTTTAAACTACACTTTATTTTCCGTATATGTCACAGCTTTTTACCATTTATGGGTCGGTCTGAAACAATTTCCGTGATGAACGGGGATCACTGCATAGTAAATCAAATATAAGTGTGATTTCTCAATTAGCGCAAAGGATTGTAATATCTGTGAAATAAAGTGAAGCTTGCAATAGTCATACATATTTTTGCCAAAAATTCGAAGATCAAAACTCAAGAGTTTTCTCACTGTCTTGGCATGGTAAATCATTTGGACCTAAGTAGGAGGTAATAAAAGCAATGATTTACAATCTTCCTGACGTTAGAGTACAGTGACATCTTTGACACATGACAGTGGGTCCTTTACTTGGCGGGAAGCTGAGAAAAGCAGCACTTCTCATAATCGCTCCCGGGATTAGCATACATCTCACCTGGGGCAATCTAAACACACACACATTCTCTCTTTATTTAGGGAAACAACAACATGCCCTCTGCCTGGGATAATACACAACCATCTGAGCGTTGGTTCCCCCCTAAGAAGATGCTAACCGCTGCTGCCCCTCCTCCTGCAGTTACTAAAAGAAAAGAGAGAGTCGTTAGCGTCTGCCTCACATAGGCTAATTGTTTAAGACACTGCAGGGGATCTGGGCAGAGTGCAAGGAATTGGAAACGCAAGTGAGAGTAGTATGTAGATTTCTCATTCCGTAATGTTGAATTGCGAAATGAAAACATTTTGGGAGTCCCTGTTTGACATTTTCCGAACATTTCCACTTGCTTGGACCTTAGTCACACTTTGCCCCACAATTGCTGCATGTGTCCTCTAAACATTGACAGAGTTTCTCTAACAGGGTTAGACAAGGCCAATCACAAGCTGCCGCTGTTCCCGTGGAGACCACCGCTTCTAAGAGGTTTAAGAGCTAGTTCCCGCATTCAGGCTGCAGGTGCTACCACCGCTTACACTGCCCATATCTGAAGCCTCCTTAGGGACAAACCGCTATTAGGAGTGGGAAACCCTTTTGGCTGTGCGCTTCTCACCCAGTTTTCCAACTGTTTATCCCAGGAGGAAAACACTTAACCTGGCCCCCGTTGTTACTTGCTTCTTGAGTTTTTTTGTTTCTGTTGTCGGGCAGCATAAGAAGGCAAGCTCAGTTACTACAGTACTGTTTTTTATTGGATTTCAGTTTTGGACTGAGATGAAAAGTTCAAAATGGGATATCTGGCCAGGGCCTGATTTTGATTATAATATTAAATGCATTTGTTTTCCGTGACCGGAAAATTTGGGTCACGAATGTCAGTAAAAAGGCGTCAGCTTCTCAATGGCCACGATCAACTAGGACCACGATACATATTACAACATGGACAATTGTGTATTGTTTAGAGCAGTGGTCTAAAACTCACGGTTTGGAGGTCATTTGGAATGATATTTTGTCCCCAACTTGACATCAAAGTTTAATATTAGTGCAGCTACCACCTTTTATTTTTTCTAAAATCACATATGGGCTGCCATAACTCAGACACATGACAGTTTTCTGCAAAATGTAATTCTGAACTGACACCAAGTGGAAGAAAAAGATGTGCTGTCACTCAGTCCCGGTCATGAAGAAAAACAGGCGACGGAATGTTTTTTTGTTGAACACTGGGGCACTCCAACATATTTTGAATGCACAGAGAAAGTTGCAGAGCTCAATAAATCAGGTGCCATTTCTCATCTAGACAGGCAGAGGAGTATGGAAAGTATCAGGGAGATGAGAGAGCATCAAGGTTACCAATTTTGTTCAAGTTTTGAAGAACCATTAATGTTATGAACTATTATAAAGATTGAGGAGATTGGATTAGTTGTATTTTTTTTAAATACTTGAACCCCGATATGTTTTTTTTTTTTCAGGGCTGATACCGATAATGATTAGTAGTCAAGGTGGCTGATAAATGACATTTTTTTTGTATAAAATGAATGAATGAATGAATAAATAAATACATACTACATACATACATAAAAATTGACGTTATCTTTGTGGGGTGTTGTGTGTAGAATTTTGAGGGAAAAAAATGAATTCATTCCATGTAATGAGGCTGTAACAAAAAAATGTTGAAAAAGTGAAGCACTGTGAATAGTACTTTCTGGATGCACTGTAGACGTTTGCAAGCTGTTTATGACTGCAGCCAAAGCTTAGCTTCTGTGTTAGACGTAATGGATGAAGTCCGATTACAATAATGTTTCAAATACATTATTGATATAATATGGCTGATTCATTTGGTGGCTTGTCAGTGTCCAGACTGATTGTGGCGGACAACAACAACAACAACAGCTTTACTAAACCTTGTTACCAAACTTTGGGGCAATGTAAACACAATAAATTTAAAAACCCACCTGTTTTTTCAGTTTTATATTTTAGACCTGAGCCTTATAGTGAATTTAAAAAAGTTTTTTGTGTGTTGGATTAAAAACAAATAAAATAATCAGTCACTTTTTTATTAATTTCTCATTTAAAATGAACAAATGAATAAAATCTGGATTCCAGGACACACCTTATTTAGATCAAATTGTTGATTAATAAGAGCAATTCATGCTGATAGAAAGAGCTTTATTGAGGCAGTTTGAGTTTGGTGTGGCTTGGGAGCAGATGATGACCCCTGCTGGTGAGTCAGGAAGCCTTCTATCATTCTCCGCTTCTGAGTCAGATTTCCTCCAAAGGTGGATGTCAAGCACCAGGTTTTGGCACCCTCACTCACATTCAAATAAGGACACGTTCTTTTTTTTTTGTTTGACATTGGTATCTTTGTAAAAGCCAAAAAAAATTGTATTTACCCATTTGTAGTTATGTACTGTCCTGTAAACAGGCTCTATGCAGCTTGGGTCTTTACTTAACTTTGTTGGATTAGGTTTGCTGTTTTTACTGCAAAATAATCATGAATAAGACCGTCTTTTGATATTTTATTACCATTTGTACACACAGTACCTTATAGAAGTTAAGGTCAGCCCTATTTTTTTTTTTTTTAACTGTAATTTTGACAAGGTAAAATCGAAGGTCGGCTGTTCCATTATCAAGGACATTATTTGGGTTTACATTGACTTTAAGTTAAAGTGAAGGTTCTTTAACTGTAAGAAGTGGAAACACTCAGTAATTGCCATTTTATCCTTTTGAAACAGTTTTGACCACCGTGTCGCCCTGATTTTTGATCAGCCTAATATTAATTTTTCTTCACTTTTTGTGAAGTAATAAGAAGAATCATCCTCATTTGTCATGTAAACACATGTACACAAATTTTGACTTTTGTATTTGACCTTTCACGGTAGTGGCAACAACAAACACAGACTGTTAGCGGCACACGCTGGAGCAGGGGGCTACTTCAGCGCCCGGGATCAGTTTGGTTTATCAGTGTCATGCAAGGACACCACAGCCGTGTGTCCAATGTATGTTGCGGTTGGGTGGTCTTCAACCAGGGTCCGTACGGGGGCAGGCGACTATTTTAACGACTCGACTGTGGCTGCCTCGTTTGATAACCCATTTGATGCGATTTTCTTTAGTGTTTCCAATGCATTTGTGTATAGAGAAACACTGGATTTTTTAGCTTTGCTCGCTATACAGTACTTACTGTAACTCCCTACAAAACCGATATCTGCACTTTACACTCCTTAGTTTGTCAAACTAGCCTCATTACTTTTTTATACCCCAGTGAATGACAGCATGATGTAAAGCAGGAAAAAAACAGGGATAGCAGTGCCATGGAGGAACGTGAGCATCAGCAACAATGATGCAACAATTTCTGAAAAGCAAATATTTCCCATTGATCGTCTTATTTAAGAGACTTGTTTGATGTTGTTGGCTTCAAGAATGATTTGTGGCAAATGAGTTCCCATGTGGCAGCCTAAAAAACACTACCTTCACTCTAAAAAAAAAATGTACAGGTGAGTTGTATTTATTTTATTTTTTTTGTAGGCTTGTCCCATGTGATCAAAAGTTGGGGCTGTTCGCGTAGTTTTCCGATGATCTGTATCACGTCAAAAAAAAATTAACTTAAAGTAACTTAAGGCCGTGAAGTGACAAAATAATTCTGAGGTACAAAGATGTTGCCCAGTTGAAACGTTGCATTCTGTAACCTAGACTTAAACTATTGCTTAAGTCTAGGTTACACAATGTAACGTTTCGTCTTCACGTGGTGTCGTGAAAAAAACGAGAGAAAACCACGCTCACGGGTGTGCTGGGATTCCACAAAAATGCTCGTCGTTTATTCAAGGCACAACTTTTTTTTTTAAGTCTGCTTGCAGAGCACCTTTTTTTTTCATTCATCAATCAAAAAAAAGAAGACCGTTAGTATTATCTGGTGAGTTGAGTGGCAAAAGAAAAGAGGAGCTATAGCAAATGTGATCTGACATAGCTAAATGAGTCACAGTGACCCGTATTTCAGAAATCAGGTTTTGACATGAAAAGAGAATAATCTAAAGTTTCCAATGATATATCAACCACTGCGCTACACTATTCATGTCATTATTATTACTCATTACATGTAGGTCTATACAACACGCCCCCTTTGAAGTGCGAGGCCTACGGCGATGTTAGGCCAGCAGGGTCAAAGTCGTCAGCGAATTTTCAAAGTAAAAAAGCCCAAAGACCAAGGATGCCCCACATTATGCTTCAAACGGTTGCGTACAATCCCATGCAATTACTACAAGGGCACTGGGAGTAGCCTTTCACAGGTAAAAATCTATTTTGGAGGCTTTTTATTCAAATGGTATATATTGATAGTACACACTTTGTCATTGACAGCAAAGTAAAACTCATGAAAGGCTGTTTAGAAATGACAGCAATTGTTGCTATGCTAGAGTTCATGTGAAATGTTGATGGAAAGTCCTGTTGATTCCCAGCCTAATCACAAGTTTCACCTCCTGAACCATTATTGCCTCATGAGTCGGAATGTACCTGTGCGACTTCTGACTCATTTTGCTCTGTCGGGTCACAAATGTGTCCATCTACTAACACCCTTTCCAATGGCACTGCATGATGGCATCACTTGTAGGTGACACACAGTAAGAGAATTACATTAACTTAATGGCAGAGCATCAACCATTTAAATGGTAAATGGAGCGTACTGGTATAGCGCTTTATCTACATCATTACAAGGCTTACATTCACCATTATACACACACACACATCAGGTTTAGTGTCTTGACCAGGGTTTCGGTAGCCAGGATTCGAACCGCACATCCTTCAGTCACTGACCAACCTGCTCTACCAACGGAGCCCCAGCTGCACCATATAAGTTCTTTATTTTGTGACTGCACTAACTGGAATTTTTGCTATTTTATTGGGGGTATTTTAGTTTCTTTAAAATGGAAAATTTAAATATATTTTGTGTGATTATTATTTTATGCTGCACCACTTATATGCTATAAAAAACATTTTGTGTACTTGGTTTGAACCACTGCTACACTAGACTTATAGTCATACAAAAAGGTGTCATGTTGGGAGACCTTTACGCATTTGCGTAGTAGTGGACTGGCAGACTTTGGGGCTAAAAAAAAAATGATCGGGGCATCCCTAATTATTTTATTATGACTTCATTCAGCCTTTTTAGTTCATCAGTTTACACCAGGGGGCTTCAATCCTGTTCCCCGAGGGCCTGTGTCCTACCTGTTTTCCATCTGTCCCTGCTGCAACACACACCTAATTCAAATGATCAGGATCGTTATCCAGCTTCTGCAGACCTTTGGTGAATATCTGTAGCAGTGAGAGATGGAAAACAGGCAGGACGCCGGCCCTCGAGGAACAGGATTGAAGACTCCTGGTTTACACCCTTAGCATAGCTATGGGAACACATTGTTTTGATAGCCTTATAATGTAAGTCAAAGCTCACTAGCTTGTACTTTGCAAATCTGTAGAAGTGCAATTTATCCAAACGGTTATATTATATGATTGACAATAGATATTTTTTTCCCCTTTTTTACTTGGATCAATTTTGTTGGATCAGTACTTGTACTTCTACCAGCGTCTTATTCTTTCTTTTTTTTTTTTAACACAAGAATCTGTATTTCTACTTTAGTACAGAGTAGTTATGGCACTTCTGAAATACAACTGAACACAACCAGAGTATATAATGTATGTACATATATGTATATATATGTATATGTATGTAACCCAAAATGTGACCCACGATGTACTCTCTGAGTGTTGTGTAAACTACTGTAGTCCTGGTTACAGCTCCAGTCTACTGCGTGTGTTTTGGGAACAGACGTAGTGCTGTCCAGGAACAGCAGACGCCTCATCTTTGTTGATTGTTATATGCAGGCAGCTGAGAGCGTCCCTCTGAGATTGCGCAGATGTGAAATTATCCGTTCACCTGCTCGAGTTGGCTCTCACAAACACGACGCAGCTGCCTCCAGCCATGTTGTCTATCATCAGGCAAAACTTCTTTTCTCGAATCCACTGAGCCATAAAGCACTTCAATCTAAGACAGGAAATACTTTACTTAATTTTACTCCCGTCTTCATTCTTACCTTGACTTATGAGTGGCCCTAGTTATGACTTTTTCCAGTTACAACTTGATGGATTTTTTTTTTTTTCCTTTTTTGGTTTGCGTGGCAAATTTTGAGATACAAGCAAGCTTTAGATACGCTGCTGCTCAAGTGATATGAACAAAAATTTGTTTGTAGTAGTTGTAGCTGCAGTTCTGTGCCCGAGCGCTGTTAGCGATAAGGGTGGCAGTGTCTGTTATCTTTTTAGTGACCAAGTGCTATTTGCACAAGTGGTGTAGCTTGCAATATGGCACAAGTGCTTACGCACAAGAGCTCTCCTTGGATCCCACAGCAATGAATGAGTGAGGTAGTTCAACAGATGTACAGTATAGCAATTGTGTTTGGTTATTTGGTGTCAGTTGTTTTCGTAGAGTTGAGATCCAAAGAGTACATTCTTGACTGTTATGCTATAACTGTATTCAATTAAAGTCCGCATTAAAAAAAAGTTGTGTTTTAGAGGGGCTGGTACGTAGTAATGAAATCACTGTAATTACTTTTGCCAGATCCGTTTTTCCGTTGGAAGGGCTGGCTGCCAAAAAGGAGTGAATTCGTGACTGATGTTTTTACAGTCCTCTCCTGGAAAGCATGTTACAGTGGAAAGTAACCGGTAAATTGCA
The DNA here is from genome assembly GCF_054856515.1 of Filicampus tigris. Taxonomy (NCBI): domain Eukaryota; kingdom Metazoa; phylum Chordata; class Actinopteri; order Syngnathiformes; family Syngnathidae; genus Filicampus; species Filicampus tigris. The sequence continues at coordinate 19,217,874 of NC_141222.1, forward strand.
GTGAATAAGGCCGATAGCTTCAATAGGGCTCAGGATCTAACCATCACGCATTTTTGCACCAAGCACAAATATTAGCTTTTCCCAATGTATAGTATTTAAACATAATGAGGCCAGTTGATTTCTTTCCATTCTTTTTTATAATATGTTATGTTTTTATGCAACACGGTGCTGTTTTTCCATATTGAAAAGAAAACATAACAAAAATTGATTTTTGTTGTTTTTCTTACGGGGCTTGAACGGAATAATGGCATTTCAGTTCATTTCAATTGTGAAAATTGTTTTGCTCTATGTGTAAATTGAGTTACACGCATTATCAAAGACTTAATTTTATTTGTAAGTTAAGGTATGACTGTTTATGTGACAGAGAAAGACGCTTGGCTGCAGCTTTTCGGCATTACGTACAGAATTACTCTCAGAGAGTAATTAAGGTGATGTTTTGCAGCATGGTGGCAGCTGTGGCGTGACACATAAGCTCCCCTGTGCAACCCATCATCAGAGATTGGTGCGAGTCCTTGACTTTAACCTTGCGCTCACTCTGCCCGCGCCGGCGATGAGCAGGAGTTGTTTGACGATCAATTTCATCCGTGTGCACACTTACCGAGATAGGCGGCAATGTGGTTGGACATGATTTAGAAGCACGGATGCGATATGCCCTCAACCCTCCCAATGGTAAACATGCAAACAAACATGCATGAATTATCCTGTTTGGTGCGGTGGCAGATCTTTCTGTTTATTTGCCAGTTGCCAGGCTGTAGAAGGATTTTATTTAGGAGTAAAAAAATGACTTTGATGGGTGTTTTAAGACATTTTAAGGTAAAGTGCATTAATTCGCAATTTTACAGCTACCAGGTGTCTTCATCAGGGGGTGGTCAAACATAAGCGCCGAAGGCCCTATCATTCACTCCTGGTGCTGGTTGCTAAATGCCAATAGACCACACAGAAGAACGTGGAGTAGGGCATGAAGAACTGTCATGTTTTAAGCTCACATTTTGTGTGTTTGCAGGTTAAATTCTTACTAGGTTTTTGTACCTAGTAAAAAAAAAAAAACATGCCTAAAAATATGAATGCGAGTGTTTTGGGGAAGGCTGAAACTGATTAATTGCATTTCCATTCATTGTAATGAGAACGATGATTTGAAATAGCAGCGTTTTGAGATACTGTATGAGCGTGCTCACAGAACAAATTAAACTCATATCTCAAGGCATTATGTGCTTATATCTACATTAAATATCTACAGTAAAAACGGATTCTTACCAGTTGAAAATCCAATTCGGGAGTCCAGACTGCCCCTAAAGGGTTGCATTTGCTCCTAAAATTTGAGACGGTACAACTACATTTTTCATCTACTCAAACATGTGTGACCCATATATTTTCAGATATTTTTTTCCCTCAATTCAATATTTTTTGTTGTGGACTGCTGCCTGACACTTCTGCCCATTTATCAGTAACATAGTGAAAAAAAGTGGAAATGTGAATATTTACTTCTCTCAAGTCAATTTGTGATTCATGTGCGCCCCTACATTTTCTACTTGTGCAACTAAAATTATATTTTAGGGGCCACTATCCTCCGAGTAAAAAAGTTAGCCTGCAGCCCTGCAATTTATTTAAACCATTTTACCTCTAGATTTACTTTTTACTTACCTTGGCAGTATTTTCGTACATCTTGTTTGTAACTTCATGAACCATAGAGGATGATAAATGAACGGAAAGTGCTATTGGGATACCGATGGATGAGTTTTAGAAATGGCCTCCAATCTCTCTGGATAAAACATGCCACATGTCCATGTGGCCATACGCCTTGTTTACTGATACAGGTGCTGCTTGGTTTACGACGGTCCCAAGTTATGACATTTGAAGGTTTCAAACGGTGTGCAATGAGTAGTTGGAGGAGTGCAGTAAAGATGCACAACAAAAAGTTAGGGATATTTGGCTTTCAGGTGAATGTAAAAAGTTAATGCTTACAGTGATATCATATCATGAAAGTAGGACATTTAAGTACATAGAAAGATGCACTGGTGATTTCCTCATCTCAAACAATTCATTGAAACCAAATTTAACAACAATGGTGGATACACCACAACAAAGAAAATTCAACGTCTCAACAACTAGTCATGTGACCTTGAGCCTCAATTACATCTTGACGACGACGACTCATGTTGTTCACAAGTCGACATAGTGTCTGCTGAGGCATGGCATCCCACTCTACTTGAAGGGTAGCCCTCAGGTCATTGAGGTTGTGGGGTGCAGAGTTTTGAGCCTCTACACGATGACTCAGGTGATCCCACCGGTTTTCAATAGGATTCAGGTCTGGAGGAAGTGCAGGCCATTCCATTTGAGGTACACCAGTCTCCAACAACCATTCCCTGATGATGCGACCTCGATAAACTGGAGTATTGTCGTCCATGAAGATTAGGAAATTAGGCCTGTGTTGTTCATGTAGGGACACACTTACTGAATTAGTGATGTTATTCAGGTAGTATGGGCTTGTCACAAAGTGTGGGGCGGTTCTGTACCGACTGGACACACCTGAGCAGCACGATGAGGCTGGACTGTGAAATGACAAATAAATACGTCAATGGCACTGAATAAGTTAAACTCCTCGTTAGAGAACAGCAACTTGTGCAAAAAGTACTGAAACATTTAACAGCTGGACATGTGCATTCAAAAACTCACCTGTAAAGGTTTGAATGCATTTTAGGCTCGTCCTGAATTTTCACCCAAAAGCCAAATATCCCTAAATACCTACTAACTAAATACCTACTAACCCTACATGAAACAAAACAGAATCAATTGTATATTAACTAAACCTAACTTCCTAATACCGCTGAGCGATTTATCGTTTTGGGATCATTTTGAGATCACCAAAGATGTGGTTTCTTTAAAGGGCACTTATCCCCCACGCTCACCATTAGTGGCATGCTACTGTGGGCAGGTCCAGCGCCGAACTGGTTAAAAAAAAAAAGCTCTGTCCTACTACACGCTGTCGCGGCTGCTTGAATGCTAGGCGCTAAGCTAGCGTGTCCTGTAGCATCAGGATCTTTATTTATACAAGTCGGTGCAAAGCAGCAATGAGCTGCGTGCTGCGCATCATCTCCTCAATTGTGACAAATAAAAGTCAAAAGTGACCCCACTAACAAGTAGCGTTTTCACCGCCGAGGCGAACGAGGGGTCGCTAAGTGTGCTAATGGCTAAAGTGAAATGCAGAGTCGATAATAGCAAAATAAGTGCTTAGGTGTACAGTAGACTTTATACTGAAGCCTGACTAAAACTGCGTAAGGGTGGAGATCCAGCAGTTATGAACACAAATGTTGTATTACAATTAACACGCTTCTAGACAAAAAATAAGGCGAGGGCTACATTAGCAATTTAGCACATGCTCTAACACCGGCCGGAACTTGCCAATGGCTTAAATAACACAATCTCAAATATTCTCATTGTGATTTTTACACCCACCATTACTGTTAGGACCAAAAGATTCAAATAATACCATGAGCGTCAAGCTAAGCAGTCAAGTCTCTAGCTAAGCAGTCAAGTCTCTAGCAAAAATATGGGAAAATATTGACTTATGTACAAAGAGCATGTACATTAGAAAAAGGACTGCCTACCCTCACATAATCTCTTTAGTGTACTTGCATTATTCGAGTAATAGCTTTGAATGTATGTTATAGTGGCATTTTGTGTCAGGTTTGTAAATGTTACTGTTCATTGTGACTAATGCACTGAAGGCTAATTTCAAGAAAATCACAAATTAAATCGAAATAACAATATCAGTCAGAAAAATCGCACTACAATGTTTTCCTAAAATCGTTCAGCCATGCTTCCTAAGCTAACAAAAACACGAAACAAATGTTCAGTGGCAGTTCACCCTTCAATAAATAATAAAAAATGAAAATAAATGATCAAAAACAGAAATAGTTCACCAACGGGAGACACACATTTGAAATGAAAATGAAAATATCTGACCATTGACAACACAATACACTTTTATTTAAATAGTGTCAAAACAAATATACAACGGCGAAAAATTACACAGGTCTCAAACACAGGTTGTTGTTGACGAGGAGGGGTGTGACAACTGTCGAAACGGGCCTCTCTGACACTGCCAAACATCTGAAATTGGTCCCCTCAGCAACAGCCATTCAGCAGGTGCCGCGACAATCCATGTTTTGGCAGCTGCCAACCAGCAGGGCGAAATAAGAAGAGGCATTACACTCTAGCAAGAAAACACAAACCAGATGCGCTCATGCTGTAGTTTCCAAAAGAATGGTGGCAGCAGTTGTAACAGGAACCAATCGTTAGCTATTTGCTGAAAACTCACCTATTTGTGTTTTTGCACTCTTTCTGGAACACTAACATGCCACAAGATGCTGCCAAAACCCTATCCAAATAGAAAAATAGTATACTAATTGGTGTCAAGAAAGTCTGTTTGAAATTATAATTTTTGACTGATAAAAAGATTTTCAGGGAGGAGACGCATTTAGCCTGGGTCGTTATTAGAAGTTGTGGAGAGCCTTCACCGCATGTGCATGTACCCGCACTCTTCTGGTGCATTTTTTTTTTTTTTCAAACTCAACTGTAGACCATTTCTTCAGGAGTAATATTATAAGATGTGTTTGAAATATTTAACTGTTTTGGTATCATAGTTGATGGTATATTTACAGTTTAAACTAAACTGCAATCATAATCATAAACATTTGAGGTGGTATTATGTATTTTCGCTTTGCGCAGCAGGGCTCTGTCTTTGAACTTGGTCGGGAAGACACCTGAGGACGCCTGTAATTATCTTTTTAAAACAGCCAAGACTAAAATGGATACTGTAGCTAAGAGTTGTCCCCTCCATCTCTACATGTCATCTCCCACCTCGTTTAACCTTGACAAAATGTTCCTTGCGATGCTCCTTCAGCTCATTTATACACGAAGCTTCCTCTTCCTGATGATGCTACTTCGCACGATATGGCATAAATGATGCTTTGTGCTCATGCAACCATCCCCAAGGCAACAGCAACTGTACTCAGTAGGTTTTCTCATCATGAAAGTAGTAGCCCAGAGTCGGTTCATTAAATACATCATCAAAGAGGTGTGTCTCGTTGTGCTGCGGCTTTGAAAAAAGCAACAACTTCCCCCTTGCCCTGTACCGAAAGTCTTTTTTTGCATAATTTTTCATTTACGTTTGCATAAGTTAAATGTTATCCAGATAGAATTCCCATTTGATTACATGCATTATTTCCTTCCTACCTACCTACCTACCTTAATACTTATTTGTTTGATTGCTTTTTGTTTCTATGTTTGTTTGGTTGTTGTACATCACATAGGCTGCCAGAAACATGGTAGCCATTTTTTATTCATCGTTAAAAGCTTCACAACCCATCTCAAATAAGTCATCCAGTCATGTTTCTTTCACATAAGCACCATGACCAGGATAGAATCAGTGTTTAGTAAACCTGACCATGAACGACTGATTCACCCCCTAATTTTAAATATTAGGTTCAGTAACTGCAACTCTCTATTATCAGGTGTTAGTGCAAAAAAACTACTCCGTGGCCTCCAGCTGGTTCAGAATGCCGCAGCTAGGACACGTATGAGGCAGCCCGCGGTCTCAGATATTCTGTTGAGGGCTGTCTGATTGTTCCAAAGTCAAGACTGAAAACTAAGGGTTAGAGAGTATTTCTCATCAGAGCCTCTCGACGTTAGAAAAGGTGCCTGATGAGCCGAGACATGCAAATTCAGTGGCATTTATACTTTGAATGCTAAAGAATTCTCACTTCTTATTCCTTTTTTTCCTTCCGCCCATTATTTTGGCATTATCATGATAGCATAATCAGCGTCTTCTTCCACACAATTCATCCGATTCACATCATTCAATATTTTCCAAAAATGTATACCTTGCAAGCTATTATTTTCATTCTAAAAGTTCATGTTTTTTTTTTCCAAAATTCAACATTTTCAACCAAAAATTGCTCATTCATTCCCAATCAGACAATCAACATAGCAGATTCACATTATCCCCTATTTGAAATTCAACACATTGAGCCCATTCAATTAATCTTAGAAATAATTTTCCCCAAATTCCCATTGACCAAAAATTCAACATTTTCACAACAAAGGTTCCCACAAAAAAGAACAGAAGTAAACAGGCGGAGAGTGCTAAGAACAGAGTCAATGGTTTTGAATGCCACCATAGACTATTGGACTGAATAAGGTTTGACATGTTTTTTTGCCTCTGTAACAGTGCTCTGCTAGTTGTACTAAGTCTTTTAGAATTTGGTAAGAAACCTGAAGCTTGTCTTTCTTCCACCTGCATTCAGCTTTGCAGCACTCCTGTCTAGCTGCGCGTGTGCTCTCATTAAACCAGGGCTCATATTTTGTTTTGGGCTGCACAGTTTTTAATGGAGCCACTGTGTCCAGTATGAATCGGCAGGAGCGAAACTAAGAGCGAAGGTCCTTTGTGTTCATCGAAGTTAAGACCGAGGGGACACCACTGTCAGGCTGCAGACAACTGACGTGCAAGAAGAGTGTTAACAATCCTATGGCTCTGAACAGGAGCGGCAGATTTAACTGCAGCACAGGATAAACTCACTTCCAAGAGTACAGGGCATGTGATCAGAAATCACAATAGCTGGTTTTACTTGGAGACTTTTTGTCATTCGGATTGAAATTTTGAGTAGTTCAAGGCCACTCCATGACCTTATTATGCTTTTTTATCTTGTGCCGCAACCTCTGTTGCCCAGAAATACGCTTTGGATCGTTGTCATGGCGAGAAGACCCATCTTCAGTGTTTTTGCTGAGGAAAGGAGGTTTTCATCCAAGGTTTTACAGTACTTGGTTCCATCTAGATTGGCATGTTAATACATACCATGCACGCCATGGCCGCTAGAGGGCAATGTGTCCAATGCTTTGGAAGTGATGTCATAGGTTTCACAAGGGCGTCAAACCTGACAAAGAGAAATGAGGGAAAGGGTGATTTATCACTCACCGCATGTGCACATTTGAAAATCTTCACCTAAGGCATCATCTGTTTAAAGAAAAAAAAAATCACATAATATGTCATATATTTTTGTTTTACTGTTTGCTATATTTTGGTTCTGATACAAATGACACATTCTATCAATCTTGAGGCAAATGTGGTGTTTTCCCCAATGTTCCAATAATAATTAGTGCCCATCTCCACGGAATAACCATTACCATAATTTTGCCCTTCTACCCAACAAAGAGGATGCCTCCTCTTCTATTTTTTTTCACTCCCTATTTTTCTGCATCCACGTCGTTCCCCCTCCCCCTCCCTCTTGTGGGATCATGGGAATTGTGCAAGCAGCGTGGCGTTCCACGCTCTGCCCGCGGCGCTCCAGGAGGAGGCGTGCAGTAATGACCTGCTCCACAGCTCGCTCGCCATCATCGCCCTCACAATTAATTCCCGCCTCGTGCTCCTCTGTGTAGAGGGAGAGGGGTTGGGGGTCGGTTGGCGTGGGCTCCCTCATTAGAGCTCCTTGTAATGTGTCTGGCAGCAGTTCCCTTCCTGCCACGTCTGCCCTTCCACTGTTTGCTTTATAGATACCGCCCTCCCTCCATGCCTCTCTGCTTCACAGAATGACTGACACTGAGTGCAAAGACGGAACGCGTGGACTGTTTTTTTTTTTTTTGTTGTTGTTGTTTTTTTTTTCCTCATCCATCAGGGCTCTGGGACACACATGAATACACCTTTCACATGCGAGACATGCAAGGGAATATTTCAGCAGGTGATCCAGAGTCCCTCTATTTCTCTCTTGCTTAGGGAGTGTTTTCGAAGCTGACATTCAGCATGTAATTGTCAAAACGTGAAATCGTAGCGATGCGGTCATCGTCGTTGCATGTGTTGCGGCTTATGCCACCAAACTCGGGCCAACTGCAAGCAGCAGAGGCGCCGTTGAGTCAGTCTTGTTTGCTGTCTAAAGTAGGATACACACATACAGACATAAGTATTCACGTGGTGATTTTAAAATTTAGTTGAGCTGTTAAAAATGTGTATGTTTGCTTATGTATGCTTAAAGCTGAACAATATGATATTATCGTGCATTATTCTACTCAGTATGACACTGGCACGGAAGTAGGAGTTGAGCAAATATCATAGAGAGAGATTCTCCTATCACATTAAAATCAAAATTTTATTGTTTGTTAATTTTCTCTATAGCTCTCATAGAAATGTGGTCAAATGCCCATCCTTAGAATTGAATATAACAAAACACTGTATCAAAATCTCTATTTTGATTGACGCCGTCAGAGAAACATTAAAGGGATGGTGGGGCCGGGATGGCCATGTTTTCACTAACAAGTTCATCTTAGATATTTTTTGATCGGGAAAATTAAAAGAGTTGTCATTTTCTATTTTATCAATACATTTGGGAGAAATTAGGAAATAAGTAACCCCATGAATAACGCCCCTTGATAACAAGGACAATGGCCGTGCCCCCTACCGTTTCATCCATGTTCGGTCGGAGTCACGGGAGGAACCGATTCCAAACACTCAATTGGAAATCATTGTACTTTCATTGCTCAAAACGTCCAAAAACGGCGTTCAATTGGCACCAAAATGTATGTGGACATCCCTACTAATGCCCAATTCAGCATATCAAAAGGATTAACCTCTTCGTCGCTAATTTATATGACAATGAGGGAACGTGGAAGTGAGCAGAGCTACATAGATTTAGGCTGGGACGAGCGCACACTGCTTCTTTGCTTTAAAAAAAAACACTGCTTCTTTGCTGATCACGGTTAGGACGGGCAAGGCATTAAACACCAGTCAGGATATTTACAGAGACTGAATTGGGAATGAATAGACGTGCACATTTATTTGGATGAGGAATGGCCCCAGTTTTTCGACCTACAACACGCCATCCAATTTGGAACCTAAACAGCCGAAATTTTACGTTCCAATGCAGCCACACCTGGCTGTGCAGTCAGCCTCGCTGGAACTTTTTGTTCGCTGAACATTGACGCTTGTTCAATGAGGGCTTACCTCACTCTCTGGCGGCTGCAAGCGGTGTCAGACAACACACACGACTGCTTGGATGGCAACCCCGCGACATGAAGATCGATGCAGGCTGGACGGAGAGTAAGGAGCTAATGTTGTTGCGCTAACACCTTTTGTTTTAACGACCTGAAGCTAGTTGTTGCCATTAGCCGTCCTATTATCCTACCTTCAGCCTGGGAGGGAAGAGGGGGGCGTAAAGCTCCAATCTGCCTGCTGCTGCTGCAAGCCGCCGTCTCCCTCCTGAGAGTTGACACTAGTTTAGCGTAGCTAAATATCCGAAATATAACCAGTCGGGGTTCGTGTGCGCATTGATGCTCTTGTCCGCTTCAGCTTGTGAAAGTGGAGGAGCAATCGCCACTGTATTTTTAATTTTGTGGAGGTGATCACGATGAGATCACGTTTTATGTCAATAAATCCAAACTATTGTGCAGAACACCTTTATACTTCCACAGGTTGAAGTGGACAAGAGTAGTAATGTGCATTTGCATTTTGGTGGCGATCGGTCGCCGTTTTAGACAACACAACTGTCAAAGCGAGCAATATTACCATGTTTGCCTTCCTCCCGTGATGTAGACCGCTGAGACCGAAAACATAACATAGGCTACGCCCCAAAAGGGGGCGGGGAAATATGTTGTAAATCTAATCACAAAAAAATACCTTAAATCACTACAGAGTCTTTTGGGGGGGCACTTTAGTACTGATGTCATTTTTACATGCAAACCTATTATATAAGTGCCAATGTTAAGCTGTGTCCCTTTAAGTTATCATTAAAATGTATTATGCCATAGTTGAAGTTTAACAAGTTGAACTGCAGCCATGCGTTTTTCTACTCAATATGACACTGGCATGGAAACAGTGTTGAGAACATATGAGAATGCCAAATGCAACCACATGATTAATTCACTCTTAAAGACCACAGCACACTGCATATGGGCTGTTGAGTTGCAGCCATGCATTGTTACTCTTTACCAATCAAAAGAGTAATTGTTAATTTTCCCCATAGCTGATAAATGTCTGAGATTTGAGAGAACTGTATCAAAGATGCATTTTGATTGACAGTAACACAGAGATGTTGATTTAATGTTGTACTACATTACGTTATATTGAGAACGATGTTTATATTTTATTATCCTCTTATTATAAGCCACTGCAAACTGTTGTAACATGAATACCTCTCTGAAGGGTGCCAATCAAAACAAGCCATATTATTGTTGTAAAGGCAGAATTTATGATACTGCTCTTGATTGGAACTCATTGCATTAAGTAGGTAAATTGACAGAGTCTAATAGTACGAGTATAACACTACTGTATATGATTAAATTAGCCATTGGTGGCTTTGTACACAACATCCATTCGCTGCCTGGATGAGATGATGAACATCCTCTGCTCTAAAGGACGTCTCTGAGTCTCCAGAGGTCTCCAGTAATACCACACAAAGTCAGTCGATGTTGCTCATTGTTTTAAAAAGTAGTCACTAGAGTGTAGGGTTGGGCACCGAGAACCCGGCATCAAGTGGAACCGGGTCCAACATTCCGGTTCTCCCGGAACCGTTCAAATTTGAGAATGTCGGTGCTAAGTTTTGATTCCTAGTTAGCCGTGCAGAAGAGCTACGAACGAAGTACGACCGATTTAAAAAAAAAAAAAAAAAATGTAAGTGTGTGCGCGCGCACGGCGTGCAGCCCAGGGCTCCTGCCACCAAAGCTGTGTCGCAATAGCACGGAAGCTTGCCCCCGCTCGAACTGTCATGGTCCTCTCGGTCAGGCCCTCCGCACGCTTTGTAATGGCCGCGGCGAATTTGCCCTTAAAGTGCAGCTTTGTGTTTGTCATATATATTTTCTTTCTAAAGCAAGACAAGGTTAGCCAATCAATTGGTGTTCAGTAGCATGCTTTCAGTAACAACTGCATTATTGTATTGTCTTCAACTTCTCAAAAATAAAGCTCTTGTGAAAAATAATACTAAATAATAATACAAAAAATGTATTGAAATAAATATATTGGTTAAAAACATCCCTTTGAATAATCCATGGTAAAGTTCATAAACAGTAAAATGTTCATGAAATTGAAGAACAGAGAAGTTCATATGTTTTGTCCAAAAATAACTTTTTTTTTTTTTTTTGGGGAAGAATCGGAATCGAGAATCTTTAGGACCCGGATTCGAATCAAAGAACTGGAATCAGAACCGAAATCATCCAAATTCAAATGATGCTCAACCCTACTAGAGGGTTTAGTAAAGTCACTAAGTTAGCAACACCAAGTAGGGTAACTCCGCCTCCGGTCATCTTGGCAGTGAAAACCATAACCCAAAACTTGGTCATTTGAACCAAAGTATGACAACTGCATATCATGTGGTCTGATTCTTTATTCTTTGTCTATTTTTACTGAAGAATATAAGAAACCTGGGAACTCTTTTGAATTGTGAGGAAAAAGCACAATGTATCTCCGTTAACAGTAGCACCAATCAGATTTTTTTTTGTAGTTGCTTGATATGATCTAACAAATACTAATAGTATATTGAAATCATCGGATGGACGTGGCAGGGACATATACTGCGACATGCGAGTTGATGTCATACCCATGGTCTGAAGTGACTGACAGAAAGCAAGCGACTCGCATGCTGAATGTGACTTGTAGACTTAAATGGGTGCTTCCCAGATCTTGGTGTTTGCACAAAGTGTTTGCTTACCCGCGCCGACAGATGAGCCTGGCAACTGTGTTTGCACATATTAGCACAAAAACAAAAAGTGTCCCTGATAGTCGTTCATGCAGACGGACACTGCATGTCCCCACTCTGTGTTCTTTATTAAACAATTTGCTCCAAGAAGGTTTGGTGATGTTGTTGCCTCCTGAGGCAGGTAAACAATTTGTATCTGTGTTTCTTATAATGGTAAGACTCATTTCTTGTTTTATCTTGGTTAGTCTGCCTCTAACGATGAAGCCTCCGGTCAGTTTAATACCTTGTCAGATCGAAGAAGGATCGTTACGCGGTTGTTTACATCCGTGTACCTGGACAGCACTGTTGGCAGGTAGGAGCAAATATTGATTGTAGTGGAAGACACTTTACTTTAATTTTTATTGACGCCCCATGTCACACTGCCCCAGACCACACCGCCCCCATATTTCTTGTTTGAGGGTCAGGATGAACATGCCTGTGCTGCCAATCCAGCTGGTCTCAATTCCTCTAAAATGAAATGCAATTGTAGACAAACTTGGGAAAAGGGGGAAATGGTAAAATGATTTTGTGAATGGAATTGTTGTGACATTGATGACTGTATCAAGGAATGTCACACAATAATGATGCAATATGATTTCTGTAATGACAAATTCCCTTATTTGGGGTGACAGGCTTATTTATGCTTGCTCAGTTACTGACTGGTTATTACAACAACCACCAAAAGCAACAATGTTGGATTGATGTTTTCCAGAAAAGGTTGTCAAGAAAATAATCAAGTATAATCACGACTGGCCAAATGGCAAATCGCATTCTATACATCCAGAACATGAGGACCAGTCAGGTTGAACTGATTTAAGGATGGATGTTGACCTTCCATTTGTTCAAATGTTGGAAACAAAGAAAAAAAAAAGAATACCACATGAAAAAGGAAAAAGTACATAGTTACGTGGAAGGTCGATTGGCATTTAACGATGATCAATTATATTACAATGTATGTTATGTGCCGGATGGAGAAAATCAGCCCCAGAACATCCCACATTGTGACTGGAATTTACTAAAATGCTTATTGACATGCCCAAACCTCATGTGAGAATGTCCTATGGACAGATGAGACAAAACTGTAACTTTTTAGCAAGTCACATCTGCTCTGTTTGCAGACTGTTTAAGGAAACGAAAACAAAGCAGAATCTGTGCTACAATGAAAGCTCAAGACTTCTGAAATGAGATGTGCTGCCCAGTGTCAGAAAACTTGCTCTCAGTCGCAAGTAGCTAAGAACAAAACGTCAGACCATTCTTCAGAGATCTAAATTCTGTTGAACATCTACTTATTTTCTGAAGTATGCAGTGTGGGGAAGGTACGCCTAAATGGTTGCATTTTGTCCCTAAAATATAAGAGTGTGAGTACATTTCTTCATCCACTCGCAGAAAATGTTTTTCTTCACTCAACTTTATAGAACACAAACTACCGTGGCCGAAACAAACTACTCTGCATACTGTAAATAATAATCTAACAAACAATGAAACATAACTGGAGACGTTTAAGGGACGACTGGCTGACTCCAAAGTAAAGTGCATTATAGTAATCCGGTTGAAATATGAAGGCACGGATTACTCTTTCAAAGTATGGCTGTGCAAGAAAGCGTTTCAACGTTGCCAGCTGCCTATAGTAAAATAAAAAGCTTTAATTTACAACAACAATGTAGTTTATATGTGTACCTATTTAGCACGGAACCAAAGAAAACGCAATCAACCATTATAACCTGAACGTATGCAGTATTTTCCCGTGATTGGTCCCAGACTGTGTCTATAACAACGCTTCCGGTGGGATAATTAAAGGCTGCTCCGTAGTCTCCAATTAGCAGCCAATTTCCAGAGACACGACAGATCTCTCAACTGCATTCAATGAACGTGGCGAGAAACTGGCTGATTGTCATCACATCACAGGCAAAAAGGCTAATGTGTGTGCTGAGGGAGGGCACCTTATATTGAAGCCCGTAGAGACCAAAACACGCTGCCAACCTTGCTGCTGTTTGGTGGCACATGACTGCCAAACTTCTAATCTCTCACTGTTTATTTTACCAAGAGAGTATTTGCAGCTTCTTCTCATCTCCGTCTTGCTTTCAAGTCATCAGAGGAGTTGGGTTAAACTTAAAAGTCTGTAAGTCTATTAGACCTTCGTTTTCTTGATCATGTTTGGTTTTAGAGGTTACACTTAGAAACAGCGCTGACTTTTATGAAAATCTAGAATGGCATGTGATTGGAGCGTTCGCAGCCATGTACCGGTAGACATATACACACACACACACACACACACTGGGTACGGTTTTATTACTGCTAGGTTATACCGTATAATAAGTTCAATGTGGTTTGGGTTTCGCAGTCTCGCACTATACTTATTTGTATTGGAAAACATTCAAACCAAGACAAGTAGAGCCAATATTTTTTTTTGTTGTTGTTTGCCTTCTACCAGTTTTGTGATCTTCCAACTAGTGATCGTTGTCCACGGACAGATAGAGAGGTCACAGTTCGGCAAAATTCCCAGCAGCTCACTCACATTTTCAGAATAAGGCAGCTTGCAAAAGATTAACTTGATTGTGTTGTTTTTCATTTCACTTGATTGGTTTGGGTGGTAATCTGAACGACCCATGTTGGTATACAAGCAATTAAATTAAGTCAATTACCCATAATAAGCCCCTTCTAAATTGTTATTTTTTTCAAAGTAGAAACCCAATTTGGTATGTTATCTGATACAAAGTAGGTAGCAAGGTAAAATTCCTCCATCACAAATTTGAAACAGGAATGAATATAGTGATTTTTTTTTGTTGCTTTTAAGTGATGTTCCTCATGCCTAATCATCATCTGACTCGTTTAATTGTTTGACAGGAACGTTCTACAAGATGAATGTGTTTCCTTGTGTCCTTGCTGTGTTTTCTCAGCGTTGCACATCAGGTTGAATCAATGGATCGCACCGTTGCTCCTTAAACACCCATGTCTTCTGCCTGCACCCCCCCCTCTTCGCCAACCCCCCAAGATGTGGGCTACATTTAAATCTGGCTTCATGGTTATTAATTGCTCTTCCGGCTTAAGTTAAAAGCGCAGCATAACAGCGGGAGGAGGAGACACAAGGGGATCGGCTCCAGAGCACGCATACGGGAACAAAGGGCAGGCACCAGGGTTCTTGCCTCCCACGGCTGGTGATTCGCACAGCGCCGTGGCTTCGCATACAGAGGTTAGGACCACCGTGACAAGATTTCCCTTGAGGGCTGTTATCGCCCAGAAGATAAAAATGATTTCCAGACAGAGGAGCTTCCTCACACACAGATGTATGGGCTCTGATATGGGGCAAAATAGCGCTTTGAGGATGTTTTCAATACAAGCAGTCATTGGTGTCTCATGTCTCAAAATGTATGATTCATCGTCAGTTTAGGCAAAAGTCAAGACAAACGTATTCTTAATCTCTCTCTTGCGACGAAATACAAATACACAGTGCATGCAAGGAAAATGAAACTGGAGGAGAACTGATCCAAATAAATGAATCATCTAAAAACTACCCTAAAGCCAAATTAGGCAACAAGTAATGGATTCATTCTTAAGAGGAAGCTACCGCAGGTTTGGTTCAAGAAAGTCACAGCTGAAATGATTTTTTGAAAATGTAAAATGTGACCATTCCTAACAGATTATATCATCCGGTAAAAGCAACGGTCTACTTATTAGTCCCGCCATTTTATGTCATATGACATTAGCTGATTAATCCTTCATCATCAGTGTGTTATTGAGCTGGTTTCAGCTGCATAGACAGCGGATCAATCTCGATTGACCAATGAAAAACGGCACTACAAGCGAAAATAGATCCCGGGCTGTCTTTTACACAATGCCATTGGATTTCAAACCCACTTTAAAGCAAAACTGTTCATCTTAAAAAGATGGCTACAATGGAATAACCCAAAGTAAATTGTTGAGTATTTGAGCATTTACCTTCACCACTTAAAAGATATTTCGGTATGGAAGGGATGGACATTTTTCAAAATTCCCCTCATCGACAGTGGGTGAAATAGAATCACTTAAAATGTTGTTTCCAAATATTTGTGTTTTATCTGTAGTATCTGACCGCATTTTAGCAGCAAACTAGCTGAGAGCTACATTTGTGTACGGTACCCCATTTTGACGCAGTTGCGCCACTCGATTATCATTATCAACCCATTTTTTTGTATTGCTCAGTTAATTATTTTGTCCATCCCTTTTGTCCAACAGTACATTTTCTTGCTGTCGTCAGTCTCTGTTCAGATAGTTTATTTCTTTACCAAGGCGAACAGCCACACACCGTGAATGAAATCCTCGTTCCCCTTTATTGTATGTCTCATTACGACTAATGCTTTCAGTGAGGTACAGTTTTCGCACTTCATCCCCAGGCTGCCGAATCGTACTTGTCTATTAGTGTGCAAAAATCATGTATGTGGCGCATGCGACGGACAGTTTCTGACATCTCAATTCGATTACATACAAGTTGTGCCCTCCATTTTGACTCAAATTCATTTCCATCAATTATTATTCTCTTTCCTGTGGTGTAGTCTTTATTATCAGTGGTGCTTTAATGATACTCTCTATCTAATATCTGTCCCTCATGGAGTACACTGTATTAATTTACCATGATGGATGGATGGATGGATGGATGGATGGATGGAAAAGTTTGTCAAGCACTGGCGGAGCTAGGAATTTTTTTCCCTGGGAGTCTGGGCATGGGGAGGCAAGGATATCTCAGGGGGTCCGCACAGCCCAAAACATTTTTTACAACCCCCCCCCCGCAAAATGTATTCAGAAAAGAATAAAAAATCATTATGTGGTCCCTACGGGGCAAGGGGGGAAATGTGGTAGAGAAAAAAAAAATCCCGGAAAGAAACGGAACATACCCAAATGTCAATTGTCTGATCGGGTAATTGGGGGGGCCCAAGCAGGTGGCACCAGTGCCCCTGCGGCCCCACCTCTATAGCTTCGCCAATGATATTAAGGGCACATAGGGGCACATTTAGATCTACTGTTTGTGTACATAATTATTGGTATTCCCATTGTATAAGAGTCCAAAAGAATCTCACTCAAACCGTTTCACTTGGTTTTGGTGTTGGCTTCAGTGTTGGTTGATTGGGCTAAATAGGCTGCTCTCCATTGATTGGTCGACAAAGCATTGTTCACTGATTGGCATGTTATAATGAATGGTTTGAGAGGGAACAAAACAAACCATTGTGCCAAACTAAACTTAAAACCGATTAGCTGACTTTAACATTTCAAGAACCTTTGAGGGTTGTGCCTGTAATGATTCAATGCCGCGTTTTTTTATATGGCAGTGGTTACGGTCTAAAATTTAATATGGGGGCTTATAAATCAATTTTGCATGGACGATTAATTAATAATTGGCCCCAACATGAAATTGAGGAGGTGAAGCACGCACGCCACGGTTACTTCGTTCCAAACTACACCCTGAAGCCCGGAATAAATGTTGAGCGTCGAGGTGCGAGGGGGGGGTGGTGTGCGCTGGGTAATAATCCTGAACGTCGATTGAAGTGGTGATTTCATTTAAACTCCCAAAGCCACAGGCACCAACACGAGCTGAGAGCGCACGCTGTCACGCAGGGGGCTCGTGGAATAAATGTGCACGCCGTTGTGAGCCTGCGGGAGCAAGCATGACACATGTGGCCAGCAGGCGGGTTTATAATGGTGATGAATCCTGAGGGTTTTAGCCATTATGGCTGTCCCTGGACAGAGGGAGGCAGCTCTGCTCCATACAAATTGGCAGGTTATCAGTTTGTATGTTTTGTATTGTCTTAGCGCAACTTATCCCAAACTTGACATGCAACCCTTTCAAAACCACACTTTTTTTTTATACAGCTTCTATAAATCTAATCAAACTGGACTGGAGGGAAATCACTGTTTAGCAATGGGCTGTTGTTTTTTTTTTTTTTTATTATTCTTTTAGGGTGGTGTCAACCAGAAAAATCACAATAATAAAGTGGGGTACAGTGTTCCGTTGTGTATTCAAGACTCACTTTTTTTTTTCTTGATCTATCCTGTTAATTGTTGAAAAGTTCAATTATGTGCCTTTTCTTGCTTTGGCGACCTATACTGAAATTATTCAACAGCAAACGGCACACAACACATAACAATGTATGTACCGGTAATAGTAAAAAGACTCACTTGTTAGAGGCAGCATTGTGTGATTGCTGGAGTAGAAATAGGACACTAGGCGTACCCCTTATCTTATATTGTTACTACATTGCAGTGGCAAACTTTTGTCCTCGTCATTTTTTTCTGGTGGTGAATGACTTGTGATACACATTACTTAGCAAAGATATTGGTAGGATGAGTTTCATGACGTTCGGTAAGTGGCACTTGTTCAATTTCACATCACAGTCTGTGGCTCGGTGTTGCCACAAAGACATGCACACACACGAAGATTTGCGATTGTAAATATTGAACGAGTTCATCATTTACCATTGTCAAACTCAACCAGTTTGTGAGCAAATCGGGAAGGAAAAAAATAACTTAACATAGCCCAAACCACAGGATAATCGCTAGGATAATCTTTCAGTGAGTTTCCACCATCAGACGTTTGCTGGCTTTGATGATCAGAAGAGAGGAAAAACACTCAAATTAGGCCTGATTATCGGTATGTGTTCACTACGATTAAGACACAGAAAGGAGCCGTCAATAAGTGGATTGCCCTGTTGTCCTATGTTATATGTTTGTTTTCTGTTTACCTCCAACACTTCTACTGACATTTTCATTTGCAGTCAGTAACCTGGATAAGGTGTACTGTCTGCAAATAGGTTATCAGTTCCCGTGGCAATTGTGCAATGTCTGTCCAACGCTCCTCCAGTCTGACTTATATGCATGTTTTATTTATGGGTATAACCGTTGCATTAGACCCATGGAGTGTTTTAACGGTACAGAAGTATCTAGTTCACAGAACTTTCCACCACGTCCTCAAAATGCTGAACAACTCTGACCTCGGAACGCTAGCTGCCAGAGCTACTACCCCCTACTCAGGCTGACCCGCAATTACAGTAACAAGGGGGCAGTCTGACTCATGCATCATTTCTATGGCAAATCTTTTGTCCTCCTCTTATGGTACTGTGCCAGTCTTAAGGTTTGCACAAGTCCACTATTATGAAAAAAGTTTGTTTGTTTGTTTTTTTTCATTTTTGCCGGTGCTTTACATGACAATGCCATTTCGAGCATTCGTAAATGAGTCTCCCGAATATGTTCCACGCGGAAGCTCAGTGCCTCTGTACTGTAGCAATTATTATATACAAAAAATCTGAATTGGGATACATTTTCAATTCTAATGTAGTGTGATGATGGGCTATAATGGGCTGTCGCTGAATCATGATGCTGTGTTGTCAAATTTTTGGTGATATATATTTTCCACTCGACTGACATTCTCGTCCTATATGGACATTTTAAACAACTCTAATGGTTAAAGTGCTCACAATCTGAGCTGTTTCCCTAGATCCATCTATCCATTTTGTATAAAGCTCGTCCTCATTAGGTCGCAATATAAGCCAGCCAATCGCAGGGTATGGACTAATAAGACAGACAAGCATTCACACTCCAATTCACACTGATGTACAGTTTAGAGTCTTTAGTAATGCTAAGATGATGTTTTTGGATTGTGGGAGGAAGGCACAGTTCACGCAGAAAGCACACTTAAGTACAGAGAGAATATTTGCTGCGCTACCCTTGGCAAAAATTATGGAATCACCACTCTTAATGGATGTTCAAGTTACTTAGACCAAGCAGAGGGGAAAAAAATATGAAATCCCCAAATTCTGAGGAATGAATTACGGAATTATGGAAAAAAGTCAACAAAATAACACTTCAACATGCCACTCCTACTTTGTTACACCACCTCTGGCTTTTATAACAGCTCGCAGTCTCAGAAGCATGAACTTAAATAAGCGATGTACAGTACTCTCCATCAAACTGGCTCCAACTTTTTCTTATTGCTTTTGCCAGATCAGCTTTACAGGTCGGAGCCATGTCATGGACCATTTTCTCAACTTCCACTGAAGATTTTCAATTGGATTGAGATCTGGACTACTTACAGGCCACGACATTGACCTTATGTGTCTTTCCTTAAAGATTTTTTCACAGTTTTTGCTCAATGGCTACATGCATTATGATCGAGAAAAATGCTGAGCTGGGCATTTTACCAAAAAATTGCGCGTCCATTATTCATCACCCGTCTGCAGCGTGGGTACTCCTCCGTCATCCTTCATTTGCCTTTTTTTCGGGGGGGAAAAAATAGTAACCGCCTATAAACCGGTCAGCCTCTGATTTTAAACGGGCTTCCGTCTGCGATTCCGACTGAACACTTTGATAGCATACCGCCCCCTCCCGGCCGATGTTTGAACAGAAAGAGTGACCCACAGTGACTCTCTGCGCCGTGGAAGCCTGTTCACAGCATGCTCCCCTACTCAAATCTGTCCCCCAAGCAACAACAACTCACCATTGTTCCTCGCCGCGGCCATGCAAGCCTCGCAGCGAAAAATAGATTAAAAATTGGACTACAGACGAAAGGCGGATTATATGGACTTGGATTATGTGGAAAGGCTTCCGACTATGCTTAGTCCGTCTTTTTTAAATGTTTTCCTGTCATTCGCCAACCATCAGCAAAACGGGCATCCGTCGTAGGCAGATAGATGGACCGGTCCGTCACATAGACGGGATGCCCAGCTCTGGTAACATGATTTTATCATCCTCAAACCTCCTTTCTGTTGACGGGATAAGAACAGTGTCCAAAATGTCACCGTAAACTTGTGTAATGACTGCCATTTCACCAGTGCCATGACCTGACATGCAAACCCCATATCATCAGTGACTTTGAAAATTTGTTTTCTTCAGGCAGTCGTCTACATAAATCTCATTTGAACTGCACCAAACAAAAGTTCAGCATCATCACCTTGCCCGATGCAGATTCGCCTTTCATCACCGAATATGACTTTCATCCAGTCGACCACAGTCCACGATTGCTTTTCCTTAGCCCATTGTAACCTTGTTTTTTCTCTTTAGGTGTTAATGGCGGCTTTCTTTGAGCTTTTCTTTCTGTAAATTCCATTTCCTTTAGGCACTTTCTTACAGTTCGGTCACAGACATTAACTCAGGTTTCCTCCCATTTGTTCCTCATTAGTTTTGCTGTGCGTTTTCTGTTTTCAAGACATACTGCTTTACGTTTTCTGTCGTGTCGTAATGCTTTGATGTCTTGCTTAGTCTACCAGCATGCTTCACTTTAACAACCTTACCGTTTTGTTTGTACTTAGTCGAGATTTTAGACAGCCAACTGTGAACACTGAGCAACCAACATATTTTGCAACATTGCGTGATCATTTACCTCCTTTAAGAAGTTTGATAATCCTCTCCTTTAAGTTGACATCTCATGTTGGAGCCATGATTCATGTTAATCCACTTGATGCAACAGATCTCCAATGTTTGATCACTCCTGATTAAATACAAACGAACGAACAGATCTAATCTGATGCAGTTGTTGGTTTTGGGAATGGAAATCTACAAGGTGATTCCGTATTTCTTTAGAATTGAAAAATTGAATGTGTTTTCCCTCTGCTTTGTCTGAAAATGTAACTGTTACTGACTTCTTTTAGTGTTTCTTAAAGCCAGAAAGTTGCCATTTGACTGATTTAAGCTTTGTGTCATGTCTGTGATTTACATTTTTTTGTTTGCTTGTTTTTGTACACATTCAAACAACTGAATGAACGGCCTTTGAAACTGGTGATTCCATCATTTTTGCCAAGGCTTGTATTCATGGGTTTGACTCTTCAATGAACTTCAATTAACATGTTTTTGGAATGTGTTAAGAAGTGTGAGACTCCACAAAGGGATAGCTTGAGCTTAGAGTTGGACCCAGATACTCGATATTTGTAGGACAGATTCCTAACCACCAGTCCACCGTGCTGCCTCTATAGCTCTTCTTTTTAATTACATTATTATAGATAAAAATAAGCCAATGTGCAGGTGCTTATATATGCCCCTGCACGCGTTGAGCCAGCCCCCACTTACCCACCCCACCCCCTGCGTGTTTCTATAGTAATTTCCAGCCAATGATCAGTAGGTGTCCGCATCCCCGCGTCCTCACCTCAGCACCAATCAGCCACACACAGCGACAAGCAGCAAGCGGCGGCGGTGGAGCGAGCAGGCAGGCAGGCGGAGAGACGCGCGCATACACACTCCACAAAGCCCGGGATCAGGACACACAGCAACTCCCGCTCCTCCAACGAGCACGTCGTTATTTTGAGGGGCGAGGAGAAAAAAAAAAAACCCACCGTTCATGCGTGCACTTTTTTTGTGTGAGAAAGTCACTACCAACAAGAAGATGGCTCTTTTGTTTTGAGCGTGTTTTGGAGTCTGCGCGTCTCTTCTTCAGTTTTTTTTTCCCTCCTCCTCCTTTTACCACCTCCACGCCGCGCTCCACTCATCTCTCGGCGGTAATGTGCGCGTGCACAGCCGCAGGCTGCTAACGCCTCAGGAGCTCCTCTCAACGGGAACCTGGTAGGTAGGTGAAACCACCCTACTATCCTGCTCCTCACATTAAAGCGTGCTACGCGTTTCAGCATCCATGCATGCTTCCATATGCAGTATGCGGCTGTAAAGTGACCCGGACAATGGGATTATTATTATTAATAATCATTTATTTTTACAATTTATTCGGATATGATCTTTTTTTATCAGAAGTATTTTCTCCAGCGCTCCGCTTCTGCATTGGACGTTTCTATCCCTCCAAAGTTTGTTTACAGGCTGGAAATCAATGCCAGCCAGACTTGATTGCCTTTGGGCCCGCGTGTTCTGCTCCATGGGTGAATTGATTAAGTAATAATCACCCCGAGGAGAGCTGATCATTAGGCCAAGGAGGAGTTTCTGTTAACTGCGTGAGGCGGGTTTTGCTCGTCATGTCAGCGTTAAAGTCTCCATATGTGGAAATTGTGCTCTATTTTATACTTATAATGCATTAACAACATATTATACATTTCTGATTACGAGAGCTCATATCCAAATGGATTTATGGTAACATATCAGTATTTTTAGCCATATTGAGCCCTTTTGAACTCTCCACGTGGTGATTATAATGTATTTTGGAGATTTAGAGCCATAGAAGTGATTTGAATCGCCTTTTAGTGTCCCGGCAATGGATCAGCTTTGCCAATTAAGAGGGGAAGCACAGGAGGGGGGGGGGGGGGGGCTGAAAGAAAAAGGTAATGGAAGTAGGGCTGGATGTGTCTAATGGGGTTTTTATCAGTGGAAACCAAATCCAGACAGACTGGGTGAGAGATAGAGGAAATGAAGCACACACACAGACCGGATGACACTAGTTGGTCCATGATCTGGATGCAAATTCCCTCGTGGCGTTTTGGTGTTATGTCATTAGGGAAATGTACCTGGTCATCGGGCGAAGGAGCAATTTGATGCGTGAATGGTCTTCTTGGCTTCTCAAGTAGTTTATTTCGAATAGGTGGGAGTTGCAGGCATGAGGTAAGGATCTGTGGTTTGTGGCTACTTGTGTCGTCTAAGAATATCAATAAAAATGTTGTTTATGCTTTCCAAATGTGTTTTCCAAAAAAACACTATTACAGCCTTGGCAAGTTTTAAAGCATGGTAACGGTTCTCCCCTTTGTAATGGCTATCAAAATCAGGTCCGACTAGTTGTGCTGGCTTTGTTTATACACTAAAAATGTGTGCTGATGAAGCTGGAATGTAAAAATGTGATGTTTAATTGTTGGTTCTTTCTTCCCACTTGTAGCACGAAAGACAAGATAGTTCAGGATGGTACGACACTGTTGGTAAGCAGCTGGAGTTTGCCAAAGGCCGGAGTCACCTCGCTTGGACCCTCCTTCGTCCTTAAACGCCGACAAGTCCTCCTCAGCCATGGCTAGCCTAAGCAGTGCGCTTTGCATTGAAAATGGACAAAACGCGGACGTGTCGCTCTTACAAAAGGATAATCTTCAAGACGGTGGATTAAGCCAGCTTTTGGATTATAACGCAGAAATGGAAAGGTACCGATCTTTTGCGAACTTTTACAAAACCAACGGGGCATTCCCACAAACTGCCAAGATTGCCCGCATCACAACGCCCATTTTCCCCAGTGCCAGGATTGGCATGTCCCCTTGGAACTGCGATAACGCCATGCTTTGGGGGAGGAAATCAGCGGCAATAAACCCTAATAGGACCAGCATGCATAGAAATGACTCCCAGAGGCCGGGTAAGCCTGGCGTGCCGCCAGAGACGCTGCAAATGGCAAATAATAATTTCCTCTCTACCTTATCCCCCGAACACTGCAGACCTTTAGCAGGAGAATGCATGAACAAGCTGAAATGCGGCGCTGCCGAAGCAGAGATAATGAATCTCCCTGAACGCGTTGGAACTTTTTCAGCTATTCCGGCTTTAGGGGGCATCTCATTACCTCCTGGGGTCATCGTCATGACAGCCCTTCACTCCCCCGCAGCCTCGGCAGCCGTTACAGACAGTGCGTTTCAAATTGCCAATCTGGCAGACTGCCCACAGAATAATTCCTCGGCATCGAGTGGAAACCCTGCAAAGAAGAAGAGGAAAAGGTGTGGGGTCTGTGCGCCCTGCAGGCGGCTAATCAACTGCGGAGTCTGTAGCAGTTGTCGGAACCGCAAAACGGGCCACCAGATCTGCAAGTTTAGAAAATGCGAGGAGCTGAAGAAGAAACCGGGTTCGTCGCTGGAGGTGAGAACCGGGGATCGGCTTCCCCATTTTTTGTTATTATCCCCATGCACTCCGAAGCATTAACCTTTTCATCCAGTCACGTTCTAAGCCCTTGAAAATTGTTTCCATGCCCACCCATGCCTGAACATCCCCCCGGCTTCTCAAATCTGCCTACCCGCCTAGCCTAATTGGCAGTAATTAGGGGTGTTTGTGCGAAGCGCAAGCTGAGCTTGGCTCAGACACCCCTAATTGCTGCCAGTCAGACTGGGGCTGGAACATATCCGAACAACCCAGCGCTTGGCTCGCCTCCAAGCGGGGCTGGGAAATGGTTTTCAGCAGAGAGCTATCCCTCTCGGCACCCGGTCATTTTAACCAATTATGGAAACCGTCTCTGGACGGAGAGAATCAATATCCCGCAAAGCCTCAGCCTCTGACCACGGAGAGATGCTGAAAGCGATGGCAGGACTGCTGATGGCATTTCTCAAAACACCTCCCAACTTTAGCCTCAGTGGAGTAGTGAGCACATCAGACCCCATCTGCTTCCTCTCAACAAACCATATTTGGGCACCAAACCACACGACATACAGCATGTATGTCCACTTGTGGTTCATTTTGGTCGAATTTGGTCAATGGTATAATAGGTGAATTGATTGTCACCTATGACATTTATTTGATTGCTAAGCAAAAGCTTTGTCCCAATTTGATATTGAAGTTGTTTTGACATATTTTGAAACACTTGATGAAGTACAGCTGGTTCTTGGCATGCAACAAAGTTCTGTTCCTAAGACTCAAGCCGAAACCGAATTTCTATGCAAGTCGAAATGTAGCTTAGTTTATAACTAACTCCCGCAAATGCAGCGGTAATTACAGTGGATGTTTGTACGATAAACACTTTTAGGCCTTAAAGGACATTTTCTCCCCTTTTTGTTTACTCATCTGTATCGACAAAATGCAAAACCAAGGACCCCCAGTATATTTGTATTCACAGTCACTGAAGATGATGGTCTTTGGAGTATGAATTTGACATAATTTACCATGCACTCATTGTGTTGTTAGTGTCTCATGGTTTTCCAATTGGCTAGCATTGCATTCAAAGCTAATGTTCACATAAAGAAAGAAAAGTAAATGACAAGATTAGAAGAGATTTGCTTCCTTGGAATCAAAATTCAGTACCTAACCTTATGACTTCCATTACCAGAAAGTTCTTTTAACTTTAACTGGCTGTGATGTTTACATGCATCACATAGTTAAAAGTAGAATAATGGCGGCACCAAGGTTTATGTGTTCATCTTGTGGGTTATAGCTTCGAATTGTTGATCACATAGGGGGTAATCGGAAGCTTGTGTACAAACAGGTGTCTCAAACAGATGTCCGGGAAGTCAGTGCTACTGTGTTTTTTAATGCATGGGTACACTCGCCCAAACAAATCCACACTTGCTTTTAAAAGCACTCTTAAAATTTCGCTAATTCTGATTATGGACTCCGATGGAGGTAATTATACCCATGCACCTTCCGTTTACGGAAATGTGTTGCAATGTCTAAAGCAGCGGTGGGGAAATCCTTTTGTGGGTTACATGTCTTGGGGCTTTTTATATCACTTCTTTTAAGGTGTTATTCACGGCCTGAACACAAGTCGGTGCAAATCCACTCTTGGATTTTCTTCCTCAGACAAATTAATCACTTTATAGTGGCCTCACCATGTCTGAAAACACAACAGTTTTTGCCTGTAAGTGTATCCTGGTGAAAATGTATGTAGGCGTCTCAATTAGATTGTCCAAAAACCCACTCATTGGTGCTGTCTGGAAAGTTTGGAAAAAATTAACCCCCCAACACTAGCTTCACCGATCGACGCAAAATGTGTTGACATGTTTGCCATGACAGGACGAAGGAAAACATCTCAAGGACTCATGTATGAAATTCAACATTAAACATTTTTGTTCAAAGCTGCCATTTTATGTGGATTCCAAGGCTGCGTTTAGTATGGATTTCACCAGAATGAGCCCTAATTGGAAGCAGGTATCTTAAACATATGGGCTAGGCTAAATTGATGTGGGCGGGATAAACTGATGTGGGCAGAGGATTGTGCCATGCCCCTCACTAACGGCCATGACACATACTGCACATAACATGCACTGTAAACAAGTCAACGTGAGCCACAGCTGCTACCTTAGTAGGATGTCTTATTCATGTTGGAAAGTTGCAAAACACTAAATGTCACCGGTTTGATCATGTATAGGACACCAGCGTTACAGAATTGTACCCTTGATTTGTTTCAAGAACTGTCCAATTCCTTCTTTTTAACTTTATTTGGTTGCCAGAGTTAAATCATCTGCACGAGAAAACTATAACCAAAAAGCTGTGTGTGCGGCAGACTGAGTGTGATACGAGTATGCATGTGTGTGCACAACAATGATTAGCACACTCTTCGGTGTCAACATTAGTCTCTGATAGGCTATTCTAGTATTTCTAGTTATTCTAGTACAGTAGTCTTAATTAGTTGCCTCTGATTAAGATGCTTTAAAAACCCTGAAATATTGTTTTATTGCCGAAGCATACTCTCATACTGACAATTGTAGAAATGTTTCACTAGACACAGAATCAAGCTCCTGCCATGGCCGTCTCAATCCCCAGTCCTTAACCCCATTGAAAACTTGTGGAGTGAGCGAAAGAGGAGAGTGCAGAGGAGAGGACCCAGGTCGCTGGATGATTTAGAGGGATTGTGCAAAGAGGAATAGTCAAAGTATTTCTGTAGTCACTGTATTATACATACAGTACCAGTCAAAAGTTTGGAAACACCCTCTAACTCAAGAGTTTTTCCATTATTTAAAACTTTACTGAATTGTAGATTAATAGTTAAGACAATGACAGTCATCTTATGAAGAAATATTGATGGAATTATTTGGTAAACAAATAACCCTAACCCTTATTTTGTAGATGTTGAATTTCTGGGATAACTTCAGGTTTTCGAGGGTATTTCCAAAGACGACCTTAGGTTTTGGGGAGCTGTTGAGCCAGGCGCTTTAGGCCTTAATGGGTTAGTGTACCGACCAATCAGTCATGGCCTCACATATCCGAAAACCTGTCAATTTTGGCATGTGCATATATTTTGGTGATGATATAGACACTGCCGTGGTGCCCCAAAATGTAGTCGTTAACAGATCACAAGATCCCCCACCCCCCAGCCCCCCCAAAAAAAACAATATTTAAATTACATTGCCCGAAGACAGTTGGGATAGGCTCCAGCACGCCCACGACTCACAAAGGGGAAAACCATTACCATAATCGGTTTGGATATGGATGGATGGATGGGTGGATGGATGGATGGATAGCCCCCGACACCTATGAATGAAATCTCAGAACCTATAAATGGAATCCCAGCAAATGATCCATTTTGGTTTGAAGCAGCCATTTTGGCGAAATTCCTCAGCTTGTACTTTGACAAACATCTACTGGGGAATTTGCCTAAATGAGCACCACTCAGAAGCAGGTGCTTGGGCCCGTTCATCTCTGCTTGCAGCCTTAATCGTTTATACAATTGGACGGCGGGTTGGATCGAATGCTTTCAGGGGCAGTAAGTTGCTCATATGTGGTCTAAAAAGAGCATCACCCTGTCTTGTCAGAATTATTTACAGTTCACTGTTTTTCTGGTGCCAAAGTAGACGAAGGAAGCAAACTTCTCCTGCCAACAGTGACAAACTGTTCAACAGCCACGCTTCTGGCTAAATACCCAAAGACACACAAACCTTCTCGCCTCACCTACCTTGTTGCCTTGCGAGCTATGATAAGCGACTGGCAGACAGTTAGATTTGTCTGTCAGCGTTTCCCACACATGGGAATCACCCTGAACTAATTATATCTTAAGCAGCGGCTGGAAAAATGCAAATCAGAATTTTACTCACACCCCTGAAATCGGAGAGCCAATTTAATCTAATACCCCCTTTAATTTAGCGCGCTAATGCAAGGCCCTAGAGAGTTGCCCCGTGTCACCGGCGCGCCGTTCGACGGCACGCCTCTCTCTTGCTTTTACTGCTCTGTGTTAGCAGGATGGATTAGCCTGGCAGAGGAATCTCATATAACCTATCCTTTGCTATGCAGCTATACCTTCACTTCGGCTCAAAGGTCTGCCGTTATCTTTGTGCGTCCGATCGTGCACTGCCGGCTTACGCTTTGGTTTACCTCAACTTTGGGTTGATGGAATCTCACGGATCAGCCGCAGCAGTTGCTTGAAAGTTAAATACGCTCTTGGATGCTTGTGTTGACCTGGTCCAAATGGTCTAGCTTGGGTTGTGCTGCACAGGTAATGGTGAACAGTTGAACCAAAGTGGTTTTTGAGTGCAAAGAAAGCTTGAAAATATGGAGTCTAACTACTCATCTGAACCTTCAGATTTGTTTTGTATTTTGTCTTGTCTTAATTATGACCCAGATCTAGGTTATGGTTTTAAAAAGGGCTATTTTAACCCTCCTATTATGTTATTTTCTCAGGAATGGCCATGATTTTCCAAGGTCAATTTGTCTGTAATCAAAGCAATACCAATCGACGTAGTTTACGTATATCAAATTGTTCACTCATTCAAATATGAGCAATGAAGCAACCACAAACACGGAATGACTACCAATGCTTCAATTCGACCCACAGCATAACCAGGAAGGTTAAGGTTTAACCGTTGTCTAATGCCATTGGCATGCTTATAATAAATAGTGTCTCCCCAAAAATATATTCACTCTTTGACTGGCCTTTACTGATATACGTAGTTTTCGTTTAGGTCTTTATTGACATCGATACAAGTCCAATGAGTTAAATTTAAGAGCATATCAGAGCAAATACTGTTTTTTGGGACACTCTGTAGTAGGGGTGTAACAGTACACGTGGGTCTATTAATACGCTTAGGTATGGCATGTTCGGTTCGGTCCACTTACTATAGCGCGAGATTACGCACGGGTGCTATTGGCTGTTGAATGCGGGAGAGGAGGGTGGCGGCACTAAATAGGAGCAAACGAATACGCAAACAAGCCAGAGCTCGAAGGTCCCCCCCCGTACACTGCGGTCTCCTGTTTGGGAACATTCTGGCTGTCCTGTTAAAATCACAGATGGGGAAAGGTACGTGTAAGTCCCAAAGTTGTGTGCGGACATTGCTACATGAGATCGGCGGCTATGCTGTGGGTAGCACGTCGAACATAATAACACTTAAAACAACATCATCCGACTTTGAATGTTTCTTAGGCGAGGAAGCAAGCAGTCTTTTTAGCCCAAATCAAACAGCACTCTCCTTCATTCGCCGCAGCTCCTCTCACTAGCCGTACGATGCATTCATGAACCTCGGAAACATCACAACTCAGCAACACACAAATCCGACCACAACACAGATAACCCAATTCGTTACAATATGCTGTTGCACATTCAAAGATTTTAATGCCTGAAAAGTGTTAATAATTTCATAAAGACTTTAATGTTACTATATTTCATTATAAAAAGTTTTAATATAGTTAGCAATAATTGTAACTGTTATTGTATGTATTTTATTCATCACAAAAAGTGTATATATGTACTGTAATGACAACTTGTCTTTAACTTGAATACTTAGATGTGTCATAGGCTGTTGCTGCTGAGTGTTTAAAGATTTCAGTGTCTTAATAATTTACAAAATTAAGAGATCTTTATTGTTAGTGTATTTTTTATTCTGGTGTAATTTCTTAAAATATCACCCAAATAGTTCACTTTTATTTATTTTTTTCTAAAGAATATACCGTCTACTTGTCATCTTTTCAAAATAAACATGTTAAAAAAAAAAAATCGTTTTTTTTTTTTTGTACCGAAAATATACCGAACCGAAGTTTCCAAGAAACCGAACCGAATCGAAATGTGATTTAGCGTACCGTTACAGCCCTACCGTGTAGTATATAATAGTTTAAGAGTTTTCTTTTTGTATTCTGTAAAATTCATCACAGTAGAACCTCTGGTATGCTCAGTGACCATTCAAATTTCAAAAAATTTTCCCATTGGAAATAATTGAAAAATCTAGTCTGTTCCATAGCTGACGTGTCACTATGGTAATACTTAAAAAAAACTGTCCAGCAGTGTTTTAGCAAACATTTTTATTTGATCATTGGCCATAAAATTTTAAAATGAGGTTGTACAACAACATTAAAACGATAAAGCACTCAAGTGACAACGAGCATAGCTAACTGTTATCAGTATTGGCTAGCACTCTAGAGGCTAACGCTAACAACAAACGCTTGGAGTTGACTCCACCTTCAGCTTCTCCATCTTTACTCACTGTTACCAGAGCTGGGCATCGCCTAACCGCCACGAGTTCCCACCACCAAACAAAGAAAAAATATCAAACAATAACAACTGACACACACACACACACGCACAGTGTAGTGATCGGTGAAATAAAAATATGGGGCACATGTCATTGCGTCTGTGGGACCTCAAGGTACACAACACTCGGTGGCGGTTAGGTGATGCCCAGCTCTGACTGTTACTTAGTAATATCGTGGCACTGAAGTACTGTAGCAGCTGTCTTCAACTCTGTTCCTACAGTGACACCGTAACCCCAATTTGTTTGCAAGTAGTCACAGACCTCTGCTAACACAGCAGGAAAGTCAGAATTACAGTCAATATTTGTATGAAACCCCTTCAAAACCATTAATATGAAACAATTGAAAGAAAACCAAAGTACGGTGCAAACTGAGCATGCCCTCTTGTGCAACGTGACTTGGTAATCTTATGCCGCTTCACAAACGAGTTCGTTGTATTATTGGATCACAAAAAAGCCCAGCATAACTACTGAAATGTTTGCTGAACTGAAGTCTCGTGAGATAGACTGTGTTCTATTCGAGGGGCTTCACTGTAATTTTTGCCGGTTTGTTCGGGAATTTCTTTACTTTTGTTAGTGTTAAAAATTTCATACTGGAAATATTAAACATGCATAAATGTCAGCATTTATGACATTTGCTTTAAAAATGTCCAAATAATTTATTGCTTGAATAGCAAATCTGACTTAACATGAAAAATGAGACTCCTTGTTAACGTTCGCTCATAAAACACGATGATCCAAAAGAGTGTCAAGTACAGTTAACCGACCCATAAATTGTATTTAAATGTAAACAGCATCTTTTGTGTTTTTTTGTTTTTTTTTTCATCTGTGCTTCTGGACGCATTCTGTGCCTGACCGATGGCATCAAGTGGTAACGGTCCTGCCCACACCAAGCGACAATTTAAATTCAACCTTCAGTCGCACTTTGAAGGTTACGCGTCGCATGCATAATTTATTTGTTTTTCAAGGTTTTTAGCATGTGAGTGACGCTGGCAGACCTGGATATGCTCCAGCGGAAATGCAACAAGCAGGCTCTTATTAATTTCCAAATGGATTTTTTTTTATAGAAATTGATTCCATAGACAGCTCTGATGGATGGATGGATGGATGGATGGATGGATGGATGGATAGACAGACATTTTTTTTCCTTAAAATAAAATAAAGGTCATAATTCCTGTGAACAGGAGCATGATAAATCAGCAAGCGATGCTTCTCAAATTTTGGAACCTAATGTTGATAGCGTGGAGGACAAAGCACAAATATTTGGTTGCACAGAAGTCAGCTTTAAAAAAAAAAAAAAAAAATGAGCAAAATGTCAAAGGCCGGCAGCATTGAGTCACGTGCGCGGAAAATGCACAGAATCCGAAGCCACCCCACCCCCACTACCTCCCATCCCAGCGGGTTCCTTTGTGTCATGTTGATATGACGACGTGAAATGAGCGCCACGTGAAGGTGGCACGTCTGCACTGAAGCCTTTTTGCTTATTGTGGCAAAAAAAAAAAAAGAAAAAAAGCGGGACCTTGGGGAAAATAGCTGAGATTCAGCCTCTTAATGAGAGCGAGGGCGACGACGGCGGCGGCGGCGGGCCAGGTCTAATTTGTTGTAGGTGTGCTCGGAATAGATAAAGACCAATCTGTAGCCTTCGCCACCCCTCTTCCTCCCCCTCCTTTTCCCCGAACCTTTACCTCCCGCCTTGGCCGATAACACTGAGTGCTCCCAGCCAATCTCCGTGAATGGGCAGAGGGAAAAACTGCACATGGAAAAAGCCTGAGGGAGAGAAGACGGCCTTTAGATTTTCGTATTTAGCGGGTTTATTCAAGCTTTAAAACTGCAGATTAATTTGGGCTGAGCGGGACGAGGTGAGGGGGATGCGGCGGTGAGCATCTCAACCTAAAGGGCAACCTTAAGCCCCTGTCAAGACAATAGGATTTCGCTGTCGGAACCACGATGCATTAATTAAACGCGTACCCCCCTCCTAGCGGATGTTCTGTCAGCTTCCGTCGGTGGCAAGAAAGCTGTCGTCCTCAGGCGAGCCCCAACGCGTGCCCCCGTTAAAAAATTCATCCCATTTTACCACCACCGCCAATTAGGGACAAAGCGTAATCGGAGGCGTCCGGATGATGCCCTCACATTACGTGGCCCGTCGCCTCGCTCTGCCCTTGTGTGATTTAACATCCCTGCTTCAGTGGTGACACAGAACTCATTGTCATTGTCTTTATGAGGAAAGAGAGAGATAGTGGGGGCGATAGGAATGGGGAGGGGAGGAGTGCTTTTTGGGGGGGGAGGGGGGGGGCGAGTCCGGGCGGAGGACGGACAAGCGTGAAAAGAGCAGGTGCGGCGAGGACGTTAATGTGTGGCGCTTTTAAAATTTAAACAGACGGCGGTAAATTATTGATGCCGACTCCGGCGGAGAAGTTAAAAGGTATCTCGTCATTACCGAGGGGCGAGAGAGAAAAAAGCCTCGGGTGAACGCACGGCAACGTCTCGGGGAACAAAGTGTTTTAATACTCCTCAAAACGTGATTGGTTTGCTTTGAATCTGCACGTTCATTGAAGGTTTTCATCATGAAATTTGAAACAAGGGACACTGCCCAAATTACATTTTTGGCATCTTACACAATAGTAAACCCGCGCTATTTGTGGGGCATAGGAACCGAGCCCTGCTGCACATTATGAAAAAATCTAAGTAAATGGCAACCGCCCCTAAAAAAAAAGGTTTATAATTGCCTATATACATAGTTTAAATGCTAGATAAACCGCAATTATTTTCCCAAAACACTTTTATATCATGTAAAATTCATCTTACAGCATTACCATTAAAATATGGCTTCCAGATAATTTGATTTCGGAAAAAATGCATCAGAAATGGGTTCATGCACACGTGGCAAAGACTTGCCGTATATTCCTTTGGCAATCGCGGTTAATCTTTGCTCTCTCCCGACATGGACACTGTAAAGCCAAACAGGTCTTTCATAAGTAGCACCAAGGGTGGGGGTTAGCGTTTGGGAGACTACTGACAATCATCCGTGAATTTAGAGTAACAGATTTACTCTAATCCCATGTGAAACCAGAAGCATAAAGTGGACATTTGTGGTGGTTGCAGTAATTCATCCACGCAGACGGTTCATTTGTTACGTGAGGCAATGATGTGACGTCATTTAGTCTTTAGACATCTCCGTGAAATGAGATCGAGGAGCGTCGTCTCATTCCCTAAAACATTTCTACCTCCGCCCGCCTCTCTCCTCTGTCATTCTAAAATCAGACACTACACGTGCAACCGTATTTTCTTCTATAAACATTGTACCACGTGACGTAGTTTTCTTTGTGCTTGTTATTTAACATTTAATGCGCATGCATGTGACATCACGGATACTTTCCATTAGAAGTCGCATTGCTTTTTGTTATGTGAATGTGTACATAAAATGATTGGATTGAACAAAAAATACGAATGTGGCATTGCTGTGTGAACGTAGCCAAATAGGTTGAAGCCGATTGTCCGTTAAGATTGAAGATTTTTTTTCGCAGTCCTATAATAATTCATAATAATGCCTCGGTTTTATATTGCGCTTTTTTGGACACTCAAAGACGCTTCACAGTGGATGCATTATTCATGCACTCACACATTCACGCTCTGGTGGTGGTAAACTACGTATGTAGCCACAACTGCCCTGGGGCAGTCTGACGGAAGCCTGGCTGCCAGTATGCGCCTACGGCCCCGCCGACCACCGCCAAACGTTCACACCCAGCCGTACGCCGGTGTGAGTGACACTGGAGGCAAGGTGGGTGAAGTGTTTTGCCCAAAGACACATTGACACATGACTCGGACACAGCGGCCAGCCAGGCCTTCGGTTACCGGACGACCTGCTCTACCTCCTGACCCCATAAACACCCATTACTGTAAAAAAAAAAAAAAAAAAAGTTTGTTTTTTTTCTTGTCCTAAAATCAGCCAGTACAATGCAAATTGATTGTAAATAAATATAGAAAAGTGCGGAACTGTTTTAAAGTTTACCCAAACATAGTTCGCCGGTGCTTGGGCTTGAGGTAGGAGTGGGAGTCCTTTTTTCACCTCTGTTACGAGGCAATGCCATAGAGAAGGGTTCGACAAAAAACAACTGTGTATTGTACCAGAATCGATACAGTACTGTATTGCATGTTTGAGAGACGTGTACATAACGAGCATCCGAACAAGCAATAGATATGAATAGGTAGATACGACACCCCCCTTTTGAGGTGCATGCCTATGGCGACGCCAACCTATTGTCCTTGCTTTCCACCTCTGTTAGCCTAATGTAGTTGGTTTGCACTGTGTATCTGTGACAACAACGGTGCAAACCGGAAGCATGTGTTTTACCAGTCTCTGTCTGTTGATTGTGCCACGACTAACAGACTTAGACAATTACCATGAACAGCGATGTTTTGTTTCTTTAAATCCGAAATCTGGTAAATCGAGGTTCCACTGGTGTAGCATTCCGAGTGAAGCTTCAATCTCTGGAGTCATATAATTGTAGTTCGGTTGCTATCATAATGTATCTTGAGAGACCCTAATTCAGGCAGAATTTGAGGTCTTTTAGTGGCTTTACACTATAAAACAGTAATTGTAGTAATATGTGTGTGTTTTTTTTAAGTTGTTAACTTTCTTTTACACTTGTCCAACAGATGATAAAAAATGATTCCTACATTTAACATCATGTCATTAACTCATTCACTGCCATTGACAAATTTACTTGTCTTTACATAGTCCGGCCATTCAATCCCAGGAATTTATTTATATTTTGTTTCAACTTTTTCCTTCGTTAGGGTAAAAAAGGGTCTGAAAATGTCTGGCAGTGACTGAGTTAAAGACTTTTTTATATTATTAACAGCACTGAGCTTTTTTATATGCTTTGGAAAAAAAGACAAAATAAAGAAAAAACGTCTGTACATTTACCTTACTTCCTCACTTCTTTGCCTCTTTAGGTTTAGGGTTGTGTTTACAAATAACAGGACTTGGAGATGGAGGCTGATTCTCCCACCATGCAGTCAATACCATTGGCGTGCCAAGCACAAGCTACACAAGCATGTGCACAGAGTAGACGCCTTCCTCAAATAGATGCCTTCTTCAAACAAATACAACAATTCAAGGAATTACCCTAGTACTGGTTTTACTATGATTTCTATTCCCTACTTTACGTATTTCCCTCAAAATAGTGGCCTTCAATCCGTTGCTAATGTTGTCCACTGGAGAAATTGTTAGGCTCTAATACGCCTTTTAGAAATAACTGGACTCACGGATAGATCAGAAGATCAAGTGTGCCACAAATAGATTTTTGTTTTAAATAGACGACAATTCAAAGAAATAACTACAAGTTTTAAGATGATTTATATTTGCATTATTTCCACTTATACAATTAAAGTAGTCTTTCCTCAAATGTTGTCCTCCATCTCAGTTGCTTCCTGAAAATAAGTGCCTCTCCCCAAACAAAGCCCCACTTTTAAAAATAACAGAAAATTCTCCCATCCCAGCAATCTCTGGAAAGCTGATATTTCCTACTCTACAGTTACTGCATTTCCTCCATTAGTGGCCTCTGTCTTATATTTAGATTACAACAAATAAACTCCTCTCCCCAAATAACCTCTTTGGATTCCATTCTTACACAAGTCATTGTACAAAATAGACACCACCCTCAAATAGATACCCGGGAAAACAGTTCAAGGAAATGCTCTAGTAAAGATTTTATGATGATAAATGCCTCTTCCCAAATAAAGATATCTTTAAAAAAGTAATATTAACTTTACTCGCAGGTAGAAACGGAAAACCCTCCGATTATCGAATCAACCAACATTACCATGCTGAGCCTCCATCTTTATATTTACGCTAGATTAGATGCCACCCTCCAAAAGATACTGAGAACAACATTTACATATTTCTTCAAAGAGAGGCCTCTGTCTCATATGGTCGCTTGAATGAATAAATGCCTCTCCTCAAATAAACACCTCCTTCGAAGAGTAAGAGAAGATTTTCCTTTCACCAAATCGACCGACATCACCATGCCTAGCCTCCAACCTTACTCAAGCATTTTTACAATTAGACGGCTCACTCCGATAGCCTAGTCAAAATAATTAGAGAGAATATCCTAGTAACAGTTTTATGTTGCTTTCTAATTCTATCATTTCGTACCCGAATAGGCTTCATTGAATGGATCCTAGCAATGAATTTGTTGAGTTTGTTGGTTCAAAGGACAACGCAGTGAACGCAGGGAGTGTCGTACGTCGGCGCTTGCTGAGGTGAAAGTGAAATCTGTGAGTGACAGCCGGAGACGGCGATATAAATCGGCCAATGTGGGCTTTTTTTTTTTTTTTTTTTTTTGCGTCTCCATTTCTGCAAGTCAAATCCTCGCATGCCGCCACCACCTCTATTGTGGCTCTGCTCGCACATTATGAATATTTCATGACAAGCATCTGACACCATGCCCAGAAAGATATTTCAAGTTTTTTTTTTCCCCTACCCTTCCCCCACTTCTCCCACACTCCCTGACAGAAAGCCTGAGGTTAGAGAGCGTCACTGAGGTGTGAAGTAGGGCTGTGGCCCCCGGGCAAAGGATAGGATTTACGATGGTTGATCATCAGGTGGACATTTTTCTTTCCCTTATCCCCCCTTTTGTCTCCCACTGCTGATGAACTATTGAGATGTTCACAGTTTGTTGTCGCTCATCACAAGGTGTTTACCTGACCGGTGTATGATTTCAGCCCAACTGGGAATGCTCCAGTGACACCCCCCCCCCCCATCTAATGAGGTAGAATGACTCAGCACGGGAAGGGGGTTCGTATCTTACTCCTGCCTTAGATACTGCTGCCTCAAAAGAAGCACAGACTACTACTAGCTGCCTTGACATCAACTGGTTACGTGTGATATGCATTGTCACTTATCAAAGGTGCATAATCTGAGCCCTCATGCAAAAAGAACGTTTATAACTGCATATATTAATAGTTTAAACTGTAAATATAATGCAAACTTATGATTACAAAACATATTGTCATTTGAAAATCATCTTATATTATCCTAAATAAATGGCTTACAGATGATTTAATATCAAAAATATGCACCAAAAGTGTGCAGAATATTTTATTTATCAGACAATTTATTGGTAGTTTCAATAATTTGATTTTAAATGTCATTGAATTGGTTCCTGTTTCCAGTTTTATGTTTTGCATTTTGTTCCGAATCTAACCGTGACCTTAAAACCTACTGTATTGAACCGTGATTTTATTTTTTTTGTCCCCTTTACCATTACATCCCAAGTAATTAATTAATTTGTGGCACCGTTAATGTTAACAATCTCGTCGTAATAGTTAAGAGTGTTTTATTGTCGTAATTAGGCGTGGGCCGGGATCAAATTCTGACAGTATGATAACCTTGAGCACACATCACACGCTTTCACTGTGCTGTAGTATTGTGGTTACGGCTTTAATTTAAAATGTATTATTTTGAAATGTTTTGGTAATGAACAACAGTGTTTATTCCATTGAACATCAGAGATGATTGAAGGTGGGAACTTGGAGATCCCAAAAACTCAACGAGTTGAGGGCTCTCATTTTACATATTATATTATATATATAATAATACATTTATTTATTTATTTATTTCCAATATAATAAATTGTTTCGAAATCCAGGAGAAATTATAGGTCACCTACTGAGTTAGGAAAAAAAAATGGTGCCGCAGGTGGAGATTCTTCTAATCACTCTCAATAGATTAGTTTAATCCTTTTTTTCTTTATACTTTGGGAAGCTTTTCCATTGGTTGCGGCATCTGTCCTTGTGTCTTTATGGGTTAAATGAAATACATTCACATTTAGGTTGTCTTACTTTAAATTAAAAAAAAGGCGAGCTTTTCCCCATTTAGAATGACTACTTTGTAACAAGTTCACCATAATGGGTTATCCTGCACTGCTTGTGATTAGAAAAAGGGGCTGAATGATATTGTTTACTTCTAACCCAATGTAGCCTGATTGTTTTTTAATGGCCCCATGTTTGTATTCTGTGCAGTTTCTCCACTTTTTGAATGCATCATAATTCAAAATGCCAATGTGAGCTAACTTGAAATGATCCATCATCCTCTTTTAAATACCTTAACATCTGATTGATCCTATCGTGGGACAACTGCTTCCTAATCTTCTGACTTTATTGGGTATTTGGTAAAATATATAGCTAATAGCATAACATCGGTACGAACATTTCGTGTTACCGTTCTAAAGACCAAAACAATCACTCATCAATTGGTAATATTTATGAAAAAATGCATTGGCAGATGTCAAAGCATTATACACAATGAAAGCCAAAGCAGTACCAAAATATTACAAAATTACCATAATCCTTTGACTATAGGTACAAAAATGCTATTTCATCAGGTATACTTCCACACTCAGAGAGCCAAAGCAATAATATTAAAAATAGAACAAAAAATACATCAAATGAAAATAAAATAACAAAAAATACAATAAATGTAAATAATACTGCTACTATAAATATTAGGAAAATATAGAATAGTATAACCAAGAAATTATATAAAATATTAAAAAATGTTTTAAAATACGGTAGTAGATCAATATATAGTATATAGTATGGGGCGGCATGGCTCAGTGTTAGTGATCCTTTGCCAACCCAGAGGTTGTGGGTTCGATACCCGGCCCTTGTGACCATGGTGAAGTGTTCTTGAGCAAGAGACTGAACCCCCAGTTGCTCCTGATGCTGCGCCATCAGTGGGTGAATGTGAACTTGGTGTGAAGCGCTTTCAGTACCTTAATAGGTGGAAAAGCAAATAAACAAAATATTCGCAAAAATACCAAATATTGAACAAAATGAAAAATATGACAAAATACCTTGCTTTTAGAAAAAAATATATAAAATTATGACAAAATTAGGAGACAAAGAATATTAGTAGTACACAAATATTGGTTAAAAAAAATCTTTGCCACTTTCTCGCTGTCTTCTCCGATTTGAGTCTTCTTTCTCTGTTTTTGATTTCGTGTTCTGCCTCGTACCAGATGGGAGACGCCAAAAAACTACTACTCTCAGAAACGCTTAATACACTATTAATGAGCATTAAAAATTCAAACTGTAATACTGACTGTTTTTTAATCGCGTTTTGGGGGGAAACCATGAACTGTTCCCTTGTATTTGTCTAGATGAGGCATAGCAAAAATACTGCAAACTTAATATATGAACTAATATTTCAACTTCTGCTTGAATTGAATTTTAATTGGGAGATATGTGACTTGCAGCCCGTCCCAATCGAGTGCCGATAAAGATTCCACTTCAGCTGTTTGTCGTCACTAAGCCTAACCTAAATATTATGTTGATTTACAGTAAACATGCGGCGTTGAGCGTAAGGACCCTCTAAGTTCCATGGCTCCCACACAGATGTTGAGAAATCTGCTCCAAATAAGGCGGCCCTGTTCCTGCTTTGCATTTCAATTTACCATTTCACAGAAGTTGCGGCGCGTTGCCTCGCTCTGAGCTTCGTTACACCCACGCGGCTTCTCGCTGCACTCGTTCGCTGTTCAAAGGCCTGCGACTTCGCTGGGAAATTGGGGATTTCCATAGTGGATCCCTCAGGTATCAAAACATCCAACACATGTCCGGCACGTCTTTCCACCTTTCCGCGCTCAGAATTGATGTCCCGACCTCCCGGTGGCACGCCTTGCATTTGGTACCTGGGCCTCCAGAGGGATTTAGCCGACTTAATCCACCACGTCGCAATTATAGAAACCATCAATACTGTGAAAAAATGCATGCAGCTGTACCGCATACAGCATCAGAATTGGTTCATGATCAATATTTAGCTAATAACATGACTAAAATATTGAACTAAAATACATCATAATCACCAGAGATGTTGATTATGAAATGCCTTCATGTGTGCAGATTGCTAAAAACTTGTTTTTCTGCTCAAACTTGGATCCGACCAGCCAATCAGAAGACAGAACAAGTTTGATGTCATCGAGCGCCAGTGCGTTGGCCCTATTAGTCCGTCCGTCCTTGTCCTTTTATTTCGTCAGTCCCCCCCCCCCCCCAAAAAATGGCAATTCATAAACAGTATTTTAATCTCATTATGTGGCTAATTTCTTACTTTCACTTTACTTCATTTCAGTGGCAATCACGCTAACATTTAGCTGCCAATACAACCACCGTCGGTAAGATTGTGTTATAACGCAATACTATTATGTTTTATTGCTAAACTTTTGCGTTATAACGCAATAAGTTTTCTGTTTTTATAACATTATTTCGTAATAAAAATAATAATTGCAAAATAACGGAATGTTATTTTAAAAGGAGAACGAAAGACTTCCACTTCTGGGTTGTATCTTTAAAACGGAAGTCAACCTAAACATATTTTTTTCAAGAGTTCCCAGCAGGCCCACTAGTTGAAACACGGCATTCTGACGAACCTTGCGTTGGTGGAATAAGTGTTAATCCACCCGTTTTAAGACATCTCTGGGGGCGGCCATTTTGTCTTCTGTCGACTGAAAATGACATCACAACTGCTCACAACAACCAGTCATGGCTCAGATTCAGAAAACAGGTCAGCCGTGATTGATCGTTGTGAGCAGTGATGTCATTTTCAGTCGACCGAAGACAAAATGGCCGCCCCCCAAGATGGCTAAAAACGAGTGCATTTTGCTGCTTAATTTATATTCCACAAACGCTAAATTAATCAGAATGCCATATTTCAACTAGTGGTTATGGACGTATACAGGGACGGATGAAAACTCACTTCCATCCTTGCTTAGTCTGTCCTTTTTGAAAAACTTCTCATCCGCCGTTGTCCGTACGGAATGCCCATGTCTGGTCTTTACAATATGTTCTATTCGCACCCACTAGTTTAAACATGGTATTCTGATTAATATTGCATTTGTGGAATATGAAATAAGATGCAAAATCCACCCATTTTAGCCTTCTTGGGGGGTCGGCCATTTTGCCACTTGCTGTCGACTGAAAATGACATCACAGGTGCTCACGGCTCAGCTTGTGAACATCACATGACCAAAGTCAGAAAACAGGATGGATAAATACGGGTGGATTTTCTTATTTCATATTCACAAACACAATATTAAACAGAATGCCGTGTTTAGACTAGTGAGGGCCCATCCAACATATTGTAAAGATATTGTAAAGTATTGTATAATGACCATATGCAGATAAGATTGACATGGCAATACGTACACTGAAATCTGATTGGACAATATAAAAACATCCCAACATCCACATGCACTGAAAGCAGTGCAGCCAAGAGAAAAGCTGTGAAATACACATAATGGACTGTTGCAAATAAATTAATACAATTTCATGGAACAAATATTTGAATTGTGTCCATGTAGGTCAGTGCTTCTGATAGAGAAACTTGCCCCGACTGTCACCTCATCACGCTTCCCTTTTGCTGTGGTTTTTTTCCCTTAAAATCTCACCTGTTAGACATACACATCAGCATCTACCTTATTAGGTTTTCTCCCGGAGGAATTAGCTTTCCGAGCGGCCTCGCCCGAGATGCCCCCCACTTGGACAAGGGTGCTTATATAAAGCTAATTGAAATGGAGGCGGGCGCCGACTGGAAGGTGATCTTGACTGCAGACGGCTGCCTCTGACCCAAGGGCGCGTGGAGCCCAGGCTCCCATCTGTGTGGGAAGGGATTTTCCTCGCGTGACAAATTGAAGCGTCGTGGTGTCTGCGAGCCCGTCTCCCAGAAATGACATTCCCCATGCCTTCCCCTGTGATGTTTGGAATTAGACGCACGCACATTAGCGTCCCCGGCTCCTCGAGCCAAGCTGGCAAATATCCCCGAGATTTTAATGGTAAACTCCTACCGAGGCACATGACAAGCAGACGGATCTCGTGGCTACACCTCGGCTGGTGATGTCATGTATCCAGCAGGTGTTTCGCCTTTAGCTCCTGATGGGGAACATCTGCCCTGACGTCAGCGTATCGGCTGTGTCCGTAGTGGCGAACAGATGCGTTTACATGTATATATGGTGAATCCCTGCATATTCGCGGTTCGATATTTGCAAATTTACAGATTTTTGGGGCTCCACCGTCATTTGCCCCAAAACAACTCACCTGGTTTCTCTTTTCTGTTCAGGCCAAAGCCATGTTTAATATAAAAGGAAGAATCCAAGCACAAAAGACGGCAAGCGCCGGGGTGGTTAGGGTTAGGGTTTTCGACATGCGACATTTTCAGGAATTTACGCTCTCCTACAACCACTAAACCGGCAAACATTTGTCAACCCGGTGGGATTGAGGGAATTGCTGACAAACAATG
This sequence comes from Filicampus tigris, assembly GCF_054856515.1. Lineage (NCBI taxonomy): Eukaryota > Metazoa > Chordata > Actinopteri > Syngnathiformes > Syngnathidae > Filicampus > Filicampus tigris. The sequence goes on from NC_141222.1 coordinate 19,260,890, forward strand.
CCACCTGGGTGGTAACGTCCATACAGTATATGCTCCTCTACAAAACAAAAATAAAATATATATATATATTTTTTTGTCTTTAATATGTCTGTGTCTATACCAAATGGACCAGTAGTTGGGGACCACTGCTTGACGCCGTCGTTATGCACATTCATTCCTACGCGTTGCTTATAAAAAACGTGTCTGGCACTGACGTCGCCGTAATTACATTGGCTGTTAGCGAACGGCGTCACGCTGAGCTCGGCCTTCCTGCAGCTCGTCACCATATGGTCCATCTGCACGTCGGCGATATTTTGGCAAGAGTCTTTGCGAAGGTCAAAAAATCAAGTCAGAGGACGCTGCTGGAATTGCATCGAGGCTAATTGCTTTCTCCTTCATTCATCTCGGGCTCGTCTGCTCTCTCTCTCTCTCTCTCTCTCTCTCTCTCTCTGCATCCCTCTCTTGCTCTCCCTCGCTCGCGCTCTCTCTCCTTCCTCCCACTGAATTTAGTAATCTGCTTTAGAATGTTTCGGAGATGGAGATGGATTTGGTTTTTCTTCAGCCGGTCTCTACCCCTCCCCCATCCCGTCGCTCCCCCCAAGCCTAATCTCCCCCCTGTGACCACCCCGCCTCTCGCAGCTCTTAAGCACACCATCATACATCTCCCGCTACCCTCCTCCTACCCCACCACCTCGGCGCATGAGCCGAGTCAGCAAAAAAACTCCCAAATTCCTCATTACTCACAAACACCCGCAATACACTTAGCGTGATTTGCTCCTAACGGACGCTTGGTGCAAAGTTGGACCTTGGAGTAAAACCATTTGCAGTGGCTTGCCATCACACGACAGTGTGCGGTATTAGGTTTGTGTGTGTGCGTGCGTTTGTGTGTGCGTGTGCTTTATTGCCATGACAATTAGATGCAGGACAGGTTTTTAAATTGTCAGGAGTAGTACGATGAAAGAAACTTGGCTCGTGCTGTCTCACTTAATATGGCCATGTTAGTCAGGCTCTCAAATTAGAGTTTCGAGCTCTGACATATCTAAAATAATACCTTGAGTGGTTCTCAAACTTTTTACACCAAGTACCACCTTTACCTTTATCTCTCCAAGGATAGTAGCGCAGTGCGCCAAAGTGTTCATCAAAAAGGGGGACGTGGTATTCTGATAAGTGTACTTAACAGGGCATAAGCTATGTTTTTTTTGGTCTGGACTTTTCTTTGCCCAAAAAAGCTGCTTCAATTAAAATGATCGTTCGTTTTCATCGGTGAGTTCTTGAGACATTTCCTGTGTCCTGTTTTGATTGGCATGTCCACCTAATTTCGTGTCCATGGGTGAAAGCAACGTCCATTCGCCAAGGTGTGAAGGACCCGCCAGGACCGTCAGACCCTGGTTGAAACTGGTGTCTGTGGGCTACTTTTTATCTAACCTAATATTATAGCAATAACAATATAGTAATATTATAGTTCATAGTAAATAATAATCTCAAGTTCTTAAAATGTGTTGCTCTGGCTAAATAAATTGAGTGAAAGTGTTTGGGAATAGAGATCTGTATTTTTACAGCAATTGTACAACAAATATGATAACGTGGCTGATGTTAGGTTTTCTAGAGAAAACAAAGACACAATCCAATTGACAGAATCTTGACCAATTAAAGGAATTCTTAGTTTAGTTCATCTCAACTCTTATTGTATGACAGTCCTAATAGTAAAGTATTACCATACATTGTATGCAGCTCTTAAAAATGAGTTCTCTGTGCCATTTTTTGAATGTTTTCACGACTGTAGATAGCCGTAATTTGAGTCACTGCACCGATGCAATGTCTTCTTGCGCAACAATGCAGGCCTGGGGTCATTGGCATGTAGACTACTAGATGAGCGCCCGTCCGTCATGGCGGCCTTGGCAAGAGGTACCTTTTATAAATGGCATTGGGTTAGCGGGAATATTGGCTACAAGCTTGGAGATGAGATTCCCCCCCCCACCTCCTCTCTCCCCGGCCTGCGGCACAGGTGATGGATTGCTGTACCTTCCAGGTTTGAGCTTGGCAACGCCCCAATATTCCCGCCGAATAAAGTGACAGGCAATATATAACCCATCAGTTCAGGCCCACTGCACTGCTGAAACTCCCACTCGCCGCTTCTTTCTTTGCCGTACCCCACTGAATGTGTGCTGCCTCCCTACTTGAGCGTGATGAAAATCATCCCCAGCTCCGCTCTCCTGATTCCGGGTAATTTTAAACGTGAGCCTTAACAGCCACGCTGATTTCCGTGCAGGGTATCATCATCTAAGTCCATAGACCGACTTTGGTTTCAGAATTTGTGGTTCACGTAAGCAAAGACAACCATGCCGACAGATTTGCTACAATAAAATGGTTTCTGTCGTTTAAAGAGGGAGTCAACGCTACCATATTTTTTTCAAGAATGTTCCCAGCAGGCCCACCAGTTGAAACACGGCATTCCGATTAATTTTGCGTTTGTGGAATATAAGTTAAGCAGCAAAATGCGCTTGTTTTTAGCCAGCTCCGGGGGCGGCCATTTTGTCTTGTCTTGTAAAAATGACATCACAACTGATCACGGCTGACCTGTTTTCTGAAACTGAGCCGTGATTGGTCGTTGTGAGCAGTGATGTCATTTTCAGTCGACAGAAGACAAAATGACCGCCAGAGATGGCTGAAAACGAGTGGATTAACACTTATTCCACAAGCGCAATATTTATCAGAATGCCCCTGCGCATCAAATATATATATAAAAATGGTAGCCAAATTTTGGGACGTCACCAACTTGAGTGTATAAGGCCCTTGGGTGAAAACATTTTGGGGCCCAATCACCCTACATAAAAAAAAAACAACAACAAAAAAACAAGTATCGTAGTAGAAGTAGGCATGGTTACTCCCTGCTCACCAACCCCCCCAAATTCCTTCTTAGATCCACTTGGCGCATCATACCACTGTCCGTTTAACAGTCTCAGTCTGTCTTTGCTGTAGCCATGTGGGGCCACCAAAATTGACGAACAATGACTCGTGTGTATGCAAATGGGGTGACTATTTCGCGATGCTGCAGGAAACTAGGCTGTACAGTGTAAAGACATTGACTTTGGCTTGTTTTGGTATTACAGAGCAAGAACTATAATGGCTATAGAGGGACAGAAGTATGTCCATTACTACATTTGTCCGTTTTTACGGGAAGTCTTCCCACTCTCCTATCTTGGACACTCTCTTCAGGTCGGAGAAGCAAGTACTCGGCTCAAACCAATAATTCCACGAAATTAAAAGTTTCCCGATGATTGGATTCCTATCATTCGATCACCGGGGAGTCGAGAGCAAGGGGTTAGTGCCAGACATGTCTCGGGAAAAAGCGGGGCACATTTGCAATCACCCCAAGTTCAAAAGGGTAATTTATTCGCAGTCTACGCTTAAAGTCAGTCTGCTCAGGATGCCGCTGGGGTTGTGCCGCCAGAAGAAGAGACACATCATTTTCCTTTTTCGCTCACTTTCCCCCCACCTCCCCCGCTCACCGTCCTCCTCCTCGCCTGTTGTTGTTCCTCCCAGAAGCCCCGCGTGGCGTCTTTTAGCGCGCGCCGGCGAGCATATTTCACTTTTACATTCATCCGCGCTGACGTGCCGGCGCTGATTGAATTCTGAGGCGCGGCAGCGTTTGCCATTATCGCCCGTCTTGAGTGGTTTATCTCTGGCCGCGGCTCAGCGTGACTCCAAGGCTGCGGGGTAGACCAGGGGGCAGGCTCGTGGACTCTTGGTGCCTTTTTATTAATTTGGGGGTGGGGGTGTCTTGAGCTTACCCTCGGATACATGTGCACCTGCTTTCAGTTCAATGCAATACTGTGAAACCTTGCAGGGAATAGGGAGCGAGCTCTGCCATGAATAGGACAAATGATAGACATCCCCCTCCTAAAATTCTGTAAAATTTCCTATACTACTGCAGATGTACCTTAATTTATAAGTGCCCCATTTGAAATGTTTTCCAAGCTACGTACCATCCATCCGTTTGAATTTTTTTAATTGTATTTTGGCTTTTTGAGGTAAAATGGCGCTCCAGATGTGCCCCAGCTCGATGACATGGAAAAGAAAAGCTGATGCACTTTCGGTCGTTTGTTGAACTGGACAAACGGCACAATAACACGCAAACGTAAATGACAACACTCGCAGGGAGTTGGTCAAACAATGTTTGTTTATTAAAATACATAACAAAAACAAATGCGTTTTTATGGAGGGATAGAACGGATTAATGGCATTTCAATTCATTTCAATGTGGAAAATCCATCTGTTATGAATAAACCGAGTTCTGAGCCTGGTCACTCAACGAATGAAACTCCCAAGTTTTGTCATTTAAACCGTGCAGTTAGCCTTTCACTCGAGATGTACCATGTCAACAATAATTAATTGATAAAACTTTAATCACAGGGGTGTCAAAGTCATTTTCATCAGGGGCCACATCGTGGCTATGGTTTCCTTCTGAGGGCCGTTATGATTGTAAACCCAAACGGATGATCGCCTCATATTAAATGTTGGAATCCATGTTTCCATCCAATGTTTTTTCATTGAAATATTTATTGCAATTATCACTTTACTACTGCATTACTGTAGGTTAGTGAGGGATTATGGCACACGCCAATGCATATGGAAGGTCAACAATTATTTGATCAGCAACCAATCAATTGTCAAATTAATCGATGCATATTTTGATAAGTGAGTAATCGTTTAGAGACCTTATTTAATTTACAGTTGTCCAAATCCTCAGAATTTCAGACACTCAACAGTAAATATTCTTAGACTTCTGCAGTCCTCCATGAAAGCAGACTGATTGTCTTTGTGTTGAATCAAAATGAAACATTTGCAAACATCTGCTTTTAAATTGAAAAACACTGATCACCTATTTTCTGACATTATGGACCCGACCTTCAGTAATCGGTGTGGGCATAATTCATGTTTGTGTGTTTTCTGCTTTTAAAATTATGCCCTGTTTTTGAACAATGGGATGGAAATTGAAATGTTTCTGATGAATGTCTGATTCATCGATTAGTCGACAGATTAATCGATTATTAAAACAATCTTTAGTTGTAGCCTACTGTGTTATTACCATTTGTTTGGATACAGTCCTACCGTAGAGTGCTATTTTTTTCATATTTAAAGAAAAACATTCTACCAAAAAAGGTTTTTTGGCAGGCTGGAATTATAAAGATGATTGACATTCACATTCATTTGAATGGGAAAAAGTTGAATCGAGATACAAAGGATTTGAGTCACAGAATCAAATGGGGGCAAGGTACCAATGTATTTGCTTCAAATCTCACATCTTGTGGTACTGCAATGTCAGGTCCGTCACCAAAAGCTCCCTGGTCAAAAATACGCATGAATGAACCTGTAGTACATGTATAACGAAGACCCTAAATGAGCTGTCCTGCCCGCGTACCCCGCGGTGGTCAGACTTGGTGAAAACGTGGCTTGACTTTGACGTTTCCTATTCAAGTTGTTCCTTTCTTTCCACCGGCTTCAATCAGCTGGCATTGCAGCCCGACCTGCCAGCTTGAGTGAGGATCACAGGGTGTCATGGCTGTCCAGAGACCTTAAGCTGCAATCAGCAGCAAATTCCTCCGCCACGTGTCATTTTTTTTTTTTTCTTTCTTTCCTCGTCTTTATCACGGCAAGCTGGCATTTAGAATGCGCCGTCTACCGTGGACGCGCGCTTCATTTGAGGTCGAGAGACGCCGCTTGGCCCGTCGATACTTCGCCGCCAGAGCGGGAAATTGTCTTCCCGCTGCGTGTGCGGTCGCAGCCGCCTTGTTATGTATGCTCTGCTGCACACGCCGCGGCGTTCACGAGGGGCTGAGCTGCCGCCACGCCGTCTTGATTCGAGGTGAAACCTCGGGGTGTCGTGCCCGCGTCGACCCTTCCTTTTATTTTGCCCTTGCCTATTCCATCTCTGGCGATTTTTCTCTCTTTGACTTATTTGGAGTGTTAAGCTTCTTCTGCTTCACAATTGTAAGGTTCCGGGTTCAAATCTTGGCTGCGGTCTTCCTGTGTGGAGTTTGCATGTTCTTCCTGTGCTTGCGTAACGGTTTCTCCCAGTATCCCGGATTCCTGCCCAAAACATGCAATTAGGTTAATTGAATACTCTAAATGAACTTTGTGAAACCAGTTTCTTGACATTCGATTTTATTAGGTTTTAATAGAATACTCGCGGCTCAGCACCTTTGCATATTCGCATAGGATTGGCATTTATGTTTGGTGAAAAATATGTTTGTAGTGTCTATCAAAAGTGAGAGATAATCTACATTTGGTTTCGATTTTATGCCAAAATGGAAAGAACAAACCCATTTAGCAGCAAATATGAAGCTGACACTTTGTTTGCGTTAGCGGGCTACATAATACGATGTGGCAGTCCTTCGTTTTGGAACTTGTGCTCTTTTGTCCATAGGTGTGAATGGTACTGTGAAAGAGGGGTTGTATATATGTGCCCTGTGATTGGCTGGGGACCAGTCCAGGGTTTACCTCGACTTTCACCCAAAATCAGCTGGGATAAGCTGCAGCTCATTCGCAGTCCAAAGATAGGTTGCTATAGAGAATGGATGGATGGATGAACATCCTATATTGGCCACTTTTTCCTTCCTCCCTCTGGCCCCCGTCTCAGGTGGAAGTATACGAATTGAGCCGTCCTCCTTGCCGGTCACTGCGGCGTCGTGTGGCAAGGGGGGGCCACAGCATCCGATTCCCAGCGGCGACTCGAGCCTCACCGGATCGATACGGTGAAAAGTTAACAAAACGAACACATGCCGGGCGCCCAGATCAGGGTCATTATCGCCTCTCGTCCGCCGCACTTCTACCGGCGACTGATCAATGTAGGGATATGGATTAACACAAGCATTCTCACCTCAACCTTGCTCTTCATGTTGACAGAGCTCTTAAAGAGCATCACGCTCGAGACCAAAATGTCTCATTTGGTACAGCCGCGTGCATGTGCACATAAGCTAAAGTAATGTCAGAATTACAGTTAATGTTTTTATGAACACTTATAGGTCGTAAATATTAAAAAAAAAAAAATCAATGGATGACGTATTCTTTCCCTGCTGCACAAAATTGTTCATTGCGTTTCGGTAATATCGAAATCTTGTAGGTCTGACCTCTTTTAATAGACTGCTAAAATAAGTGATTGCTGCTCAGTTGTCTGCATTTTCTTCCCCTAGAATGACCATTTAGCAAAACGTGTTCTGAATGTTGTAGTTGTGTTCGTTGCTGAAACAGTAAATCTGCTTACATTGTGATTTTGTGGGTTTTTTTCATGGTAAATATAATCATAAATACTAATATTGGACCCACATTTAACATGTGGTATCCCTGCTTACACATTAGCGGTTAGCATGTTGACGTACTGATGTGACATGTAAAATCGGAAGTTTCATTTTGCACGGTGAAGCATTTTGAAGGTTGGACAAAATAGGATAAACTGGATTATTATTGATTATATCCTCTTAAATTGTTGTTATACTTTAACAGTAAATGTCATCACTTAACCATATAAATATTACTATTCGGCCGACCTTGAATATGTGATGTTCCAAGCTTGGCGTTAACAGTTAGCATGTTAACTTACCGATGTGACACAACTGGAAGAGGTTCCATTTTAGGTTGTGTAGCATTTTGAATGTCTGACAAACATCGTTAGCGCTAGCTCCCAACAATTTCCGTCCGAGTCCCATTCCACCAGAAAGGAAATTAGCGGCTAACAGCATGCTAAATCTGACAAGCAATTGAATTGAAAATTTCCCCACTGTGGGATCAATAAAGGCATTCTTATCAATAAAGGCATTCTTATCTTAATGAGCTCACCAGTTGCCTCTTGTTTTTGTTTTTTTCCAGTAGTATAGCTCATGGGTAACACAAATGATACGGGTGTGTTGTAGAGACATCTATCAGTTGACAGCATATTAGTCTGATCAGAAAATGAGGTAAAAATTATGCTTTTGAAGGAGTTAAACTCACCTACCGGCAGCAAATCCGACCAGGACATCGACCACCCAAACATTCGCCGCTGCGTGGCTTGTGCCGTGACTTAGAGGAAATGACATCACCCAGGAAATGACATCAAATGCAATACACGTTAACGTCAGACGCGATACTCAAAACGAAATCACATGATTATCGCATGACTTATCTTTTGCAAATGAGTCATATAAATCTTAATTTGTGCGACCAACACAAAGTTGGAGTGACAGGTCCACACGCTGAAGAAAATGTCGTATCCGGTATTATTTTTACGTGGTGTCCGTGGAGGAGCACGCCCTCATCAGTATGCCTTTAAGAAGCCACAGGGCATTAAAATGCAAAATTGCCCTCCACTCAGGCTAAAGTGATTTTAGTTGTGATTATGCACCATTTCCTCCCACTCAACAGCAGGGGGAAAAAAATGAGAGCGAGGGGGGGGCAGAAAAAATAAAAAGAGCGCTAATTGGTCATGGGGATTGGTGGGAGGCTTCGCTATTTTATGTCTCTGACTTCTAAATGAGTTTGGGAAAGGAGAGGCTGCCACTCTGCCGTGGAGCTTTCTGTTGGCGCCGGCTCAAATTGAAATGATGCACTGTTCCCCCTCACTGCGGCTGCAGCGCACAGTAATTAAATGCCTCATTGTTGCTTCCTGGGAATTGGAATGGAATATTTCATGCTGCGTGGTGATTATTTGGGGGTGTAGGTGGGGCGTGGATGTAATCACCTTGGCTGGATCTCTGATGAAACACTTTGCTCGCTTTGGTGCTTGTCGCCGCTTAAAGTGGCCCCCTGGGTTTTTGACATTTTTTACTAAGTGCTTTTATTCATCACTGGCCTTCGTCGTCATGACTTCCTGTTTATGAATTAGGCATTTAAAGCAACTTTGTGTGGAAATTTGTAACTGCCCAAACACTGTTTGTGTAGGCCTTGGTACTAACTAGCGCCCGACAGATATGGATTTTTGAGGCTGTTGCAGATTCCAATATTTGGCCGAATAAAATTACGATAACCGATTTTTTTTTTTTTTTTTAAAGGATCATAAATGAAATTATCAATAGGCATCTCACGGCTGAGGCCAGAGGGTAGCCATCTTACTTTGCTACTGTTACTGACAAGTTAATGTTTTTTTTTTTCGCTGAAAGCACTGTGTCATTTTTTTTACGCTAGGATCCCTGTATGGAGTAATGAGAGCCTCTCAAAAAGTGTACTTCACTGTTTGCATCGACCATTCAGAGTACATTATCTCAGTACCATGAATTGTGACACACAGAGGTTAGGTTTACATTTTGCCAGAGCTGGCCACTTGACCCTTCCTCCATCCTCCGTCCACGACCGGGGTACCCTTCCGTCCTTGTCCCTCCGTCCTTATTCATAAAAATGATCGTCCCCCACCCAGCAAGAAAAAAAATAAAAAAACATCCGTGCATGACGCCGCGGGAGTAATGCCAACGGCACAGGTTGAGCTCATTAGCATGCAAAGAGGTGAGCGAGTCAAGAGTTGTAATGTAACTGCTTTATTTAACAGCGGTTATTGTTTATATGTCAATGCAGCGGAGGTGAAAGACGTCAGTCTCTGAACGGATGGGCTGAGAGACCCGATCCGGGGAGCGCTTCCATTGGTCAGCCCTTCGGGTTGCCGATTTTCTTGGAGGTTTCCCCTCCGCTTCCGGAGCGCCGACTGGAACACCCTCAGTTCTAGTGTTGAGAAACAAATTGCGCAGGAACATTTTCGGTGCTGCTGTGTTCAAGTGAATCTGGCGGCGCAGTTCAATTGAAGTCTATGTAGTTAGCGCGTAGTTAGGTTCCGTGCGGGGCGGCGCAGATGATGCGTTTGGCGTGGTGGGACGCGGAGCGAAGCACCAAAGATCCGTCCATTCGGCGCGGCTAAATAAATGAACTTTTCCCCCTCTTTGCCTCGCGGCAGTCAATCAGCATAGGGGAGTACTACGTCACACACAGCGTCCTGTACACTCGGCGGGTCTTGTGTGGGATTATCGTTGTGGTTTGTGGTACCAGTATCAGTACCAGGACAAGAAAAAAAGAGACCAGTCTTGAGGACCGTGAGGGAGGAGCTTGCTATACCTGCGATGTTTTTACTTTCTTTAGTTTTTTTTACAGATGTTGAACTTTACCAAGACTGCAACGTTTGTTTGCATTAGCTTTAGCACAACTAAAGCTACGTGCTCCTTCAGCAGCGGACAGTCAAGCGACATGCTGACGTCACTCGCCTGTGTGCTGGCACTGACGCTACTCGTGCTACTGGGTCTCATCACTTGTCGTACTAAAAGAACCCGCGCTGTATCTCTTGTTGAAAAATCTCCTGCGCAGTTGGCTAACTAGTGGCGCGTTTGAAGTGTTTGCAATTTTTGACGTTTGCCCATTTTGCCAAGTAGGTTGAGATGAACTTTGGCCGCTTCGCGACCACGTCACATGCATGAGGGACGATTAGTGGGCCGGACTAAAATCCACCTCCGCCCTTGCTTAGTCCGACCCTTTTTTAAATCCTCCATCCCAAATATGGGCGTCCCTCTGGGACGGAGGAACATACCGTTCCGCCCCCAGGACAGACAGCCCAGCTCTACATTTTGCAGCGATTTTTTTTTTTCCTCATGGGCTTTGCCTTAGTTTAGTTGTTGATGGTTCTAACAACAGGATATAGATGAACTTATACCTTATTGGAGCAAATTTAATACCACATTTTTACAGAGCTGGGCATTCCGTCTATGTGATGGACAGGTCCGTCTATGCGTCACTGACGGACGCCTGTTTTGTTGACGAATGATGGGAAAAATTCTAAAATAGACAGATTAAGCATTGACGGAGACACCTTTATTTAGTCCGCCATTCGTCTGCATTCCATCATTAGTCCATTTTTCGCAGCGAGGCTTCGATGGCCGCGACGAGCGCGGGCAGGAAAATAGTGAGTTGTTGTTTCTTGGGGCACAGATTTGAGTGAGGGACCAGGCTGTCAAAGTAAGCAGGCAGGCTTCCAAAGCCCATTGAGTCACTATTTCTGTTCGAATATCATCCATTTTGGGGGAAGAGAGTGAAAGTTGCGTCGGACTCAACCTATAGATGTGTACAATTTTTTACCCCCGAAAAAAAAGGCGCATGACGGACGACGGAAGGGTACCTTCTTTACAACACTTTACAACCTTTTTTTGTGTGGTGTAGTGTTTGAACATTATCTTTGTCTTCTCTTGTAATGTGTTAGAGCATTTTTTGCAAAAATGGCCAAAATTCTGCTGATTTTTTGCCGATTATAACTATTTTCAATGCCAGCCATTTTTTAAAGGAACCAGCCAATTTAGAGCATTCTGACTCATCTTTAAAGTCTTACATTTGACAATGTTTACAAACTATTTGCACCCCATTTAGTAGTAGTAGTATTGAGTAGTGTGTGTACATGTGTGTTCGTGAGTTTTGACACCTATAGGAGCAGATTAAATGGTTCCACACCGATTTTTAACATCATAATGCATTTTTTTAGAGAGACCACACATTTGACGAGGGAAAAAAAATGATCGCGTGTGTACTTACTGCGAGTTTTTTGTCACTTCCTGATTGGCTATTGTTTCGTTCCACGTCCTGAACACAAAGTCCGTAACTCAATCCAACTCAGTGTTGACCACACACACACTATTTGCAATTGCAAATATTAAAGGTTTTAACATTTACAATTGTCGGCCCATTTTCGGAGCAGATCGGGGAGGAGAACTCACTCTTAAAACAACCCACACCACGGGATAATCATTTAGAGACAGCCGATAACACTGGTCAACAGCAAATTTTAATCACAGATGTCTTAATGTGGCCCTAAACCTATTAGAGAAAAAACGAGGGCCATTTCAGAATCAGCGCAAAAAAAAAAATCATCCAGAAAAGTTTATTTGTATTTCTGAATAATAAACATAAAAATTTGTAGACCAGTGTAATCGGGCCTTTGCTCACTTTGAGCAGAAGGGACGGAAAGATGCTTAAATCCAGCCCGATTGTCGGTATGTTTGTACCCATCTTAACTCTCTGCTGTTGAGTAAACACCAGATGTTGGCGGAGCCCTGGAGCAAAATAATAGTTATCATAAAATCTTCTTTTATGTTGCTTTGATATGTCAATAACATGCATCCCCGCATTGTGTCTCCCCCACAGAGGACGCCGGTCACTAATGGCGAAGCGTTCCGGTGGTTCTTCTAGAGACGTCAGCTACCGTCGTCCATCACCCGGCAGGAGGTCACGATCGACCATAGATCGTCTGCTCGGGGCACGTGACCCAAAGCGCCCCCAAAACGCACACACGCGCACACACAACACACACACACGTGGACCGGAGGGCGGAATACAAAGTGGACATAACGGACGGGACAGAGAGTTGACAAAAACATACTGGGTGTTGTTTCTTTTCGGTGTAATTATTGTACCTTTTGACAGTATCATAATGTATATTTTTGGTGTCTTATGAATGTGTTTTCAGTGTTGGCGGCCGGGCGGGAATGGGCCGCCGCCAAGCTCGTGTAAAGAAAAGACTGGAAAAAGGACAATCTTTTTGGAACCACACAGAAGCCGTCCCAACGGGAGGGGGATTGACGATAAACGCAACACACTTTACTCTGGAGCAATAATTATTCAACCTTCTTTTTCCCCACATATCTCATTTTTCACTTTCCAGGAATCATCCGGAAGCCATTTCAGCATCAACTTTTTTTGTCTCGATGAGGCAAGAATGGCATTTTTTTTCCCCTCCCTTTTTTTCTTTAGGTTTGTGATGACTCGCCACAGTACAGGGCACATTGTCTTGTGTGGTGGGTTGCACTTTTAAAAAACTGAGCATTTATTTCACTGGAGAGATCCTGATGGAAGAGTTTGGAGGTGTATTTAAAAAAAAAAAAAAAAAGGATGGATGTCAGCGACGGCATCGTCATTAAACCCTTTCCCGTTTGACACCAATGAAAGTACACTTATACATATTGAACATATCAGGTGTTGTTCTGGAGCTGCAGGGGTTGTGGGGGGGAGCGACACGCTCCGTTCTCACCCCCAAAAATGATCTAATAAGGCTGGATTTACACTGCTGATCAAAGTGCACAATTCCGATTTCAAACCTCTACCCGATTTTTGGGGGGACTATTTCCATGTACATTTCAAGTGAATTTATACATGATAAAAGGTGATGGAACACATGAAACACGCATTGTGCAGACGCCCAAATTGCACGTAAATAACTTGGCAGGAAACAACATGGATCTTGCTCATAAATCGAGGTCGATAAATAATACAAATATTAAACTTTAAATAGAGTTTAGTTGGCCTGGGCTAACTCTTCCGCCCCCATTGATTTCAATGAGGGTAACCTGCACATTACTCCACTTGCCGCCGTCCGCAGTTATTTTGTTTATTTATTGATCACACCTCAAATGCATTGAATTAAAAATGTTTGGATAGCATTATGATCGTATACAAAATTAAACAATGTGCACACACAAATCACAATCTAATAGGCTAAGAAAGTAGTAATTGGTGTCAAAAGTATTAAGTGAAGATTAACATCGTTGTTAAATTCAGTCTGGGTTGTTAACGGAAGTTAACAGTGTGTCTTGGCCACGTGCACTTTTGATATCTGAACGCCTGTTATTTTTTAGGGTAATGTAAGGCGAGTTTGAAATATTGTTTTGTTATCATAGTTGGTGATATGTTTACAGTTTGACCCATTGATAAAGGCAGTTTTAAACGGATGTAAAAGGTGTAAGGCACCAATCGGTGTGTTGCGATGACGGCAAGTTTGCTTGCATGGTATACATAATTTGTGTGTTTACACTGCACTCGCACTGGTACGTGTCAGATATGTCATCCCATTAATTTGTTTTTCAATTTACGCTGTCATGATGCGTTTATTAATTGTTCCACAAATCGGAATTGTCGCTTGAAACGCGTAGTGTGAATCCAGCCTCGGTTCCTCATTGTCCTGAACCCTGTTGTTGCATGTGCAAATGTGTTTTTTCCGTTTTAAAGACGACTTCAGAATTTGTATATTGTTGTTGTGATGCTTTTATGTGTTCTAATAAAATAACTTCAAGTACGTTTTTCGGTGTCCTGACTTTGGATCCGGGCGAACGGGATTAATTAAGATCAGTTGTTAAATCATCGTTGTTGTTGTTGTTTTTTCTTTTTTTTTTTGAGCCACCACCCTCCCGTTGCCGTGGTAGTGGTGCGATGAATCTAACGGCGTCGCTTTGCCTCCCTAGTCACGTATTCGTGGGAATGCTAAAACGCTGCGCCGGGGAAGAGTGCTTCCCGGAGGCAGCAGACTTTAAAGGACGAGCGAAATCCCATGTGGTTTGTCATGCTAGAATGCGTAGAGAAGGGGGGGGGGGCAGAGGATGATGGCGGGTACTGTGTGAGGGAGGGGGTTAAAGAAGGCGAGATGTGCTCCTGAGATAGCACCAGCATCAGAGTGATTGCCGGGTCTTTGGGATTCAGGCAGAAGCGGTGAAGAGGTGGGGGGGGGGGGCGGTATCCGGAAGAAATCATCCAGGACTGACTGCTCCACCGCTCGCAATCACCCAAATTGAGCTCCTTCACGCAGCCCGCCATGTCGACGGCAGTGTGGCGTGTTCGGCGTTCGATAGCCGTCGCCCTCCCCCTTTGCTCCCTCGCCGGTCATCAGAGGGCGGATAACTCGTTCGCTCGCTCCCTGGCCGGCAAGATTAAATAATATCACAGACCGCTTTAATCCCCACACTGCCACACACATACGCATGCTCTGCGTTTGGGATTAAAAATGGTCAGGATTGTGGTGGTGGCGATGAGGAGGACGTGCTTCCTCTTCCTGGCAGGAAGTGACAACAGATGTGGGTGACTTCCTGTGCAAAGAAATTAATCAGCACAATAGGTTTGGCTTTTCCTTTTCAAAATGATCGGAAAGTATTTGGATGGCGAAGAGAGGTGGACCAGTTTAATATTGAGTAGGGATGGCTCATACTGCTTTTTGATATCCGATACCAATACCGCAGCCTCGAGAATCAGCCGATACCGATCCAATTCTTTTTGCCACTCTAAAGGCCCTGATAGACCAAAAACCGACGTCGGAGGTCGTGAAGCGTCGTTGCGTCTGAATGCGCCGTCCGTTTGGTGTAGTGGCCACCGTCGCAGTGTCGTAACCCGTCTGTAAGCGTCTTGCGGGCGGTTACGCATGTTGAATCGGCGTCGCCAGTTGTGACATTTGGTCACTCTGAAAGGCTGTTAGCTAGCAAATCAGCGCGCGGAGCACCAACGGGAAGTGATAAATGCGGAAAAACAGTGAGCACGCCTCCGCTGCCTTCTTACAAGTACAAAAGCGAGGGTTGACGATGTAAGTATTTCACCATACCGTGTCAAGAACGTGATGGTTTACTTTGCGTATGAGTTCATCGTGAGCAAAGAATATAGCTGAATGCATTGTTTACGTTTTTATAATCCGCCCCCGGCCATCAGCTTTCCGGTTGGATTTTTCTAACCATGAGAAATGGTGACTATGGCCGCCGATGGTATGGAAGGGTATTACAACTTATGCATGCGCAGAAGGTACTTTAATTATCAGCGTTGCTGTCTGTCGTTGCGGTGTATTCCTCCAGCGTGACGTGCCGACAGCCGGCCGGACGCCACAGGGGGTAAGCGTGTGTCATTGTTGGCCAGCGTCTTTTTGGTCTATCTAGGCCTTAAAAGTTGTTAGTAATACGTAGATGCAACTTGCTTGAAACCGACATCGATCTAAAACATCAATTGCTCACATGACGAAAACACAGATACGTGGCAACCGTGAGGATCGTTTGTCTGTGCTATGACATGTTACACAAAGTGAAATTGGGTATATACACTGTATGTTATAGTTTGGTCTTATGCTTTGAATCGGACTGGTTGTAATTAAAACAATCTGGTACCAATTCAGGTATTCTGGCCACTTAACTCCGTTTTATTTATTTCCTGTGGCAGCTGACCTCTGCTCACTTTGCAGGCAATATGTCTGTCGGACATACTTTTACGTAGTTATACTTTTAAAAGTTGCTTGACGGCTCATTGAAGAAATCCAAAATAATCTGCCCACTTTGCAAATTTAAATTCAAATACCATATTAGTTGTCCAGTTAATTTTATCATACATTTAGTTTCCTGGGAGCGCAAATGGCACAGATGTGATGGAATGATCCCATTTTCATTTTTGTTTAATGTAATCATTTTTGGTTGCATAATTGTTTTTCACACTTATAACAACAATTAACCAACAATCATATTTTTGGAATGAAAGGGGGAGAAAGAGCCTAGGTTTGTAGTTATTTTCGGATTACGGAGATGACCGTTCAACCATGTACCGTCTTTGGGTATACATTATACTGTACATGTGTTCTGTCGTCCATTTTTTGCCTTTGTCCATTTGGCGAGATCATTTCTCTTCAACACTGTGTCATTGGAGTGCCTTCACAATCCTGGATGTCTTCTGGTAGATGCTGACCCACCTGTTGGTCATCCACATTGACAAATTAGACCAAAAAAACACGCTTTTGCAAATATAGAACTTTTATATGAGGGTGTTTTTTTTCCCCCTTCCAGGGTGGGTGCAGAAATAGACGTTTTCCCGTGGTGAACTCAGTCTGAACCGCTCTCACATGAAATATCCTGTGTTTGCTGATGCTATACCTGAGCTATAGCGGCAGGACAAATAAAACGGGATCCCAAGAGATGAAGTAATTTGCTGGTGGGAAGCGAGCTGAGCAAACGTTGAGGAAAAGTAATCATTCATTAACTTAAAGGAGCAAAAATAAATAGTTTTTTTCGACAGTAAAAGGAAAATCTGAGACTCTCATCAGATTTCTTTCCAAATGTCTCGTGCTGAATTTTGATTGCCTTTGTCAGATTGTCTTGCATATCTTATCTGTCTGTCGCACAGGCATTTTTTCATGAGATTACCACACATGTTCACCTCAAAATTTACAGCTTACTTTTTTGTGACTCGGCGCTCAACCCAAACTTTGCCCTTCGTTGTGCAATCAAGGCCTTGTCTACACGTAGCCGGGGTTTAATAACAACCGTATATCCCCCCCGCCTGCGTTGGAATACGCATTAAAAAAAACACATCCGCAGTGGGTGGCAGTAGTTAGCCAAATACTGTCCATTCAGAAGGAACTTCCGTCCTTTGACGTCACTTCTACGAAACCAAAAACACGGCGTCAAACTCGTTCGGGAGAACCGACAAGAATTGCTTTTAAACCTTTCGACGAGAAGCAGTGGTTGGTTGCGGACAAATAAGTAAGCAAAAAGCGCATCGAGAATGGCTATAACCAACGCAGCGCCGCGAGAATCCATGTTGACTCGCATGAAAACTCAAGTCGCGCAATTAGGTCAAAGCATTGTTGTCGCACGCTGACGACGTAAATCTGCGGGTGTAACTGTCCACAGCAAAACGCTAATCCGTATATATATATACACATCGTCGCTGTCCTGTGAAAAACACTTATCTCCATTTTTTTTCATTTTCTTAATTTTACATGAATCATGCACCGATATATATATATATACATATATATATATATATATATATAGACTCTTATTCAAGTAATTTTTTGGTGGACACATTTTTACACTGACTAGTCATATTATTCTGAAGTAACAGTACTCTTACTTGAGTACAATTTTTGTCTCCTTTGCCCACCTCTGCAAACAACAATACTGACAGGCATACAGTACATTATCTCTGATAAGTGAAAACGACTATTACTATAGCTTAGTAGGGAACCTTCTCTGCCTCTTCTTCTTTCTCTTAATTACGCTGTATCTACAGCCAGCAATGCCCGGCAACCTGTGGCGCAATGTGGTACTACGCTGAAGGTATGCATTTCGAAATTTGGACTTGCCTGTATACCGTCATGAAAAAAAATGCGGTTTGCGATATAGCGACAAACGATGATCTGCGAGAGCACGTATATTTATTGGTGGTGTATCTATATCATATTTGGTCCCTGTGACGTTCTCTGCATCTGCTGACAGACACACTGAGGGGCGTCTTTGGTCTCCCACGAACAATTGTAAGAATTAGCATGTCAACAGTGAGGGATGGAAGTCAAATGAACGTGTCACTTTGATTCCACCCCAATGAGCATGTGACGTCTCATTTGAGCAAACCTTTCCATTTCATCTATACATTTTTTCCCCCGAACATTGTGTGCCCCAGCATGAGGCGAAGGCACACTGCGAAAATGCGGCCGTGCTCGCACATAACGAGACGGCGTAAGAGCACCCCCCTCCTTCCTCCTCCCTCCTCTTCCTCCAGCCTTGTCTTTCATTATTTATTTACCCTGCACAGTTTTTTCTCCACGGCACGCATATTGATGCGGGGGAAAGCAGGGTGTGAGTGCGTGTCACAATCATTTCCTGACGAAGGAGACAAGGTGGAAGTAATCAGCAGCACGCTGATGCAATATGACAGGCCGTAGAAGCACTGGTACACACTTAAGAGCGGGGGGGGGGGTTGGAAAAACATCCCCCTCCACATCACCAACACACACCGTGACTGAAGGAGGAAAATTTGTAAAAAGGCAACACTGGGGTGGCAAGTGGATTTGCTAAGTTCGGAAAGTTGGGTTATAGCTTGTGGAGGAAATGTTCTTTTCCTAAAGGTATTACAATGATCGGCGATGTCATTCATCCCTATGAAGATGAGATTACCCCCAGAGCTAAAGTGACTCGTCAGACCACACGTCTCGAAAAGACCATCCAGAATCCTGAGGTGCTTTAATGCAATACTTTCAATTTCAGTCAATTTGACCATATCTGTAAAAGAACGAGGAATTTAAAACTGAATTAGCTTTTTTTAGGCAAGTTCACTGTAGGAGAGGGAACATGTTTATAATTCTCAACAACCCCCTCCACCCAACGCAATTTTTTAGAACTTTTCGTTTGTTTGTTTTGGAGGGGTGGGCTTCATTGAGGGGCCATTCAGCGTTGGGTGCGGGTCACATGCGACCTCGTGGTCCGCCAGTTGCCCATCGTGGCTCTAGTAGTATGCGAAAGAATCACTGCGCAAGCACAGTTTAATTGTATTTAAGTTTTTTGTACAATTTTCCTGTATTTTGATGTAGTCTTAATGTTACAGTGACCTAAAATTACATTTTTTCACGAACATGTCACCCTTTTCTCAAGACATAATACGCTACAGTATTTTAATGTTGGTCATGATTTTTGGTACTTGGAGCACTCAGCTTTTTTTTAGGTGGTGTTTGCTATTTCAGAACAAATGTTGTATGTCATTTATGTATTTGTATTTTGTTGATTTTTACCGGTTACGTATGTATTTTTAGACATATTTGTCCTATGTATTTTTACCATCCCAACCTACTAGAAGACTTAGTTGTTGATGTTTGATGTGTTTTTGTTATACCACCACCGTCGTCCCACCTCCGCATCGTTCTCCTCGTGTGACGCACCTGAACGCGCCCACTCGCTCCGCCGTCCAGCTCGGGGTTCTCAAATCACCTTTCCTTGTGTCAAAACTTCACACGCGTCAGCCATCTGCCACTCAACCTTCCGCCGCTAAACAGTTGCCAGTGGAAGAGGATGATGGTGGTGGTTAGCGTTGCGTTCGGGGTCTCCGTCCTCTTTTTCTTCTTATCCTGACCCTATTGTCAACACACACACACATCCACGCATACACGCCTGGAGGTGAGAGCGTGCTGATTGATTGATTGAGGCGCTTGGCTTCATGACGGCTGGTGACATTTCCACACATGCAGCCAAGGCCCATCCCCCAACCCTCATCTTCCTCTTCCTCCTCCGGCAGAGAGAGAGAGAGAGAGAGAGAGAGAGAGAGATCTCGGAGGAATTAGGCAATCAGTCAGCGGGGCTGGATTGCACGCAGGCGCGCCAGCAAACGGTTTAACCTAAATGAAAACGTCCGCTCCTATGACAAACCGTTATTCTGAGAAATGACGTCGTTTTCCACGCGTGAGCACTCACCAGACCCTTCATTAGGTACACCTGCACAGTTTAGTGAGCACAAAGAAATGGACATTTCTGAAGAAATTAAACACGGTGGTGTCCTGATTTAAGAGGTTAATTTTCTCAGTGATCAAGCTTGTAACTCAAAACAGTCATATCTCAAATCACCTTTCCCTACTGGAATTAATGGAAATGTCATTAATCCTTTCCAGACGCCTAAAAACACGCAGTAGTAGTGAGGAAAATAATATACTGTATTGCAATTAATTAACATCATACAGTGAAAACTAGCGTCTGACCGATTAATAGGCCTGCCGATTTAATCCACCAATATTAGCGCCTAAAAAAAATGCTGTTTTTTTTTAATTTTTGATTTTTGATTTCAAACAGCCGGCCTTCGGTGAGTCCGACTAAATTCAACCCGCCTCCACCCTTGTCTTCCGTCAGTGTTTCTAAACAATTAAAAATATAAATGAAAACGACGATCCCTCCTGTGGGTTCGACTCGGGCCCCGGCCTCCCTGTGTGGAGTTTGCATGTTCTCACCGTGCCTGCGTGGGTTTTCTCCGGGTACTCCGGTTTCCTCCCCATTCCAAAAAACATGCATGGTAGGTTGATTGATCACTCTAAATTGCCCCTAAGTGTGATTATGAGCGTGTATGTTTGTTTGTCTGTGTGTGCCCTGCGATTAGCTGGCAACCAGTTCAGGTTGTGTCCCCCGCCTACTGCCTAATGACAGCTGGGATAGGCTCCAGCACCCCCGCGAACCTTGTGAGGATGAGCGGTTCGGCTCATGGATGGATGGATAAAATGCATAAAAACAAAAAAATGATAACACTTTTGCTTTGTGGACATGGCATAAGGTATTTAACAATAATACATTTAATAAATTCCCCAAAATAACTGGTAGGGTTTTTTTGCGAGTGTGTGTGCCATTTCTAGAAGAAATGTAGGCGTGTGTCTGTGTATCTTTGGTGTGCTGGTAGACTTGTCAGCACGACACCTCCCCTGCAGCCATATTGGATTGTACGTCGTCCCCGCTGCAATTCCTCTGTAGTTGAGCGAGGCGGCCAATAGAGCAGCGGGGAACGGCACAAAAGACATATGCGGCGTAAAGAGGCATCCCCGGAGAGAAGAGTGACACCAAGCAGGCGCCCTCCTCCTCCTCCTTCTCCTCCTCAGCGGCGTGATTAATAACCCTGACGCCCCATAATCTCTCCATCATCTATCTATGTAAATGCCCCCAGACCTGCAGCGCCAACACTCTTTGACTGATGGCTGCTCCCTCTCTCCCTCTCTGTGTGTTTGTGTGTTCATTTTTTTTTTTTTTTTTTTGCATATGCCATACTGGCAAGTATGTGAGGGGTTAAGGAGGAAAGTAAAAGGCGTTACCTTCCACCGGAAGCTAGCTTTCATCGTCACTAGCGATGCACGATACTGAAAGATTTGGCGTTGATCCGATACCTAGTAAATACAACGCCAGTAGCACGATACCAACACGAAGCTAATACAACCTGGCACCTTTCCAATACTCAGAGCTGGGCATTCCGCCTATCCGACGGACCGGTCTGTCTACCCGCATATGACGGACGCCCATTTTGTAGGTAAAAAAAACGATACACGGGAAACTTAAAAAAGTAGACAGACTAAGCATAGCGAGCGCATTTTTTCTGTTTATGTAATCATGTATCATCTATGGATTTGAAGTTTGTCGACGGAAGCCCGTTTGAAATGTAGTCAGACCGACCTATAATCGATTACTATTTGGTCCAGCTTGACAAAAAAGTGAATAGACGAACGGCGATAAACGGACCAGGATTTTTTAGTATAATGCCCAGCTCTGCCAATACCGACACATCACAACAAAACATGATACAATGTGACCCTAAAAACATGAGTATGGTACAGTATGATACAATACAATACACAATACGATACCGCGTTTGTTATCGATCCAATACAGAGTAAATGCAGGGCCGGTAATGTGATATGATACTGATTACAAACAATAAACAAATGCAACTAACAAAATAATAGCATGAAACGCATTATGCCGGTCTGATTTCAATACTTTTTTTCTTATTATTTTTTAAAATTTTCAATGACCTAAAATGACTAAACATTCAGCGGTTCATATTGACCATTTTGGGTGTTCCATTCGTTTTCGACCCAGGATGTGTTATAGCTTAACTACCAAAAAAATAAAAGTTGACATTTTATACCCCCCAAAAAACTGATTTAAAGAATTATTTTCTGCCTTAATGGGTTTTCAATTGTACCAGATGACATGGGATTTAGTATGATTGACTCCGTTTGTGGCCAGGTTGTTTTAAGTTAAATACCTTTAATCAAATTTACAAATGATTATATGGTTCTACACAGTACGTTGGAGTCATCCGACAGTATAATGTGTGAAATTGACAGATTATAGATGTTTATATGTGGTTAAAATGGTTCTTTCTAAAATTTTCTGTCTTGTTGCCATTTCTCCTAGCTGAGCAGGATCCAACAAAAGATGTTGAGAGCGTCCGACCGATGCCGAGTGAATTATGCAGGCGACATTTACAAGCGATCAGATTACATGCGTGCAGTGTCGCATGTGACCAATGGCCGAGAAGCTAGACTTCCTGTCTCTAAGGAGCCAATATACCTTTTCACCATGATGTCACGCGTTCTTCCGGGTCGGCAGAAGTTATCGTCATCTCCGATGGCACCACTTGAAAATAAATCCTTCCATGTCATTTGATCAAGGCAGAGCCATTGAAATAACAGAGTGAATAGCTTCAATGATGATTTTTAGCTTTTTGCTGTACCGTCGTAGTTCGAATGTGTGAAGTGTCTGTCGAAAAGAAGATGTTACGTGGGGTAAATTGCTTCAAAGGGAGATGGAACTTATGCTGATTGAAAAATAGATGTGGGGGAAATTCAGACAGTTGCCATGATAATTGAGGGACTGGCTAACAAATTCACCTTCCAGTTGCTTCGACTAATGGCACAGATTAGTCGTTACATGCGGTTTAGCTAAATTACCCAGCCAACCCAACCAAATATTTCATTAGAGCTGGGGAAAAATCGGCCACATTTGGTCGACATAAAAACTTATGCCTCGAAACTATCCATATTTGGACACAGCACCAAAGGCGATTTAAAAAAAAAAAATCTTCAGTAGCGAATGTGAAATACATCGATAGTTTGAACAGGTGGTTGTACACAATGTAGCGTATTCATTATGCAAATGACATTTGTGTGAGTTCCCTTTTCATTCCTTTCATAAAGCGCATGGTTTGATACGTTTTAGTAAATTAGCCCGAACAAGCTAAAGTCTCATGACAGTAGGTCCCATCACTACTTTACGGGAGCAAAGTGTCTTCCACTAAATCGCTGTGCCGGTTTAAACGTGTCTTGGTGCAAGTTGAAGCTTCTCCAGCTAACTTAGCTTAGCATAGCTGTATCTAGCAACACATCTCAAATGCTACAGAGCAAGAGGACACTCTTTGTTTGATATATTTTGGATGCCTACTGTTCATTTTTGTGTCTTACCTTTAATGTTTCATGACACCAAATAAATCAATAAACAAATACACACGTTTGAGAAAATAGCTTCCTCAATAATCAAGTGATAGTTTCTGCTCTCAAACATTGCGGGCGTGACCTCTGAATGTGTTGATGCCACACCCCACTCAACAGTCCAATCCCTACATGTTTTGCTGCAAAAATGCATCCTGGAATAAATCGCACCGGGTTGTTGCAGGGCTTTGCCAGGACGGACAGCTAGCTTGCGACCTTATCGGGGCTCCTCTCGGCCTACACACGGGAAGCATTATCACCTTCTCTCTTGGTGTCGATGTGCGGGTCCACATTTCACAGACACTTTTTTTAACCCCCTTTTTTTATGCGTCATTCTGCCTGTGGCTCACACTACATGAAATATATTTGTGCAGACATTTCCTGCTAGTCTAACAAAAACTTTTGTCATTGTTTCAGTTCAGGTCAGCAATATTCACTCACTTTTCCGCACTGGGGGGCATTCAATTTTGGACCTGAGCCGATATTTGGAATTCAAAATATTGAGCTCATTCAGTTCACTTTAGGTACCATTTTTAACCTGCCAAAAATTGCAATGGACCAAAAATGTGGAAGGGAATTTTAATTTACCATTAAAATTCTCACCCCAAATTCTCATTCCATTCTCATTCCCTTCTCATTCCCAATGACACTTTCAACAAAACAGATTCACATGAGTGTTCCTATTTGAAATTCAAAACATTCACCACATTTATTTCACCCTAGTAAGGATTTGCAACATGCCAAAAATGTCCCTGTCCCACAAAAAAAATCACCATTCATTTTCATTTCACAAAATTTGATTTAATTTCATATCATTCCACGTGCATCCATTTTTTGCATTCAGCATTGCAAAAATTGCAAATGTCTAGTTTTTACAAATGATTGGCCAATCTTAAAGTGGAAATCAACCCAAACACATTTTTTTCAAGAATATGTTCCCAGCAGGCCTACTAGTTAAAACGCAGCATTCTGATTAATATTGCGTTTGTGAAATATGAGTTAAGCAGTAAAATCCACCCCTTTTTAGCCATCTCTGGGGGCGGCCATTTTGTCACTTCTGTCGACCGAAAGTCCCAATTATCAAGGCTCAGGTATCGACCAATCACGGCTCAGTTTCAGAAAACAGGTCAGCCGTAATTGGTCACTACCAGAGCCCTGATAATTGGCATGTCATTCTCGGTCGACAGAAGTGACAAAATGGCCGCCCCCAGATATGGCTAAAAACAGGTGGATTAACTCTTATTCCACAAACGCAATATTTATCAGAATGCTGTGCTTCAACTAGTGGGCCTGCATAGAACATATTCGTGAAAAAAAAATGTTTCGGTTGACTTCCCTTTAAGTGTGGAAAATGCCTTGCTTTCTTTGATGATGCAGTGGTTGCATCCAATGGTTGAATAAAGATGCCGTTTTGAGGTCTCCTGAAAAACGATGATTTGTGAGGTACGAAGATTCCACCTGCTGCCCGCAAAATGTAGGTCTGAATTTCTGATAGCATTTGAGCTAGCAGAGACTGACCACCACTGTTTTTCCATACCCTGGCACCTGTTGTTTCCAAACATTAGGAAATTGTCTGTAGTTAATCAACTCCAACGTGCCCAATTTTGATCAGTAGCTAATGGTGGCCTGATGTACAGTAACTCACAGGAGTCACATGACAGGAAGTTGGTGAAAAGAGAATACCTTGCACTATTTCTTTTCTGTCCAAGACGTTACCTTGGAGAGTCTCCCGTGAGGGCCGACATGTTGTTAAAAATGAAGGCAGTGGCTAGAGGCACAGCGAGGCTAAACTTCCTCTAACAAGTGGCTGCGTGACAGCGCAGACATATGCTTCTCGCCTCCCCGCACCCTCCCCCCCTCCAGTTCCCCACGCGCTCGAGCATTTCACACACGTCCGAGGCAGGGGGCGGGGGAGAGACCTCCACTGTCGCCGCCTGCCAAAGGACGATAAATCAAACGCCTAATGGCCGCCAACAACGTGATAATTACGAGCCGGGCCTGCGTGGCATGAAAGGGAATTTTCGCCTTCGACTGTGTGAACGCGAGTGAAGGGAGCCTGCGCGGTCGGAGTTTTAGCCACAGAAAAAGAGCATTTCTTTCTCAGTGCTGCCCGCAGAAAGAAAACGACTTCTTTTGGTGCGTTCGTTAAAAGCAATCAGCAACTGTTGAAGGAATCAATTAACTAATCTCCTGCTGGCGGGTCAGCGTCGTTTCTCAGTGCCCTCCAAAGCCATTTTAAACTATTGACAAATAAATAATCCCCTTTTATACTGCGACGTGACATTAAAAGTCTCTCTGGGTGTAGTTAGTAACGTGATTAGAGTAAATTAATAATGACAACAAGCGTAGACTTACGCGAGAAAAATGTTGTTTGGTTTACATATGAAGGTCAAGGTAATGGCTGTCTAATGGCTGTTTGAACAGTGACTGAAAAGCCGGCTATTGACATGTTAAGTGGATATAAAAATTCTACACACCAATGTTCAAATGCCAAACTTTATTATTTAACTCATTCACTGCCATTGACGAATTTACTTGTCTTTTCACAATCCATTCAATCCCAGGAATTTATTCATATTTTTTTCAAATTTTTTTAAACGTTGTTTGTCTTGGCAGTGAATGAGTTAAAAACATGAGATCAATATCAACTCAAAACTTTTTTTCTGTCGTTAATGTCATCAAGAACATGTACAATCAATCTAGAAATGAAAAACTCTTTTTGAGAGGGAAAGTAAGAATAACTGCGATAATGCGGTTGCACAAGTGTGCACACCCTCTTATGACATCTTACAAAACAAACCACTTGTTCGACTTTTTTTTATCCAAATGTAAGGTTATAGGCAATAATTGCACGAACGGGGACGGAAAAGGTGGCCAATGACGAGACCACCTCATGCGTGTCTAAAAAGTGACAGAAAAGCTGACATGTAAGACTGGTATATAATTGCATGAACCGTGACTAAAAAGCCGGACAGTCATGTGTAAGACCGACCGACGACCGCATGAACAATGACCGAGCAACATTCATTGGTGTAAAGACCACAGAATGACTGCATGTCCAATGACTCAATATGACATAAATCAAAGTGACTGAAAGCCAAACAATGACATGTCAGACTGCCCAGTTCTTGCATGAAAAGTGATGGAAATGCCACAAAGACTTCTCAATGACTGCTTGACCAGCAGGGGCGGACCTACATGGTGCTCACTCTCTGGCCACCTCCACATCTAGGGGAAGATTTCAATACCTGTGACTTTCCTGCCATTTTCACATGGATGCAGTATTCTTAGATCCGTTAATACTCTGCATGCCACAATTCATTTATATTAACTGTATACTGAAAGGGGAAGTCAAACCAAAACAATTCTTTACAATTATATGTTGTGTGCATCCCACTAGTCTAAACATGGCACTCTCGTTAAATACTGCGTTTGTGGAATATAAGTTAAAGGGGGAAGTCAAGCCAAACACATTTTTTTTTTCAAGAATATGTTCTCTGCAGGCCCACTCGTTAAACAGAGCATTCTGATTAATATTACGTTTATGGAAAACAGCAAAATCCACCAGTTTTTAGCCATCTTAGGGGGCAGCCATTTTGTCACTTCTGTCCACTGAAAATGACATCACAACTGGTCCGGGCTCAGGTAACGACCAGTCACGGCTGACCTGTTTTCTGAAGCTAAGCCATGAGTGGTCGTTACCTGAGCCATTGGCAGTTGTGATGTCATTTTCAGAAAATGGCCGCCCACTGAGATGGCTAAAAAAGGGATGGATTTTGCTGCTTAACTCCAGAAATGCAATATTAATCAGAATGCCGTGTTTCAACCTGTGGGCCTGCTGGAAACATGTTCTTGAAAAATATTTGTTTGGGTTGATTTCCACTTTAAAGAATATATTTACAATTGATCTGAGTACAAAGAGAATCAGCTTTTTGTAAAGAACATTTGATTCTCATAATCAATGTCAATCAAATATTTTTTTCCACAGCATAGAAAACAAACATTGACAAGAAGTCATTGTTTATCATACCATAACACAATCGTGGTGTTCATGAATTAAAACGCACACATTTAGCAATCTTGCCCAGCACACTCATAATACAAGCAGAAACAAGCCAAAGTAAAAGCAACGTTTAGAACAGTGAAAAATTCTGAGACTTTTGTGTCATTGTGCTTTTTAGATATGATTTGAGTGAATGAGCTATGGATCGCACTATGCAAAATGGTGTCGTCGCATCAGTGATAATTGATCATCTGATTGGCTGTTAGCTGGCGAATCAGTGCATGAGCTAGAAGTAGACTATGAGATAGTATACAAAAGCAAAGCACCGCAAAGTTGGACAGCAACAAAAATTGACATTTAAATTTTTCATTGATTGAACATGAACTGAAAACCTCGCCAATGACATATAAAACTACTTCTTTATGCTCCAGCCATGTACGTATCCCTAACCCCTGTCATGACCAATTATTATATATTTCTTTTTTTTTTTTTAATTTAAAAAATGCTCACGTACACATTTAAGATTTTTGTGGCAAGAGTTTTGAAGCAACCTCTCTGGCTCCTTCCTTATCCTTGGGGGTTGAAGGGGGGGGGGGGGGGGGGGGATTTGGCAGATTGGGTGGTAGAGGCAAATCTTGTTTTGATGGCGGCATTGCTGTGAAGGGGGCTAGCCAGAGAGGATAGTAAACACTGCCTTTGCACCACATTTAAAATCAATCCTTCCAGCCACGGGCATCCAAAACCTTCCTCATTTCACCCTCTCTCTCTCTCTCTTTTTTCGTCGCCTTTCTTCTCGTCTTCCTCGCTCCCGTCTTTGTGTTGTGTGCCGCTCTGCCTGATGCAGGCAGCACTTAAAAGACGAGCGTGGGGGGGGGGATGGAGCGGGTTGGGGTGGCGGGGCTTTGAGTTTTGTGACAGCGGCGCCGGCTTTTATTACCTGCTCCCCTCCCCAACATCAACGCTTTTGCCGCCGCCGTCGCCGGCAGCCTCCGCTCCCCCCGAAAAGTGGTCAAGTGCACGTGCACAGGTGTGCGCGGTCACGCTGGTTGCACCCTGACGAGCGCGTATAATCGGGCCATTAGCGAGCCGCCCGTCCAAGGGCTGGGGGCTCATTTGCCGCCATCCAAGCTGTTACCTTGGCTCGTGATTGGCTTCAAGATGAGCTGAGTATCTTTTTTGCTTCTCGGCATGATTGCGTCCATTTGGTTCTATACTTTAGCCATTATATGACTAAAAAGCCGCCCAATGATGTAAAACCAGAGTTATAAGTCGGGCAATTAGATTAAGTCTTTTAGATGATTACACAATGACTAAAAAAAGTTGAAAAACTGACCAACAACACCCAAAGGCCTCCACATACCAATCCAACGTTGACCGTTGTGGCTAACTGTTGTGTCGGCCTAGAAGTCGGCACGTCGGACTGGAAAATGACCAAAGAACACACTGCAAAAGCCGACGGCGACGCCAACTACTCCTGACCTTTTTGCGCATGCATGAGAAGAGTACACCCATGCCATCGGAGTTCGTATATTTACCATATAATTATAAACGGTTTCTGTTTTTATAAATAAACAGCAAGTATAAAAATAAATCCTACCTGGTATAATCAACTGTATCACGATAGCTTCCCATAGCTTGCCTTGCATCACTCGATCGGCGTAGCCTTTCACGACGATGTCGAATAACGGCGGCCTTTTTTTTTTTTTTTTTTGCTCTGTTCTGTCCAGCCAGCCATTATGTCCATAGATGAGATGTGAAAAATAAGCGAAGTTGATTTAGTTCTTCCGAAAAAGCTTCGATTTTTACCGTTTGTCCGTCACTTCCCGTTCTGGTCCAGTGCCCTGATTCGCTAGCTAGCAGCCAATCACAGTGATTATTTGTCCCGACAACCCGACGCGATTCTACATGTTGAATCGGCCGAACACGGCCCCCCCCCACAGACGCCCTTACAATGGCTCCGACTTTACGAGGTTGCGGGACACAGGAAACAGACAGCTTGTACCGACTTTCCGACGTCGGATTGGTGTGTCGAGGCCTTAAGATTCACTAAAGATTGCATGACTGGTGACTGAAAAGCCAGCAAATTACTGATAAGACCGGCCAATGATTTCATGACCAGATATTTTACACTGAATGTTTTAACCACATGCACGGCTCGAACATGTAGGAATGTGTAAAATAACATCAATTTTTCCAGGACTATATGGCATTTGATTGACAGTTGAGAGTGAAGCGGGAGCATAGTTCGAGTACATTCAGCAGACATGCCCACAACGTTCAAAAGCAGGTAGAGTGGCTTGAGTTTTCATGAGTTTGAAGTCTCATTTTATATTCTTGACGATTTTTTTTTTTAAATCACACAAATTTGGTGAGGTTGTTAACAACATTCTTCATGGTGGTGTGTCAAATGCATCTTTATTTTCACTTGGCAGAGACTTTAGGTTTTCTTCGTTATCACAACTGTCAACATCCCTGGATGGGGAGCAAGACCATTATTGATTTTGAATGGTTTCCAGTATAGACGCTTTAGATAGCTAAGCCCAAAAGTTAAATATCAATAAATATTCCACATCACAACTTTCACCACAGCTTCTTTCTTCCTCCCTGGATTGAATGAAAGATCACTATTGATTTTGAACATCCTACAATACACATGTTCAATGCTAGCTCATCTGAAAAGTTTAAATCAAGACACGTTTGACATGAACACTTTAAACAAATCCTTTCCCAAATCTTAAGGACTAGCATTCTACATGAGACAATCTTATCGACTTTAAAATGAGCAAATAGTTACAAGTTGATCGGTTTGAACATTACATAATATTTCTTTTGTAGTATATTCAATTGACTATAGGTTGAAAAGGATTTTCAAATCATTGTATTCCATTTTCACGCTATACACGTCACAACTGTGCATGCGTGCGTGTGTGTGTGTGTGTGTGTAGTTAATTGGAATCCATGCCCACACAAGAGTCATCTTCATCTTCTGCGGACTTCTTCTTTTGACGGCAAAGCTTTCTTCATGCATGGGTTCCGCCGTCGGCGCAGTGAAAAATGTTGTTGCTAGGCAACAGGCATAACAATGACACAGGTGCTCGCTGCCTGCAAGGGGAGAGTGCCCTTCTCTCATTGTTGATGCCCTCTACATCCTCCCAGTCTCTGTAATGTTAAACGACACTTTTGCGTCATGTCGTTCTCCCAGAGTCGTCCTAAAATGTATGAAAATGTCCATTCATCCATTATCCAATCCGCTTCTCCTCACAAGGGTCACGGGCGTGCTGGAGCCTATCCCACCTGTCTTCGGGCAGTAGGCGGGTACACCCTGAACTGGTTGCCGGCCAATCGTAGTGTATGAAAATTGGTTTATTATTATTAAGCATTCTTTGTGGATAGAATGTTTTATCTACTTTTTGAATCTATGTTTCCATTAATGAATATCAATGACAAAAACTCTAGCCCCATTTGATAGGTTTGTAACAACGGTTTGAGGAAAATTCCAAGCGCACTAAAATGCATCATCACAAACCATGTGACTGCGCTTCCATTTCTTACTGGTCACAAGAATGTAAACAGGAAAAGTGTCTGCTGTGCATGAGCAAATAAAGCATCACAAATCAAAAATAATTTTTTTGTCTGCTGTGCATGAGCAAATAAAGTATCACAAAACAAAAAGTAATTTTTCCAAACTAGCAGGTTCAACTATACTCTGACCCTAAAACACTTTAATATAATTTCAAACTCTTACTTTACTTTACTTTACTCTTAAAAATTAAAAACACAGAAAAAACGCACATGCAGCGAATACTTTCTGGAATAACCCAGGCTAAATTTAGCTCCTCCCTGAAATTCAAAGATCAGTACAGTTCAGTTGTGTTTAATATTTATGTACAATATGTTTGTATTTAAGATGTTGAACTGTTTGTTTTAAAACATTTATTTAGGTACAATTTTTATGTAACTCTAGTACATTTTTTACAGGTCGCTGTTTATTTTTCTCTGTTCAAGCGCAGTGTTAATGTTCAAACTGTGTATATTTTACAGGTACTTACAATAATACTGTAAGATGTTTTAGGAATTAAACCTTATTTTTGAACTCTCGGGCCTACTACGCTACTGTATTTTCATGTTGGTCATTGATGGTGACAGAGCCAAACATTATTTTAGCTTGTGCTCAGAGTCAAAAGTTTAATAACAAAGCGAGCAAGCATCAAAGCAATGCAGTGGATATTTAGCATCATAGCACAACAAAAATGCTAAACCGAAGTCGGCCGTCTAATCTGTTTACATGCCCCCCGTAGTTACGTCACCCTAATGATTTCTGTGCGAGGTGGGGGTGCATATCAATAACATCTGTCTTCATATGGTTGACAGCTGCTCACATGCTGCATCACACAATGCAAACGAGGAGGCGGCTACAGAGACGTTTAGGGTAAAAATCGATGCACTCGCATGGAGGCTATAGTGGACCCAAGTGCTATAATTCGGGCTGGTATCACTCAGGGTCCATTTACACAACAGCATTTTTATATTCAAATGGTTAAATAGGATACGTATATGGAAAATTTATCTTACGCAAATAGTTTCCAGAGACCCTTCCCTCACCACCTAGTGTGAAATTAAACAAGCAAGTTAATTTATGTGCTTTTTTTTTTTTTATTATTTTTTTTTTTTTTTACTGAAAATCTGCCTGTGAGTGAGCCATTTTGCACTGTTAAGAGTGGAGCTTATTTGCATTGAAAAACAGCCACCTACACTTAGTTTCTTTGCCCGTGACTTTGAAGCTAGACTAGGTGAATATCCAGAGTCACTTTCCAGTAACAGCTGGAATCCGCAGGTCTTCTTTGTACACTTCAACACTGCCACGCAGAAGCACAATCTTGCAGAAAAACCCACATCCCCCTATGGGTGTACCAGCATAGCTGCATTGAGTTTTGTTATGTATTTTCCAATAGTATAAATACTTGATCGAAGTTGTCCATGTGGGTATTTGTGTTTGGTGACGTGTCCATGTACCACACACACACACACACACACACACACACACACACCCCGTGCAGCCTACGAACTGCCGCATCCATGAATAAAAATGCTTTCGTTTTGGCCGTCAAATAGCCAAAATGTGCTTATAATTGATGTCAGTTAGATGGAGACCTCTTTGGCACACATACTGTAGTTAGATTGGTGACTTGAGCCTGACAGGTTTATCGCTGAGACCTGTACAGCCTGCAGCTTGGATGGATAGACCTTTTTCCGCATCTGGCTGATAAGGCTCCACGGGCCCATGTACATGATCTTCCTGGCATCATTAAATAGTCCAAACTGAGAAAATGTAGTATTCTGGTAGATAATGTTAGCATAGCAAGCATTAAATATAAAAGAACTGGTTCCAACATAACTTTTCACGGCCATTGAAAAAAACATTTAAACCCTAAAAATGTTCAAAAAATGGTGATAAAGATTCAACGTATGTTTGTATGTCAGAAATTATTTTCACAAAAAAAGAGGGAATATTGGGGAAAACCCCCCGCCCCCCAAAAAAACAGAAAACCAACAAAAGTCTATTTTTAAAAATCTACGAATTTGTGGATCCGCAGGTGTTTATCATTTTATATACTTGTTTTTTTTTTTTTTAAATCATTCAAATTTGGCATGCTTGTTAACAGTGTTCTCTGGTTGGTTGTCATTTTCATTTTAAGGGACTTTGAATCATGTAACAGGTTGAAAAGTACCCCAAAAAGTTTTTACGTGGCCTCGATATCACAGATTTTCAACTATTGCGGATGGGTTTGGAGAATAACCCCTCGCAATAATAGGGGGTTAATGTATTCCATAGTTGCCCGTACAATTAGTTAGCATCATTTTTATGGTGCGTTTCAAACAGGGGTCAAGAAAAAATTATAGGCAAACTTTTGCAGACCACAAAAAAATGTTGCACAGGGCCAAATCTGGGCCACGGGCTTTGAGTTTGACACCATTAGGAGAACTGACGCTATACTAACAGATTGGTAAACAAAAAGAACATGTCCAGTGCTAGCACGTTAACCCCAGCTTCTACCTTCCCCACGCTCATCGTCTTCCTCCTCGGATGACTTTGAGCTTCCGTGCCCCTCCCCCATCTCTCTCCTCCTCTTCCTCACTTACCCCCCCACCCCCCACCCCCCACCTCAGCCGACAGTCTTTCGCCCTTAATCAGAAGGCTGCGGCCGCCGCCCCCTCCTCTGCCCGCCCACGCACGTCCTCCTCATCACCTCGTCCGCCCTTCCCCCCGTCCCTCCCATCAGCTGCCCCCCCCCTTTTCCTTTTACGCTTGTCCTCTCTCCATCATTCCCCCCGAACCCCCCCGTCCTCGCCTCCCGCGACAACCTTGCAGTTAGCAGCTGCCAAAGGCCGATTCTCTTCATCACTCACCCACGCACTTAGCAAGACAACACGTGCGGTCATTTCCCACACGCTGCCACCCGGCGAGGTGGGACGAGGTGTGGTGGGGTGCGGGCAGGAACCAGCTCACCACTGACCCCAGCGTCACGTGTGTGATGGACGTCGGGGTAAGTGGCGGTCTGCTGACTGAGAAGCACACTGGTGAGGCCATCTTGGTTAGGGCAAACATTTTCATACTTGTGCAACTCCGCCACACCTCCTGCGTATGTGTGTATGTGTGTGTGCGTGTGTGTATGAATAGCAAATGGCCCATTACGGGAAAATCTTCCGAGTGCAAAGTCCATTTCCCAGCAGTGAAGGAGTGAGGGAGAGTCAGCAAGAGGGAGGGAGTGAGAGAGGTAGAGGTTGAGGAAGAAGGGTGGGGTGTGAGGACAGCTCCATCCAATCTGATCAATGGCGATATTAATCTGAGCACGAGTCAGCCCCGACGCCCCGGCGTTTGATTAAAAGAGGGAAGAAATATGACGTCACCTATAAATCTGTTTGTCAAAATGCCACGTGCCTGCACAGGAGAGGAATGCTGGACGACGTGAGGATCGCGGGTCCCCTTTAAATAACAGCAAACATGACCACAAATTAACACAGTTTAAGACAAGGCAAGGCGGTTTAATTTCTATAGTGCATATCATACACGTTTACTCAATGTGCTTTACATAATTAAAAGTAAAACATTTTGAAGCGCTTAATAACAAAGTACCTAACTAAAAGACAGCTTATTTGAATTATTAAAAGAATGTACAACGCAAGAAAAAAAAAAAGATTTTAAAAATGCTTTAAAAAGAGCTGGATTATAATCATGAGAAAAAACGCCTGGGACTTAAAAAGGAAAATCACCCCAAACATATTTTTTCAAGAATATGTTCCCAGCAGGTCTAGTAATTGAAACGCGGCAATCTGATTAATATTGTATTTGTGGAATATGAATTAAGCAGCAAAATCCACCTCTTTTTAGCCACCTCTGGGGGCGCCATTTTGTCAACTGAAAATGACATCACAACTGTGCGGGGCTCAGGTAACGACCAATCACGGCTCAGCTTCAGAAAACAGGTCTGCTCTGATTGTTCGTTATTGTTCAATTAAAGGAGAAACGAAATGAATCAGAGGAAATACCACGACGAGCACACGTCACGGCCGGCAAGTCAGAGATGGCTCGATGACGTCCTATAAAAATACCACAACCCTAACCACGACTGTGACCCAAGCCCCAAACCTGACCCTGACCCCAACACAAAACCAAACCACAACCATGACACAATCCCCAACCCCATTTATGTTCAAACGGAACATGTGATATTTGTTCAGCTCTCCCATTAAACATCATCCCATTAAACAGGGTCGCCCCTCTGCCACCCACCTCTTGAGCACGCAGCAGCAACTTCAGCCCCTGCGGGGGCAGATTAAAGCTCTGACTCCTATATGCATCAAAAATGACTTTAGTGAGATTTACCAAATCCGACCTTTGGCAATAAATTCCTTGAGACTTTTGCTCGTGTTATCCTTCCCTCAGTTCCATTACAAACTGCATCATTTGCATTGATAAAAAACCTCTGCAGCACACAACTATAAGTAATCCAAGCTACTGTAAATTATCAAGTGCAGGGGTTGTCAAACTTCTTTGGTCCAGCGACCTCCTCAACTCAAGTAAATGTCTGAGGTTCCATTGCATTATTTTAATTTATGAATAAAAATATACTTACTTCCCGAGATTGACGCTATTTTGCCCGACCGTCCTCAGTCCGCGACCTGGGCACCCGTCCGTCGTCGTCCCTCCTCCCTTATTCATAAAAATAATCGTCCTCCGACCCCATCCGTCCTCGTCCTTTTAAAGCGCTTCCATCCTTACATTCCGTCAGTCCGTGCATGATGCCGTGGGAGAGATGCTATTGCGGCAGAGGTTTCATAATTCATAAACATTATTCAAAGCTCATTAGCTGGATAATTTCCTATTTACATCCACTTACCGGCTGGGAGTATCGTGAGTGGATTGAATTGTTTACAACTTTTTAAGTGTCAACCAAGATAGCATTTAGCTGCCAAGGAAACCACCGTCGGTCAGCAGACTACGTAGCCCGCCAGGGGACATATATATTAAGATTACGAATATTTAAGATTGCGTTATAACACAATACTGTTTGTTGCGTGTCATTACAAGACTTTTGTGTTCTAACAGAATACGTTTTCAGTCTTGATTGTGTTATTTTGCAATAAAAATAATTCTTGTAAAATAACGCAATGTTGTTCTAGGAGGAGAACGAAAGACTTCCACTTCCGGGTCATAGCTTTAAGTGTATGACGAGGCTGGCATGAGCATGAATGACAGTTTGAAGACATTTTTTGTGCTCTAGAAATGTCCTAGACAAGGACATAATTCACATGCAAAATGTACAAAATGTTAACAGTTAGTTAACAAAACAAAATTGCTATCCACCTTTTTCCTCGTCAGTGGAATCAATGGCTGTCCTGTGGCGTATGTCATGGTATTACATGTGTTGACCACTAGAGGGCAGACTATGCCTGTGAGTATAATGTTAGTGCAGGGAACACACATAAAAAGAGAAAAAAAAGACTCTAAAGTGTTGTGCAGGCAGTTGGCTCCGTGGTATCGCAGAAGAGAGCAGTGGTCTTTCTTTTTAAAATAACCCAACACAACATCCGTCTCCGTGTGGGAAATCGTCATCACAACTGTAAACATGCGCTCAAGCGTGTTTGTATTTCCTCATTGTCACGTCACGTAACCCGCGCCTCCCACCTCCAACTGGGGCATACCATTACAAGAGGGGCTGGGAGGGAATGGGGGGGGGGCAATGCCACAATCCCTTTAACAGCAGTTGTCGCTCGCGCCGATGCGGGAGTAGAAAAAAGCCTAAAAATCAGCCTTTCACCAAGTAGGCTGAGATCAATTTTGGACACCTCGTGAGCACGTCACACGCACGAGGGCTGGACTAAAATACACCTCCGGCCATGCTTGGTTAAAACATTAAAAAAAAAAATGCCGCCAACATTGCAGGTTCCGTTCCAAAGCTGACAAGGATGAGGGCGGGGCGTGGGGTGTTGTCATATCTGGAGCCCGCTCGCTAATTGAGCGCCGCACTAGACCCCAAGGTCTTTCTGGCTGACGTTTTCTTAATCCATGGCTGTTTAACGCTGGCTGCGCTTGAGTAATTAAGCAGATAATCTTCAATTAAACTGAGCTCGACCCCACCGCGCACACCCCCACCCCTCCCACCGTCCCGAGACAGATGGGCCTCGGAGGCGAACGGCTCGTCTTTCCCCCAAGGTAAATGGCCGCCGCCCCCGGCGCGAACGTCGCCGTGCATTATGACGGGTGTGTTTGCCATTTCATGTGTGAGTGTTGTTGGGGGTCCTTCTGAACCCCCGCCCCCTATCCCCCCCAATGTAATTCACTATAATATGTGTCATATATTTAGATATTTATCTATATTGTACAATGCAGTGCTATTTTTCTTCATTAGAAGCAGAAAAAAGCAGACAGGTGTGTAGTAATGTGCTAAATTTGCTGTTAGATTTACTTGAATTACTTTTAGGGAAATATTACACTTGTCAGTAGTCTTGATCTAACTTAGTTTTCTCAATTAAGAGTAAATAAGGAACGTCCGATTTAATGGACAGTAAATACTGTCCAGTTCACTCAAAATGCCCCTTTGTACAGTTGCTGTCAAAGTCTTAGCTCCAGAATTCACCGCTATTGGCCATAAGCACTGTGGCGTAGTCAACAGACATATTTTCGGGCTTGTGACGCTGTTGTCATAAATGTACAGTAGACTAGAGAAAGCTCATATGCCTATATAGCGGCCATGTTGGCGGGGGCTACTGTCCCATCAAAGGTCATGGAAAACATGAACATTAGCTTAGCATCATTGTTGCTGCATAGTTCAAAAGGAGCGTGTGGTAGCTACCTATTCAAATCTATGACTGGCTTGTGACGTTTGCAAGGCGAGCCAGTGGAAACTTTGACGTCAATTTGAGTGGAGAGCAGGGGAAGCTGCGACATAAAATGGCAGCTGAAAACGTTTGGGTTAGTCTTCTTAATTGTTATTCGACAAATGCAAAATGTACTGTACTGGATTTACAAAAGCTTCATTTGTAAATATTTGATTGTTTGTCATATCTTGGTGTAAATTATTTGTATTTAATTCAGTGACTCTTTCGTATACCACTCAAGGGACACCGCATACCACTTTTGGTACTCGTACCACACTGTAAGAATCACTGATTTACGTGAAGCGATGAACTATGTGCAAGTTAAGATTGCGAAATGCGCTGCGGAAGTCACAAATGACCCCGCCTAAGTGACCGTAAAGCATTTTCCGCTAGCTCAGTCAGGATTTTGGCCGCCTTGGCAACATGTCCGCCTCGCAGCATGAGGCAGCATGTTAAGTGGATTTACCGCAATTAGAATCGCCATCAAAATTTATTGCATGCGCTCATATATTTAAGCATTCTCTTCCGTGGTTATTATTAGAGACACTTTGCGCGTGGCACAGAGGGCTGTTAATTATCTCCGATGTAAAACCATTCACGTCGATACGAGACGCTCCGAGCGGCAGCACCAGCCGGCACTTTGATGTTGTTGTTGTTTTTACCAATGCGTGTATTTGAACCACTTCCTAGTTTTGAACCATCCTAGTCTGCTGCTTTATTCGGAATATGAATGTTTCTTGTATGCTTTGTGGGCAAAAACCAAGCAGAGCTCAGCTGTGTTAAGAGTTTTCTCGTTTAATTATTTACAAAATTGTAAATAATTAAATGGAAAAAGTAATACAATACAACTCAATAAAGAATGTTACACCAGTAATATTAATATATTACAGTAATAAAGTTGCATTATTATGGGAAATTGTTGATTTTTTTTTTTTTTTTATGAGAATGAAAGCTAAGATATTTTGCAAAGGAAATGGTCATTTGATGGGACTATTATGAAAACATAGAATTTAAAAACATTATACTTTTGTGTTAACAAAAATAATAACTATGAGAATTATTTTGAAAAAAAATCAAACTGTAAATTCAGAATTTGAAGGCAGAAATTTATGAGAATATGATCGTAATTTTACGGGAATTAAGTCAAACTATTACAGTGATGAAGTTAGAATAGTAAATTAGAATTTTGTGATACTGTAGGTGTACATTTACAACAATGAAATAAATTGGTATTTCGTTTTTACAGCAATCATTGTCACAATACTACAAGTGTTAAATATGTGTGATATAAGTGGAAAAAATCCTAATTTTGTACACCCCAAAATTCTCATCTTTACAAACAATGCGTTTTTTGTTTAAGATGGCAAAAAGCAATTTAGATGAATTCATGATATTATTGAGAAAAAAAAAGTAAATCCAATTTCACGAGTGTGGCATTCATGTTTGTATTTAAAAAAAACTTGAAGGATTATACAGAGAAAAGTCACAGTTTTTACAAGTAAATTCATAATGGAAAACTGAACTAAATTGTAATTTTAACGAGAAAAGCAAAAACGTCATAATTTTACGAGAAAAACCCGTGATTTTCTAAGTGTGGTGTTAATCTTTGTGTTTGGAAAAAAGATGTAAAAAGTAATTTTACATGGAAAAGTCAAAATTTTATGTGGAGGAATCTCAATTTAAAGGGAAACCCATACTGAATGAGTAGTACAATCTTTGGGTTACTAGATTATCAGTGGTTAAAAATAATAAGTTTGAAAACATGTTTTCAGAAGAATATTACAATAAATTTACTTTAACTTCAGTGCACAACAAAACTGTCCAAAATGGCGACCAGTTTGAGCTCCTCAGCGCACCCAAATCAAATCTTTAACCCAATCTGTTGGGTCACAATGATTAACCCAACCTTGTAAATAATCTGCTCAAAATCCACAGCTACCCAGCGAGTGGGTTGGGAAAACAACCTTGCCGTTTTTTAGAGTTGATTTACTCATTAAAATTAAATTTATTCTTGTAACATTTTGATTTATCTTTTTTTTTTTTTTTAAAGTTTTTTTTTATGGTATCGACAATATTTTTTTCCCCCTGTTTTTTTCTCTCTTGGTTGTGTGTCCCTCAGTGCTCTTTCCTGAAATCCATTCCACACCATTGACACAAATGGGTTAATGTCGTGGTGGCCTAGTAGTGGTCCCTCCGGGTCTCATCAAAGCGGGTCCGCCATTAACGTGACCTTATGGGACGACAACCAGTTATTACCTCATTAAGGTCAGCTATGTTAACCTGGAAGCTGGAATCAATTGTTACTGTATCGCCACCATTTTACGATAGACCTCCAAGCATCAAGTGGTTTGATCTTGGGGGGGAAGTGGCATAAAACATAAGCGAAACAAAAACCCGCCAACGCTCTCTCGGCCCCTAATGTGGCTGAGTGTGGAATGCGAGGCGGCAGGGCCATTTCTCAGTATTTTCCGCGTTAAAACGTGATCCGCTGCCTCCTCGTTCAATGAGCCCTAAATGAGCCTTTTGAATTCCCATCAGCCAGCGCGCATGCATTTTAGATGCCTTACGGGAGCTGCCATTTTAGCCCCGCACTAATGATCCGCCAGCGCGTCGCCGCCGCTAACACGTATAAACGCCCATCCCCCCTCCTCCCCGACCACTCCTGTTTCCACAGTGATAATTAAGCCATCAAAGCATGCAAGCGTGCCCATCCTGTGTCTCCAAGGTGAGAATGTGGGCTCACATGTCAAGTGGAGCGCAGCCACCCGTGTGGCTCTTTAAAACGGCGGCACAGGGGACAGACGGGGGCTGCTTATGTGTGTGCGTGTAATATGTGTGGATGTGTGTGTCGTGGCAGCAGCTGCAGGCGACAAGAGTGCACAGTGTGACGTCAGCCGGATGGCGGTTAGCTGCCATGCCAGCAGGGTCGTAAAAAAAAAAAAAAAGAGGCAAATTAGCCCGAATACGCGTTCACTTCGGTACATTATCACCCAATGAGCACCCGTCAATCATCGGCATGAATGTGATTGATTTATTGTTGCTTTTTATCATTGATGATGAACCAAAATAAAAGCAGCAAGCAGCGCAGAACGGGCTGTGGCGGATCCTACAAATGTGACGCCATCTTCCTTTGACATTAGATCCAGCGTAGGCAAAAAAGCTTGCCGAGTTAGCATCACCCATCCATCTGGAGCAAGGATGGTCAACTTAAATGATGGAGCGGGCCACAATTTTTCATTAGCGCTACTGCGGGGCCACTCACTAACCAGATGTATGACGAAAACGCAATTTTAAATATGGACAAAATACGCGCCGGCCCGCGAATAAC
Source organism: Filicampus tigris (assembly GCF_054856515.1). NCBI lineage: Eukaryota > Metazoa > Chordata > Actinopteri > Syngnathiformes > Syngnathidae > Filicampus > Filicampus tigris. The sequence continues at coordinate 19,302,098 of NC_141222.1, forward strand.
GAAAATCCGTGTGGAATTGACGGCCAATGAAATGCAATGGGAAAAAGTAATAAATAAATGAATGCTCTTTTTTTTGTTATCGCCCCCAAATTCTTCAAAAAACACTGTTAAACCTCCAATATGCATTTTCAACGGAGAACTTGGGTTGACTTTCCCAACACCCCCAAAAACAAAAAACGAACACAAAAAAATACGTAGATTAATCCACGGGTGACAAACTACATATATGCATGGGTCCACTGAAGTATAGAGGACACTTTTTGAAACTTTAGAATATATAATTCTTCCAAAAAAATTCTAAGAAACAATAAGAATACATTTTCACCAAACAATGGAAGGCAAATGGGGGAAAAAAACTAACTCCACCCAAAACCCCACAAAATACTTTTTTTAAACTTTTAAAAATGGGGATTATATTTGTAAATATGTGAATCTTTAGGTGCCGAATTGAAAATATGTGCTGGTCAGGAAAAAATCTGATAATCTGATTTTTGTTGACTTTCAAAATATCCAATTATGCCTGTTTATCACTTTGCGCGAATCTCACTAAACATTGCTTCAAAGCCTGTTGTTTTTCCTGTTTGCACTCTAAAAATATTTGGATAAAAAGTAAACCAATTATGGGTCAACTCTTGAGATTAAATGAATAATCCAAAACGCTGGGTCAAATTGACCCAAGTGGGGTCTTTTTGTCTTACTCATTTAACCCAAAAGGTTGGGTCGAATCAAAGACCCACAACACAACATAATTTTGGGGTTTTGTGTACAAAAGAACCCAATTACTCCCACGAATAGGAGACTTCATTTTCATGATCGACATTGACAGCATCTTGCGCCCTTGTTGGTATTCCGGCCGTAAACCAGCACGCTTATCCCGACACTTTTAAACCTTAGGGAGGTAATTATAGGTGCTTCTGAATCTGCGATGGAGGCGCTAATCAGGAGGCGTGCGCGTACGTTTACGTTCGTAACACGCGCCCCCCCTTATCGCCCGTTACGGCGTCAAACCCTGTCGAGCGACCTTTCCCAATCAACAGGTAATGCGTATAAACATGTCCTAACAGCTCCATCACGATGATTGATACCACGCCACAGGAGAGTCGTAATTATTCTCGCCTCGCGACGCCTGGATAACGAACCGGCGTGAATTAACGGCGGAAAAGGTCGAATCCCGGTACGATGGATGACGACGACGGTGATGAGCGCACTTCCTGTTATAGGCATCACTGCATTCCCCCCTCCCCATACGGGTTGCGTTTATTAAAAAAATGAAGGTCACCGGAGCGATTAATTGGTGGCTGCGGGGAGCTGATGATGTGCAGATAATAGGGGCGGAGGGGTTGGGGGATGCGGGGTGATGGGAGGCAGGTTAGTGGCCACCAGTCCTGGAGGAGAGAGATATAACCTTTTTGTCTCGGCAACGGCAGATATACGAGGCGGGCAAGCGCCGAGGATTATACACCGGGTCCTCGCACTGAGATGAGGAGGATGGAGGAAGACGAGGGGGGTGTGGGGGGGGGGGCAGCTTGTGACCGTAGAATAATTTCAGCCTCTTTTCCTCCCTGGAGACCACACGCCGTCTGAGCCAACCTGCACATACACTCTCACACACACACCCATGCACACACGCACACCCTCCCCAACCCCTATTTTCCCCCTCGCCTCCAATCCTTTAACTGCCTGCCGACGCCGGATGTCTCTTCTTCTCCGCCTCAGCGTGGTGGGGTGGCGGCGGTGGTGGGGCTGCAGGAGGAGGGTATGTGTGTGTGTGTGTGTGCGCGTGTGTGTGTGTGCGAAGGGAGGGGGTGGGGGGGCAGATGCAGGTGGAGCGGAGGCAGGGTGTAAGGAGAGAAAGGAGAGTCAGGTTCCTGTGCTGCTGCTGTGGCTAAGTGCTGCTGCAAATCATTCCCACATTAGGAATACGGGCAATTAGCGCCACAGGATGAGCGCGCATGCGCACACACACGCACACGCACGCAAACAAAGGACCTTCCTCCATCAGCACTGAAACTACAAGAGCACAAAACTACTACATCCTAAACTTGCTCAGATACCAGGCATGACGTGAAAGTAAATAGTGACTACAATATATGCATATGTAATGCTATATTAGCCCCAAATGCTAAACTGGCCACCAAATAGATAGAACGTGCCCACACAATGGGTATATCATACGGATGGAATACACATTTGTTTAAATCCACGTTTATCATGGAAATCAAATGAATGTTAGCAGCGTGTTTCCAAGAATTGTTTGGGGTTAAAAAAATAAGAATAAAAATCCCCGATGCATTTCAATGGCCGTCAATTCTACACTCATTTTTGCTATTTGTGGGCCAGCCCCGATCCCTATCCCCACTCTACTGTAATATGTGCACAAAATACTCATTAGCGGGCATGTAATAGGTATTATGTGCCCTCAAATTCCTCATTTTTGTCCATCAACGTACAAAGTAAGCGCAAAATATTAATTTGTGCCCAGAAATGACTGCAGGTGTAGCATGCAAAAATTGCTCATTTGTGGCCACGAACGACTTTTTTTTTTTTCATGTCAAGAAATAACAATATAACATGTGCACGAAATGCTCATGTGTGGTTACGAAGTAGCTGTGACTCTGTCCCGGACACTTGGGTAAACAAAATCAAGCGCACCGTCTCTAGAATCTGTCAGGTAGAGGTTGAGGCTCGGGCTAAAGATAACAGGAATCGTTTGATGGATTCATTTGAGATATTTTGAAGAACCTGCCATTGGAAGGAATACTTATCAAAAGTCATTTCAAAAACAAACAAAAACCAATTAACCCTGAGGACATAGCACATTTAAGTTTCGAGCTAAGGTGAGCTTCATTTGCTGACCCAGATGTCCAAGTTGTTGATGGGAATGATATCGAAGCCACAAATTAGTATTTTGTATGCACGTTACACTTATTCCCTGGCTGCAAATTAGCATCTTGTGCACATTATATTTATATTGCAGCCACAATTTAAAAAAAAAAAAGAAATCCCGAATTCATGTATGGGATTCTGTACGTAGGCAAGGATGCAAAAAAAAAAAAAAAAAGACCCGAGTTGCCGTTCCACCTTAAGAACGCCACCTTAAAAGATTATCTCGGTTATTTCACCGCCACTGAGCCGGCACTAATAGTCCGAGGCAGATATTGAAGAGCAGCTCGCGCGCAGGGGCCGCAGAGATCTATTAGAAATTCCCATCTACGCGCCTCATACATATTGATTTCTGACACCAAGCAGCAATGAAAGGCCCGCGGGGAATAATATATTTAGCAGGGTTTGCAGTGAGCGGGTCACAGAGTGCATAAAGATTAGCCGCGCGGGCCCCTGACAGGACGAGGCGGGAGCCTAAATTGTCGACAGACGAGCACGCCGTTTGCGAGGCACACATAGACGCGCACACACAAAATAATAATAGATTCCATGCACTGTAAACTCACATTAAGACAAACTTTTCCGATATGTTGCTGATGTTGGAAAGTAACAAACTGGCTCATTTTGGTTGAAGTTATCCAGCAACATGCGAGGGTCAAAATATTATGGAAGATCTTAGTACAGTAAAGATAAACCAAACATGCTTGTTTTTGGAATGTATGAGAAAGCCAGAGTAGCTGGAGACAACCCACACAAGTACGGGGAAGAACATGCTAATTCGGAAGTTTGACCCCAAAAAATTGAGCAGTAGATGGTGGCAGCAAACTTTGCAAAAAGCAGCAGTTCGACAAATGGTGAACAATTCTTGAAAAAAAAAAAAAAAAAAAAGACTATGATTTTTATTGCCACTCCTGGTTGAAGTTTACTAAAGTTTGCAAAAAGAATCAGATGTTGTTTATTTACCCAAGACACATCATCTCGGAAAAGTCTGCTATGCTAATGCTAGCGCACGATGTAAGACACCATACATAGATAGGCTAACGAAACAAGCATCAATGTCATTATAAACGTTGAAACAACTTAAATTTCAACAGAACAATCAGTAGCAATATATGCACATACACGCACTCATGCACTCACGCACACACACACACACACACGCACACACACATATATAATGATGAGAGACAGAGAGAGAGAGGATGAGTAACAGTCATTATTGAATTCATCATTGAATTCAATCATGATACACAAATTCTTAAATTATTCAATTTTATCATCCAAAAAGGTATTGCAAAATATTTTGGGTGGTGTTTTTTGGGGCGCTATAACCGATTAATGACATGCCCATTCATTTCAATAGAGGACAAAGATTTGAGATAAAACTAATTCAATTCCCAAGTTAAGGCACCACTGTATTTCTTTTAGGGATTTTTTTCCTCAGGGGAGTGTGTGTGTTGGTGGCGCCATGTTGGCATGAGTGCGGCGGAGGACGGCACCGAGGCGCTGACCTAAGGGATTGAACGATGAGCTTGTCCAGGTGAAAGGCTAATTGCTTGGAAGCGTGCGAGAGCGGCGCCCGACTCCTCCTCCCTCCACCTCCTTCCACTCTCATCCATCCATCCTGCCTTCTCTTCATGGCCCTCTCCTTCCCCTCCATCTCCTGCATGGACCACCGCCATTGCCATTACCGCCTCTTCTGTTTTTTTTCCAGCGCCCCCTTTACCCCCCCCCCCCTCCTCCTCCTGCCGCCTCTAAAGCGCCACTCGGCAGCCTCTTCACAAATTACAATCGCTCAGGGTTTAGGCAATTGGCGCAAATGGCGGGGCTGCATGTAAGAATTGGAAAGGGGAGGAGGAGGGCTGTTAGGGCTGCAGGGGGAGCCTTGGGTGAGAGGGTGGCAGGGGCTGGGGGTGTGAGGCGGGGGGGGGGGGGATACTGGAATTAAATTACCAATTCAACGGCTGAAGCGGCGTGTGACAGCGACGAGGCGTGGACATAAGATGGTGATGAGGCCACAAGGATGCACAACTTCGCCTCCGGTGTGCCAAGATTTGGTCTACTTTATGCACTTTAGATTGCAATATTTTTTATTGTGTTAGTACATTTGGGCCAGCAGTAGCTCCCCCTGTAAAGAAATTGGCTTTGGGAGCATCAAGATTTAAATGAAATTTAAAAAAAATAAAAGAACAAGAAGAAGAGGAAGAAGAAGAACTCAAATCCATCTAACCCATGCTTGAATGTGGTACGTTTGGAGATGCTTAGTCAAGTTTAGTACACTTTTCGACCTCTAGCAATGATAACTGCCACCTTGCGCAATAGAAAAGAATACATCAGATAGGAATAATCCACATCATTAAAAGTCCATGGGACACTGACGCCACTGGCACATTACATACAGTTGATGTCATGTTATTAATGCGGTGACTCCTTCTGGACAATTATTCATGATAATCGCCACCTTTCAAGTCAGATTTGTATGTCTCTAAATTTGATTAGTAATGATTAGAAATAAATAGAATGACTATAAGTAATCCAAAAAGTCCAAAAAAAAAAAAAAACAGGACACTGGGAATATGCGCTTGCTCAACGTACGATACATATGATTGCGATGGCCCCTCTTGTTGTTTTTTCACAATACAAAGAAGAAAGAAAGAAACAGAACAATGAGAAATAATCTACAAAATCAGGAAAATTGCAGTAATCCATTTTTGTAATTTTACCTCCTCTTGTCTCGACTCCTTCTCCAAAGTTATTTATGATACTCGTCACCTTGCACGTTAGAAACCAACAAATGACTAGAAATAATCCACAGAGTAAAAAGAAAACCATACACTTTAACTATGCACTTGCTCAACCTACATGTCATGTGATCGATGTGTTAGCTCCTTTAGCTACTACTTCATGATAACATTGCGCAATAGAGACAAACAGAACAATGAGAATTTAATACATGAATTTAGCAAAGTAATCCAATGTTGTATTTGTCTGCCTCAGACATTGACCTCATCCCTCTCGACTCGTTCTCGACAGTTATTTATGATCACCGTCACCTTGCACATTAGAAATAAACAACAATAATAAACAATCCTCAAAGTAAAGAATAAAGTCCACAGTATGCTGCAAACGTGCTTGCTCAGCATACTTGTCATGTGATTAATGTGATGGCTCCTCTCGCTAGTTTTTCATTAAAAAAAAAAAAAAAAAAAAACTCGTGCAATAGAAATGAACATAAGGACTAGAAATAACCCACAAAGTCACAGGCAAATTGCAGTAATCCAGCGTTGTATATCTACCTCCCCCAGACGTTGACCTCATCCCTCTCAACATCAACAGTTTAATCGGCCTCCGTAAACCTTGGACCGCAGTCTACTTCGGGCTTTTTATGGCCGCACCCCCCCCCCCAAAAAAAAAAAGAAAAAGAAAAAACGCCCATCCAGCCAAGTGCAACGTGAAATGTGTGCTGGTGTGTGAATGTTTATTCATTTTTGTTGTTGTTGCATTTTGGTAGGCAAGTGCTTTATAGACGGCCGAGTGTCAACAACAACATGAGGCGCTCCGTTGTTTTTTTTGTCGCAAATTAGCATGCGAGCGGCGCGGCGCGTTTAGCACTTTGCGATTGAGTTCAGCGGGGGCCTCGCCCAGAAGGTCCCTGGAGGCAGCGTCAGCGGCGGTACGGCGGCGCGGTGGGCGGGAACGCGCTGTCAAAATTAGATAATAAAGCACCGCCGCGCTGGCGGATAAATGCGTGCGAGAGGGCATCCATCTTGCAAAAGCGTGGCTGCCGGAGAGGATGCTGCTAAATGACACTGTGTGTGTGCGCGCGTGCGTGTGCGTGTGTGTGTGTGTGCGTGTGTGTGTGTGTGCGGGTGTGTGTGTGTGTGTGCGTGTGTGCATGCACATCAGGGAACCAATGAGAAGCCAACTTTTCGTTGCAGCTCAGCTCTCGCTCTAAAATCCCACACAGAATTATGATTCAAGTGTTTATGCAGGAAGCAAGGAAGACAAGAATGAGAGTGGGGGTGTGCTGTCGGAGTTGTAGGGGAGCAGAGATGGATAAAGAGAGAGAAAGAGGAAGACGAAGGACGAGAAGAGCGGCGGCACAGATCGAGGGATGACGGCCGGAAATTAAATGTCGACGGGGCACTTAACCTTTCCCTAATAATGTGAGCTCTGCTGAACCAGCACGGCTGCCTGATGTTTCGTCGATACTCCTAATTAATGTGCGGCCTGATGTCGTTTTGACAGTATTTATACAAAATGGACGAGTGGGGAAAAAAAAAAAAAACGATCGATAAATATTCACCCATGTCTCTTGGGGATGGTTCAGCCACTTCAGTGGTATTTTATGATATTATGATTTGACTTCAAATAGAAAGCACATAAAATGTGATATTCTTGGATTATTTGTTCTTCACATTTTCTCATAGCAATCGCAAATCCAAGAACCAAAAAGTGACAGATTTTTCAGAATTTAATTTTTGGCGTAGATAAAAAAAAAAAGCGAAATTCAAAAACAGGCCTTTTGTGGTTTTCAGCTAATCTACAAAGCCCAATTCCAATGAAGCTGGGGATGTTGTGTGAAACATAAATCAAAAACTGAATATGATTTTCAAATATTTTACAACCTGTATTCAAGTGAATACAATAATAGTAAATATACTGCATTTTAATGTTCAAACTTAAAAACGTTACTGTTTTGTGTTGTTGATTTTTTTTTGTTTGTTTGTTTTTTCAAATATTCACTCATTCTGAATTTGATGCCTGTAACACATTCCAAAAAAGCTTGGACAGGGGCATGTTTATCACTGTTACCTCACCTTTCCTTTTAAAAACACTCAATACACACTTGGCACTGACGACACTAGGTATTGAAGCTTTCTACGTGGAATTACAGGTATTTCACATCCTTGCTTGATGTACAATTTAAGTTGCTCAACAGTCTCTGTTGTCGTATTTTGCGCTTCATAATGCGCCACACGTTTTCAATGGGTGACAGGTCTGGACAGCTGGCAGGCCAGTCTAATACTTGCACTGTTTTACGACGAAGTCACGGTGTTGTAATACACTCAGAATGTGGCTTGGCATTGTCTTGCTGAAATGTACTGGGACGTCCCCAAAAAAGACGTTACTTGGATGGCAGCATATGTTGCTTCACAACCTTTCAGCAGTGATGGATCCTTCACAGATGTGCAAGTTAGCCATACCATTGGCACTAGCACACACCCATTCCCTCTTAGATGCCGGCTTTTGAACTTACAATGGTAACAATCCGGATGTGGACTCGTCAGACCACAGCAGTCAGTCAGATCCAAAGAAAGTTCTGACTCGCCCTTGGCTGTGGAGCAAGGTAAAAGCTGATCAGCTGCTAATAGCTAGCTTCTCAACATAAGTCACTGTTGTTTGTTTGTTTATTTATTTATTTTACTTCATATTGAAAGCAAATTTGAATTTACTGTGGAATAGCTTCAGATGCGCCGCAACTCAAGTGAAGTAAAAAAATAATAATAATAATTAAGCAATGCCAGGTACTGTAATGCCCTCACTTGGGGGCAAAAAAAGCCAAGGTTGCCAATGCACTTTCAGCTGTTTATTGAAAGGAAAAAACGTCCAAACACACAAACACAGTATGAGAACACTCACAAGGAGCTCCTCCGCAGTCACAACTCATGTCCAGACACTTAGGTGCAGACTAATCGACCGACCCGACTCCAGCTTCTGATGTCACTTACCACGCCCTCTAAGGGTACATCAAATCACCAATACTACAGTACGTACAGTAATTACACTTGAAAAAAACAATTGTCTGTGTTCTCTTTTATGTTTTCATACAGTAGAGTGCTATTTTTGCTTATTAAAACCCCAAAAATAATTATTACACCAGTAATTAAAAGTACCATTCCATTCATTTTATCTTTTCAACTTTCCAGTACAGTATTTGCTTTAAAAAGTTTAAACTTGTAAAATAAGAGTGATCGCCGTGCATACGACTAAAACATTTTGTATGTTGAATCCACGCAACCATCGCTTTGCACATCAGCAGAAGCATCTGCAAATCCTCCATTTTTTTTTTTCACTAAATTGCTGGTGGCCGCTCATTCCTCCATTTGCAACTTTTTTTCGTGCTTGGTGCGGTCCGCGTCGTCAATAACGGAATAGTGATTCATCATTTAATTATGATTTGACAAATGCTCGCGCCTCCTCGCCGCTCGGCGTCCCTCCTCCCTTTCAATTCTCCGCTCTGCCAAACTGTCACGCGCTGCCCTCGTGGGATTAATTCGAGCTGTCTGTCTTTGTGAGGCTGCCGGCGCTCTGTTGGAGGGGGGGCGGGGGCGGGGGCGGGGCCAGAGGGGTCGGGAGGGTGGTTGGGGGGGCTCGACACTGTCAACGAACACACGGGCTGACACTTCCACCGAGGATGCAACGCTCGCCCGCCCCTGCCGTCCTTGTTATTGTTTTCACCTTAACAACTTCGCTACCTGGGCCCCCCATCACTGCGGTCAAGCTATCACGCTTTGGTTTTTCCGTGGTCACACTATCCGCTCCTACATTGTTGAGTGCGCACATATTCTAAACCTTACGGTAAATGCTTTCCCGCACGTCACAACTCAACTGTGCACAAAATACAGTTCATAATTCATCACTTCCCTCAAGTTCGAACTGCCATAAAAAAAAAAAATCCTCCAATAATAGAAAATCAATCAAATGGATTCTTCTTTCTGGAGAGGAATACTATCATCTTGCGAAGTTTGGACAGATTTTACTGTTGAGGTTTTTTTTCAAAAATTAGAGACAAAGTCTGCACAAAATACAATACATAACTCATCACTTCTCTCACGTTTGAACTGCAATAAAAAAATAATTCCTTCAATAAGTAGAAAATCATTCCAGTGGATTATTCTTCCTAGTGGCTCATACTATCATCATGTGAAGTTTGGGCTGATTTTACTGTACAGTTTTTTTAAAAATTAGAGGCAAAAATCTGCACAAAATACTGATTTGATGGTCCAATTTAAGATCACTGTCCATTTTGAAACCCAAGTTTGAGACTGTTGGCTTTAGATATGGTGCCAGGGGGCCCAGGGCAACAGGGTGGGATCTAAAAAAAAGCCACTGGGACTGAACACCATAACTTGTGTTTTCTTTTCATTGAAATTTAGGAAATTCAGTGACATCCGGGCTTTGATGTCCTCTAGGCAGGACAAAAGAGGTGTTATGGAGAATGTGTCTTTTTTGCTCAGCGGGATATAGATTTGACAGTCATACGCATAGCAGTAGAAGGAAATATCATGTTTTCGAAGGAAGGAACCCAGGGGCAGCAAATACAATGAGAACAGCAATGGCCCCAAAATACAACCCTGCGGAACACCATACGATAGTGGGGTAGAGCAGGACTCAGAGGAATCTAGGCTAACAGAAAAAGACCTGCCAGCTAAATAGGATCCAAACCACTCTAGAGCGCATCCGCTAATGCCCACTTGGTGTTGCAAACGGGTCAAAATATCCAAACCTGGGTATTTGTGTACACTGGTGCATTTACAGTGGACCGCAATGGACTTGCGGTTCAGGATTCACCAATTTGTGGACTTTTTTCCAATTAAAAAAAAAAAGTAAATATATATATTTTTTAAATGTATTATTATTTTTGGGTGGTGTAAATATATATATATATATATATATATATATATATATATATATATATATATATATATATATATATATATATATATATATATATATATTTAAATGTGTTATTATTTTTTGGGGGTGCAAACACCGTTTGAAACACACTTGAAAATTTATCACAGTTTTTTCAAGAATTTTGGGGGTCATGAATCAAATCTAAACAATTTCCAACATTAACAACATCACCCCCTCAAAGAACAGTCATTTTTTTCAATCACATATTTGGGTGGGGGGTAAACGATTGTTGGACGTCACTTTCTTTTCAAGAATTCTTTCATTTCTATTTTTTATTTAAAAATTCAAACATTAGCACCCTCCTATACACACACAAAAATCAGCGTATTTTTGCAGATTTTCTTTTCTCTGTTAGTTAGACAAATATAATGTGAGTCAAATGTTTTAATTCATATATTTACTAATAAGTGTTGAGGGACCAAAATCAAGTTATTTTATAAATTCTATGTTTTTTGGGTTTTTTTTCAAATTAATCAGCTGATTCGTCAGTTATCGGAATTTTATTCTGGCAAATATTGAAATCGGCATCAACCTATAAAGCACCATATTTGTTGCCCCCATGTATAAACCCATGAAAAAAAAACACATAGCAGGGGCGCAAATGACTACAAAAATAAATTTACCCAGAGTCTGGCTTTGCTAGCACGACACAAAGAGAATCCCACTCGTAGCTTGTGGCGACGCAACAAAAAAATGTCAAAATTGTCAAATCAACAGAGGCGAGCTCGCATCTGCGGGCGTTCAGACGCAGAATTTGGCAGCGGATGCAAATGAAAAAAAAAAGCCAACAGATAAAACCGCAGCCGCCTGGCGCAGCGCCGCGCTAATGGGCGGCCATTAAAACAAGGCGCGTTGGAGGTGAGCCGGAGCGCCCGTGCAGTCAAATCCGGCAGGCCTTCGCCCCAGCTGGAGAGATAAGGTTTAATACCAGCCACGCCGCCTGGCCTTATCTTCCCCGCTGATGGAGAGAGGAGGAAGGGGGAGGAAGAGGTGCGGGGTGGGCAGGGGACAAAAACAAGTGTCTTGCAGGGACCGCGGCTGGCTGCGTGCGTGCGTCCTCCCGCCGTTGGCATAGAAACTAATCCACGTTCACATTTAGCACCTGACTCGTTTATTTCCACCCCGGCGCCATTCGGGGGGGGCGGGGGGGGAGCTTTCTCCCGCTCATAATGAGGCCCAGAGGAGGTAAGGGAGGGCCGCACGGTCGGGGGGCGAGCAAACTGACACCTTCAGTCTCGGCCGTGTGATTGGTTTGCTCGGAAGGGCAAGTTGTTGGGAAGGGCGAGTTGTTGGGCAACGCGGTGGTTTGCTGGGTTACTGCAAGGTTGTGGCTTTAAATGACTGGTGTCTTGTGTCTTTTTGTGAGGAGTTTTTTTTTTTTACCTGCCAATCCAAAAACACAAAGACTTTGACTTCTGTGTTGACAAAAACTAGAAAATTCAGTTCACTGAAGATTTCGATGTTCACGATCAGGAGGTGGTTAAGTTCATGGAAGACTTTATTTACACCTGTGGGCGATGTTTCTAAAAACAAGGCAGTTTTATTTGTAGAAGGCGCAAAATTGTTTTTGACGCACTAAAATAATACATTTATTCTTACATGGCTCTAAATTATCTCTCATATTGCCCAAAACCAGATATTAGGCTCATCAAGGACTCAAAATTGTCATTCAGTGGAGAGGTTTAGTGACATTTGACTTTGATGCAAAGGCATGAAAGAAGCCTAGGTTTGTAGAGATAAAATTATCCCAAGACACATGTGAGATCACACGTAGTAATACCTAAAATATGCCCCTTTTTTTTTTAAATGTTACTTTATTTTAAATGACCATCCAGAAGCCCATATCTTTGCTTCTGTTATAGCACAGGTGTCGAACTCCGGTCCTCGAGTGCCGCTGTCCTGCCTGTTTTCCATTTCTCCCTGCTGCAACACACCTGTTTCAAATGATCAGCTCATCAGCAAGTTCTGCAGGAGCCTGATCTTGATCCCGATCTTTTGAATCAGGTGTGTTGCAGGAGGAAACCTCTCAGACATGCAGGAGGGCGGCCCCCGAGGACCGGAGTTTGACACCCCTGTTAGGGTTTCGAAGTAGCGTTTTAAACCCTACATAAAAAATGTAGGGTTTTAAACTAAGGTTAGGGTTTCATAGTACGGTTCAAAATTAAGGTTGGGGTTTCAATGTAGGGATTTAAATTAAGGTTAGGGTTTCAAAGTAGGGCTTCAAACATGGGTGAGAGTAACTCAAATTCAAACTGGGGTTAGGGTTTCAAAGTAAGGTCACAATTTATAACAGTGGTTAGGGTTCGAGTTATGGATGATGGATGCAATCGTCCCAATGTGTAACCACAGGTTTGAAAGTACAGTTAGGGTTTCAAATTAGGGTTTTAAATGAGGTTTAGTGTTTCAAAATAGGGTTTTAAAATAGGGTTGGAGTTTCAAAGTTGGGTTTTAAATTAGGTTTGGGGTTTCAAATTAGGGGTTGAAACCAGGTTTGGGTTTCAAATTGAGGTTTCAAACTAAGGTTAGGTTTTCAAAGTAGGGTTTTAAACAAAAAGTCGGGTTTTAAACAAACAAAACAGGGGTTTCAAAGTATGGTTTTAAACAAGGGGGTTTCAAATTAGGGTTTCAAACTAGAGTTAGGGTTTCAAAGTAGGGTCACAATTTATATCAGTAGTTAGGGTTGGAGTTATGGATGATGGATGCAATAGTCACAATGTGTGACCTCAGTTTTCAAAGTACAGTTAATGTTTCAAATTAGGGTTTTAAACCAGGGTTAGTGTTTCAAAGTAGAGTTTTAAATTAGGTTTGGGGTTTCAAATTAGGCATTGAAACCAGGTTTGGGTTTCAAATTGGGGTTCTAAACTAAGGTTGGTGTTTCAAAGTATGGTTTCAAACAAGGGTGGTTTCAAACTGGGGTTTCAAACTAGGGCTAGGGTTTGCTATGATATGCTATGATGTATAATTTACGGGCCTCACTACATCTATTCAGCAGTTTGGCTCGCCGCCATTTCCGGGGGGGAGTGCAAATTACGATTGTCTCTCAGCACCCTGCTGGCACAGCGTCTCCACCTTCAAGTCCGTCGCTTGGACACGTTTTTGCGTGCGGATGCGCTAAGCCGCAATATGGCGTGCAGACAGCCATTTTGGCAGCGGCAGAATGCGGCGGCGGCGTGAAAGCGGGCCGATTTCACGTCGTGTTTGCGCAAGCGGCGGCGCTGCTGCCTGACGGGCTTAGCAAGGTGTTTATTTTTTTTTTTCCCCCTTGACGTGGGACGCGCTCTCGCGTCACTCCTTTTATTTCCCCCGATGGCGTAGCCACCCCCCCCCCCTCCCCGCCCCTCTCCATGCCGCCCCTCAAAGCCCCCCACAACACAATCTCAGTCTGCCGTGACATTAGTCAATGAGCTGGAAGGAGGAGGAGGCTTCTGGAGAGCCATCTCGCTTTATCCGCTTTCCACACCCTACGTGTGTGTGCGTGTGCGTGTGTGTGTGTGCGCGCGTGTGTGTGCTCCCACAATAGCCTCTCAAAGGCCTTGGGAGGATGTGTTAGCGTGCAAGGCTTTTCCCCGCGGCCGTCCTTCAACTCACCCCCCACCCCGCTTGTGTGTCTTCCCAAGATCTTGTTGTTTCCCGTGCTGCCATTGTCACAGCCCCTTGTGCCTAATTAGGGACTCGGGAACCCCCCCCAGCACCATTCAATTAACGCCACGCACCCTTTCACCCCACCCAAAAAAGCCATTTGCAACCTCTCGGCAGTAGAAGCAGGTATAGAGGATGTTGTTAGGACAGCATGGACAATAGATGACCTTTAGAGGAAGTCTTCCATGTGCCTACGCGTAATTTAATCCATTAGTCCCAAACCACCGGTCCTCGGACTGGTACCGGGCCACACAAATATGTTTAAAAAAAATTTTAAAACATGTTATTTATTCTTTTTTTACTATTCAAAGTAGGTTTCCAAAGTAAGGTTAGGGTTTCAGAGTCTGGTTTCAAAGTAGGATTTTAAACTAGGGTTAAGGTTTCAAAGGAGGTTTTGGCTTTGCAATTAGGGTCACAATATTTAACAGATTTGCAATAAAAAATTTAGCTCCCAGAATTTGTGACTTCAAGCTTTAATGTATTTTTAAACTAGGGTTAGGGTTTCAAAGTAGGGTTTCAAACTAGGGTTATAGTTTCAAAATAGGGGTTTCAAATTACGGTTAGGGTTTCATGGCCCTGGGTCAATTCGTTTCCATGGTAAAATTTTGGGGTGGAAATAAACGGCGGAACCACTTTACCAGGGTAAAGTGAAAGGTTCCTCCACAGGTTCCTCCGACGGTTTTCAAACTACGGTTCGGGTTTCAAAGTTGGGTTTCAAAGTAGGGGTAGGTTTTCAAATTAGTGTTTCAAACTACGGTTAGGGTTATAAATTAGGGTTTTAAATTAGGTTTAGGGGTTCAAACTACGGTTAGGGTTTCAAAGTAGGTAGAGTTTTAAATTAAGGTCCAGGTTTCAAAGTTCGATATTATTCTTGGGTTAGGGTTTGAAAGTAGGATTAGGGTTTGAAAGTAGGATTTTAAACCAAGGATAGGGTTTCAATGTGGTGTATCAAACAAAAAACAAAAACAAATTAACAGGTCAAGCTACATTTGAACCTAAAACCTCTTATTTGATAGCAGATTGGCAGTTCTTGCATCCAGTGAACTTGTCAGTTTTTGGACAACTTTTGCTTGAATTTCTTTCCAGGATGTCAGAAAAGCCTCCTGAAGCTGCTGTTTGGAAGTGAACTACCTCCAAAGCTCATCGATCTTCCACACGTTTTTATCCATCTCGGTGGACGGCCATTTTGCCACTTGCTGTTGACTGAAAATGGCATCACGGCGCTGAAAACAAATACGAGATAAATAACCACAAGAAACAAGATACTGACATGAATAGAATCAAAAGTAACAAGTAATTTTCTCATATCCTGAGATTCTGGCTATTGATGACCAATAATCAGCTGCCCACAATCAATATATAACTTGTAATCTCACTTAGTTGCTTTCAAAGCCAATAATTCACTAAAGTAACTTTTACGTTTTATGGTAACTGCACTGCTTTACAATTAGTAATTAATAAAGTAACTAAATTGCTTTTTCAAGGTAACGGTGGAACCACTGTTTACAATCAGTAATCAGTAAAGTAAC
Source organism: Filicampus tigris (assembly GCF_054856515.1). Lineage (NCBI taxonomy): Eukaryota > Metazoa > Chordata > Actinopteri > Syngnathiformes > Syngnathidae > Filicampus > Filicampus tigris. The sequence continues at coordinate 19,317,850 of NC_141222.1, forward strand.
TAAGTTACTTTTAATTTCATTGAACTCATTCTATCCCAGTGACATATTTATAAGTCATTTCACAGAGGCTCTGAAAAAGTCTGGTACTGAATGAGTTAATCAATAAAGTAACTAAGTTACTTTTTCAAGGTAACTGCGGCACTGCTGTTTACAATCAGTAATGAGTAAAGCGACTTTTCAAGGTAACTGCGTCATCACTGTTTACAATCAGTAATGAGTAAAGAAACTTTTCAAGATAACTGCGGCACCGCTGTTTACAATCAGTAATCAGTAAAGTAACTAAGTTACTTTTTCAAGGTTACTGTGGCAACACTGTTTATAACACTACCGTTCTACCTGTAATGTTGCTGCAATGTGATGCTTTAATTTGACCTTGGAAAAGGTGCAATAAAGCAGGGGAAAAAACGTTGCCATTTCTCAAGGGGAAGAGGTGAACAACATTTTTCTCCCCGGTTAAGTGCACAAGGCTAGCGAGCACGTTGTCGGCGGTGCATGATTAGGGCCTAACGAGGAGGCGTGATGCATACGCATGACGGCGTGATGCACGGCCGCCGCGCCGCCAAAGCGGAAAGACAAACGAGCGCGGAGCCGTGATGTCACCGCTTTAAGTACCAGCGATGGTCGGCGTAGGTGGGGGAAGGATTGGATTATATGCGTGTGTGTGCGTGCGTGTGTGTGGTGAGAGTGAGAAAGCGCCATCATCATTTCGCCTTGCAGCGAGGCACTTAACCCCCAGCTGCCCTGATGGAGCGGCCTGTCGAGCTGACCAGCTCACTCGCATTAGCGGGACAAATTCACCTTTTTTTTCTTTCTTAAAACACATTTTAGGTGTTGGTCGGGCAGTCACAATGAAAGACTTTTTCAACTCCCAACAACAAAACGACGGTACAATTTACAGTAATTTGTTCTGTGACTACTCTGTCAGCATAGAAATGATGTATTTGGAAACTGTTGGGTCAAATGTAACCCAAATTGGGTGAAATAGCTAACCCAGCATTGGGTCCAAAAGGGACTGAGTCAATGCTGTGTTTTTTTTTTGTTTTGTTTTGTTTGTTTTTACACAAAATTTACTTTCATTTCAGTACACAAAACTGTCCTCAATGGCAACCGGCTTCATGTCTTCAATCAAATACAATCTTCAACCTAATCTACTTGGTCAAAATTAATCAACCCAACCTTGGATAAAAGTAACCCAATCTGCTCAAAATCCACAGACACTCAGCAAGTGGGTTAGGAAAACTATGCAGCCTTTTTTCAGTGTATGGAAAATGTCATCAATGCGTTCCAGTGAACGCACACACACAAATTGTACCATGTTTTTTAATAGGATAATAGCACACTACATTATTGTACTTTATAAAAATATAAACTAATATAATAATTTAATAACATGTAAAGAATCAAATTGTTTGAGTATCATAATTTCATGGCTCCTTCAGGTTTGAGTGCGTTGGCCACCAGGGGGCAGTATATTATATGGGTCATTTTCGTTTAATTTGACCAGTAACGGTATAGACATATTACACTAATTGTCATTTTGAAAATCAATTAATTTTACTGATATAAGTATTGGAATTATTGGCAGTTGTAAAATTAATTATTATTTTTTTAAGTTATAGTGAAAATATTTATACTGTTATGTGTCCATGATCTGCATCAAGTTTTCTGAAGCTGCTAATTACATTTTTGTATATTTGGAATTTTTCTCCTATTGTTTATCATGCCTTTTCAACAAAAACTAACACAAATGCCTTTCAGTGTCTGAAGATTTCAATTGTTTAGTTCCATTTTCAGTTCACCTACTTGTTCATGCCACCGGAGGAATCATCATCATCACATTGTTGCAGCACAACAGAGGGATCTGTGAGCTGAAGTGTGGCAGCCATTTTGCATTCACACAATCGGAAGTAGACATTTCGATGTCGGTTTTTTTTTCTGTGAATGAATTTGTGAAAGTGTCGTGTCTTTACCGTTATTATGAAGGTATAAAGACATGAGCGTAACGAGTAATTTGGATCATTCATGCACTTATATTTGTAGAGTTTGATGGGCACTACTTGTCCATTGCGCAACTCACATGGTTGATATGAAGCTTTCTTTATTTTTGGGGACTTTTGTCTTTCCCGTCATGCAGGAAATGTATTTCAGTGGACCACCACTATTAAGCTTTGCCCGACAAAGCTGGGGCAGCATTTAAGTCAAGATCATTTGTACTTATTCGTGCCCGAGTGAATAGCAGCAATACTATAATAAAAGAAATAATAAGTGCCACTAATGCTCACACACCAATGTGCCTTTGAAGTGGGAGTCATTTTACTGTATTTTAATTTAATCACACAGTGGTTAACTTCTAACTTTAACTTTACATTTATGATGACATTTAAGAATGTTGGCGTGCATATTATGGTTTGAGCCTGGAACAAATTCATTCGCATTACATCACGTCCTATGAGGAAAAAATGCCTTGGAAAATCCAGCGGCGACGCCGAACGGATTGCGTTCAACTTTGGAGGTTATGCCGTCCCTGAATCCATTCTGTTTCTCGCAGCCAAATGCTGCGCGTGCTACGTCGCTAATTACCACCTTGTCTTGTCTTCATGCATGTGCAGCTGCAGGTGGCGTGCGGCGCGTTTATTAAGGTCCCTCTGCACACAACAAGCACCTGCTGCTGCTGCTGGGATACCAGCTGTAAATAAAAAAAAACAAAAAAAAAACAAAAACAAAAAAAAAACCTAAATATCATGCATTTGCAATATTGCGAACATCACGTCAAGCGTACACGCACACATAATAAAAACGATGGCCTGGCGAGGACACCTCAGAGAATGAATGATTCTTATCTTCCTCCTGTCAAATGATTCAATTACACTCAGCCAGACAGGAAATTAGGGATTTTATGTGTGAAGTATTTTGCAGGCGTGGGAGGCGTGAAAGGGCTTCTTAATGAAGCACGCCAGCCTGCGAGCTCGTAATGAAGATATCTGACAGATGGGAGAATCGCTGTGACCTGACCTGACCACACGCACACGCGCACACACGGTGGATAAGGACCGAATCCTACTGCAAAAAGGGATTAATTGTGAATAATTGAATCCCCCAAAAGACATTTTTGTGCTTATAGATGCCACGAAGCTCCCCAATTCACTTCAACATAGTTCCTTGGCAGCGAGATGCTACAAGATGGGAGCAAATCACCACTTTTGTCCAAATGAAGTTCCTCAAATCACTACAACATTGTTCTTTGGCAGCGGGATGCCACAAGATGGCAGCAAATCACCACTTTTGTCTAAATGAAGTTCCTCAATTCACTACAACATTGTTCTTTGGCAGCCAGATACCACAAGATGGCAACAAATCCCCACTTTTGTCTAAATGAAGTTCCTCAATTCACTTCAACATACTTCCTTTGCAGCAATGTGCCACAAGATGCCACCAAAGTCATACTGTTATTTCTGTGAATAGGTTTCAGAGGATTTCTTATTTCTCATATTCCAGATGGCCAGTCACTTGATTTGGGATTTTGCTATGCTAGTAGCGTACTTTCCTTTTCTTATCTTTCGTCTTTTTATCTTTACTTTCATTTTCCCATGCAATAAAGAACACATATACTTGGTTTCAAAACATTTGTAAAAGTAATATGGCCTTTATAACCAATTTTGAATGCCTAGTTACTTTTCATTTGCCCTGCATGTGATGTACAGTATTTTATAATACAGAACAGTGTTCCACTTGCAAATTTAATGTGAATAATAAACTTACACAACCTTGAAGTGTGAATTTGAGAAATATTTTCAGGGAAGAAAAATCAAAGCGTCTAAGATTGCGCAGGACTTTGTCATTTGACAAAGGCACACTTCACTTCACGAAACCTCAGTTGGGCCGGCTAATCTGTGTCTTGCTTTTTCTTTGGCTTTTTGCAGCTTTTCCTGCGACGGGTATTCCAAAAGAAGGAGGGCTGTAAGAATCAATGTGACAGTGCTTATCCTGTTCCGAGTTACGGGTGAGCTGGAGCCTTTTGCAAAACGTGAATCTGGAAAATGTGATCTGACATGCATATTTTAGGGACTTTCTCTCAAACTTATTGTAATTGTTGTTTTCACACAAATTGATCTTAGATCTGGACAACACGTAGTAATTTCAAATATCTTTGTGTGGAGTTTGCATGTTCTCCACATTCTTGTGGGGGTCCATTGAGGACTCTAATTTGTCCATAGGTGGGAAGGTGAATGCTTTTTTTTTGTCTATGGACTTGCGACCAGTCCAGGGAGTTTGGGACAGGCTCCAGTTCACCCCCGACCCTGTAAAGGGGATTTAAAATAGGCTGGTATAACTTTTGATAGAAAAAAAAAAAAAACAAGTTTAGTAGTTTTTCTCACAAAAACTGTCGGCGTCCACACAACGCACCTGTAAATACACACTCATGCGATGTCAGCGGCTGTCTCCTCCTCTCATCAAATGCGTCTCTCACCCTTCGGCTTCACCCCTTCCACACGGTGCCCCCCCCCCCCCCGATGCAATGTTGTGGGCCGCCTGTGACAGTAATTGAGGGAAGCTGGCCGGAACAAGATGGAGGGAGGGGTTGAAGGAGGTAAAAGAGGAAGGCTGGAAGGCGGCAGATGAGAAGAGCGACGGAGGGGGAAGAAACCATTCATCTGAGACCCATGGATGTGGAATGGCATATTACAGCTCTAATGTGTAATTAGATAGATAGGGAATAAGGTTAGTGTGTGCCGAGGGGGGAGGTGAGCGAGGGTGGGGTGGAGGGGCTGGGGGTGCTGACATGGCTGCGAGCGCAGTGCCATCTAGTGGCGAGGGGTCACACACGCTGGGGCGCGTGATGGGAGGGCATCAAATGGGGCGCTAATAATGATTCATGAAATATAGCCGCGCATCCCGGAGACGAATCGTTTGTTTCCAAAACAGCACATTTGTCACGCGCGCCGTCGGATCGTGACACGTTTGTCGTCATGCGCCGTCACCCAAGTGAGGGCTTTTCGGCACCAAACATTCTGCCTGAGGAAAAATAACAGGGAAATGCGTTGTCGTAGACGACCACAATGTCTCCCACAAGACACACAGCATCTAATGGATCGCAATCATACAAACCCTCTGTTTTATACCAAAACGCAATAACATGCACATCATCTGGGACAGCTCATGATCAGTATCCCTCTAATAACAAAAATAAAAACATCATACTCACCAGAGATGCAGATGACTTTAAGTATCAATGTGTGCAGCTCACGTCAGACTATGCTTTGCTCGTCAAAGTTGGCTGTAGCAAGTTTTACTCTGACCAACCAATGGAATGGATGGAGAAAGGCTGATGTCGTCGAGGGCTTGCCACGAGAGGATTCATTTGAAATCTGATGGACTAGAGCGGTGCCCATCACTGAGTCAAGGCACATTTATTTCATTGAAAAAAATCCCGTGGCACACTAGCAGCTGAAATTGTGGGAAAAAAATGCTTATTTTAACAAGATAAGCGTTATATTGTTTATATAATCATTATTTTAACATTGAAGAATGACGTTATATTATAACGTCTTCAATAGGAATTAAATAAACACAAAGAAAAAAGTACTTTATAATGTTTCATATTGATACTTTGTGAAACATGGGCCTGTTTGGATAAACATGCGTCACTAATTCTCTTGTCTCTAAACAAAGACAATTGGCTACCTGCTGCTGCTGCCACCTGCCGGTATGGAAGAATACTACAATGTAGTAAAGACATGATTACGATGCCAGGCGTTAGACCGCACAGGCACACAAATTAGATAATTTCCCACAGCATACCTGACAATATCTCGTAGCACACCAGTGTGCCGTGGCACAGTTTGAAAAAAAAAACTGGACTAGACCAGTGGTGTCCAAACATTTTGCATAGAGGGCCAGATTTGGTGAGGTGATAATGAGTGGTGGTTGACCATTCAGCTTCAAGTTGCTTAAATTTTTCACGCGATTTGTTACCAGTTACCTTGTTGTACTTTGCATGTTTCATCTGGTATATCTCTATATCTCTATATTGAATTTCTTGAAAACAGCCACAGACTCTCAGTGAACTCGGCAGACACAATTGTTTTGTATTTCAGTAGGGAAAAAAATGTCAATTTTCACTAGTCCTCAAGTGACGGCCCTCATTCTTTTTCTTCTCAATTTTAGAAATGGTCTAGAAAGGCCCACACAAAAGTTCATGCAGGAAGGTGTTCACTCTGACACCTAACACGACTTGGAGAGTGCTGTGTTCGGAAAGGCAGTGCGCCTGTCCGAAAGCACATGAGAGGGCAGCCACAGGTCTGCTGCCATCTTTTGGTGAAATATAAAATACCTTTTTTGTACATATATTTGTGGTCAACAGTGCTGACAGGCCACATATTATTTGTTTTATGCCAGAGACTGCGGGCTGGTAGAAATTTGAACACAGGCCGCATTTGGCTCCCGGGCCGGACTTTGGACATTGCTGGATTAGAGCCTCTTTCTGTGCTGCCAACCCCGCTGTTAGCAATGAATACATTCTAAATTTTATTTTAAATGTTTTCATAGTATCTAAACGTTATAATCACCAGTTTAGAATTCACCTCCACTTCCACCCGCGTTTTATTTTGATCTTAGAGAGCTGCATAATAAATATCCTCAAAATGACATTAGAGTAGATCTCATCTATTTTTTAAAGTCAATTTAGTTTTTTCTAAAGGACCATACAACGCATTCAGAAATCCGAGCCTTCATCTTTGTAAAGGCCTGTTTTTCAATGCAGTTATTGTATTCTGTGTCATTAGATTGTGTTATGTGCCACACACAGACTAACAGACAGGGGGGTTGTAAACTCATGTTGATGGTAATTCCCCAGGCCCTAATGAGAGGAGGAGGCTTCCTTCCCCTTCCTGATGACAGGTGTTGGGACCTCTTGGAGACACCTTGATCACATGACAGGAAGCCATTAATGTTATTTCTCACTTGCAAACAAACAAATTATCATCCTGCTTTACAAGGCCAACACGTTTTTGCACATCCTCCTCGCATACGTAGTATAATCAGTAATGTCAACTTCGGTAAGACAATTAAAGTAGATTATAAAAGTCTACACACCCCTTTGCAAATGAGGTTTTGTGATATCAAAATATGAGACCAGGATAAATCATGTCAACTTTTCCCACTATTAATTTGACCAATAACCTCCATCCATCCATTATCTATACCGCTTATCCTCACAAGGGTCGCGGGGAGTGCTGGAGCCTATCCCAGCAGTCTTCGGGCAGTAGGCGGGGGACACCTTGAATTGGTTGCCAGCCAATCGCGGTGACCAATAACCTGTACAACTCAATTGGAAAAATCATAAACTGTTTCAAAAGGGGAAGGACAAATTAACTGAGATAATGTGGTTGTACAAGTGTGCACACCCTAAGCCTGTTAAGAATGACCCATTCACATTCAAAATCGTGTTACAGTAAATGGGAGTCAGGACACATCTTGACATCATTTAAAGTGTCTCTGACCAACCCCAAAATAAAGCTAGTAGCTCTAGTAGGCTTTTTCGGACATGTTTGTAGTCGCATATCACTTTCACAACAGCAAAAGGATCTTATTGTACAAAAATCTGAGTCAGGAGAAAGGAACAAAATAATTTCCAAGGAATTAAATGGAACACAGTGAAGACGGTCAACATCAAGTGAATAAAAAAAACAGCGACATTACCAACAACTGAAAGTTCCTTCAAAATTGAATGAAAGACTGGTCAGCGAGGCTGCCAAGAGGAGGCTGACAGCAACATTAAGAAGGAGCAGGAATTTATGGCAATTACCGTCTGTTTATGACTATTCAGCAGTCTTCTTCAAACTGGTTTTAGGGTAGGGTGGCAACATTGAAGCCTTATGCAACCAAACCAAGGTTGAACTTTTTCACCATGATTCCAAAGGTATGTTTGGTGCAAAAATAACACCGCTCATCATGAAAAGAACACCATACCAACAATGAAGTATGGCACTGGCATGAGCATCGTGGTCAGGGGTTGTTTTTCCTTTAACTGGAACTAGGGCCTTGAACAAGATGGAGGGAATAACAGTTCCAATTAGAAGTCTGTGTTAGCACAAAATCTTCAGCCTTGTGCAAAAAAAAAAAAAAAGCTGTTAGAACAGCTTACAGCTTAACTGTATTCGGGGTTAACCAGAGGCACTTTGAAATGACGGCGTTTGACTGCCTTTAACATGTCATTTTACGTCAGGAAGGTAAAGATTAGGGAACAAATTCAATTGCGTTGTACATATTATAGGTCATTACAATTTTGAAAGGCTTTATCTTGATCTCAATTGTGACATCACAAAACTCTGGCATTTGAACTGGGGTGTGTAGACTATGGCACCTGTAAATGCGCAAAAATAACAGAAGCTGTAGAATGAACTGCACAAATGTAGCTCCGTGAGCATCAAAAAAAGAGAAAAAAAAGGTAGATTTTTTTTTTAACTATCGAGAATTTTTATTTTTTATTTTCCTAAACAGTGAGAATCTAATAATCATCTTAATGTATATGGCGGAAAAACAAACCAATAAAAAATAAATGACCAAATGAAGTAAAACTTCCTTGAATACTTTGAGCAGTTTTGGTTGACTTTTGAGCACATTTTCCCCAGAAAATTCTCGTTGAACTCCAAATTGACTGATGGGACATTAGATTTTGGAGATTCTGCTTTAAAAACCTGAATGTACTATTTGGGAAAATAGCCCGAGTACCCCCCAAATCAAAATGCTCAGCACATTCGCATACATTAACCCCAAGTGTGTGTGTCCGTGCGTGTGTACCTCTATGGTTCCATTACATGGGCCAGTGACTGCGCCATTCCCCCTCCTCCAGTTTCCCCTGACGTCTCATATTGCCTGAAGGGATGGCGGTTGTGTGCGCGTGCGTGTGCGTGTGTGCGCGTGCGTGTGCGTGCGTGCGTGTGTAGTGTGTTTTGGGCTAAATGACTGATCCCTCCATCAACACCACCCAACCTGCCACCTTCAACTCCTCAACAGCTGACCTCCACACGCTACCAGCCCCTCCCCTTTGCGCTTGTTGTTGTTATCGTTCTAATTAGAGCAGTGATGCTAAATATATCAAGTAGTTTAAAATGGAAGCTTCCAATAACGTGCACACTGATGGGCTGCAAGACTGAGCAGTTGAATGAATGAGGCGTTCATGCAGTGCCCCCTACAGGCAAAACAGTTCCATTTCACATGCTAACTGTAGTGTGTCCAAAGTCCAACCAGAGTATAAAGTAATCATTATGACGTTATATAAAAGTCATACTTGCTTTATTGGTGCATTGGTTGATCTAGTTGTTTTACCATGTTTCCTTTTCGTGGTGTGGTGTTTATGATAAGATAATTAAGATAAGAACGGAATATACTGGAAGGTAGTTATTTTTTTCCCATTTTATATTTGATTGTAGACATACAGTACATGTGTGCATATGCATTTGCCTGCAAGTGCCAATGTTCATATAAAGACTACATTATCATTCATAATTTTTATAAAATATGCTTAAAAAAGTCATGAACCCTAACCCTTACTATATATATATATATATATATATAGAGAGAGAGAGAGAGAGAGAGAGAGAGAGAGAGAGAGAGAGAGGGAGAGAGAGAAAGAGAGGGATAGATAGATAGATAGATAGATAGATAGATAGATAGATAGATAGATAGATAGATAGATAGATAGATAGACAGACAGACAGACAGACAGACAGACAGACAGACAGACAGACAGACAGACAGACAGACAGACAGACAGACAGACAGACAGATAGATAGATAGTTTCATTAAAATATTCAACTTTTTAAAAAATACAGTGGATATAAAAAGTCTATACACCCCTGTTCAAATGCCATTTTGTTGTGATATAAAAGTGAAACCAAGAAAAGCCATTTCAATGGTGTTGTTTTTTTTTCATCATTAACATCTCTGAAGGTGAGTAAAAAATATCTGGTGTTTGAACATGGGTATGTAGACTTTTTATATGAACTGGATACAGCATCAAGGACTTTTTTCTAAATAATAATAACTTGTTTTTCTTACAAAAATATATGTTTTTAAAAAAAAATGCAAACAAATGTATTAAATACATTTATTAAAAAATTTTTTTAAAAAAACGGCCCATATCCATTGCACCAATAAGGCCGCTGGGACTTGTACATGTTGACTTGTAGGACTTTGTATTATACATGTACATTGTTTACCAAACCTATTAGACCAGCAGCATAAGGTTGATGCCACCAACATCATTGTTAATTGTTTCTTCTCTGGTTAATACACCAGAATGTTGAAGCGCTTTTTCTTGTGTTAGAATACCATTATTTTTATTATCCGCAAATTTTAAAAATAACAGTTTTGACAAAAAATTAGATGGTAAAATTCCATGAAATTGAAAACGCCCCAATTAAAGCATTTCAAGCTGGACTGTCCCCAGTGGTGGCAAATAAATGCATTAAAAACTCGAAATAATTATACACGGCAATAAGTAATGTTTTAGTAGACTGAAAATGCCTTTCAATGTGATGCAGTGCAGTTCCACAGTACTCCAAACGACAAGCACAATAATAATAATAAAAATAATTATAACAATAGTAATAATTATCCTCCTCCTCTCTCTAACAGATTTTATTCTTCTGCTATAAAAACTTCATGTGATGTGAATTTTTATTATTTTTTTTCTTCTTCTTTCACCTCCTCCCACGCGCCTCCGAGAGCGGACGTGACTAACTTTGGGCCGGAACCCATTGAGGGGAAAAGCCACTAGGATGTAATGAAGCCACAAACATGACATCCTCAAGCCTGTTGTTGGACAATAAGGGAGAAGTTTAAAGTTTGCAACAGATAGATGCCTGTGTAAATTATTAAGGGCGATATTTATGATTTTCATATTTGTTGTGGATCATAGATATGAATTTATACAAAATTCCATGACTTTTTGGTCATGTCTTAAGTAGGGGCCGATACTGTGCGTCCGCGATCGTACTCTGACTCATGAAACTGATCCGATACTACGCCACCCGATACCAACCTGTCATAACATATTCTATTCTGTCCTCCTTGAGAGCGTGGCATGCATTTTGACAGATAGTAAACAGTTCTTCAAAGAGGGTCAACATGTGCTTCCCTAAGCTTTTTACTGACACAGTGGACACCCACGTATAATTTACGCCCACTGAAACCTGCCAAAATTCTTCCAAAATAAATGCTGATAAAACGTGTGCACCTTGGCCATCAGGGGACAGTCTAATAAATATAGAAATACTACACATAGATTTAATGATGAAAAACAGAGGAAGGTGTTTTTAACTAAGCTGCAGTAATATTAGTAGTTTTTCCCCAGTGGATAAAGAATATATGCCTGTGAATATTGCTGCATGCACCATTTGCACATTTTGATGTTACTTGTATTCAAATATAAGTTGTTTGAAAAGTTATAATTACAGCAATATTCATGCTAGTTTTGCTAGCCCGTCTATGGTGTTTTGCATTGTTTGATAGCATTAATAGCCAGTAGAATTTAGTCATAACAAAGTTATGTGGTTTGGTTAAATACACCGTTTAGTTTTACAGGAAACTTCAACTCAAAATTTTGCATCAGGCTTTTTCGTGTCTTGAAAAACTCGACAACCCCTGTTGTCTTTTTTTTACGTCAACTGTAATATACTGCCACCATTGTTTATATTTTTCCAAGTATGTACAAATGAAGGTTGCTCCTCATCTGCTGTTCAGTAAGTCAAACATTTCCACCCCCCGTGACTTTTTTCATTTACGTTGTAATCCCTTTCAAAGCCACCTGTTTAAACTGCGTGGGCGCATGTCGAGACGCCGCCGGTAATGACGGGATGATGTCACCGCCGGTTAATCATCAACCAGGCGCAGAGGAGAAATGTAAAGATGTCTTTTATTGCAGTTTCGCTCTGAAGGGGGGAAAAAAAAAAAAACATCAGCTCCATTGTATGTTTTTATCTGATTCACTCATCAGCTGAAATATGATTGATGCTAACACGTGTGCGAAGTGAGCCAATGCAAACACTTGTGGCTCCATTTTTGCGCGTGGAGTTCAATCGTACGGAGACGTGACAGACGTGGTCACCGGCTGAGTGGGTGGCAGCCATTCTGACATTTATTACGAGGAAGAGAGAGCCTTCTTCCCTCACGCCCACGTTTTTGCTCTCTGCCTGCAGCCGGATCCAAGTAATCTGCCGTCTTGTGTCCTTCCGACACACACGCGCGCATTCTCATACACAGTACACACACAATCGCACACACTCACATGCATTCGCACATGCATACATGCTCTGACTCACTCTCTCACTCTCTCACTCGCACACATCATCACACTCATAAGCACTCACAACCACTCTCTCACACACACACTAGCAACCTCACACACTCACGCCACACTCATTTGTGAACACACACTCACACAGCTCTGCAAGTCAAATCAATGCAAATTCAATGAAAAAAAAAAAAAAAAAAAAGACCACTGACCACCGCCCATGTCTCATGGTCAACTCGACCTATATAATGCTAGGCCAATGTTAACACAGCTTTCGATGCTAATGTATGACAACAAAATAACAGTCTTAACTCTAAAAGTCTTAGTACAGTGGCTTCAACTCTCTTTGTCCAAAACAAAGAATCCGGCACTCAATCATATTTAACCTAAGTCCCAGTATGAAAACAGTGAGGGTGCATCAGTCGGTCAAAAAGGCTCAAAAGTGTCCCAAGAGGAGGAACTGTGTTGTTGTGCAACTTGGGAGCAGCACAAGAACCCGTTTAGTAATTGTCGCTGGAGTGCGATGGGACACAAATAACATGTGGCAGATGTGTGTGACAGGCCAGTGGGTGAGTGGGACAGAAGCTCTGCTGATACAAGGGAGCGGCGCCCATGGATGCCAATGAGCGCTATACTCTGGTCAAGGTATATTTAACACACACATAAAGACACACACGTTGCATATATGCACATTCCGCTACTCTATATACACTACATGTACTTATTTGTCATATAAAATTATGAGAATCAAGTCATAATAATGAAAACTGTCAACGCTGCAAGAATAAAAAGCTAATTTCATGAAATTTACAAGAATTTGTGATGAGGAAACAAGAATTAAAAAAAAAAAAAATTTAAGATACAAAGGAAGAATGATTCACAATGCTTATAATGTTTCATATTAGGTCCACAATAAAAAGTTTCAAATATGAGAGGAATGTCAAAATATTGCAAAAGTCAAAATAACTTTTATGAGGATGGGGGTTTTGGGGGGGCAAAAGGTTCAAGTAATAAAGTCATATTTTTGTTGTAGTTGAAATAAGTAATTGAATTACAGAATTAAAGTCCAAGTATTATGTCACAAGTATCTTCATTTCAAGTCAATCGGGTGATACTATGAGAGAGAATCCAATTATGAGATTTAGATGAAAATATTGAAAGATTAAAAATGTAATTTTATGAAACTAACGTTATGATGTAAGAAAAAATGTTAATTCGTAAAATGAGAATTTCCAAATAGCAAATCAATAATATCATGATTCCACTACTACAACTACTCTTGATATTCAGGGAAAAGGTTGCAACATTAAACAAATGAAGCAGTGCTTACAATGAAAGAAAACATTTGTAAATATTAAAATAAACTAAGAATATTACCACTTAAATCATAATTAATAATATAATATTTTGGAAACATAAGTCATATGATTACAGAAATATTTGTATTATTATTAAAAAAATGTTTTTTATTTGAATACATTCTAAGAAAATGTCCAAATATTACGAAAATAAAATTTGACATTGTGGGGAAAAAAAAGAGAAGTTACAAACTAAAGCATTTTGTAATATTTGCACAGCATGGAATGTCACATTAACGACTCCATCATACTGTTGACTCACACAAACCGAATATTGAAAATGTTGAAAAAAAACACACATACACACCTCACAAACAAACATTCAAAGAGGGGACTTCCAGACAAGCGCACCTCCACCCACGCTCAACCTCCGTGGCTGCGGGCTGTAAAGCCTCGAGACAAGTTTGCATTCCACACAGGTCTGCTCACATGACCTCAGATACATGGACGGTATTCGACACACACTCAAACACATGCGCGCGCACATACGGAGTACAGCACCCAATACAGTAAACACCCCAACTCCAATGCGAGTTCCAGGTTTACGATCACACTATTTTGCGCTTTAATACGGTTGGTTCTAAGTATTTTCTTCTGCTTCTCATTTATTTTGAGTGTATTTACCCTCTCAGCCACTAGATGACTGCACACTATTATGTTTGACACTGTAAATTTGAAAGAAGAGTAAAAACAGGTACGCTATTGTCTTATCCATTGCTCTTGCTCTCTCTCGATGTTTTAAATGCATTTGTATTATTTTTAAAATGTTTTTAAACCTTACAAATGTGCTGTAAATGCTATTAAACATGCAGAGGGAGCAATGGAGAGGGGTTTACTGTACACAACTGATACTTTCACATAACATCATATGACAAAATTCAACTGTTTTGAGGTGGTGGCCCTGCATGCCTAAAATGTATGTTTTTGGTTAGCATGACAACCGATGCCAGAAAGAGAGGCTTGTGATGCAGCGACTGCCCATGAAGACAGTCCGACTATATTTTCACTTCACAATCCGGCAAAATTCAGTCACATTTTTCGAGCATTAGCTGCTTACAAAAGCACCTAAAAAAAAAAATCACCACGGTTTCTGTAATGTAATCTGTAGACATAAGATAATGTAAAGGTATAAACTGATTTTATAAAGTTTAACAACAACAACAAAATTCAGATAACCAAATAAAATTCTGAAAAACAATCAACCAATTAATAAAAAAAATATATATATATATAATGACTAAAATAACTTGTGGGTCGCTGATGGTGTAGTGGTACACTCGCCTGAGTTGTGTGCGGGCAGCGTGGGATCGGTTCCCACTCAGTGACTGTGTCTGAGTGTGTGCCCTGCAACTGGCTGGCGACCAGTTCAGGGTGTAGTTCGCCTTTCGCCCATAGTCAGCTGGGATAGGCTCCAGCGCGACCCTGTACAGGATAAGCGGTGTGGGTGATGGATGGATAAAATTACTTTTTTTTTGGTCCCTTAACACAATAAATATATGAATTGCAGGCAGAACATTCTTACATCTTTACAGTCCTATAATATTTATTTAACTTTACAACAGAAAAAAACCCCCTGATTTTTGGGGAAGATGATCTTTGTAATACGTCGAGAAAAAAGGAAACAAAAAAAAAAAACCTCGGCCGATTTTTGAATACGCTAATGTCGGATGATTCAATTTGCTCGCCAAATAATCGGTCAGGTCCGAGCTGTAATGTAGTGTTCGTGTGTTGAGCGTGTGCCTTTAGCTAGAGTCGGGTTGGCCCAACTTGGCCGGTTATAGTGTATATGTGTGAGCGTCAAGGGTGTGAGTTGTGGCCGATAGCGTCTCCTTGCCAGTGTCCTCATTTTGTACGTTTGTGTTTGACTGTTGATCCCGTTCAATAAACAGCTGAAAGTGCATCAGCGGCTGTGGCTCTCCTTGACCACGTGCAAACTGTAAAACCTTTGGGCCTCCACTTGTATAGACTATTGTCTTCCACACAGACGTCATTGTCTTCACATAACATGGGGGCACACAAGAATTTCAACCATTTCATCAAGTCCTCTATTGAGAAGGTGCTTTCTGTCCACTAGAGCATTGTACATTTCACCTATTGGAATCTACTGACAAAAATCAAAACCTTAGGGGTTACGTACAACCATCAAACCGAGTGTTATTGTTCTTACGTGTTGCATTTTGGCCTTCCATTGAAGGCTGATGCCGAAGTCCACGTTAAATCCAGGATTAAGTCCCCGCCTGTCAATGCTGCCCTTTGGCGCATAATGCCAATCGGGGCAAAGTGCTGACCTATTAAATCACACGCGTGTGCACATTCCTGCTAGATTACCTCGTAAATGAGGTTAATTCGTCCGTTTAGTTTACAACCAACCAATTTGGTGTGATAAGTGATGGCTGCATTATGACTTTGCAGAGTTGTAAAAAGTCTTTCTGACTTTATACATCATCCAGGAGGGAATGAAATGATACGTGTATTTGATTTTAGCCATGGAACAATAATCAGTGGTAAATGGGAAGTCAAGTCAAAAATGTTCTTTACAATTCTCTGCGGCCCCACTACCCAGAAAAAAAATGCTGTGCATCATTTACTTTTATTTTGTCAAGTGGTTGCACGAAATAAAATCATCTCAATCCAGAGAGATTTTTTTTAAGAAGACTATACATGTACTTTAAAATATAGTATCTGGATTCTGGACACAGATGATTTTAGTTGTTGCAACCACTTGACAAATGTTTTCAGTGTAGTCTAAATACAGCATTTTGATTAATATTATGTTTACGGAATACCGCTCAAACTTTTTTTAAAAAATATATAATTTAAAAAAACGGATGGATGGAAAAGTGCATGTACAAAATGAGTGAGACATTTACTTGCAATACATGCAACATATCCTATCCTTATATCCATATCCTTTGTTATACATTCACAATCCTTTCATTCTTCCTTAATGTTACTCTTTTTGTTGTTTGTGTATATGTGCATATTGGGCGCCGTAATTCTCCAACTGGGTCGATTAAGTCTACGGACCCCTGTTACACGACAACTCACGTGACACGGTGAAACGAATAAAACCGCTTACCGCATGCAATGAACTGTGATTGCAATCGCATTTGTATGGCTGGTTTTATTTACAATCGGAATCGAAAGCATATAGTACTGACTTGATGGCATTTTGTCTGAGAGGTTTGCTCTGTCACGCGGCTGTCAGCCGGAAGCAAAACAAAGCGAATGCGCATGCGCAACATAGCAGCAAGCAGTGCGATGACATCACCCATTCAAAGCGCAGAAAGACAAGCCCGGACACATTACTGTATCTATGTCGCCTCACACTGACAGCTGCTCAATTTTACATACCGGCACCAAGAAGCGAGTTAAAACATAAACAACAAACACTTGGATTGTCAAGATATTTTGCCCACTATCGCGGAGTACCGGTCAACCTGGGGAGCCGGTTGTGCAGGGGACCACCACGACGACGATGGGCACACTGGAGGATGAGCTGACATCTGCGGCTGCCACGGGGAACACGGCCGAGGTGGAGCGACTCCTCCGGGCAGGGGCGGACGTCAACGCGGCCAACCGGCTGGGTTACACCGCGTTGCAGGTCAGGATGGACGGAGGCAGCCCTCCTCATCTTTTTCTTCAACCTGTGCACTTTTCACAAAAAAGAAATAAATTATGAAATAGAAGTAAGAATTGATAATAAAACAAAACACATGATGTGAAGCCTATTTCGGCTCTACAAAGCAAACGTAGCACCCCTCTTCATTCTTATCGACCAGTTTAGTTTTTACGAAAGTAAACAAATCCAACATTTTATGGATGAAATAAAAGATAATGTACAGCCAGTTTCTTGATAACATATTTGACATTACAAACACTTAAATGAAATGTTGTTGTTCTAAATAATTATTTTGTGGGGTTAAGGAAAAATTCACAAAAGTGCTTAAACCTCTCAAACTGACCATTCCCTTTGAATGAAAAGGACCAATAAAAATATGTAACCTTTATTAAGCACACATTTTTCTTTTCACTTGCAAAGGTTATGATGATGGGCAGCACGCCGGTGGCCCAACTGCTGCTGGCGGGGGGCGGCGACCCGAACGTGGCCGACGCGCGCACCGGGAGCACGCCGCTGCACGACGCAGCCCGGACCGGCTTCGGCGACACCGCGCAGCTTCTGGTCCGCTTCGCCGCCTCTCCGCAGGCCAAAGATAACGCCAACTGTCGGCCTGTGGATGTGGCCCGGAGACACGGCCACGCCGACGTCGTGGCCTTCCTGGAGTCTCTGTGAATGACTTTTTTTTAAGAGACTGGATGTCCCGACACTGAATTTATTTAATGTCTGGCGTTAAGGACACTTCTTTGGCTTTTTGCAACGAAATCCGGATTATGGTTAGGAAAGAGGTTGGTAATATCATTGTAATTTTAACCATTTTAAATGTTATTTATTAGCCTTGTTTGGACTTTACTTGAATCACTGCGAAATAACCAAATTTACTTATTTTACTAACATAACTGTAGGCTATAATTGACATGAAGATGATGCACTTTAACAGACTGTCTCAACCATTAAATTTCTGACACGTTTTTTATTTTGCCATTGAAAACAAGAAGACCGTTTTTCATTAAAGTTGGTGTGTAAGGAAGAAAAATGGTGGCATAATGGAGAGTTAATACGGGAGGGAATAAACAGCACTTTTTGCACAAATTATACCACCTTCCAAACACCTTTTGATTTTCATTTGGACTAATCTTTTGTGCCTCACAAAGTGGCTTTTTGAGCTATCAATCGTGTGAGAGTGTGTGTGTGTGTGTGTGTGTATTATATTGAATCATCATGTAAGAAATAAAAGTGACTTTCGAACCTGTTCAACATTCCCATTTAATGACTCCCTTTTAGCATGTGAGTGAATAGTTTGATGTGCTCACATACAAATGACAAGCAGGAAAGACAACTGAAAGTGAATCATGGTGCCAACTGCCAATCACAGCATTAGATTAAAAATGTAGCCTGTTGTTGTACTGTCATACGGCAATAGTTGGTTAGACAGAGCCACTCAAGGAAAAAAAAAGAAATCAAATTAAAAGTGACACACACAAAATGATAGTCGACATTCGTTGAAATAGGCCTACTAAAAAAATACTTGTTTGGGAAATCACTTATTGGGATTAGTTATTGCTTGGCAATATTTTTACTTGTCTTTTGTCAAAAATGTCTTCCATGTCACTAATGATAATAATAACATGTTAGAGAGAGAGAGAGAGAGAGCACCTTTCAACATTAACCATAACTCATGTGGTTACTTTAATGTATACAGGTAAATTGCATATGTGTGTATCCTTGATACAGTGTGCTTTGGTGAACAGATTGATGAGGTTTTTTTTTATGTAAAGGGAACATAAATGGATGTCAATGTCCATGAAAAGCAAGTCCATATAAAATCACATTAAATGTCTACAGCATACAAATATAAAGCATACAAAAATAATGTCTAGTGGAAATTAGAATCTGGGCGTGTGAGAAGTCCTTACTTATGGAGATATGAAACCACAAACTGTTCCAGGAACTAAATTCAAATCACTTAAGATGACATGCTTGGTTTTTATTTTCAGTCATTGGTTACAAACCCACAGCTGAGCCGAGCATCCTTTCCTTTTTGGGTGGGGGGGGTTCAATGTTTGGGCAACATTACTGCCGACTGGGCCATCGCCTGCAGCAGAGCAAACAAATCATTCTTTATCCTCAGTATCATCAACATCATCATCATGTGTGCATTTATACACCGGCGGAATATATGTAAAACATTGTTATAAAAAAAAATGTCACTGCGGCTAAAAAAAAAAAAGTGATAAAAAGTCAAAGTGGAGTATTTATCATGCTGTATTATGGCATTATGTCATTGGGCATCAAGCATTAGATTCAATGCATAAATCAAGCCTTTAAAAAGATAATAATTCACATTTTTTTCACAATATGGTTAACAGTGTTGTAATTTGCATTGTATAGATCTAAACTGCATATAGTGACAGGCAGGCCTGGGCAATTGTGAAAAACATAATAATCACAATTATTTTTTTCTTGATACTGAAATCACAATTAATAGAAACGATTATTCAGTGAGTTTACAAGTTAGTATTCAACTACCAAAACGTATCTTCAAATGTAACATGCAAGAACAGAAAGAAAATAAACTAGTATAAAAGTAAAATAATAATTATATACTATCAAAAAAAACAATAAATACTGTCCGTTTCTGCTGTGCGCGCCTTGGCCACTTTGGGGCAAGTGGGGCCGCGCATGCATGGAGATACATGCTTATATGAAGATAAAAAGAGAAGAAGAAAGTCGTGATTGATTAGTATAACTTATTTTTTCACATATTAGGAAGACTATCACTGTCGTCGGGCTGAAACCCTCTATGTTACAATTTGGTGAATTTCCTATTTTTTTCACAACTCTATATTATTGGTCAATCCCCACGTGTGGGTGTCATTTTTTACAAATGATTGACCAATCTAAAGTGTTGCGAATGGCTTGCTCTTTTTGACAATGCAATGTTAACGGTTGACCAAACATGCCGCTTTTTGGCGTCCCCTGAAAAGTGAGGATTTTGAAGCTACAAGGATTGTGCCTGACGCCAGCCATACATGCTTTTGACTATTGCTATATTACTGGCTGTCTGTATGCATTACTACAGCGTTGTGTGTGAATATTCGTTATTTGAAGCAATAGCAGTCCTGGAACTCAATTCTAATTTTACACTAGCCCATCAAAGGGATTTTACATTGACTTTTGTATTAGCACTGGCAATGTTGCTGAAACAAAATGTCTTTTATTTAGTTATGCAATGTGTGTACGTAATTCTTTTTGTTGTGTTTAGTCTTACAGTCATCTCTAATTGTGGTGTCATTAAACAACTTAAAGCACGCTTAGGGAGGGCAAAATAACTTTGGTCACACTGCGCCATTCGGCACATTAATCGTTTTTCTTTGATTCTAATGTTTTCGTGATCGCGAGAAGCCAAAATTGCCCTACCGAGAGGTATTCCATGCCGCAAAAATGATTCCTGTGAAGCTTCCAGGCAGAGTATAGACTTTGACCCTTGTTTGTAATGCAATCATTCAAGTTATTTGATTGATTGTTGCAGCCCTTGATTGATTCAAGCATCTAGTGGCTAACAACAAGCACTGCCCCCCAACCCGCTAAAAGAAATAAATGTGATTATTCTTCACGCCGGCACCTTACTTTCAAGGAAGTTATGGTCTGGCTCCAGTCCATCTGGCTGATCTGAGGTATGGCGGTCAGCAGGATGCTGCTGGCTTTGTTGGCGTTCTCCTTCATGGTCTTCATCACGTTGTCCACGCAGACCTGCAGAGCGGGAGGACAAATGTCACGCCACTTTTCAAAGTCGGACATACAGTATGATGCCATTTCCTATTACATGTAATAATTCCCAGGTGTCTGAATAACATGATTTGAGAGATTTATAAATACGATTTGACATGTGACAAATGTGTCAGTTCCGGCGCTGTTGTTTTGAGTATCATTACGTTGAACTTCCTGCGGCGCGAGAGCATAAACAGAGTGAGAGTGATTAGATTTATGGTGTGATGATTGCCACGGAGGCGCGCTCGCACCGGTGGCTTCAGAGTGAGCAGCGGGTCGGCGATAACGCAGCGGCTGGACCGCGCGTGGGCGAACTTCATCGATCCAACCCGACTCCGCTTCCGAAGTTCCTGCCGCTGACTGACCTCTTTCCTGTCCTGTTACAGAGCGCTCGCCACATCCTTCCGCCCGCCACCGGCTTCACAACTACCTCCTGACACACCCCCATGCCCTGGAAGCAACCCCCCCACCCCCCTCCCACACACACCCTCGGTCTGCTCAGCTGCCAGCCTCCGGTGTGAGCCCCGCCAGAGGAGGTTGACTCACAATGACTCATGAGCTTCACTGTCTTCATCCTGGCAAATAGCACGAAGGCAAGCCATTGAGTGTGCGACACAAACAAAAGCGGTCAAGGGTGAATTGAGGTCGCGGCATTGGATGGAAACAGTGTTCCCTCGGTATTCGCTGAGGATACCGAGCGGCGAATAGCAAAAATGTGCAAGTAATTCATACATCGTCCCCCCCCAAAGTTCTGAATTGTTTAGAGATGCCACAAGATTGTGGCAAGGAAACATTTTTTGTCAAAGTGAAAGCTCTCAACTCACAATTCAACATCGGTCCTTAGCGCGAAGATGCCACATGATGACAGCAAAGCACTACGGTATTTTCCTCTAATTGAAGCTCATCAATTCACTTCAGGTCATTTTGTTTTAGGGCTGGCATCGCAAAAGATACATTTCAAATCAAAACAGCAAGCTTTTGTCTTTGAAGCACATAATTCCCCCAACTCACAAAATTTCTGGCTTTATATAGTTTGTAAGTCGTATCCTTATTATTATCATTATCTTATATTGTTATAAAACACACAATTTCAAAATCCACTATTTCCAATAGTACCGGTAATGTTTTTCTTAATTTGAAGAAATGGACCTCAGAGGTTCTGGTGTACAGTCAGTCAGTAATATTGCAACTTTTTATCTCAAAAAGATTTGACGCTTTAAGATGATTAGTTTTTCTTGGAAAATTATTCCACAAACTTTTTGAAAAAAAAAAAAAATCTTTAAAGAAATGCAATTTTTATTCCAAATTTATATCTTGAAAAAAATTTGACTTTTTCTTTTGGGATTATGACTTTTTTGTTTGGGAAAAATATGATTTGAGTTTGATTATTCCAGTTTCCTGATTTTTTTTTTTTTTTTACTTTTTCCTTGTAACATTATGACTACTTAACTTGAAAAACGCAATTATTGAAAAACATTTTACAAACCTTTGTAAGATTAAACCTTTTTCCTCGGAGGAGAAAAAACAAGGCAGGGGTCAACGTGGGCGTCAGTCAGGCAGTTTGAATAATTTCCTCGACTTGCAACTGTCCATAACTAATGTAACAGGCATAACAACTTTTTACAAAAAGAAAAGTAAAAGTAAGAACTATGACGCCTGGAGCCGCCAAGTCAACCAACGGCACGCCTCTCACGAGAAAATAAAAAGCCATAAAAACATCGACTCACCGCCTCCTCGTGCTCCTTCCAGCAGTCATAGTCGGTCGCCATGGCGATGCTGGCGTAGCACAAACCCGCCTCCTTGGCGAGGACTACCTCGGGCACCGTGGTCATGTTGATGACGTCGGCGCCCCACTGGCGGAACATCAGGCTCTCTGCCCGCGATGAGAAGCGGGGACCCTCGATGCTCAGCATGGTGCCCCTCACGTGGCACTTGACGCCAAGAGCGCGTGCCACCTCCACCAGCAACTGTGAGTAAGTAGTAGGGATGAACAATTTGGAGAAATAATACAATTGCGATTCCCCCCCCCCACTCAATATTGCGACTATTTTTTGGGAGGTCCTTTTCCCAGGTATTTTTTTAACCAAGAGAAGGAATCAATTATTCTGGATTACAATAAAGAATGTCATATTATTCAGAAATGTTTTGGTGGTTTTATAGGTCAGGTCCACGCAAAAAAGAAAGGGCAAATGAACTTTGAATTACTATGAAAGACAGTTTATCTACATAATTATGGTACAGTTGTTAACTTACTAAGCACTTTGATTTGAATTCTTTCAAGCGTTCGCTAATGCAACTACACAAAATTCTACCAAAAAAGTGTGACATAAACATAAGTGAGTAAAACAGATTACAACAATAACGCAAACAAATCTGTGCCTTTCTCACATCCACTTTTTGAGTTTCATCAAACAATGATATCTAAGCATTAGGGGTACGCATCTCTCCACAAAAGACGATTCGATACGGTTATCAAAATGTGGGGTGCGAAACTGTAAGAATAATAATCTGTTTTATTATTCATGTGTTGGATTTGTCACAATTAAGATTGTTAGCTTTGTAGGTTTAGCTTTATATTATATAAAAACAGGGGGGAATGTACGAATAATAATGTATCTTATTATTCATGTGTTGGATTCTTGTGGACAAGGCCTGTTAGCTTTATTAGCTTGTGGGTTTAGCTTTAGCTTTTTCCAAATCCACGCCCAACTCGCTTGATGTGCTTTGCTTCCACGTATGTATGCTAATGGCTCACACACACACACAAACACACACTTGTTGTCGAGTGTCTTCTCTCCTCATTGTGTGCATTGTTTACTAATGTCTCACTTGGTGTGAACCTGACAGAAACCATTCAAGGACGGTTGATATGAAAGTGGGAAAATTCGACTGAGTTCGACCCAGGGGGATTCCGGTTGGATTCGATATAGCACGGCTCAGTTCAAGAGTGTATGATGCAGTGACTTTTTTTCATTTTGCATACATTTGAATGAAATTGTCAGTACTGTTAATGTGCCATTTTCTTCTAAGATATATCTCTTCAATAAAAGATTATTTAATACATATCTCCATATATTCCAAAGTGGAAATATTCTATTCAGTTCGATTCATTGGCAAAAACTATTTTCCGGTTCAAAACGTTTTTGTTCGACCACTAGAAACGTGGATTGAACTTCTCAAGCACTGAATTTATCAAGATGCTATATAAATAGATAAATAAATAAATAGGGAACTTACTAGAGTATATGTGTATAAATAAAGTTTACCAACCAAAATGAAGACTCCCCCTCCCCCCAAAAAATTGTAGCTTTTGCGATTTGAAAATTGCCTTCTACTACAAGGCGATGCCCATTTGAATCCGATTAATTGTTAAGCACTAGGTTGCGTTTGGATGCTCACCTCTCTGGTCCTGTTGCAGAAAGGCTCAGCCATGGGAATGTGACACACACCTGGAGGACTGGTCGGCCGGCCATCGTAAAGCGTCTGAGATCTCTTGGTGGTTCTAAAAGCCAGGGAGGAGCTAAATTTAACCTGGGTTGTTTGCGGAAACGTACGGAGATTTTTCGCTGCAAGTGTACGTTTTTGTTCCGCTCCGTGGCTATTTAAAGTGGTAGTCAACCCAAAAATGTTCTTTACAATAATATGTTCTATACGCTTCCACTAGTCTAAAACATGGCATTCTGCTTAATATTGGGTTTGTGGAATATGAGTTAAGCAGCAAAATCCACCCGCTTTAAGCCATCTCAAAGGGCGGCCATTTTGTCACTTGCTGTCGACTGAAAATGAAATCACAGTTGCTCAGGTAACAACCAATCACGGCTCACCTCTTTTCTGAAGGTTAGCCAATTTAAAAAATTTTTTTTTTACTTGTGCCCCTAACATTTCACAATAGGGGCCATTGTGATCCTAGCTTTAAAAAAAATATTTTAAAAATGTTCGTCTAGCGCCCAGTATATATACTTTTTAAAAACTGAACTACTGAAATAAATGATAAGTCAATTAATGATATCCTATAATATAGAGAGGGGTTAGAGAATTATTTGGAACTTCTTAGAAATTTAAAACGTAACATAACTAATTGCACACACTTAAACTATTATGCTCGTTTTGATCCTTGTGAATACGGACAACAATATTAAAGAATTTCATACATCCAGGGGAACCGCATTTACGTAAGAATGGGTGACAAATGCCAAGTGACACAGTTTAAAAAAAAAAAAGACCAGTGTTAAAATAGGGCGGGTGGAGCCACACAAAATAAGCACAAGTGTACTTATTTTGTACTTGTGTGGTACATATCTGTGCAAGATGATCAAAGTAGATACTAACTAGAGTAATTTCTGACTGACTTTGTGGAGCCAGCTAATAAGAAGTGCAGCAATATACCTGTAATTTCTTTTAATTCTGGAAGGAAAGTCTTTCTGCCTGCAGTGGTGACTCGAGACTCAATTACTGAGTTTCTTCCAGGGGGGTCTAACTTGTTCGCAAAAAGCAGTTGGATGCTGTCCCACAATGACTGGGGTATAAAATGTGTTTTGCATGGTTACACAAGCTCAAAAGGAAATCTTTAAATTAAAAAATAAATAAATAAATAAAATAAAATAAATCGAACCCACAGCAGATTAGTAAAAAAAATAATCAAAGTAAAAAAAGAAGCTCAATGCGCTGGCAAGTCTGTAAAAAATAAATGCAACTGCTGAACTTCTCACAAGTCATACGAGAAACGTGAGATGAGCAGGAGGAAACGTTCCCAAACGTTTCAAGAAATATCGCCGTAGTAAAGTTCCTGGCATTCGTCATCTCGCCTTAGGTGGAATGTCACATTTTTCACATTTTCTTTCAAATGTTCACTGTTGACACTGACAAAGCATCCGGCAGATGTGATGACAGTTCCGCCAACGGAGGTCAAGTGGATTGGAAACAAATAATTGCTTTGCAAAAACATTAAGTAACAAGGATGACGAGTTCCATTCAGCACCACCCAGACACTTATCGCGTGGTAAGTTGAATCATGTCACCGAGATGTGTGGGAACGGGTTTCAATTATTACGAACCTCCCGTGCAGTAATTACAACCACTCATATTGCTTTATTTATTGTTTCTCCCTATTTCTCTTTTTAAATGAATTAAACTATCAGAAATTACAGTTGTGAAAAAGTCGATATCAGCGCACAACATAACACCGCCCGGTTATGCCCCAAATCCCCTAATGTGCCTTTGGTTTTGGTTCAGTTCACACTTATGGCAGTGTTTTTCAAACTCTGTGCCACGGCTCACTGGTGTGAGATATTGTCAGGTGTGCCTTGGGAAATGATCTAATATGTGTGCTTGTGCGGTCCAGCGCCTGGCAGCCTAATCATGTCTTTACCACATTATAATACTCTTCCATACCAGCAGGTGGCAGCAGCAGCGCAGGTAGCTAATTGTCTTTGTTTAGAGACAAGCGAATTAGTGAGGCATGTTTATCCAAACAGGCCCATGTTTCAGACTCAGTAAGTATCAATATGAAACATTATAAAATACTTTTTTCTTTGAGTTTCTCTTTAAGTATTCATTTAACATGCAAATTTGGACCCACTTTCTACCATCTTACCGGTCGATGAATTGATCTATGATGACTATGTCACCAGGCTGGATCTCCTCTCGCAACGATCCACACGCTGTGGTGACCAGTAGATGTGTGCAGCCCTCCTCCCTCAGCGCCCAGATGTTGGCCTGGTAGTTGACGTTAGATGGCATGATGGTGTGTTGTCTTCCATGCCTGAAGAGACCAAAAAGCATTCAGAATGGTATACAGTAAATGCAATGACAAACGGCTACTTTTTTTTTTTTTTTTTTTTTTTTTTTTTTGATGTGGGTGAGAAAAAACTGTTTCAATTCTTGTTTGGTTTCAAGAGAAATTATGCAAATTCGGGGAGGACAAAAGAAATCCAGCCATCCATTATCCTCACAAGGGTCGCGGGCGCGCTGGAGCCTATCCCAGCTGTCTTCGGGCAGTGGGAGGAGGACACCCTGAATTGGTTGCCACCCAATCACAGGGCACACAGAGACAAACAAACAACCGCACTCACAATAACACATAGGGGCAATTTAGAGAGTCCAATCAACTTACCAGGCATATTTTTGGAATGTGGGAGGAAACCGGAGTACCCGGAGAAAACCCACGCAGGCACGGGGAGAACATGCAAACTCCACACAGGGAGGCCAGAGCCTGGAGCGAACCCACGACCTCTGAATTGTGAGGCGCACGTGCTAACCAGTCGACCACCGTGCCGCCCCGACAAAAGAAATACTTATTTTAATTCACATCATTTCCATTTGCTTTTTACTATA
This sequence comes from Filicampus tigris, assembly GCF_054856515.1. Classification (NCBI taxonomy): domain Eukaryota; kingdom Metazoa; phylum Chordata; class Actinopteri; order Syngnathiformes; family Syngnathidae; genus Filicampus; species Filicampus tigris. Next base: position 19,345,227 of record NC_141222.1, read on the forward strand.
AGCAAAGAGGAAAACAGCTCAAATCTAAGATCTGACTTTAGTGAAAAGAAAAATCATAAATGTATTTATATCGCCCATCCAAGTATGTGGCGTGGTACGTTGTTCTTCTTGGGGATGGGCACACATCATCATGTGCTCTCAGAGTATTTTAAAAATCAGTTAAGACGTTAAAAATCAATTTGTACCATGTTTTATTTATAGGAGCAATTCTCCAAGTGTGTTATGCTACCATAAAAGCACATAAAAGAATCAGTGCCTAATATTGCCTTTGTACAGTTTTTTTGTATTTTGACTTTACAACACATTTGCATGTAATCCTTAAGAACTGCTTGTTTTTAAATGTTTCTTTAGGTAAAAACAAACAAACAAAAAAACCAAAATCTTATGTAGGATGCATTTTATGTGAATCATTACTTAAGGATTTTTTTTTTCTTCAAGCACAATGGTTATTTTCAAACTGCATAATGTAAAAGTGACTAACTCATTCACCGCCAGACATTTTCAGACCAGGTTTTACCCTAATGTTTGAAACATTTTGAAAAAAATCTAAATACGTTCCTTCGATTCAATGGCTGGACTGTGAAAAGAAAAACAAATATGTCCATGCCATGTAAATATACGTTGGAAATAAAATATGACTTGTTTTTTTTTTGTTTGATTGTTTTTTGTAAATATCATTTGGGGCTACTACGCCACTGTACTCCAACACGGGGCACAATGATTTTTTTTTTAACTCCACCGTAGTTATAGATGAGGTGGTGGGTAGGGCGTAAAGTTGCAGTGAAAGTCACTAGATGGTGCTACTACATTTTAATTAATCTAAACTAGATAAACAAATACGTAGATGGATGGCTATTGGCTACTTCATTCGTCCCGCGAGGAACATTAAGTACAGTAGATACTGTTCAATCAAACTGATGGTCCTTACCTTGCCAGGAGGACACATTCAACATTTTTTATTTTCCCCAATATCAAGGCATCTGATGGCTGTCAACAAAACAAATTTGACAGAGTAAACGAAAAGAAAAACAGAAAAATATGAGTTTAGGGTACAAATTAGAATGTCAAACACACAACGAACCTTTCCATAAGGTGTGTCAACATAACGTTCGGTTCTTCCCTCCAGTATATCAGGATCGTCCAGACCCGAACCGCCGATTATTCCAATCTACGAGGTTAAAAAAAGAAAAAGAAAAACAGTAAACAGAAGATTGTGAGTTTGTCACATACCCAGTTCTGACGCTTAGCAAGCATACTTGATGTACTTTTACTTTGAAAATCTAACGAGGCAATAGTGTCGAAGCAGAAGCGTCCTTGCGTGAGTGCTAACAATGACGCGTCTTATTGGTCTTACAGTTTATTAAAACCACGGCTTTGCAAAATGACACCAAAACGTGAGCTTGTCCCAGCTGACAATGTTACCTTCAGCCTCATGTTTAGCTATGCTGCCTACTACTCTGTTAGCACATTTATGCACCCGGCGGCTACTCACACATGGAGAAATTAAATAACGTTTTATTCATATCCATATATATATATTACCTTAATGGGTGCCGAAGAAGACATGGCGTGACTTCTTTTTATTGAGAATATGAGAGCAAATTGCGAGGCGAGCAAGTTGCCGCTTCTGCAGTACTTCACGTGGATGGAAAAAGACCAGACATTTCTCTTCCTGGTTACACGCGCCCTTCAAAATAAAAACACGGCGGTAAATACGGATGTTCCGGGTAGACACAACTGGCGGTACTTCACCGGTCCATACATTTTCTAAAGCGCATGCAGGGAAATTGGAGGCTACAGACATACACCTCTGAACCGTACTACCTGGTTAAATGGCTCATTTCACAAACAAACTCACTGGCCCATGTTTATCTATTAAGTTGCTTGGCAAGACCTCTGCCAATTTTGCCGCTCTCTGCTCACCATGTATACCACCACCCACACGCTCCATTCCACAAATGTTTATTAACCTCATCATTTCTAAAGTTCACACTTCTTTTGGTCAGTCTCCTGTTCTATTTTATGCCCTAAACTGGGAAACTACAACAAACTCATCTCAATCTTCCTTATCGATGATGTTAAACCTTTTAAACCATATTCCATTTCAATGTGTAAATAAATATGACTAATAATGTATACTTATTGCAAAAGATTATGCTATATATCAAAATCTTAATGGGTGTGTGTTTGCTTTGGATCTGGACACTGGACAAAATTCTCCCAGAGGCGTCATTGAGAAACATCGAAATGTAGAAAATAACTTTAATAGAAATACTCTTCGTGATCTATAAGCAACAGACAGAGATCATGATGTGCGGTGGACATGCCTTTACAAAACCAATCCCTGAGAACACTTTAGAAATTAAACATTTTTAAATGATTGAATGAAATTGCGTCATGTGTCATCTTCCAAACCGCTTATCCTGTACAGGGTCACGGGGAGGTGCTGGAGCCTATCCCAGCTTACAATGGGCAAAAGGCAGACTACACCCCGAACTGGTCGCCAGCCAGTCGCAGGGCATACACACAGACACAGTCACTGAGCGGAAACCAAGCCCACGCTGCCTGCACACAACTCAGCCGTGTGTACCACTACACCATCAGTGACCCAACATTTTTTGGTGTTCATAGTGGCATTGCAAATACAAGGGGTCCTCGATTTACAAGGGTCAAGAGGTAAGAAGACAGTTACTGCTGTAATAACATTTTTTATTTAAATGTTATATACTTTATTAAGGGCCTAGAAGTGTTTTCCATACAAATATTTAATGTAACTATGAATTTACTATGCCGTTAGAGTGTATTTAGACTATAGCGCGCACTGATGTAAAAATTCTAGTTACGTTGCAGAAACAGAACTTCTCCAACGGAACTTCATATTAAACCCAAGACCCGTAGGCGTGTTCCAAAATATCTAGCAGACACTGCAGTCTTTGAACTTGTCATCAGCAGCTCGTAGCCCCTGTAGGAACGGAACTTTGTCTTAACTCGAGGACTCCCTGTAATATATCTGCTTCGGGGTACATGTCAGAGCTGGGCATTTTACAAAAAATGTAGCCCCTGTTATTCGTCATCTGACTGCAGCGTGGGTACCCTTCCGTAGTCCGCCTTTTTTTCCGGGAGGGCCGGGGGGTATATTAGTAGCCCTAGGCGGGTCCGCCTGTAATTTTAAACGAGCTCCCATCTGCGATTCCGACTAAACTTTCACTCGGCCGCTATTTGAACAGAAAGAGTGTGCCGTGGAAGCCTGTTCATAGCCTGGTCCATCACTCAAATCTGTCCCCCAGGCAACTACAACTCATTATTGTTCCTCGCCACGCTCGCCACCACCATCGAAGCCCCGTCGCGAAAAATAGACGGATAATGACGGACTACAGACAAATGACGGACTTAAAAATAAAGGGGCTTCCGACTATGCTAAGTCCATCTATTTTAAAATGTTTCAGGTCAATCGTCAAACCGCCAGCAAAACGGCCGTTCGTCAGTGACGGATAGCCGGATCGGTCCGTCACATAGACGTAATGCCCAGTTCTGAATAATGATGAGGAAGTCAAGCAGCTTATTTGTGTCTGATGAAGCCAACCCAGCCAGCATCCCATACTGGCTAGTGACTACTACACAATTTAAAATACTGCAGGGGGGAGGACATGAGGGGTAATTGTAACTTGGAGCTATAAGCTGAAGCGACAAGTAGAGTCACTTGGCTCATCTGCTGCGTCATTGACGGGGGATGGGTCCTTGCTGGAGGTTTCGGCCCATGTGTCATCAGCATGATCGCTGTCACTCTCAATGGTGATTGGAGTCGGCGAAAGTTTCTCTGTGCTCCTGTGCCGTCGGCTCTTCTTCTTGTGTTTCTTCTTCTTCTTTTTGTGATGTTTGCTGCGGACACTCGGACTCCTCTCCTCCTTCCCGTCTGTGGGTTTCGCTTCGGTTGCGGGGGTGTCGTCTTTGGGGGACAAGGGGCTCTCAAGATGTCGGGTTTTGTATTTCCTCTTGCCACCGGGCTTTTCGTGGTGAGATCGTCTCATCGATGGCGAGGTTGAGCAAGTCCTGGACCTGGACCTGGACCTGGACTTCCGCCTCTCTCGCCGCCTCGGTTCCCTGCTACGACTCCTGGAGCGATAGTGTCGGTCGGAATGCTTTCGGCTAGCTTGATGGTTGAAGTCGCTCTCTTTCCTTTTGTATTTAGTATCGCATTTCCCATCTTTGCGGTTGGAGCAGTAATAGTCTCTCTCTCTGATGTGACGGTTAACCGGGCTACGGCTGTGGCGTCGGCGCTCAGTACTTGACCTTTTTCTCTTGTGCTTTCTGTCCTTTGAGCCGCGTTTACGGCTGGATCGCTCGCAACCGTCTCTGTCTTTTTTCTCGGTCTCGCTCGATGCCTTACATACTTTCGATTTCAGAGTACAGAGTCTTTCTTTGGTATCAAGATGATGGCGGCGGTCTGTGTCGATCGACTCGCTCATCGGCGAGGCTGACCGACTGTCGCTGTCAAAGCGAATGTGCTGCGGCAGGGGTGGTATTTCTTTAGCATCGTCGGTCCAGTACTCATCAGAGGAGAGCTGCACCAGCTCGGGAGTTCTTTCAGTTCTCGGCTTAATAAAACCTACAATGACACAGTCGTCACTCTCCGAAGATAAACACTCGTCGACTTTAATATGCGTTATATTTCCTTGGTGCGGTGGTGAAGTTAGGATTTCTTGCGCTTCCTCCTCTAAGCTGCTGTCCGAGTCAGAGTCATGAATGGATTCCATTCCTGTTCGACTTTGCTCCGCCGTGGTGGAATACGATGGCCCCGGCGTCTCGTCATCCCACAGAGAGCGGCTCAGATTAGACGTGGCATAACCGGGGGTCCTGGGGGGCTCCAAATCCACGTCCTCATCCTCAGAAATTGCTATGACGGATGAGTTGGAGCTGATGTCTGAATTGGAGGAGTGGGACGAGCCCTCGTACGTGGCGTGTTGGTCGTAGGCATCCATGTTGAACGGAGACTTTGCGAAGCTGATGAATTCGTGGAGAAAATGCTCGGTTCGCCCCTGCAGAAAAGGCCAGAGCTCTTCCTGGATGGCTCTGTCTTCCATGTCCACACGGGTTATGCGTGACATGATGATGTGCTGGACAATGTTAACCAGGGAGCCATGCGCACCATACAGCACCACAAGCTCCCTTTTTAGCCAAGGAATGAGTCTGTGCAAGCAGGCGGGGTTTTTGCGATAGAACTCGGCCGAGGTGTCCCGGGAACGTCCACCGTCACGCACAGTGCGGACCCTCAACCCCTGTCTGTAAAGTTCTCGCCGGAAGTTGACCATTTCTAGCTCTCTGACATTGTGCAACGTACGGCCTTCGCTCGCTGCTCGCCTTTTGGCCGCCATCCTCATCATCATGCGCCGGATGTAACGGGTTTGCTGCTGCTGGGGAGGATTGGCCGTCGATTCAAATATGACGCCGTTGTCCGGAGGGGGAGAAGTCCTTCCCCAGCGCTGCCGCTGCACCCCGGTAAGAGTGGTGCGGTACCTAAACCGCACACCGCCAAACATGCCAAAAGATCCATTCGTCACAGGCTTCAGATCATACTGTTTAAAGTCTTGCTCCGATTTTATACTGTGATAAATGGAATTAAACGGCTGCTTGCATAATGGGCATTCGGCCTTGTTCTTGGACCATTCGTGGATGCAGCGAAAACAGAACTTGTGCAGGCAGATGTCCAGGTAGGCAATGTTGTTAAAGACGTCCAAGCAGATGGGACACTTTGAGTCCGGAGACACTTCGGCAGACTTGGCTTCCGGGGTTTTCCTCCTGTCCCTCTTCTGGTTCTGCTGCAGGGCAAGCTTGATTGCAGACATGGTCTGGAACAAAACCATGTACCGGTATGATTCACACATGTATTGCCAATGTATTTTAAATGTATATGGAATGTGTTGCCAATGGTTTCAGGTAGTGTCCATCTCACTTGCTGTACTGTGAGTGTGCTTTAACAAGTGTATGGGGAATATATATATATATATATATATTTTTTTTTTTTTCATGCACATCTCCGCCACTATATAAGTCACCACACACCAGTTTGTATGCACACACGATAGACTGTGAACATTCAATTAACCTGTGAGGCAAAGTAAAGTCAAGGCAAGGCAGGGCAGGGCAGTTTTAGTGCTTCAAACAAGCAAAGACAGAAGACCTAAAAGCATTACAAACACAACAGCTAACAACATTCAGAAACAAGGCAGAGAAAACAAAATAGTGCTTATCCAACATTACATAAGCAGTTTTGTAACATGACAATATCAGACATGGAGAAATGTTTTTCATGTTATGAAGCAAACCCACCTATGAGGAACTGTGCCTCACATGACACTTTATTCCAGACTATTCTTGAATCACTGTTAGAGCCAACACCTTTATCAAAACTATATTGCTTTTGCAACGAACAAATGTTGTGACATGTATACATTACTCATTTTTACGTGGCTAGCACTAACCGGGTGCTCCCTTTCCTACTGCTTGTAATGTACACCTCACAAGTTAAATTATATTGGTTAATAGCTAGACACATAACATTACCTCAAAGTATATATTTAAGGCATATGTGTATTACCTCAATAATATCAAGAGACGAGATTGTTTTGTGGTTTAAACTAGATAGTAGCTAGTCGACCACCTATCTAGTTGAGCTAGGTTACTGCTAATGCTAACGAGCTAGGTCGGCTAGCTGCCATCGAATAGTTAGGTTTGACATAAAATAAAACATATTTACCTCCGCTTTTTAATAGCCCGGGTAGTTTAGAGACGAATTCGCCTTCCCCGTCTCTCACAATCACACTTGTAGCGACATTTGAGAAATTCCAACAACACTCTAGCCAAGACGCAAAGCGTGCCTAAATGACGTCATTCCTTCAACGGTACAGCGTTGTCTGTCTTTCGTAATCTGTAGTCAATTTCCGACCTTCACTTCCGGTTTAAGAAAATAAAATAACATTTGGCTTAAGTGACAAAAAATGTGCTCAAGTGTAGTTACTTACGACTCAATTAAAAGTAAAAATTGGTCCTTTGAATAAAGACTTGTGCAATATTAAGTATTTACACCTGTGATTAATGTATTTTCTTTCAATAAGCATGGACGTCAAATAGAAATGCTTTGTATAAAACAGGATGCATGCAGTCATATGTTGCTGGACAATATCATTATAAAATAACAAATGAAGGCAAATTCAGACACAAAAAATGTCAGGATTGTGTTTTTTACACTCGTGAAACAGCACCATAGACTCACTGGGCAGAAATTGCTGTATGCCTATTATATTGATAAAAATACAGTTAAAGTAGAATTTCTTCTTAACAAAACTACTCAGGTAACAGGAAAAACACGTTGCATTAAAACTACGCTGACAAGAACACTTTATCCCAAAACTTAAATCGGTTGTTACTAGTAGTGCTCATGGGCAGAGGTGCACCTCTGTACATTAAATACTATCAAAATGTTATATATAAATATTAGTAATTATTCTTACAAGTGTCGTACATATATGTTGATCTTTGATGAACAATCAATGATCTGGTTCAGTACTGCATAGTACTGTCCTTTCTTGTTACACCCGTATGAGAAATATCAAATGTTGTAATTGACAGCACCATTTTAGTGGTTAGCATGTCTGCCTCACTGTGGTGAGATTCTACCTTTGATTCTCCCTGTGTTCGTAAAATGTTCCCATGTTCTCCAGCTACCTCTCACATTCCATTAGGTTCATTGAACTCTAAATTGTCCATAGGTGTGAATGCAAGCATGAATGCTAAATTGTTAGTTTTTATGGGCCCTGCGATTGGTGACAAGCCCAGAGTGTAGCCCGCCTCTTGCCCAAAATTAGCTGGCATAGGCTCCAGATCACCCAAGACCCTAATGAGATTATGAATGAATTAACATGTTTTCTGTAAAAATAAAAAAAGTCTGCTGTTAGGAAACACCTGGAGTCAGTCTTTAAATGCTGTCAATGTAAATTCTTTGCGTAATTCTAATAAGCTACTTTTATTCTCTTTGATTTGCTTTTGAATGTTTTCAGCTGTTCTGTTTGTAAATGCTTTTAGGTGTTTGTGCTTTTGGATGTGTGAAGCACATTGAGTTTGCCTTGTATATGAAATGTGCTTTATAAATACATTTGCCTTGCCTAATAAGGACAAGCTGTACAGAAAATGGATGGATGGAGCTGAATTGCAAATAACATCAAAATGCAACACAAATGCCTGACTATGTTACATAACATTTACAAAGAGACTCACAGACATTGTGACTTATAATATTTTAATTGGCATATTCACAGTTTTTACAAACAGACAGTTTTGTAATTCAATTGGTCAATGATGGCCGTGGCTCTCAGGGAGTTCAGGAACAACTTGGCCTGTCTCCAGAATAGTGTCACCCTAAACACAAAACAAAGGAATACACACATATTTAACTCCATCAAGAGGTGCCTTACATAGGACAGCATCATTAAATGTACTCATTTGTGACCTAGCATAACAGAATGAGTCAGTGACCTATATTTCACAATTGAGACTTTGGCATAAACAAAACTCAAACTTGCTATCATGTTGTACAAACTCATCATGGCATCAATCTGTGGTTATGCTAGCTATCACAGCATACACATGGGAGTCTTCTAACCTGTTTTCCAGGTTTGATCACAACATTCCGCATATAGCCGAAGCAACAGTGTAATTGTGATTTTCATTTCAGTCGGCAGCAGAGGGTGATTTCAGAAGACTGATGAAATATTGTTTAATACTTATTCCACTAATGCTCCATTAAGCAGAATATCATGTTTTGTGTAGCACTGGCACATACGCGTATTCTTGCAAAAAAAAAAAAAAAAAAGGTTTAGCTACCTTTTAACACAACATAACACAATGGAAATGCTATTTTTGAAGGGAAAAAAAAACAAAGCCAGAAGAAGGAATTCAATCCTGAATTATTTTCCTCTGGATTCATAAACAGGTCAATTTGACCAACAACCAAATCTGGGCATTTTTCCCAAAATTTGCGGTCTTTTTATCACCTATCACCTACAGCTGGGGTACCCTTCCGCTGTTCATATATCCACCTTTTTGTCCGGCCGGAAAAAATAGTAATCACCTATAGGCCGGTCCACCTATGATTTTAAACGGGCTTCGGTTAGCATTTCTGACTTATCAACTTAGACAAACTACCACTCGTGCGACCGTCCGGCCGTCTCAGTTTCGTAACATAGGGAAAACGTCACTTCCTCTCGCCTGTTCGCTCACTCAAATCTGTCCCCCAAGCAACAACAACTCAATATAACAAACTATTGTTACAGAAACCTTGGCGCGGACGGACTAAATGCTTCTCCTTTTAGCACCTTTAAGGACCTCGGAAGTTTCGCCGCATTTAAAGGAGACACCTTTAGGACCTTTATGTACTTTTCAAGGCCTCGGAAGCCTCGCCGCATTTAAAGGAGACACATTTAGTCCGGCCATCTCAGTTTCGTAATAGGGAAAATCTTCTCGCTTGCTAAATGGGCTTCCAACTCTGCTTAGTCCGACCGATTTTTTTTAAGTTTCACGTTTATCGCCTACAAATTGAGCGTCCGTCATGGGCAGATAGACGGACCATTCCATCACATAGACGGAATGCCGAGCTCTGCCAACAATCTACCAGTGAAGGTGAAACAGAATAAAAACTATTTGTTCAAGGTAAATGTAGAGTGTGGAAATGAATTGGTGATACTTACTGGGAAAAGCCTAGGTTTCAATTCCACAATGCCATATGGTCTTTTCTGTGAGGGACGATAACACAAAAAGTAGTTAGAAGAGGTTATTCACTACAGTGGTGCAATGACTTACAAAAGAAAATAGCATCTTACTTCATAAAAACATGCAGAAATATCATAAATATAATGTAAAGAATTAAACAGTCAGCGCATCACAATTTCATTCTTCAATGGCCATTAACATTACAATACATACAATACAGTACAGTACAATACAATTTTATTTACGGCTCTAAAAAAAACAGAACACTGCCAATATTGGGGTTTTAAAAGGTTCATTGGCTGCATGTAAATGTAGTCACTGACGCTAGTTTCGTTAGCACATCTATTGCTTTTCGCATTGCGTGACAACAATAAGCTAGCGGGCTTTTGTGAGTTTTGTGGGTTTGTTAAAAAACATAATTCTCTTAGATTCATGTTTAGTTTTAGAGTAAAACCTCAACTGGGAATGCAAAAAAAGAGCTGCTTGACGCAATAATTTTGATATCCTTTTAAGGAATTATTGTAGAATGAAATTCGCGTCCGCGGCAAGGTGGTCGACTGGTTAGCACATCCGCCTCACAGTTCAGAGGTCGTGGGTTCGATCCTGGCTCCGGCCTCCCTGTGTGGAGTTTGCATGTTCTCCCCGTGCTTGTTGCTTGTGTGGGTTTTCTCCGGGTACTCCGGTTTCCTCCCACATTCCAAAAACATGCATGGTAAGTTGATTGGACTGTCTAAATTGCCCCTAGGTGTGATTGTGAGTGCAGACGTTTGTCTTTGTGTGCCCTGCGATTGGCTGGCAACCAATTCAGGGTGTCCCCCGCCTACTGCCCAAAGACAGTTGGGATAGGCTCCAGCACGCCCCACGACCCTTGTGAGGATAAGCGGTATCGATAATGGATGGAAATTAGCGTCCATCCCCTACAACTCCCAACTTAAACCTCGAGGTACCACTTTACTACTCAAATCCCCTCTCCTCCTATGGGTTCAGTACAGATAGAAAAATGTACTGTACTGTATGTTATGTGTGATGTTGAAAAGTAGCTAACTTACAGCAACATGGTATTTCACGTAGTAGTGGGCAACCCAAGCAGGAATCAACAAGCGTGTTAATGTGAAAACACTCCCTTTGTAGGCTTTGTATGTCTGTAAAGAGAAACATCTTAAGTACATGTCAATAAAAATAAATTGTACTGTTTATAGCAAACTCAAATCTGGCGATTGTTAACATTCTGTTCCACTAGTTAACATATCCCCTCTGTATTCCTATTTGTAACAAAAATGCACAAATATCTGACTGTGAACGCTCAGTGTGTGTTATCATCGCTGCTAGTTAGTAGCAGCATCACTCACGTAAAGCCTCCACAGGCTTTTGGGCTCCAGAAAACCTGCCCAGAACTTTGCGACGGCGCCGGGTGGTTTCGCCTGTACGACGGGCTCCCTCGGGCTGAGTTCCTGGTCCTTCAGCCACTGCCTTCGGAGTTTGGTGAGCTGCTCCACTCGGAGCTTCTCATCCGGAGTGTAGCCAGACATGATCGTTTATTTATCTGATATTGTTCAACAACCTCAGAGAAGCTCCAATGACACCATGGAGGACGTCACGTCAGAACCGGAAGCGGATGCGGATTCGGCTATGTACGAGTTCAGTAGAGACACCTACTGCACGGGATGACTTACTGCAATAAATACAATTTAGTATCATTTTGTGTTGATCCCATGAGAGTAATTATTCTTATTAGTATTATTATCATTACTACTACCATATTTTAAATAGTATTGGGATTTTAATGAATGGTACAACTTTTAAAAATAAAAATGTTCAATAATTTCTATATTATCTTTTTAAAATAATCTAAGAATAATATTACTAGCTTCATTGTTTTTATTTGAATACATGATCAATTTCTAAATCATTCAAAAAGCATTACAACCCGATCTGCACGACATTTTAAGACTGCCATTACGGTATATGCTGTGATGATGTATTAAAAATTGCAGGTCCTTCTTAAACTTCCCTTCTTTGACCTTTTGGCTCATCACACAATTTCTACTCAATTTATAGAAAAATATGACACTGCACAACAGTCACGTGTCTATTTATGCACCAAACTATTAAAATGTGGCAAAGGAACAGCTTCAGTTTTACAGCATATAAAACATAAATGGTTTTATTTGACTAAAGTGACCGGAAGACTATCCCTTTTTTAATTAAATGAATTGATTGTAATGCCATTATTTTTTTGGGAGCTCATTTGTTCTTACGCCACAAATTTAGGACTAACAATTATGGATAATGGCTCAAAATTAGCCATGTGTAAGATAAATCAAATGGATACTGCAAAATCTGCAAACTACTGGATTAAAGTGTGAACTGTAGTGACGTTACACGCATTGAAAACGTCACAGACAGTAAAGCGTTTTGTATGGCCACACATTCATAGCATTGGTCATTTTTATATTGACAAAGGTTTTACTGACAATGTTATTGAATTGTAAAATTGAATACTCTGCCAATTATAAAAATGGTTAATAAAAAAATAAAAAAGAGCACACATTCACAACAGTTCGCAAGATCATTGGACTTTTTCATTTTTTTCAAAAATACAGGTGCGCTGCTTAATATTTATCATATTTTTTAACCCATCATTTATGTCGTATTAATCAATCAATCATCAAAACACACCGGGAACAAATTTGGTTTACCGACATGGTGGATTTGAGGACACTCGAAATCGTATACTGTATACATAAAAGATAACGGTACGTTTTACCTGGAATTTATGCGTAGTACGGGTGTCTTGAAAGCTGACGTTGGGAGTTAAAAGGTTTTGTTTGATAACTCAAGTTGAAATGGCAGTTCAGGGTGTGTTTTTATTGCGCCCACCCCCCCTTAGCAAAAAGATATTTTAATTTCCGAGGGTATGAGAACGCCGCATTCTTGTACGTCACGTTCCTCTCTTCTCTGTCTGCCTCAGGGAGTTACGATACTAGCCCTACTTAACCCCAGTGTAGGGGCGTGAGGTTCTGAGCGGAGTAGATCTTTTTTTTTTTTTTGGGTCACTTTTCAGATTAAATGTGCTAGTTTCACTTCTCATTTGTGACTAAAGTGGCTCTGCTGTCGCGTGATTGTGCTCTTTGTGTCTTTTACGAGACGCTCCGCCACGAACCCGAAGTTACGCAAAACAGGTCGGTTTGAGTCTTTTATCTTTTTTTTCTTCCTGCATGCAGTTTGCGAAGTTTTTCATTACAAGGTAGGTTTGGTTAGTCAACTATGTTTGGTACGCAGCCCCTGGTGCCAGCTGACAACAATTCAACATGCTGTCATGCTACCTTTTCTTTTCTGTGTGTATTCTTTGATTCTTTTCGACGAACAAAACTGGGTACAGATTACTACTAAACTGTTGGAACAGATTAGTAAACAATAGAAACATTTTTTTTTAAATCATACCCTACCACCAGAGGGGCTCTGAGTCAGTAGTTAGTTTGGCGACTTGGACAGCCGGCTAACTACTTGCTCCTGGTCGCATATCACGCGACCACTGTACCTGACTCATGACGCACCGGCGCCTCCATCTATTCATTGTTAATAACAAAATACATGTATTAAATCATATACGTCCTCTATATTAGCCAGGAGATGTTTTCCCTGTTCGCATTGCGCTGCATGCATGGTACTGTGTATGTGTGACAGATGTCTGCTGTCTTCCATTAAATATGAGTTGAATCTGATTGGTGAAATGTGAATTTACCCCAGTAATGCTTGTTTTTACTTAGCTTCTAAAGAAATGCAAAAAGTATATATATTTTTCAATTAAAATTAGTTTTGAAATTCTGAAGTGAAATGATTTGTTTTGATCTAATGTCATTATCATAAAAGCATGGCATTTGAACAGAGGTGTGTTGACTTTTCATCCTTTTTCAAAATTAGGGCGTCAAATTAAAACTTCATCAGAAAAATTAAAAGTTCTAACACTTGAAAAATACTATTTAAAAAAATAAAATGCCGGCTTTACTCTAAGGACGTAATTTTCATTTTTTTGGGGGGGAGGGATGTCAATGCATTTAGAACATTACCATGTAGATTAAAGTCAATTGTGGAACATATCTTTTTATCTTAGTTGCCCCCCAAAAATGGCTAAACGCCCTGTCCTCACTCATGATTCCACAGAATGTCCACCAGTCCCCCCCGCCATGTTGTTTGGGAGTCGGAGCGCCTAGTGGCCTACCTTCACCCTCGGCCATGGACGCCCGGCTCTGTGATCCTGGAGCGCCGTGTGCCCGGAACGATGGCGGGCAGCATCTTTCACCTGGAGGAGGCAGAGTATTTGTCCTGGATGCTGGGGGCCAGGGCGGTGGCAAAGCTGCTGTGCGAAAAGCTCCAGGTGCACCGGTGCGCCCTGGTCACCAGACCCCATGTAGACAGGCCCGCTCAGGTGAGCGCCTCATTAACCATTGTATTTAACTGGAAACCATTTTTTAATGTTGTGAATAATTTCTGGACATTCGTCAAGCGTCCTCCAAGTTGGTGGAGTTACACTTCCTCATTATAAGTCATGCAAACTCAACTGTCACCATCATAAACATTTTGAAATAATATTTCAAAATTTGTAGCTGGTTAACTCATTCAATCCCAAAGACATATTTGTCTTTTCACAGTCCAGCCATTCAATCCCAGGAATTTATTTAGGACTCTTGAACCACATCCTCCCTGGCAGATGTAATAATGGAAAAAGGTGTAGTAATGAATGTCACGGTATGTTACTTTAATCTTCCAGATACGTGTCCTCCCGCTGCACGGTCTAGATGCAGAGTGGTGCCCTCACCAGGCAGGAGATGAGGAGCAGCACTCCCACGATCCAGGGTACTGCACCTCCAAGACGGCGCCTCGGTGGAGCGATGCCCGCCTGAACCAAATCCTGGCCAGGGTCCGCTCCAAACTCCCCAACCCGGACGCACCACCCAATCTAACATTCCTGGGCGACGACCAATCTCACCCCGGTCTATTCTCGCGCATTGTCCGGGGCGAGGAACCGCAGTGGCGAGTGTGGGAGGACGAAGGCCACGTGTCTTTCCTCACGCCGTTCCCCAACTCGCCCGGCTTCACCGTGCTTGTGCCGCGTCGTCCTCTGTCCTCCGACATATTCGGGCTGGGCGAGAGCGACTACGAGGGGCTGGTGCTGGCCGCCCGCAAGGTGTCTCATCTCCTGGAGAAGGGGTTGGGGGCATGGGGCGTTGGGCTCATCTTCGAGGGCTTCGAGATAGATTATGCCCACGCCAAGTTGATCCCGCTGCTGCAGCTGCCGTCTGCCCGGGAAGGAAATTTCAGCTTGCGGTCGGTGCATCAGCAATGCGTACTCTCGTATCCCGGTTACGTCACCTCAGAGGACGGACCCGGAGCATCCTTGGAGAGTTTGGAGGAGATGTACGCCAAAATGGCCTTAAAGTAAATGGGGTGCACTTACTATATAGTGCTTTATCTACACCATATGGTGCCCAAAGCGCCACATTCACACACAGTAAGTAGAACTGTTATATTGAGGTTGTCATTAAAAGACATTTTCACAACTTTGTTGGTGATTTCAGTTTATTCAATCAAACTTCGCATTGTAGCCAAACTACGGCCACAAATGGCCCTAGTCGGTGTTGTTACATGAAAATTATTAATTTAGTGCGTCATACATCTAAGGGGGCGGCCATTTTGTCACTCGCTGTCGACTGAAAACAACCAATCACGGTTCAGCTTCCGAAAACAGGTGAGTTGTGATTGGTTGTTACCTGAGCAACTGTGATGTCATTTTCATCGACAGAAAGTGACAAAATGGCCGCCCCCGAGATGGATAAAAACGGGTGATTTTTGCTTAAGTCATTCCACAAACACAATTGTAATAATGCCGTGTTTAGACTAGTGGGGGAGCGCATACAACATATTACCGTAAATAACATTTTGGGGTTGACTTATTTAAGAAGTGTAGAATAAGTAGAAAGCAATGTCAGACGTCAACGCGGTGCGGCGTACTTGCGACGCAGCACCCGCAGCCCCGACCTCCCACGCACTCCATCTTGGTGACGTAGAGGAGCGGCTCCACGCTACAGCTTAGGTCCATGATGGAGTACACGCTGATACGAATCTGGCAGCGGAACTCCACAAGGGAGTAGTAAGGCGCGAATGGCATGAGCACGGGCGGCAGGTAGTTGACCACGATGATGGCCAGGACGATGAGTACCATTTTGAGGGCCTTCTTCTTGGCAGGGTGCATGACCTCCTTCCCGGCCACGGAGCGCCGCAGCACCCAGATGACGGAAATGTTGCACAGTACCATGACTGCCAAGGCAAAGAGCACCACGCCGCTGAATACGCCATTGACGCTCATGGAGCCTAGGATGCACTTAGCCAGGGCGTACACCGTGATCACGGCCCACGCCCCTACCGAGATGCCCGTGCGGATTTTGTTGTCCCGGATGCTGGCGAACAGCATGGGGTGCACCACCGCCATGTGACGATCCACACAGACGCACACCTACAAGAGAGGAATCAAATCAATAATATGTAGATTTTAGGGCAGTGGTGTCCAAACTATGGTTCAGGGGCCATTTGCGGCCCATCATCTATTTTACAACAGCCTGCGGCATAGCGTAAAAATGACGTTTAACAAGGCTCAATTAGGCTGGTTAAATTAAAAAAAAAAAAAAAGAAAAAAAAAAAAGGATGCCGCTGGGTAGTGAGAAGGGAGGGTGTTGAAAAAATAGGTTTCACTACTACGAATAAATTGGTTTATATACTGTAGAGCTGTTCTATTATTCTAGATATGGAAAGATACAAATAAACCACGTACGACTAAATTAACACAATCTCTCTTCAAAATACTGTGGTGACTGAAGATAATTCAAAAGCAAAAACTGTTTCTTCCACTTTATGCTCTGTGTCAAGGTCTGATTTATGGACATAAATGATCCTCAAGTGGCTGATTTAAAAAGAGTCATCTTACTACTGTTTGCTATTGTTTTGGTTCTGAATGTCGAAAGGGGATTTGGTCGCCGTTCAGTGCATGGGTGGATCAGGTATAGTGGGTTAAACCCCCAAATTTTGAAAGTCTTCAATTATTTGCCTTATCGCAACATAAAGCTGTTTATGTAGCAGTTTTTCAAAATTACAAAATATAAAAAAAACATTATTTGATTGATTTCAGTGTTTTAAAATAAATTACAAAGAATTTCAAAGCGGCCCTTGCATCCTTCCATTTTTTTGTAAGCGGCGCTCAAATGAAAAAGTTTGGAAGTAGGAGAACCAAATTGATTTGAATCAGAATATCAATTTTGATTGAACCGAACTGGAAGAAATGATTATATTTGAAAATGTACCATTCTTGAATCGCATCAAAATCGAGATACGTATCAAATAGTCTTTTATTGGAGCAGGGGAATTCAAAGGGTGGGATTAACAGGACGGGGGCCCCAGACATCCACTTGAGGGGGACACCAAAAACTATGAGAGGTTATCCACCCGTGATTGATGGGTTTAAAGTTTAAAAATCTTCTGTCCGCACCCCTCCTGTTTACTATCGTTGATGACAAAAGTTGACAAAAACGTTAGTACAGTTAAGTAAACTGAGGGTACAGTTTAGCAAAGAATATCTTTTTTCTTATACCCTGCCACCACTAAAACCTACAGTAATAATGTCATTAAATAGAATGTAGAATTGTGCTTGCTCTTTGAAGTATCTAAAAAAAACTTCAAATCCCGTATTGCGACGTCGGACTCACCAAAAAGAGCACCCCCGCGTCCTTGACGCCATACGAGAACCTCTGCAGGTACCAGATGCGCGCGTCGTCCAGCAGCAGGGAGTTGAGCAGCTCGGTGGGCATCATGAGGCAGAAATACGCATCCAGGATGGCCAGGTTGAGGATGAACACGTCCGAGGTGCACGAGTCACTCTTCTTGGCGGCGATCTGCCAAATGACCAGGCCGTTGCAGGGGGCGCCCACCACCAGGTTGAACACCTTGACGCCGTAGTAAAAGACGAAGCCGTAAGGGGCCACGGCGCACATTTGGTACTGGTACCACAGGGGTGGGCTGAATGCGACGCTTGAGTTCATCTTGGAGTGGATGGAAGCTGATGGGATGAAGGGGAGAAAAAGAAAGTTTAGCATTCACTTTCTCACATAGGGTTGAAACAAATGAGAATATTTAAGAAAAAAAGGGTTTAAAGTTTCTGAATTGGAAATTAAAAAAATATTCTAATATTAGTAATTTTCCTAAAATAAGTGACGACAAAGTTGAAATTGTATGAGAATATAGTCGCTGTCAGGCACTGTACTCACATCTCCGAAATTAGCAGAGAAAAAAAGAAAATCTATAATTTTTTAATTTACACAACACTACATCACTTAAGTTGGCATTAGACCTTCGCTATTTTGCTGGGCTTCCAATTTACTGGAAGTGAGTCACACAAATCACAAAAAAGTTGCAAAAGAAAGTAAAAGTGTATAATATCAAGGGAAAAAAATATGCAATTTCATGTGAGTGAAGTCATTACTTCACAAAGAAAGATGCAGTTCCATGAAGAATTTGTGATGAGAAAGCTTCAGGATATCAGAACAAATTGTATACATTTACAACATTTTCATATGATTTTACGTATTAAGAAAAAATGTGCAATTTTATTAATTTAAATCCTCCCCCAAAAATCAAAAGTCCCAATTTTCCGAGAAAGAAATCTTCATTTTACATAAAGGAAAAATGCAAATCATTTTCTTTTAATGAGGAAAAAAAAAGTCTTACAAAATGCTGCCCAAAGAGTATAATGTCATATGGTTTTAGAGTTTAAGCGTTCACAGTAGTGGACCAAGCTAAGAGGATGCTTCGAAAAAAGGAAATTAAATTTTCACAGAGGACACACATGTGAAAATGGACACACAAAAACTGTAGTTCTTACCTTAACGGTGGTTGCAGAAGCCTCTATTCAAATGCTGTATTGTAAACTAGAACTTACTCTGCAGATCATCAGCACAGAAGTAAAAAGGGGTGTGGTCAGACAGATCATCAGCACAGGAGTAAAAAGGGGTGTGGTCAGACTCTCTCAGTTACCTTGACGTTACCTTTGCATAGTCTGTCCGTGTGTGTTGGCAACTGGAGCTAATCCTGGGTCTTTGTGCCCCTGGCTGTTTGGCGCAAACAGGTGACGCAAGCTGAGAAATCTAACGCAACGTCTTACCAGCATGCTCAATCTTTAAAAAGCCTGCTGGGAATTAAAAAAAACAACAGTTAGGCAATTAGGGTTAAAAGTGATGATTGGGGTGCATAAAATATGCAGTGTCACACCTGATCCAGTAGATGACACTAAAGTGAAAAAAAAGTCAAGAGTAGCATTTCAGTGGTAAAACGAATGTGTGCAGTGTAAAGTCAAAAGGGAAGTCCCTGGCTAGCCGAGACAGGCATATTTTGTATTTTTTGCCAACTTGCCAAGTAATGTTTCAGTGGTAAAGTGAATTATGTGTAGCGGAACAACAAAAGCGGAGTCGAGGGCTAATATATGCATTAGCAGCTAGGTGGCTGGCCTCTTCGGGCATGTTTTAAATTTTACGCAGAGTAGTGTTTCAGTAGTGAAGTATGTTCTGCGAAACCTCAAAAAGGGGAGTCCATCGCTAACATTAGCATCAGCAGCTAGCTTGCCGCTATGGGCATTTTTTTTGTACGGTATTTGATGCATAATTGTTGAAAATTGTTTCATAGCGAAAAGCTGGCTAGCTGCAACAAGCATGACACTAGCACATCATATATACGCATATACACATATTTAAATATACAAATATATATATATATATATATATATATATATATATATACACACACACACATGTATATATATGCAAAAAAAATAACAAAAATATATACTCAACACTTATTTCTGCTTCCATTTTTTTATGAGATGAACTCAAAGGTTGAAAACTTTTTCCAACAATATTTGAGCGAAATGGTGATATTGTGTGTGTAGAAAAAGTTGTAGACATTTGAGTTTATCTCATAAAAAACGGGAGCATAAACAAGTGTTGCATTTATATTTTTGAGTATATATAATGTAAAATATGACAGCAAAACACATTAAGCAGTTAACAGAGACATTTTATTAATCCATACATTCAAGGGAGTGAATAAGAGCATCTTTGTATTAAGTAGTTTAAATACAATATTCACAATATTCAAGCATTGATATAAATAGCTCACCAAATAGGACATAAATTTCAGTCAAAAAAAATATTTAAAACATTTTGTATCATGAACTTTTCCCAAACAAACTTTATCGTCACGCAAACACACGACTTTTCAAACTGCATGAAAATGACACAGAAGCTTTTTCATGATCCAAAGTAGGACTGCCTTGTTCTACATGTTCTTTAAGAACAGTGTGGAATCATTTCATATAGCTGCAACAAAATTCATTTCGAGCAGGCTTAACATGCTGTACACTTCATGAGAAAACATGCGGATTTCACGCAGAAAGGTGTCATTTTGATAAATAGATAAACATGAATCAAACAAACTTTTTTTTTTTTTTTTTTAGGAAATTTTACAACCTCGTGGGTCATTTTCAATATTACAAAGTAGGTGTTCTGCAAAGACCACACTGAAAACATAATTAAAAAATGAGAATACAGTGAAACAATTATGAGAAAAATGTTATATAATAAGAATAAAGGTGTTATTTAAAAATAAATAACAGACCCATATGGTGAATGACCAATAGTATGGATTTGTGAAAAAATGTTAAATTGACCAAATGTGAAGATACGTTTTTACAATTATTTTTCATTTTTTAAATCAACAATAATAAAACCTATGTGATTGGCGACCAGTCCTCTCACTCAAGTCTGCTGGGATAGGCTCGTAATAGTGCAATAAAACAACGTAATTTTGGGAAAATTAAGCATTTTTTTTACTTGAGGAAAATCTTGGAATTAATGTGGAAAAAAAAAAGATTGTTCGAATAGGTCTCCTTGCTCCTTGAAAACGATTCTTTTCCTGTAAAATACAAATGTTGAACGATACGCCAAAGACCTACAACTAATATGGTAACGGTATTTGAATTTGGCTGTGCAAAGTGTGCAAATTATTTTGGATTTTTTTTTTTGTGGTGTTTATTTATTTTTTTAAGAATAATATTTAAAAAAAATTATCTTTAAGAGACCAAACTCAAAACCTCATGGGTAAAACTAATTATTTTACTCCCAACAGATCAGAATGTGATGAGAATAAATGTGTAATAATGACAAAAAATGCACAATTTAGCAAAAAAATAAAAAATGTGAGTTTTCATGGATTATTCTGTACTTTTTCCCCACACAAAAAACCTTTTTTTAAATTTCTTAATCTTTTTTTAAAAATGTATTAAAATGTTTTAGTACAATTTTGGTGTGACTTTATTCTCATTATATTACTACTTTATTCTTACAACTACCTTCAGTATTTTTTCTTTTCAGTTTTCATTCATAATTTTTCTCTTTTTTGCCCCTAATGCTACATCTTGTGCATCATTTTAAATATGTATGCCACAATACTGTGACAAGGCATAAAGTTTGCTCAAATATATTCTCTCTCACACAAAATAAATTTTCATCTTTCCTGAATGTGTTCACAGAAAATTCAAGTGCTTTTTACGAGGTCAAAGGACAGGCTTCATGGATCAACATGATGCTAGGATTAAAAAAAAAAAAAAAAAAGTATTCAAGTATAATATAAGTACCAGGGACAAAATGAAGTTTTTGATGGGTGTCTGTAATTTTGACTTATTATTTACATGCTTCAACAATATAAAAGGGGACTAAACTGAGCCTGAGAACCAGTTTTGCTATGCTTAAGGTGGTATTGACATATTTCACACTTCGCATAGGACAGCAACAATATCTGAAGTGTCAGTGCGGCTTTTAGTGGTGGAACTCACCACCTAATCCAGCGGGTGGGGCGCCGAGCCGTCATCATGTCGCCATTGCCAAAGCACCGTGCACTCGGAAGCGGTAGAGGCACGTGTACTCCATGTGACCCCAATTGCTGAGGACGCGCAGCTCCACCACGCGGTAGATCACGTCGCTGGGCTGTGTCAGGCAAGAGAACAGGGGTGATGTCATTGTAAGGGAATGGTTTTGAATTTTACCTTTTGAATTTCCTTTGGGCAGTTATAACACGAAAAACACGGTCATCAATGGTGAAGGCATGATTTGCTTTCTTGATGTGCTTTACTGAGCGAGCATGTAGGTAAAAACTTTAAGATGTGTGGCGTTGAAACTCACGGGCAGCTCAAACGTCTGTGTGGGTTCGCCGTCCTCATTGTATGTGAATGTTCCCAGCAGCGTTCCTTCTTCTGCCTCGTACTTCAACCCCTGAGGGGGGAAGGCAAACAAAAAAAGACACAGGCATAGTTCACTTCGAGAGTTTAGAACAGTAAAGCAATCCCCATCAAAATGAAGTGCAGTATAGCACAGTGAACCCCCTGTCGCAGATTATCGTAACATCGCAATGTAGCAGATTGCCATTTTCAATTTGAAAAAAAAAAATCTGCTTCAGTTTGGTCAGTCAGTAGGCATTACACTATAGGAGAAAACAAGCACTAATGTGTCCATTAGTGAGGTTCAGTGTTTTTGAAACACATGGAAGAGTAAAGTGGTGCCGTGTAATGCAACTTCAATTTGTGTACTTAAAAAAAAAAAAAAAAAAAAGATGAATAGAATGAAAAAGGATTGCATATTTACATCACAGCTCATCAACTGAATGACCATCATGCTGCTTTTTTTTGTGTGCCTGCCTTGGCCACCTGGTGGCAGTATAAGACAGATGGATTTAGTATTCATTGCGACATCTTTTTTTGGACCAGTTTTTTTAAAAACAATTTTTTAATTCGTCCCTCCTGTGGGTTTGGATCAGGGGATGTCTTTAATATTTGTCAACTGTGGGTTTGTGAAACGCTTTGAGACTCATTTGTGAGTCTACAGTATAGGGCTACAGTATATAAAAAAATGACTTGACTTCTCTCAGCTCATCCATACAAAACAAATGTTAGTCGTTTGTTGCAGAGGATAAAGAATACATGACTGTGACTGCTGTTTACTTAGCTGTCCACATGTGTTGCTGCATCGTTTTGTGTTCAATACATTTCATAAAGGGTTATAGCACCCGAATAATAGATGCTATTTGGCATTATTAATAATTGATTTGTTCACGATTTTGTTCACGATTTGTTCAATAATATTTGTTCACGACTCACTGCAAAACATCAGCCAAATGTCACTTAGTATCTTGGTAAACTAGTGGCAATGGAGTAAAACGGCAACGTTTTGGGTGACTTACATAGACCTCAAAGTCCTTAGGCGCAGAGTCAATTCGGCCGGTGGGGGTGTTATGACGCGGCACGTGGTCCAGCGTCACATGGGTTATCCTTATGGGGTGGGACAGGGCGATGACAAGAGTCCCGTGGGCACCGTGAAAGGCCCAGCATTTGCCTGGAAGCAGCAATGGCTCGCCCTGAGGGGGGAGTGACGAAGGTTGGAGGATACCCTCAGACTAAAAAAATAAGACGAGGAGGGGAAGATGGTTACCTGAATGACAGTGCGGGGGCTCTCTGCCGGGTACCACAAGGGGAATGCAAACAGGCTCAGACAGGCTGAGCGGGTGCGATACGTTTCAGAACAGCGAGTGCTGATCACGCTGGCACCTGAACATTAGACACATATACACCACATATAAAAAGGTGGCCCATAAAATACAACTGGTGACATGGGATGGACAGATAGCTATAGGTGCTTTGGACAGTGATTCATTATTTTAGTGCAGTTAATGATGAAAGTCCGCTCACAGAAAACCACTTAGCATTTATTATCAAGTTGGGGTGCCATTAAGTCAAAAAAGGTTCTATTTATTTTGAGTTTAAATAAAGAAAAATACAAAAATTCTTAAACACCACATGCACATAAAGTAACTTGTCAACTAACGTAGTTACTTTTAAAATCAAGTAATCAGTAACTTGACTAAGTTACTTTTAAAGTCAAGTACGTAGTTCAGTAACTAATTTACTTTTTCAAGGTAACTGTGGCAACACTGGCTGTAGATGGATCAATGATCGATAAGATAGGAATATAAATAGATGCAAGCAGACATGCCAAATTGCTCATAAGATATAAATTCTGAAAAATATTTAACATATCATTCATGCAAGCGTTTGAAGGGGAAATCAACTCTTGCTCAAGAATATGTTCCCAGCAGGACCACTAGTTGAAACACGACATTCTGATTAATATTGCGTTTGTGGAATACGAGTTAAGCAGCAAACCCCACCCCTTTTTAGCCATCTCAAGGGGGGGGGGGGGCATTTTGTCGACTGAAAATGACATCACAACTATTCAGGGCTGAGGTAACGACCAATCACGGCTTACCTGTTTTCTGACGCTGAGCTGCCCCCAGAGATGGCTAAAAACGGGTGGATTAACTTTTATTCCACAAGTGCAATATTTCAACTAGTGGGCCTGCATAGAACATATTCTTGAAAAAAATATGCTTGTGTTGCCTTTCCTTTTAAGGTCCAGAATGAGGTGCATGGTGTAAAGTGTCCTACCCTGAGTCTCCAGCGCAAAGTCAGCCATCTTGTTAGCGAAAGGCTGTGTGCATGCTGAGGAGATTCCTGTGTCCTGCAGGCTTTCTGCATTCTTCGCCTGTGTGATGAGCAAACGAGACCTGAGACGATTACATTTATTTATCTTTGGCTTTTTGTGACATTGATTCCAAAATGGGGGGGAAAAAAAACAGACAGTTGGCTGCAAATGGCCCCGAGGCCGTACTTCGGACACCCCTATTTTATGTAGTCTAGTTAACCTTTTTCCACTTGTTTATTGAAGTTAAAGCTGTCTGT
This sequence comes from Filicampus tigris, assembly GCF_054856515.1. Taxonomy (NCBI): domain Eukaryota; kingdom Metazoa; phylum Chordata; class Actinopteri; order Syngnathiformes; family Syngnathidae; genus Filicampus; species Filicampus tigris. Next base: position 19,369,876 of record NC_141222.1, read on the forward strand.
TACGTTACTTATACAGCTAATAAACGTTTATAGTATGTGAACGGATTTGTTTTCATTATTTTCTAATGGGGAACATTGATCTGAAATCCAAACAAGTGAGAGGTCTACAAGAGTCTAAAGGCCCTGATACACCAAAAAAGACGCTGGCCAACAGTGACAGACGCTTACCCCCTGTGGCATCCGGCCGGCTGTCGGCACGTCACGCTGGAGGAATACGGCGCAATGACAGACAGCGACGCTGACCATTAAAGTACCTTCTGCGCATGCATAAGATGTAATACCCTTCCATACCATCGGCGGCGGTAGTCACCATTTCTCACGGTTAGAGAAATCCAACCGGAAAGCTGTTGGCCGGGGGCGGATTATAAAAACGTAAACGATGCATTCAGCTCTTTTCTTCGCTCACGATGAACTCCCAAGCGAAGTAAACCGTGATGTTCTTGACACGGTATTGTGAAATACTTACATTGTCAACCCTCGCTCTTGTACTTGTAAGAAGATTAAGGCAGCGGAGGCGTGCTCACAGTTTTTCCGCATTTGTCACTTCCCGTTGGTGCTCCGAGCGCTAATTTGCTAGCTAACAGCCAATCAGTGTGACCAAATGTCACGACTGGCGACGCCGATTCAACATGCGTAACCGCCCCCAAGACGCTTACAGACGGGTTACGACAGTACGACGGTGGCCACTACACCAAACAGACGGAGCATTCAGACGCCACGACGCTTCACGACCTCGGTTTGGACCTTCTATCAGGGCCTTAACACAAAGTGGTTTGGCCGGCCCCCTACCTGGATGTGGTCAGTGAGCCACTTCTCCATGGCCTGCTGGAGCTCTGGCGTGAGCTGTTTTGGGGCGGAGATGTCAGGACAAGGTAGTGCAGGAGGTTGTGATTGGATGGACAGAAACTCCTTAGACAACTGCAATCAGAATGTTGTTTGTGTTAAACATGGTACGCAAGAAACATTTGCACTTGTTCCTTAACACATCCACTACCTCGGCAATCTGGGTCTCCAACGCTTTCATTCTGCTGTTGAGACCTGAGAGGAGCTGAAAATCCTGCCTCTGATCGTCCATCTTCTTGCCCAGTACGGTGACCTCGTGGTCCAGATTCCGCGCAGTATTGGACTCCACCAACTTCAGATAGTCCCGCATACTCTGCATGTTCTCCTCGAATTGCTCCTTCATCTGAATCAGGGGAAAATAAGAGAAATTATTCAACCGAACGCGATGGGGGAAACTCACTTTACAGTGCATCTAAGATGTCGCCACACCCCTGCTCAAATGTAAGCTTTTTGTGTTATTTAAAAAAAAAAAAAAAAAGCCAAGTGAAATCATTTAAAAACTTTTTACACCAATAATGTGACCTTGAACCTGTACGACTCAATTGAGAATAAAAAAAGAATCTTTTCAGGAATTAAAAATACATTATTGAAATAATATGGTTGCATGGCGAAATTAACCAATCACATTTAAAAACGTTAAAAAAAATGAAAAACTGTTTTAAAGTGCTTCTGATTAATCCCATTTAAAATGAAGGTGTTCTGATGGGCTTTTGCTGACATTTCTTGTGCCAACAACGTTTGCTATTTGCAACTGTTCAAAATTCTTGACACCTTGACTAAGGCCCTCGTTCCAAATAGCAGTGTTCTGCTCAAAAGCAAAACAAAGATGCCAGGAAAATCCTACTAGAACATCTTATCAGGGGTTGACCAGAGGCAATTTACATGGTGGCAGGTGTGTACTGATTGCTGTTTAAAATGAGTCTGAATGTGATTGGTTAATTCTGAACTCAGACATGCCAGGTATAAGAGTGCGCACACTTGCGTAACCACATTTTCTCATTTGCTTATTTTGACCAACTCTCTGAAAAAGAAAGAAAATTCAATTGAGTTGTACCGCATATAGGCTACATTAGGGGAAAATTTTGTGAAATCATTTCTGGGGTTCATTTCTTTTATTATTATCAATTCTGGCATTTGAATAGGGTTGTGTAGACTTTTTATATCCACTGCATCCATAACTGCTCAGTGAATGAAAAATGTGCAAATGTTAGCAAAATTCAATCTTAAGGTTGTCGTTTCTGTTGTCTCGGAATCTACTGCACTTGTTCTACCAAGGTCGCGGATGAGTTGGAACCAATTCCACCTGACAGCCGCACACGCCCTGAACCGGCCGCCAGCCAATCGCAACCATACCACAATTGTGCGTTCTAATTTATCTAACAGAAGTAGAACCTCGTGCAAAGTTATATTTTTACCTTGTTGATAAGCTCCTGCTCCTGCTGCAGAGCCTCCTGCAAAAGCACAAAAATCATTCCAGTCATCCTTCACTAAATGTTATATATTGTTTTTATTTTATTTTTTTTTCAAACAAGCATATGCGTCTTACCCGGAGATTCTGCACCTTAGCTTCGATATCAGCAGGCAGTGTGACAGAGTCCTGCGGGGTGGAATAAGAACCCCAAAAAATGTTTAATTATGAGTTAGAATGGAATTGATAACTACTGGTTACAGGGTACACACATACGGATAATCCGGCCTAATTTGACCCTAATTCTCCTTTACAAATGCCTTAATGCCAGATTATTGGATACCCCCTAAAGGCCGATTCATGCTTTCGGCATTCACATGACCGCAGGGTGCGTGTGACATAGATTTCATCATCCACCCCTGTGAACTCTTAAAACTGCTGTGTCAAAGTAATTTCTATTGGTTGAAATAGCTAACCCAAAAGTGACTGAGCCAATGTTGTTTTATCTATACCCAGTGCTTTGGGTTGAGGATTTGACTCAGCACATTGGATCAAGATTTTGATCTAACAAGAGGTAAAAACTATCCATACTGGGGAGTACTAAGAAATGTGTTGCCAGGTTATCATCAGTATAGCTGTGGCTAAATTTACAGTAGCAACATCTTAAAAGAAACAGCAATGCTTGCAAAGAATGTTCCAGTCAATTTACTTCAACCACAGAGGACCTGTCCTAAACTGTGACCGTATTTATTGTAGGTCTTCAGCCCGTGCAAATGCAATCTTCACCCAATATGCTGGGTCAAAATAATGGCTCAAAAAGTGTTGAACCTTCTTAGGCTGTTAGAATATTAGAAACATCCCACAGTCGTAAGATAGAGAAAAGCGTACCGTTGCTGTTGTGTATTGCGCGTTGTTGGGTGGAGAAAGTACAACGGTTGGTAGAACGGGGTGCTGCACGAGGTTGCTGGTCTGCGACTGGGCGTTTATGAAGTCCATGAGGGTGGAGAAAGGGGGCAGCAAGGAGGGGACGAACCACACACCTGAGAAGAGTAGGACGAGCAAACAGGTTTGGCTAAAGTAAATATAACAACAAGTACTGGTTATTAAAGTAAATATAACAACAAGTACTGGTTATTAAAGAGAAAAGAAAATATTTACAAGAAGATGTTCTAAGCAGCACCATTAGTCTAAACACAGCATTCTGGTTAATATTACATTTGTGGAATATTTGTTAAGCCGTAAAATCAACCAGTTTTTGTTGATTGTCTCAAGGGGCGGTCCTTTTGCCACTTGCTGTCGACTGAAAATGACATCACAACTGCTCAGGGCTCAGACAACGACCAATCCGAAAACTTCGGAAAACAGATGAGCCGTGATTGCCCCCTGGGCAACTGTGAGGACATTTTCAGTCATTAGAATGCCATGTTTGGACTAGTGAAGGCGAATAGAACATAATATTGTAAAGAAAATTTGGGCGTTAGCCGGGTTTACATGGATACTTGTTATTCGGATTGAATTCATTCCAAATGAAGACCTCCGGTCACCTGTTTACATGTGACGTAATCTATTTCGATCGGCGATTTACTTGCTCCACCCTTTTAATCAGATCAGCCGTGTGACTTCGCAGAGATCGACGTAAACGTCACGTAACCGATCAAGATGGTGTTCATTCATCTATTTATCATCACAGTATTTGTGATTGTTTTAACACTTTTATTAAAGCAGCATCTTGATAAAAACAAGTTACCAGTACTTGAAAACAAGTTCTCGCGTCGCAGACAAACTCCGGTTAGACGCTGCCATTTAAAAATGCGTATACGACGACGTCACTACGCATTTATGTCAAGACAGGGTATGCGCAGCTTGGCTATTCCGATTGACCTCTTTACATGATGCTCGTTCGGATTGGCCAAAGAATATCCCGCCCCTGTGAATCCGATTGAAATTCCATTCGGATTCTGCCTTTTTATTCCGATTGGGGTGTTTATATGGATCACCTTTCTAATCGGAATACATTGCTCCATGTAAACCCGGCTAATGTGTATTTTAAGAGATTGTGCGTCACTTACAGGCCACCACAAGAAAGAGGAGGATGAGAACAATGCAAGTCTTCTTTACTTGGGCACTGGTGAAGGATCTATTAGCTGCACGACAAGAAGACAAGTTGATTTAGGACAGTTTCCACACGCACTTATACAGTTGTGGATTGGGCTAAAGCAAACTGTGCCACGCTGAATCTTAATTCTTCATTTTACCAAGTCAGTTTGGACAATTGTATGCTTTCAAATTTGTGGTGAATGCACTTTTTAGTTCCATACTTCCATTAGCAAAGTGTGGGGGGCTTTAGCCTCCATTCTTGGGTGTGATTTTTTGTCCATATCTTATATATTGCACTGACTACTTTGAGCAAGCAAGGTGAATTTGGATGAAAATTTTCAAAGCAGGTTGGACTCTCCCAGTTGTGAGACATCTGGTTCAGTCATTGGAGGGTGGTCGAGGCCTTCAGTGCTGGCCTAAACAAAAGCACTGACCTAGATTTAAAGTAGTCCCATGTTTATCCATAGAGCAAAATCTACCAAGTAGCAATGATATATTTATTTTGATTATTTATATATAAATATATATGTTTTAAAGCTTCATGTGTAATACCAGTAAAACATGCATGCGAGGTGAGGGGCAGTTATTCTATTGCATTTGGGTTCACCATCCTCATGTTCTTCTCTGTGATTTTGAAAGAGCAAGGCTTTAAAGGCGGGGCCTGGACTGTTGCGTGACACGAGTGTCAGCGAATTGAGTGTTGGCTGGCTGTAAACTGGCTATCCAATCTGCGTGTTGAGTGGCGTGAAGGTGCTGGTTTTGTTACCGTTTGTTCGGTAGAGCGACTGAAGCTGCACCAGCGGCTGTGTCCAAACTTGACCACCTGTGGACAGATTACAATTCATTTTAACTAGCCGTGGTAGGCTATATTCGATTAGGAATTATGTTTACCTTTGATGTGCAGTTGTGTAAGGAATTTCTGCTTTGCACTAGACACATCACACTCTTTTGTCTTTTTCAGTGTGAAATGATCCCAAATTTGGGATATGCACTCTATCCTCCTGGTTCATGCTTAATGCTAAATGAGTCCTCAGTAATGGCCCATTTAAGAAAATGATTGAGTCCCCAGTATAAAATTAGATATGTATGATTTAAAAAATATGCAATACAGTGAAACCGCAAAAAGTTAACTGTCAAGTCCCGGCTGACATGTTGTTTTGGATTCTTTTAAAAAGCAAGACTGCCCTGCTAAACCTGCACAACACTGGAGTGCTCTTTTTTGTGCGCGTTCACTCCCTGCAGTATTGTTCTCATAGGCATATCTGCCCTCTAGTGGACGCCCACTTCACTGACGAGGGGATGTTCGTTCTCCTAAAATAACATTGCCTTATTTTGCTTTCATTTTTGGGGTGGCGGTGGCGGAGGGCGGACCGACGGAATATAAGGACGGAAGCGCTTTAAAAGGACGAGGACGGACGCGGTTGGAGGACAATAATTTTTATGGATAAGGATGGAGGGACGAGTACAGAAGGGTACCCAGGTCACGGACGGAGAACGGACTGGAAAAAAAGAGTCAAGTGCCAAGCTCTGAATTGAAATTCTAATACTGCCTTTGTTCCATGAAAATGTTTTTAATAATTCCCAATAGGCTATTGCCTTCATTTTGCAGTGTTGTGGAACAGTGTGGGCTGTTTAATTGCATTTTTATATAGTAATGATGATTTCTATAATCGTGACATGATAGTGGTAGTATTAATAGATGAATTAAAAGTCAGATTAATCCATACTTAGTGTCAAGTATCAAATACTTCAGAAAGTTCAGATCAGTAATGTGCACATTAAAATGCTTAGGGACACACAAGCACACATTTCGTACCAAAAGTGGTCAGATGGTTTATCTTTGCAGTCAGTGTTGATAGTGAGTCTGCCAAAAAACAAAAACAACACAAGAAGTGTGTTATTCGACAGTTTAGTTAAATGCAGAGCACACGTAGCAAACAAACATGTACCAACCCTTCACGCCACAGAGGGTGCTGTTGATTCTGTGTCTGTATCCGACACTGGGAGCCACGCTGTTACTTTTGACTTTGCTGGTGCTGGCACTGGACTTGGTGGTGGTGGTAGGTGTTGGAGGTTTCAGGTTGGTGCCCTCAAAGGAGGAGTAGCCCGAGCTGTCTACACAGTTCTTATCCTGCTCCTTGTGTTCCGATCGGAGGTAGACGACAGCCTGGCCCGAGCTGCGGATCCTCTCTGGAGGGGGCGGTGGGGAGTGAGTGGCGGTCTGGTGTGTGGTCGACGCCGCCGCGATAAGGGCAGGCCTGGGGGTGGCTCTTGGGGTGGCGTAGGACACACTCCCCATGGTCAGGTCCGTTTGTGTGCTTAGGGAAGGTCTGCGGTCTTAGAGGAAGACATTTTAAACTGGGATATGGGATCAATGACATTTCTTACTTTTAAAGTTGAACACAATCTGGTTTTCCCGAAAGGAAGCAATGGAAATGAAATAAGTCGCCGAGCGGTTAGCATAATTGCCTCACAGTTTAGAGGTTGTGCGTTCAAATCTGGCCTCTGGTCTTCCTGCGTGGATGTTCTCACTATGCCTGTGTGGGTTTTCTCCACAATAGGTACTTGTGGAGTTCATCTTTTACATAAGGATTTTTTTTGCTTGTGGGCCATATTTAAAAAACAGATAGGACAGGTAATTCAAAGATGGGATTAAAAAAAAGTTGTATAAAAAAATTGCTGATATTAAATATAACAATGAATTCTCATTTATATCATTTTGAAATCCTTCTAATTATTTAACCAATTGTATGACAAGAAATATCTAAAACTGGTCATTTAGGAATTGTGTATGTTATTATTCGCAATCAAACAATTAACATATATAATGCAGTAAGTGAATAAAAATGTTAGTAAATTCATTTTCATTTTAAAAAACTGTTAATTATTGCAGCAAATATCACAGCATTGTTGATAATATAAAATGCTTGTTGGGCTGCATCAAGGACCAGAATGGTCCTAAGTGCCATCCTTGCTTTAATTATCATATATTTTGCTGTGGTTGACATCATGGAAAACAGCAGTTTGGATTCTTGTACCATGAAAATGTCTAATTTCTCTACTTTAGATGTTTCTGTATTAGCTAAATTATATAAAAGCAGACTATGTTAATTATAAACACTGACCTTTGGTGACCTGAGCTCTGGTGAAAGGCGACTGTAAACTGCTCGAGCTGGTGGAGGCACGAGAGGCGGCCTTACGGGTCCCCACTTTCTTCTTGAAAACCCTGAAGAAAAACAAATCAAGCATCAAGAAAACAAACATAATTGAAAAAAGAATACAGTTTTACGGAAGATTTTGCACCATTGTTAACTCACTTGACGGGGTTCTCTCGGTATGAAATGTTGGTCACAGTACTCGAGTCGGATTCATCATCCGAGTTGTAGTAGCCTGTGGACGCCAGGCGACAGCTCCTACGAGACATGACTGGCAGAAAGACGAAATGGAGGTTTTAAATGATGGAAAACACACCTATGAGGCAGACGCGTTAGGAACACAGTGGTATCATTTTCGTGCCAGGGCAAGCCTTAGTTTACTGTGTTTGGGAATTTGGCATACCTCTCGCTGTGCCCTGTGGACCTATTACACGCCCACCTCACAATTTGGTGACAGAAAGTAGACTGGACCTTAGACCAGCTAAAAGCAGGTCTAAGTGGTGGTGCAGTTGGTGTAATGCGATTTTGCACAAATTTACACCAGGGATGTCATTTTCAGCGAACAACAAGTGGCAAAATGGCCACAACCTGAGATGAATAAAAACAGGTGGATTTTGCTGGTTAATGTATATTCCACAAATGCAATATTAATCAGAATACTGTGTGTAGACTGGTGGGGCCGCATAAACATACTTTTAAGAACATTTTTGACTTCCTCTTTAATGATGCTACAGTATGGCAATAGTAACACAATAGTGAACCCATAAAAAAACTACAAATTCATATCTACAAGGACAATGTCTCACTCTAGATCATTTAGAATAAAATCACTTTGATTAAAAGATGTCATATTCATTCAGTTATTTTTTACTTTTTTGCAGTATCAGGAGAAAATTAAAGACATCTACGTTAATAGGATTTTTAAAGGAGACATACATTTGCCTTTTTGTTTATTCACTAAATGGTTTGGGCCCTAATTTAGGCATCCTGAAATTTATCCTGTTTTGAGGGTTCTATCTCATGTAAATTAGTGACTGCAATATTCAATGCAGCACTGCTTATCTTTTGATAGCGTTTCAGACATCGTGATCCGGACGTTGCTTGGAAAAGATATTTTCACCCAGCTAAACTTCCAAGTCATGGGTGGAGATATTCACAGATTTAGAGAAATAGGCTGATTACAAAAGCTGACCCTTTAAATTATGATCTGTATTCCATTGTAGATTACCACAATATATGACCCAATCTTGCCATTTGTTTCGTGCTCCAATAGTTTTCAATTGTTTCACCTATTCATGTAAATGGGCCCTATATAGAAAGTTAAGAGAGCAAGGAAATGACTTGATGTCAGAAATGAGCAGCAGCAGATGTGACGAAAGGAAGTTGCGGTGGCATACGTGCACCCAAAAAATTGGGACAGGAAGTCTGAGTGAAAGACCAACTTAACAAGTCACGATCGTTGCATTAGAGGGTGGAGGATTACATTACAACGCAAAGAATGACAAGTCACAACAAGAACACTTCAAGTGTGTTAAGGGCACAGAGTAGCGGGGCAGCAGGCTATAATTCCCTCAAATCCTCTTTCATACTTGAAAATGGCATTTCGAGTGGAGCTTAGCTCAGCAATTCTTTCTTTGTACCTCCAACACCCCTTTTAATGAATTCAAGGTCATCTCCTTTAAATGAAACTTATCCGGTACCTCCTGTGAAATACTGTCCAGAATAAGCCTCGCTTTCAAGAGCATTTAGTAGGATTGTTTGAGACGTTTCATACATTTGACCTCTAAATTTAGATGAGGTCTAAGGTTCAACATACAACATGAATGGATCCATGTGAGGATAAGAGGTTTAGATAATGGATGGATGGGCTCTGAGAGCCATTGCTAATATATTTTACTTTGATAGAAACAATTTAAAGGTGACATGTAAAATTGACTCATCTTGTATACATGTCCATAAATATTGGGACATTGACACAATTCTCATCTTTTTGGCTCTTAACAGCACCACAATGGATATGAAATAAAATCAGGCAGGCACTGAAGGGCTGCAGGGAGGAATGGAAAAACATGAATGGGTTAGCCATGCCTTGACCAAACCACAAGTGGCTGGCAAACATTTTTCAATTTGTGGTTAACTTGGGCTAAAGAGCCGGAGGAATGAGTCATGCAGAGCAGCTGAAGCATCTGTGTTTGAAAAAGAAAATAACTGTAAAAATCTAACTGTGCTCAAAGGAGTGTTGGAGGTACTGTAACCTGAAAAGAAAAAAACAATGACATAAGATTAAAGTCGTAATTTTACAAGAATACAGTCGTATAATTTCAACGTAACTCTTGTAATATTACGACTTTGTTCTTGAGAATATATTTTTCTCCAAAAAAAAATCTGGAAAGTCTGGATATACAAACTTTCAGCTAAAAATACTGGTAATATGAATGCAATCGCAAAATAATTTTTCTCACAAATAAAACTTTATTCTCATATAATTTTAATCTTAAAAATGTTCAACGTGACTCTTGAAATAGTATGTCTTAAATCTAAAAAATCTTTATATACGTTATTTGAGAAAATATACTACATCACTGATGTACGATTTTATTCTCGAAAATGTATGGACTTTTTTTTGGAATCCCCAAAATATGACTTGTTTGAATATTATGACTTTAATCTAAAATTATTTTTTAAAACATTTTAAAATTGTTTTGGAAGTATATTCTCATATTACAAATTAAACCTTATAAATGTACATTTTCCCCATAATATCCTACATTATTCGTTTAATATTACCAAATTAACTTTAATCACAGGAAAAATTGTCTTGATAACATAAAAATGTATTCTCGTATTATCTTTTTGATCTGAAAAAATATACATTTTTTTAAAAGTAACATTAATAATCTTGAAAATGTACAACTTTTTGGCTAAAATATATAACTTTGCTCCTGTAGTACTACTCTGTACTACTTTCAATCTTTATTCAATGTGTAAAATCTATTTATTGATCATTTTTATTTTTATTTTTGATCTTTTATTCTCCTTTAAACTTTTAAAGTGTTCTTTACTTCTTTTCTGCTCTTCTTGTCTACATGACTATTTTTTCTTCCTATTTGTTTTGCCTATTTGTTCTTATTGCTGCTGGAAATGCAAATTTCCCAGAGGGAGTCATCCCAAAGAGATCAATAAAGTCAAGTCTAGACTTATCTAAGTCTAAGTCTAGCCTGTTGACGCAGTGACATCATTCGCCTTATTACTAAGGACAACAAGATACATAAATAGGATGTATACATAAATAAAATGTTCGCCATTAAAATGACGCATTCCTCTTAAAAGCAGTGTAATAATAAAACATTTAAACCTGACCTAACGACTTCTTTAGATAAACCTATCTCCGTTACCAGCTAGCTACACGAGACAAAAAGAAACAAACCAAAAACATAAGTCAAACAGAGCATTTTTAGTATTCAAGTGATAAATTAATGAGAAGTAAGCGTGTGTTTTAACTTACTTCAACTGGCGTTGCGGTCTTGTCCAAGTTGCGAATAAGATTACAAATTTTGACAGCACTCGAGCACAGATAAGGCAAACAGATAGACAGTGGCTTCCGGTAAAAGGCTCCAAAATAAAACTAGTAAACATCAAGTAGCTATTTCCCGCAGACGAAGCAGCGTTAAAAAACATTATCCACGAGCAATAATCTTGTTGAGTGAGGTTTACACAACGTCATCGTTTAATATAATCGGATAAGGCCATTCGACGTGCTCGATGTCATAAAGTATGACACAGTTTCCGGTATGTGACAGTCACAATGTAACTTGACGCACTTTGTCTGCGATCATAACAAAACCGAATGCTGTCGCTCAGCTGCAGTTCAATTAACGGACACGCGAAGGCGCCATCGGCCCGTCAATCTCATAGTAGTTGTCAGGCATCCTGAGGGAATAAAATTAAATCCTCCCAAATAAATACAGAAATAAGTATATTTTTAATAATATATCAATATTACATACTCATAAAATGTATTGGTTGAATAATTTATTTATTTTATTTGCAAATACAAGAAAGTAGTACATGACAAAACAGTGTTTGGAAAAAATATAACCGGTATATTATTAACGTATTTATTATTAAATTATAAAATGTATCATAAAAATAAGTATGCATTACCATCAACAGTTTAGTACAAGCTATCACTAGTACAGTATATCGTTTCATGCATTTATTTGTTTAAAATACAAGAGTAATAAAATAAATCTACATTTTTATTCGAACATTTACAATCATGCCAGTACTTATTTACACCATTAACAAAAACAACAAAATAGAAAATAAATTAGGCATGGTTAGGATAAAAAAAAAAAGATCAATTTTATATATATATATATATATATATATATATATATATATATATATATATATATATATATAAAAATTTGAAAACATCACATGACCAAACCCAGGTGAGCCTTGACTGTCAATTTTCAGTTGACAGTAAGTAGCGGTACAAGGCAAAATGGCCTCCCCTGAGAGGAATTAAAATGGGTGGATTATTCTGATCGCTTATTCCACAAATACAATATTAAACAGAATACAATTTTTAGGCTAGTGGGGGCGCATAAAACACATTATTGTAACATTTTTTTATTTGACTTCCTCTGTAAGCTCTACTAATTGTAGTAATAATTCCAAACCACCAGGCAATAAAATCTACAACCAAATAATCTTTTGAGTAGCCCAAAATAAACCCAAACATAGTTTAATCAACAGGCAGACAACAGCAGACAGGGGACGGTGTGACAATTTCCCCTTTCCAAAAAGGGAGGAAAAAGCTCTGAAATGTGGCTGGTATGTCCGGATTGTTGCATATTTGATAAATAATTGCAAAAGGTCAGGAGACTATTGGCAGCTCGGCTTAAAGCCCCGACCCTTTTAGCTCAAGCGTGCAAGCCTATACACACTGTGTGTGTGTTTATGCCTGTCGAAGCCATTGTCTTGCGTCTTGTTATCGTTGTGCAGCAGTTTCCTCTGGCTGGCCCAAGCCAGAAGGCGACGCAGAGACAGGACTGCACTCCGTCATCGGCTTCTCAACAATGAGAAGGCCCGACAGGCTCATCACTCCTGGGGGGGAGGCATTTAACGCTCTCTTTCATGTGTGCCATTTCCTTCTCTCTTTTTGCTCACACGCCGACAACACCCAAGCGCACATGCAACCTCTCCCACTCTGCTTATCTGCCAGGCGGTTGGCCCAGACACAACGTGCGCAAACGTACACACTCATGCAGACGGTCCCATTTCTGACTTGAAGTCAGTCAGTTGGAATGTGATCAAAACAGTGTGTGTGTGTGTGTGTATGTGCCTATGTGTGAAGGTGAGGGAGAGGGAAAATGACAGAAGTAGCAAAGGCGATCAAGTTTAAAAGACAGACAGACAGACAGACAATGAGAACGGAATGGGAAACAAAATGTCTGCCGGAAAGCGGGGACTATGTTTTCACCTCCACTTTCTCACACTCTCACACATGCTATCAAAGATGGGCATTTTACTACAGTTTAGTGGTCTGTCATTCGACGTCCGTCAGCGGACAGGGTATCTGTCCGTCATTCATCAGTCCATTTTTCGTGATGAACTGAATTCAGTCAGTCCGTCAATTATGTCCGTTGGTCCGTCCACCCCCAAAATGTCAGAAGAACGGACATTCGCCAGTGACGGACTGACGGTCCCTCAATGACGGACTGATGGATGCGGTTAGTGACGATTATAACGACGTATGGAAACACACTTCGGTCACTCATCAGTCCGTCATTTGAAAAAAGGTGTCTCGTGAATCGCACATAAGTTCTCACAAACGCTCATACACACTCTCGCAATCTCTCCATGACTGTGTCACACTCTCACACACATCACACACACTAACTCTACTCTTAACACACACATTCACACACACACGCACAAACACCCTGACACACGCTAATGCTCACATTCTGTCCAACACTCTCACATTCTTCTTTCAACACACACGCTCTCTCTCATGAATACAAAAGCAGACTCTCTCTCACACCACAATCTCTCCCTCTCTCTCATACACACCACTCAAAATCTCACACACGCACACGCATGCATACTGTACACGCATGCACCCAGCTATCTCTTATCAGAATTCTTGGGAAAAACAATGCATGCTATGCTAACTGCGTGGTCATTCTCTCTTGACCAATAAGCAGACCGCCTTTTAGGTACTTTCCCAGGTTGGTATTCCAACACTGGTGCCCAAAATTGTATTGTTCATGACTTCATGATGAATTCAATTTTTCAAACGCCTTTTTAGGAGGATTTCAAAGAAAATAATGCTATTTATGTTGGAGTTGATAAATAATGTGAGGCAGTTTTAATATGATCTGATGCAATTTGAACTTTATCTTAAAGCGAAGTCAGCCAAAAACATATTTTTTTCAAGTATATGTTCTATTCAGGCCGACTAGTTGAAATATGGCATTCTTATTAATATTGTGTTTGTGGAATATAGGTTAAGCAGCAAAATGCTCCAACTTTTAGACATCTCAGGGGGCGGCCATTTTGTCACTTCCCCTGTTTTCTTAAACTGAGCCATGATTGGTCGTTATCTGAGCCCTGAGCAAATTCAATCCTCATCTTCAGTCGAGAGAAGTGACAAAATGGCCACCCCCCTGGGCTAGCTAAAAACAGGTGGCTTTATCATATTCCACAAACGCAATATTAATCGGAATGCCGTGTTTAGACTAGTGGGCCTGCATAGAATAGATTCTGTAAAAAAATATGTTTGGGTTGACTTCCACTTTAAGATTCCAAAAAAACAAACCAAATGGGACTAGTTTGTTATTTACGCTATGTTGCAGCACAGTACTCAAGCTTCAGTGATCTAACATGCTTGCTTTGTCCCACTTGTTCTTCTAGGTCACATTGACTGAATATTTCATGGCGTATGTCCGGTGAGAATCTTAAATTTAGATGCCGAGACCTGTGATGGCATCCACGCATGGACAATTATCACCTCCGATTTTACAGTGCGACCATGCAGAAGTGTGAAACTGCTCCCATTTGTAATATATTTGAATAAGAATTTCAGTTTGGAAACGGTAAATGTTTATGAGAGACCAAATATTCCACATTACTGTTGCTGATAACCCAATGCAATTCTTAGGGCTTTCCCATAAAGGATACTCCTCGTCAATTGTTGACAGGGTTGCCTTGGTAGCAGATGCACTCCCCCCGACACAAAGAAAGTGCAGTGACTGAGAAAAATGCCTGAGGGGGGCTTTTCCAGCCTTGAATCTGTTTTTTTCTCTGTGGAAGATGACTAAGTATGACCGCTGTTAAGTTGTGGAATGTGCATAAACAGGATCCCATCACGATGGCTGCCAAAAATCTTAAATGACGTAAAAAAAACGCAAATGGGAAAGGGAAATGTAACATGCATCATTTACTCAATTGTAAAACAAAAGTAAAAACATGTATATTTGCCAAGATTTACTGCTGAAATGTGGACTGTTCATTAATTGTAATTTAAACATGTTTATTGATTTTCTTTTAATAATAAATGCACAGTATGTATTTTAGGAATAAAATCAAAATCAACCACTTTTTAAATGAATTAATTCATTTACAAATAATATTTTTAGTTAGAGTTATATATTGTAATGTAACATTGTATTCATTTACAATCTATTTGTAATAATATATATGCCATATATTTTATAAAATAAAATGAAGTCATTCTACTTTTAAATTAAAATACATTAAATTACATACATTTGTAATAAAATAACCTAATTATTATTGATTTGATAAAGTAAATGTGATTTATTTTCCTTATATTTTTTCCATGAATTAATAAATTTACACATACATTATTAAGTATATAATTATCATTAGTTATAAAATTATCCCCTTTTTTTTTTAATCTTCAAGGAAAGTAACTTTCACTTGGTATATGCACTACCAAATGCATGAGGGAAACTATTAGACTTGCTTACGTGTCACCCAATTTGATTAATTTTTTTTATTTGGTTCATTGATCATGTGGTTCAACTGCCAGTAGTGAGGAACGCTATTACCGTATCCCTGATAAACTGTTAATTCATATTTAAATCAATTCATAAAAGACTGCTAAATCATATTAATTTATTGTTTTGTCGACTGACTGACTGACGCACACAATCTGGGTCACGAGCAGAGTTCAATTGACTGGCAGCAACAGCATGACCCGCGTCTTAATCTGTTGAGCCCCTCGTGGTCAATCCTAAACTCTCTGGTGACCCATGTGACAGCAGCAGCAGCAGCATCAGATTTAATCCCGTCCCCATCCAGCGAGACTGTGAGCTCACCACGGTGATGTCATGGCAGTGAGTCACTCGAGGCGCTGGAGGCAAGGGAGGGAGTGTTATGGTAAGAGACGTGCGCGCGATCACAATGGTCGCAAAGGGCTTGCCTTAGTGTTATCACACTGACTGCATGAAGCACTGTTGCACCATAAAAACAACACTCAATAATTGGCTTTTACAATAACAGCTTCGAAATGCTGCTGGTGCCTTTGGCTTCTTATAGGGAGCACCTTTTTGTTGTCATGGTGACCCCGAATCTCTTACGGTAGTGGTGTGTTACATTAGTGCGACACCCAGGACACCTCTTATGTGATAGAGCTAGCATTAGCATTGACTGTATTTTTCAGAATTGTGTACAAACGAACAAACAAACGTATTAAGTAACTAACACATTAATTTACAGATGAACAATTGAACAAACTAAATCTAACTGAGTCGCTCACTAACTAAATGAGCATGCAAACAAATTAAACCAACCAAATAACAGACCAGCTAACAAATGCACAAACAAAATAACTAACAAACCAACTAATTAATGATTGAACAAAAAAAAAACAAGCCACTAACTGACTAAAAAAAAAAAAAAAAAAAAAAAAAATCAAACTAATAACCAACCAACTAACAAACTAATGTTCAAACATCCAAAGTAACTGACTCATTAAGTAACCAACTCACAAACAGACTGACCAACAGACTAACCGGCAACAAAGTTATTTAACAAAACAACTAATGAATAAACAATCAAATGACTATCAAATTGAACACAGAAACTAACAAAGTAAGATCAATAATTTGATTGCCTAATCCAGGAAACGTCTAGCTCACTTACTCACTGACTAAAAGGTAATCATTCCCTAATCAACGCATTGTTCCCTCCGTGTGACTAGGATTCACTGAAAGTAAATCCAGACATTGTAAATGACACAGTTTCTGCATGAGGACTTGGAACGTGTGTTACAAATTCTCCATTGCACGTTGTCAATAATTAACCAAAGCCTCTCACAGTCTCACCGAGGGGGGAATTCTTTGTTAGTGACATCACAGGCGCGAGAAGCATTCAGAATTTCAGACAGTCGGCTCGAAAGTGTCCTTACAAGGAGAACGCCCTTTTCCTACACGTCGGCTTCCTGATATTGCGTCGCAATGATTCGGCCGCTAGTGTGACTGTTGCTATGTTAAGAATATCGACACAAATGCACCCCAAATATCCCCAAGAATCAAGGATTACCGAACACTTTTGAGTGTACATACACATGGGTGAAGACTCTCCATTAACAATCCAGGCTAAATTTAGCTCCTCCCCATTATGAAACGCTTGTCTCCCAGTTGTAATGAATCACGTTAACATACACCCTTGCATCGTTGGACCAACTGTACTACTTTCCTATGAAGACAGGGTTTTGCTGACATCTTGCGGCTTCTTTGTTTTAGAGTCTTTTAGAAGTTAGTTATGTTTTTCAGCGAATATCAGGATAGGTAGGATAGGAGGATAGGTTCCCCTTAAAAAATTCGGATAGGTGAATTCACACTGTATGAGGGATCACTGTCCTCAGGTTATTTTCCATTTTACTGTTCGTATGCAGTTGTTTTGTCTCCGTCTGCCGCCATGTGAGTCACAAAGATTCCTAATGAGACTTTCCCGTTGCAGAGTAGGGCAGCTGTCTACGTAGTGATGGACACGCCCACATCAAGAGCGTAAACACAATGAGCTGTTCGTATCAATTAAACTTTAACTTACTGCATACAACACACACAGGTGCAGATACAAGTGGATATAAGTGGAGACCAAGGTTATTAGTTAACAAAAACAAAGTAACTCAAACCAAAATGGAAAAACAAAAAACAGGTTGTTTATGAAACAAAAACTAGAGTGCTGTTAAAAAATGATAACCAAATGAAACGATATCTTGGGCCCTATTTTCTTAGACAGGTGCATGTGCGCTTGGTGTAAAAACCGTCGCATCTTCATTTTCGTGTCTAGTCTAGTCATCTAGTTTACCATGTTTGGGAATTTGGAACTTTTGACCAGTTGAAAGCAGGTTGTGGCATAGGTTGGGTGATGCAATTTTGGTGGATTTGATGGTGACATGGTAGTTGTGCTAGGAATACCTGAAAGACTGCTTTATAATAAATAACATTCAGGTAATTGTTTTTTTTTTTTTTTTTTTTTTTTTTGCTTCACACAGAGAGAAAAATAATCTGTTGTTGTAACGAGCATTTGATCATTCTTGACAAAGAAGTGGTGGTGGCGGAAGGCGTTTCACAGAGGAGGCGGAATAGGAAGCAAACGGTGCACCGCCATTCACATACCAGCCTCATGTGTTTCACTTCATATTGTCTGTGCCTATTCGTCCATCATGTCCAGCTGCCTGTGTTATGATTTTCACTGTTTGGCTGCTCCCTGAACTGAGGCGAACAAAACCCTATCCTACAATCATGACACACACACACGCACGCACACACAATGACTCATTAAAAAATAATCATCGCAAGTGAATTAAACTGTTGACTGATGTGTTGGGAAACATCCGACGCTCACTTCAAATTCAAAATAATCAGCTGCAATTCATTAATAAGGGATAGTATGATGCATTAATAACCCTCCCATATGAAATAATGTCGAAATAATAAAGCGGACTGTAATCATAAAATGTTAATCAATTGCACAGGCAATGCTTTTAATCACATTTGAACCTGATACATTACCATATTTTTGATAATGTTCTGTTCTGCTGTTTTTTAGTGTCTATTATATATGTTGGTATCATTCATTTGTGTTTTAATTGACTGTTTTCACTGCCTTTGTTGTTGTATTATTGCTATTTTATATTATATGTAAAATGCTTTGTTCCATACAGCTGCAGGTGTTGTGAAATGTGCTATGTAAAAATAGTTGGATAATATCAGCCTATTGTTTTGACATACATTAAATATAAAAAGATCAACATCCTATTTTTCAAATACCAGGTATTTGTATATGAATAATGAGACCAAGATAAACCATTTCACATTTTTTTCCCACCATTAACATGACCAAATTGGAAACCTCTAATCACTTGGGATGTGACTGTGTTTCAGAATTAACCAATTACATTAAAATTCATGTTAAAGGAGACTCAGCACACGCCTACCACCATTTAAATTGTCCACAAATAAAGTCCAGCTGTTCTAATAAGCGCTTACATTTTAAAGCTAACACTGACATTTGTAAATGTTCACAATTTCCTCCACCTTCACTTCATGTGCCCCATTTTGTGTTTATTTCATCACCGATCATCCCGCTGTGCATGTGTTGTTTTCATTTGACATTTTTCTTTATTTGGCGGTGTGTCTGCTTGTGACGTGAAAATTATGTTCTCGACACCGCTTGGCTGTCGCCAACGAGGGATTGACTGCGACCGCAAGGGATGTTCCGGAAATTCCGCCCACAAGTTAGACGGATGGACAATGCTTTGGCTAAAGCAATGTTGTACTGTGTCTTCACAGATGCCATCACGGCTGTGTTTCTTTGGCGGCGTCACAAAAAAGCAAAAGCAAAACAAGATTGTGGAGTTAAACCTTTAAAATCTTACTGATCGGAATTGTCTGGGGATATTCTGAAGTAATGGGCACAAAGGGGGTTTGCCTGATATAAAAGGTGAACATATTTAAATGTCTCATAAGGGATCGATGCCATAAATAGTTGGGTCATGGAAAATGGAATTTTATCGATGCTAAGGGATGATGAGCCAAATGGGAATTTTCCAAGAAGTGTCAGATTATGATTTTTACTCTGAGTGAGCATGGCAAAATGTAGAGACGGAGTAAGCAGAGGTCAGAGATTAGGTAAATGAAGGGTTATCAGACGGCAAAGTAATCGAAACGTGTCGATATTCAGGCAAAAAAATAAAAATAAAAATTGTACACGGCCATGGAGAATATATCCTGATAGGGATTGCGTAATCTCAGTGTGAGTGAGTGTTATGGTGAACAGACGGCACAATTAGTCACCCTCTCTGATGTCTCTGAGCTGAGAGCTGACACGTCACATAAGACGTGTCGCACACATGCGTGCACACGCAGACACGCACATGCACTCACGCTAATGTATTGTAAAACCCTCATATGTGGTTATGGATGGACACATATGCAGTTGTTTTATCAAACGAGATAACGCATAACACATTCGTACAAGGGCTGCTATTGGCTACAACACATGGCCAATCACTCGCACGGTGACTAACGAACCGGAGCCGACATCCCCAACCTGGCTCTTTACGTCGCTGAAATCATATGCTATTCACCAGGCCACGCCCCCGGAGGCAACACAATCAAAGTCACAGATATTACAGTTCACTGGTTGAGTTCTAAATCCAGAGGAAGCAATTTCACTCATGGAAAATACAATTGGAAAAAGAAATGAGCAGTTTTAGGTTCAAATTGCTGCCATCATAAAAAAACAACCCCCCCCCAATAAAAAGTTTCACCCAAAGTCAACTGGGATATACAGCGTAAACTCTATAGAAAATGGATGCATGGATTTCGTTTCCTACAAGTTACACTCTTCCCTTGTTCTTAGGTGTTTCATTCCAGACTCAAACCGCGATATAGAAAAATCTAGAGAGACTATAAGAAAATGTTTATTTTTTAATGCAGTACAGTTTAAAGCCTAAACGTCGAGTCTTCCCATCACTTTTAAAAACACGGTAAACCTATCTCAATATTAAAACGTGATATGCTTAACAGAAAAACCTACGACGTAGCGGGACTGCGACAGGTGAACGCTTAAATATCGGGGCGGTTACTATATTTGGACAATCTAGCCAGCTGCTACAGAGCACCAGCTAATTGCCAAGTGCACTCTACAGTAGGTTGGTGAAAAAAACAACATGCTCAACCCATACCATGTTGGGTGTATCTCATCTGTTTACTGGCTGTATTTATGTTGTTAAAGGGAAACCAACCCAAACATATTTTTTTCAGGAATATGTTCTATGCTGGCCCAGAAGTTGAAACAAGGTATTCTGATTAACATTGCTTTTGTGGAATGTAAGTCAAGCAGCAAAATCCACCTGTTTTTGGCCATCTCAGGGGGCGGCCATTTTGTCATTTCTGTCGACCGAAAATGACATCACAAATGCTCAGGGCTCAGGTAACGACCAATCACGGCTCAGCTTCAGAAAACAGGTCAGCCCTGAGCATGTGTGATGTCATTTTTAGTCGACAGAAGTAACAAAATGGCCACCCCCGGAGATGGCTAAAAATGGGTGGATTAACTCTTATTTCACAAATGCAATTATTTATCTGAATGCCTTGTTTCAAAGAGTGAGCCTGCATAAAACATTCTTGAAAAAAATGTTTGGGTTGACTTCGACTTTCAGTTCAAACCTAATTTTTAAAATTTTAGTCATCGACTGCGGCGCGGACCTCGACATTACCTAAAAGGTAAAAGAAAACTTGCATCACTTCCGTAGACACACACTGTATGCCCAGCTGCTCTGTTGACGATTAGGATTGCTATTATTATCGGATTTAGGGGATTAAAACACACCTGTGTGTCGGGATATTAAAGGGCTTTTAGCACCTGGTTTGTGTACTTGAAAAAGCATCGAAGAGAGATGAAAGAAAGGCGGATGCCCGAGCCGGGCATCACGAAGCTTCCGACTTCTCTTTGCCATTGATCACATATGCTTCAGAGGCACTCAAGCGGCATTCCGTTATTCATCTGCCGTATGCATGTTATTATTTATAGACTCATCTGGACGGAGTGCGGGGAGATCGGGTTTGTTTCTGCGATTTTGAGAGGAAGTGGTTTCGTGTAAACAGGAAGCTGCGAGGACGGTGGATATGACAGCTACGGGAGAGATGGAAGTCAATTCGACATCAAAAACACACGCAAGCACACCCCGGCTTTGTAAATTCATGAATGAGATGGCCACCGGTGTTTGTCATTCCCCTCCTCCTGACGTATTTCAATATCTTTGTATAGCCTTTTCCGAAACCGCAACTGTGTCTATATACACAAAAACAGCAAAAAGTTCCCCAGATGGCCGGATCGGGGAAGTGTATTTCCTCTTAGCGAGTGTGTGATCTCTATTTGCATTGGCTTGACGTGCGTGTCTGTCTGTGTGTGTACAAGTGTGTTCATCATTCACACCAATGTGAACCAATGTGGCTTTTTCTTTTATAGCCTGTTTGCCATTTGGGTATGTTGGAGGAAAACAAGCTTGTCTGGAAAAATCTGGGGCAGAACCTCACACCACGCTCTTAACCTGTACGCCTCTTCTCAGTTGTCTGTAATCCTCCATCTTTAGAGGTAACCTGTGAATCCCATAAGAAATGAGCTCCTGACAGTATGACATTCCTATATTAATAAATTCAACTAATGTATGGAGATAATCAAGAGGTACCCATGCCCCGTTTTAAATACTTGCTCCTTTACAGTTTTCGGAATCCCAACGTCTTTTGCGAGAACAACCGACAGGGCCAATTACGACCGGTTTCTGTATGGAAATAAACTCAAGTATAAAAATAAATCCTACCTGGTATAATGAGCTGTGGCTCAATAGCTTCCCATAGTTTGCCTTGCCTCACTTGATCGGCGTAGCCTTTGACGGTGATATTGAATAACGGCGGTCTTTTTTTTTTTGGTGCTCTTCTGTCCATAGAGAATTTGATTTAGTTTAGTCTCACCGGAGTGTGCATGGCAGGGATGGGAAATTCAGTTCCAGAAAGTAAAAACCCTTCCACAGTGTGTCTTGAGCCACAGGTGCTTCTAATCAACTGAGCTCGTTTACCTGCCGCTTGAGTAGAAGCACTTTTGGCTAAAGTCAAACTGTGGCAGGGTTTTTACTTTCAGCACCTGGATTTTCCATCTCTGTTCCCAGTGTGAAGTCTTTGGCCACAATGCCCAAATACATTCCAAACAGATTTCACTTTTGGAGTAGGTATTTTTTCCTTTAGTGATACTTTTGTCATGAAAAATGTCAAACTTAGTGATCCCCAATTCAAATCTGCACCTCCTGGTTCTCTAGTTCAAACTCATTTTCATTCATCATGTCACTCTCTGCACAGGGGGTATAGCTCAGCGGTAGAGCATTTGACTGCAGATCAAGAGGTCCCCAGTTCAAATCTGGGTGCCCCCTTCTCAGTTATAGTCTTTTGCCAGAATGCCTTAATCCACCAACAAACAATTTGACTTTTTGGACTGACTACTTCCTTTATTGATACTTTTGTCATGAAAAATTACATTCCAGTGAAGGGTCATATCAGTGGTAAAATCTAGCGGTCCCCAATTCAATTCTGGGTACTTGCTTGCCACATATCTGTAGTCCAGAATAATTTGCTCGAACACCCCAACACACCAGTAAGATGTTGTGACCTTTTAGCTCATAGGGACTATTGCCCAAATTGTGGTCACATGCATCATCTCCACCACCAAAACACTACCACTTCACTCAGGTATGCATCTCACAATCTATAAACAGGTCACACTTGCGCTGACATCCATGTTCCACACCTTTTCCACATTTGCTACCTCATTGTGCCCCTTGTATATTTAGCTACAACGTTCCACTTCCTCTGCTATTGATGCTGGGAAAAACCACAACAATACGTTGTGATTCAGACCTTCCTCTCTTTTCCCTCTGCCCACTGCATCGTCTGGCTGCTTCCCTTTTTTTTCCAATACGCCTCAGATTGACCCAATACTCCTTCATTCACTCTGCTGTCATTGACACTAGTTCACATACAACGTGATTCTATGTCTAATTCAGGGGTGTCAAACTAATTTTTGCCGTTCACAGTTACGGTGTCCCTCGGAGGGCCGTTACGACTGTGAACCCATATAAATGTAGGATCCCCTTATATTATCAAAATACATTCACGGATAACTAGTTTTGAAATCAGAAGCCAGTAAATAGTTTGTGCAACTATTTTTCAATTTATTTCAAAGGAGGGATTGGTAACAAATGTTTGCAAAATATCATATTTTGAGATCATTTGAAAAAAACCATGTCATGTCAACACACATGATTTGACTTTACGGGGCCACATAAAATGATGTCGCGGGCCGGATCTGGCCCCCCGGACCTTGAGTTTGACACCTGTGGTCTAATTGATGGTGTAGTGGAATGTGTCAGTGTTTTTCAAAAATTACAAAAACAACAAAGTATTGGAGACGATATTTCTGAAATGAAATACAACTAAAATAAAAAATATAATTGATAGGTAAATTACAAACTTACAAACTCTCTTTAGAGATTGCTCATTTTTGTCGTTTTTCAATGTTAAACCATACGGCAATTCATTTTTTTCTTTTTTATGTTGTCGTAAAGAGTATAAATATGTGAATACTTAAAAAAATGCACTGATTTACTTAATGTGTAACTTACTTTGTGTAAACTTAACGTACGGTCAACTTGCTATTTTTGAGTTGAACAAACTTTATTCAATCTTGTGGAACCAGATGGTATTGGCAAGAATTGAATTGAAATTCAATTTGTTGTCTTGAGACTCTTGACTGTCAGTGACAGAAACAACCATCTTCCATTTGTCCAAATCAAAATCAAACATTTGCTGGGAACTACCACCTTCAAATATGTACCTGTGCTGCTTTCGTGTTAAAGTGCTGTGCAAAGTTTCCCGATATAGTGCGGAAAGAGCGGCAGAGGTGTGTTAAGTCTATGACC
Organism: Filicampus tigris; assembly: GCF_054856515.1. Taxonomy (NCBI): domain Eukaryota; kingdom Metazoa; phylum Chordata; class Actinopteri; order Syngnathiformes; family Syngnathidae; genus Filicampus; species Filicampus tigris. Next base: position 19,394,402 of record NC_141222.1, read on the forward strand.
TGAGTTTGAACTCCACTGGGACTCGCAGCGCCTCTGTGCAGACGAGACGACGACAAGGCGAGGAGCAAAGACATGCGCTGTAATTGCTAATTAGATCAGGCTATCGGACGGGAAGTTAATTAACACTCACTGGTTGAAAAAGAATAGAAAGATTGTGATGGGAGATGAGATGATATGAAAAGGAAGAGAGATAGTGAGAGAGAGCGGGAACACAGGTGAAAGCAGTTAATCAAATAAGAAAAAAAATGAGTGGCATGCCTGACGTGGCCTTCAAAGGGCTGATAAGCAAACCCAATATGAGCCTCTTTAAACTAAATGGGACTTGTCTGAGACCATTCATGATGTCACAACTGACTGTCTGGTCCTACTTGAATGAAGTTAGCTCACTCAGTCACACACACTTTGCCTCCGGTCTCGTGAAAACGAGTTTCAGCCTGTTAGCGTTTGAGACCAATTGGTTTGGCGTCAAACAGTATGAAGTGGAAACACTCATTGTATAAGTACAGTGAATTTGTTGATCTACCATGATTATACCCACAAAAAGAGTATCAAATATCCTTACCAAAAAAAGGACACAGGCAGTCTGCCATTTTGGTTCAAAGCAACCGTTTTGGGGTAATTTTGCCATTTCCAGGGGGCCCTTTAAAGAAGGAAATCTACCCGAACAATTTTTTTCAAGAATATGTTCCCAGCAGGTCCACTAGTTGAAACATGACATTCTGATTAATATTGTCTTTGTGTAGTATCAGTGAAGAAGCAAAATCCACCCATTTTTAGCCATCTCTGGGGGCGGCCATTTTGTCACTTCCGTCGACTGAAAATTATGTCACAACTACTCAGGGCTCAGGTAATGACCAATCACGGATCAGCTTCAGAAAACAGGTCAGCCGTGATTGGTCGTTACCTAAGCGCAGAGTAGTTGTGATGTCATTTTTAGTCGACGGAAGTGACAAAATGGCCGCCTCCAGAGATGGCTAAAAACGAGTGGATTAACTCTTATCCCACAAACGCAATATTTATCAGAATGCCTTGTTTCAACTAGTGGGCTTGCATAGAACATATTCTTCAAAAACATATGTTTGGGTTGACATCTTTAAGGTAAAACTACCAGAGATTTTTTTCACTTGCTACTGACTTTGAACCTCATATGCTAGAGAGATGGCTTGAATTTTTCCCATACTGAGCGTGTGGGTAAACCTGATATGTTTTAAAGGCGCAGTGAGGTAAAAGCTTAGCATTTACTCCAGCTGATTCACACGGCTCGTGTATGTTTGTGTCATCCAGGAATAGCCGCACAGGGAGGCCTGCTTCCTCCGTTCTGCAATAGCAGGGCGGAAGAATCCACCATGAACCTTGACCTCTGGGCTGACCCGCACTGCCGTGACCCTGAAACGAGACAGTGAACTTCCTGGAAAATAGTCTCAGGCCACTTTGGTAAACTAAGAATTTGTCCTCTTAGTGTCGCCTCACTTGGCACAGCAACACTTTGGCTTGTTGTTTTCTCATGGAGAGCTGCACATTGCAAACCACAAATGAGAAGAAATAAGGCATAATGTTGTGGAATGGGAAAAAAGGTATCGATTATGAGGAAAAAGGGCTAAAGTTAAGTGATGATTATGATTTTTTTTCACATTTTGTAATAGTGTGGCTGTGCAAAAAATAATAATTAAATAATCTATATCCTCATTAATTTATCACATTTTTCCTCCACAACTTTATTCTTGTATGCCTTTATTCCTTCCTTTTCAGTGGGCCCTATTAACTCATTTATACTATTTATATTCAAACTTGCATTGGCAGCTTATTTTTAAAGGTGTGTGTGTTTTAATGTTAAATATAAATATGAGCACTCCTACAAGAAGCGATAAGCCCTGCCCTTACAAAGACCTTTAAGGAAAATGTAAGTGATGTAAAGCTAAAATTGAGGAAAAACGCACTTCCGAATAATATCTTTCAAAATAAATGCAATCACTGGATACACTCATGAACACTGGATAAACCTTGTCATTCGGTTTTATTATGAAAAAGACATCGTTACATTTCCTGCACGTGGTTGACGAATTGACACAGTGAACTTGAGCAAGGAAAGCAGTCGGGTTAAAAAGACGCTCCGAGCTTTTTAAGACGCAGTCAGCGAGGAGTCGCGCACAGGAGCGAGAAGGACGTGACCGTGACGTTGATACAGAGAAAAAAAAAACCCGTCTGCGCCGTTATTGCACACACCCTCACACATACACACACGCGCTCGTGGATGAGCTGCCGCGAGAACAGGAGTGACACCGCGCTGACTTTCCAGAGATTTACGCACGACGCGCACAACTTTTACGCACGGATATTTGGCCATGCTGGACTTTATTCAAAGAGGACTCTAGAGCATTTTGACCGCAGCTTCAAATAGGAGGCGCTGATTTTTGCGTTGTTTAGCGTGGAATGTGTGCGTATTGACGCACTTGGACACGTTTGGATTTTGGCGTCTTCTCGCGGGTCATCATCCTCATCCGCGGACCACAAGCCTCCACGCACCTGCCCGACCATGGCCAGACTCACACGTCTAGCCTGAGTGTGAATCATTATTATTACTGTGAGGCTCTGACAGGTTGCAACGTATTCGGGATCCTTCACACCAAGCAGAAGGGGGAAACCCGAGGCTCGGCGGTAAGAGTGGACGCCGAGTTGCTCAATGCCCAGCCGGTCGCTGGCGGCTCCTCTGGCTGGGCGGCAACATGAGGTCGTGGCTCCCGCTGCTGCTCCTTGCCGCGCTCTCGGCGGCGCGCCTGAGGCTCGGCAGCGCTGAGGTAAGAGCACACAGGGCAAAAGTGCTCTGTACTTAAGTAGAAGTACAGATACTCGTGTGGTTTAAAAAAAAAAAAAAGTAGTGCTGATGCAACTACGTAAGTAAAAGTAAGACAGATTGTGCTTGAGTGCAAAAGTAAAAATTTGATTTTTACTATCAATTATATAGAACGTGTTTTGATAACTTGGCACAGCTAAACAAAAAAATCTCTACACATATAATAGTTTCACTATTATTCTTGGCCAAAACATAAAAGAAATCTGTTAAATAAAGTAATGAATCTGGACTATATTGTTTCCCTGACTCTTTTGCACCGGTGTTGTTAATGCCCTGTTAGTTCATTTCTGAATACCTGAGCTTTAAATCAATCAATCAATCAATCGAGCGTTCAACCAATTTAATTAACTTTTTTTTACACTGTTTTGTCATCCGAGGCGGTTAAAAAAAAAGTAACAAGCCTACTTTGAAAAAGGAAGGAGAAAGTTGTCTAGGTTCAAATATAGGAAATAAAAGTAAAAAGTCAATAGAAAAATAAAGGATAGATATATGAAAAATCTACTTAAAGTGTATGTCAAGTCAAAAATGTTCTTGACAATAAAGTACTCTATGTGCCCCAACAAGTCTAAACACAGCACTCTGACTAATATTGTGTTTGTGGAATATGAATTAAGCAGAAAAATCCACCCGTTTTTATCCATGGGGCGGCCATTTTGCCAATTGCTGTCAACTGAAAATGACATCATTGTTGCTCAGGGCTCGCGTAGCAACTCAGCCTGCGGATATCACATGACCAAAATCAGAAAACAGGTGAGCTGTGATTGATCGTTGCCTGAGCCCAGAGCACCTATGATGTCATTTTCAGTCGACAACAAGTGGCAAAATGGCCGCCTCCTTAAATGGACTGATTTATCTATCTATCTATCTATCTATCCATCCATCTATCCATCAATTTGAGCTAATAGCATGCACTACATACATGTAATACTTACATCACACATACATAAACACCCCCTTACACACACGCATACACACACATACACTTTTGAACAGGTTGCCCTCTGACTATTGTCCCCTGAGGTTGAGTTCGGGTGATTGGCGGCCGCTGATCCATTTTACATAAGAACAACTACTAATCTGCTAGGGATTTCAACGACTTTGTGTGTGTGTTCGCATCTGCGCGCATATCCAGCTGCGCGTGTGTTGCTGGACATATGTGCTCGTGGATGTGTTGCGTGTCAGAAAAAGCGCAAAGGCTTGTAAGAGTATTTGATTTTTAAGCCCACTTTGGTGCAAGGACATTGGGGAACAAAAAAGTGGCGAGTTGCAGCTGTTGCGTGGCAACCATATAATGTCACCAAACTTAAAATATGCATTTTGTATTAAATAACAGAGCAGCGAATCAATTTTAAAAGATGTACACTTAAAAAAGTCTCAAAGTCCTGATAGTTGTGTTTTTTTTCTGGGGTCATTTCTATCAGTTGGTCAGTCAAAAAGTACAATGGACATGGCTGCCATATGCTAATTTTCTCATTGGCCTCTGGACGCCATTTAGATTCTGCAAAGCAACAACTCAATTCTGTATCAGATTGATAATTATGTTTTTTTATTGTTATTTTTAAATTGATGTGATGTTTCATAATGAATCATGAATGATTCATGTGGTATGTCATTACTGACGGGAGAGGTATTCGAACTTAAAAAAAAAAAAAAAAACAAGAGCAAGGAAGCGCTGCAGTTTTCCTGTTTTTTTTTAGGCTACTTCAAGTTTTTCTTTCTTGCAGATGCAAAAGGAAACAAAACGTATACCAGGAAAAATATCGGAGCAGGGGTGTCACTAGGTTTGATGAATGGGGGGCCTCAGCCACCAGGAGATGCATAGGATGTGAGCAAATGTAGCACGCTAGTACAAAATTTCACAAATAGCCAACAAAGAGAAATTCCTTTTATTTTGATTTTGGACAACATTAACAATGATACAATACTGTATTATATATACATATATGTCTTATGTATGTTTGTGTGTGACACACCACAATGAAGAGTGCTTTTAACAAACCTGCCAAATGTGAATGATTACAAAAAAAAATCCTTATGCAGAAAAAGTCTCTTATACAGACACATCCCTACATGTTTGAGTCACGAAAATACAGTATTATATACGCATATTGCCTATGGTGGCTGGAATGTATCCCATCAGGACAGAGATGTTATCCACCAGCTAGCTTGTAAGCTAACAGACTTACAGGGCCGCTGTCTGCCGGAGAACAGGTGGTGGACTTGTCTGTGGCGTCAACAACACCTTGCCATACCGAGACATTTTTCAAATATTGATATTGAGGAAAGACACTTTTCAGTGTGTTGGCTTAGCTAGCTAGCTAACTAACTAACTGCACATACGATTGAAATTATAGAATGGAGGAGAGGTGACTGCCGGTCTCTCAGCTACGTCAGCAGGCAGTGGGGGAGGGGCGAGTCATGCCGAAGGCTCAAGCGCGTTATGGTTGCCGTTTCAGCCACAGCAAAAAAAAAAAAAAAAAAAAACCACTCTTGCTCTTTCAATTAAATACTTTCTACATTTACATCAGTATTCAACTTCAAACTTATATAATGTATTCAGAAACAAATTCTTTCAAAGTTTTCAGACTCCCCAAAATAAGCCTAATGGTTCCACTGTATCTCACCAAGTGCGGTTTTGACTCATACTAGAGATGGACGTAATAATTAAATAAATTCTCATTAGGCGTTGTGCCTCTTCTGGCTCACTGAACTGCTCAAAATGACACTGTTGTGGAAATAGAGGTTCCGCACATTTGAAGTGAGAGATTCTCCTATTCAACTAAAATTAATACTGTATATTTATTTTGCGACACTGTTAAATCAATGATATTTATTCATGATGTCTCCATGATGGAAACGTGTGCGTGTTGTGTGTGTATGTGTGTAAGCGCCGCCAACTGGCCCCATAATTACATTCCATTACACCTCACCTTTCTCCACAAACATTCCATAAGATCTCTGTGCCTTCCAGGCTTCCTGTACCGCGAGGCCCACTGCACAGTGTGTGTGTGCTTGAGTAGACAACACTGTATAAACGCTGAAATAGTCAAAACAACACAGAGGAAAGGCCCCCCAGAAAGGATAAAGACAATATTTGAGGTGTAACTTCGCCCGGCATCCAAACTGTCTCATTTAGCAGGGCCGGAGGTGTATTATTAGCTCCGTGTCCGCTTAATTGCTGCCTCCCTTCATTCAGGAGTGGCTATTTTATTCATGCCTGCTTAAGCATGGTGTTGCTGTGCTACTTTAATGTTATGCTTGTGAGAGGATTTCTGGACAAATTGGGCGGAAAGCAAAGTGGCTGCGTGGGAGTGTGTGCGTGCGTGCGTGCGCGTGTGCGTGTGCATGCGTGCGTTTGCTTAACTAGGTCAGCCTGTGGCTTGTGAAAGTCATCCAGGTGTCCTAGGCTGCTGCCTTCCCTGCAGCAGACAGAGACAAGGTGAGAAGGTCAAAACTAGCTGGAGCAGAAACATCAATGAGAGGATGCAAATGAAACATAATTTCAGTGGTACTACTCCAAGAAAGTGGACTGCCTGGAAAAGATGTTGTTACCGTTGGTGGATTTTTTTTTTCTGCAGATGGGTTTCTAGACAGTGGTGTGTCTTGATTGACTGACATTGACTTTGATTCGGAACTCCGGTGAATTGTTAACATGGCAGCACAGTGTGAAAACTAGCATAACTACGGGTTGATGATAGCTGCTGTGTATGCTCTGATAGCTAGCATAACTACGGGTTGATGCTGTGTTAACTGGGTTGATGATAGCTGTGTATGCTGTGATAACTACAGCTGAGCCCTTTTGTGCCGGTCCGTCCTCCGTCCGCGACCTGGGTGCCCTTCCGTCCTTGTCCCTCCGTCCTTATTCATAAAAATTATCGTCCTCCGACCCCGTCCGTCCTTGTCATTATAAAGCGATTCCCTCCTTACGTTCCGTCGGTCAAGCCCCCGCCGCCGCCCCCCCAAGCCCCCAAAAAAGGAGAAGAAGATGAAGCCAGGGGACATCACGAGAATATTTAAGATTGCGTACTGACACAATACTATTGGGTTTTGTTGCACATTTTCACTTTTTATTGCGTTATTTCGCAATGAAAATAATTATTGCAAAATAAGGCAATGTTATTTTAGGAGGAGAACAAACGTCTTCCACTTCCGGATCATAGCTTTCAGTGTTTGTTTTCCCTCGTAAGTGAAATAGGCGTCCACTAGAGAGCAGACTATGCTTTTGACAACAATACTGCAGGGAGGGAACGCACATGAAAAAGAGCACTCCAGTGTTGCAAGACAGTCTTGCTTTTTAAAAGAACACAACATAACACGTCAACCGAGACTTGACCCCGTTAGGGACGAATAGAGGGACGGACGAAAACCTACCTCCGTCCTTGCTTAGACCGTCCTTTCTATAAGAGTTCTCCTCCTCCATCTGACCGTCCACAAAATGGGCGTCTGACTGCCCAGCTCTGATAACTAGCATAACTACGAGTTGATGATAGCCGTGTATGCTGTAGCAACTAGCATCACTACGGGTTGATGATAATTGCATATGCTGTGATAACTAGCATAAATACGGGTTGATGATAATTACGTATGCTGTGATAACTATCATAAATACGGGTTATCATCAATCCATAGTTATGATAGTTATCACAGCTTACACAGGCAATTTGCTGTTTCTGGGCTTGGTCATGTGACACTCACCACACAAGTGTCACAATCAGAATACCATGTTTAGACTAGTAGGGGTACACACGAGGTTTGGTTCCCCTCAGGGTTCAGTATTATAGGTTCCATTGATGGGAATCGGTTTAACTGTATTTTTATTGCATAATCCTGCTCCTAACTAAAACGACAGTGATTGAATTTGATTGATTTTGGGTTGGCAGAGGTCTGAAGTGCACTTTAAAGCAAGGGAAAGCATTTGAATGTATATAGCCAGTGTACTGTCAATCAGAAGGGCCAGACTCCAGCTTCCCCTCGGCCCTGAGCAGGAAGAGCCATATAGAAAACGGATGGAAGGATGTACGGGACAGTGTCAAAATGTAACAATGATGGCTTGTGTCCGCTAATGTGAAAGAGTTGGAGACGGGGCGGCCAGCCGGACTGACAACAACTTCCTTCCACAGTGTGGCGGTACGAAAAGGGCTTTGAGAGACACAATGTGGACTTTTGTTTTGTGGCGTCGCATCTTAAACATGTGAAGAAGCTGCAGGATCAGACCACTGGGAATGCTTTGTTCTGATTGGTTTACAGATCTGATCTGATCATCACAGAGGAAGACTGAAGAATAGTCTTCATTAATTTTACCTGCATTGCACAGCACCTAGAGCAAGGGTACACAGACTTTTGTGCTTGCAATGAGCAATCAATAAAAATAAAATGATTTGAAATGCATATATGAAATAATTTAACATTCTTAGTATTTTTTCTTAGCATTCTCATGTAGCAATTCTATATTTATAATTTATCTATAATTTAAATACAATTAATGAGCCAATACTTTAATTTAAAATATAAAAAATTTCATTTACATTGGAAAATGTAAATTGTCTTAATTATACTTTATTAAAGACACTTGATTAAATATTTTTTTGCACTAATATGTACAACTGTTTATTAGACTTTTGTATTATTTAAAATAATCAATTAACCAATTATTTAATGAGAAAATTGGATGATAAATAAATATGTAAGGCGGCACGGTGGTCGACTGGTTAGCACGTCCGCCTCACAGTTCAGAGGTCGTGGGTTCGATCCCGGCTCCGGCCTCCCTGTGTGGAGTTTGCATGTTCTCCCCGTGCCTGCGTGGGTTTTCTCCGGGCACTCCGGTTTCCTCCCACATTCCAAAAACATGCATGGTAAGTTGATTGGATACTCTAAATTGCCCCTAGGTGTGATTGTGAGTGCGGATGTTTGTCTCTGTGTGCCCTGCGATTGGCTGGCAACCAGTTCAGGGTGTCCCCCGCCTACTGCCCAAAGACAGCTGGGATAGGCTCCAGCACGCCCTGCGACCCTTGTGAGGAGAAGTGGTACAGATAATGGATGGATGGATAAATGTGTACATTTGAATTAACAAAATTTGATGGGCCAGATTATTGGTAGATGAGATTAAAAATAATGAAAATAATTGTAACAATACTGTAACGGGCCATTATAATTTTGTAATTTTATTACAATTAATTTGAATATAATGAACTAACCAAGATTTTATTAAGTAAATAAAAATGTTAAATGTGTGTGTAAAGGTGTTTAATTTACAAATATTGACATTTGATTATTTATTAATTCAATTATAATTAATTAACCGATTATTTAAAAAAAACATGGAAACAATGTTAAATGTATATACATACAATTGTTTATTTTCCTCTTATTCTCATTTTATTAGTAACAATAAATCAATAAACCAATTATTTAAGGCGCTAATGGATAATAAATCAAGAACAACATACATTTTAACGACTATTTTACAGAGACATACTTTGCCCAACTTTGCTTTATAGGCTGCATTCTTCACACAAGAGACGACGAGTTCAAGCATTTGACATGTGAAGTGAAACATTCGGCAACCTCATTTGCAGCTCCGATTATGTCGTAAAAATGTCACTTCAGCCCATGTTGAGTCACAATACAATCAGCACGCTCTACATCCGAGAATGAGCTTCCTAAAACCCCAGTAAGACATGCTGAATACCGCTCTTATCGTATTTCCACAAAAGCACGACAAACAAGTGACTTATCAATTCTGAATTGAAGAATTCCACCTGGCAGCTGTGTAAACAATTTTTTTTTTTTTACTCATGTGTGTGCAGTAGACCGGTTACGTCATGACAGGAGGCATTATAAAGGTCAACGCAAACATTTTTTAAAGAATATTTTTTATAAATGCCCACTAGTTGCAATAAAACATTCTTATTAATATTGCGTTTGTGGAATATGAGTTAAGTAGCAAAATCCACCCGTTTTTAGCCATCTCAGGAGTTGGCCATTTTGTCACTTATGTCGACTGAAAATGACATCACAGTTACTCAGGGCTCAGATAACGACCAATCAGCTTCAGAAAACAGGTGAGTTGTGATTGGTCGCTATCCAAGCACCACCATAAGGATCAACATTAAAATACAGCAGCGCAGAAGCCCTCAAGAACGAATAAGAGATTTTATTCCTATAGAGAATATATTTAATTAAGCCACTGTAACATTATGCACAGTTTGAACAGTAACACTACGCCTCACCGCATATTGTGTCGGAATGATTTTCAAAGTGCAGTGAGGATAAGCGGTTTGGATAAAGGATGGATGGAGTTTTCTAGGACTAGTGGTATGTGGGTTCCCTCTAGCGGTATGTCAAAGAACTACTGCTTAAAAGGGGAATCGACCCAAACATATATTTCTCAAGAATATGTTCCCAGCAGGCCCATTAGTTGAAACACGACACTCTGATTAATATTGCATTTGTGGAATATGAGTTAAGCAGCAAAATCCACCCGTTTTTAGGCATCTCACGGGGCGGCCATTTTGTCACATCTGTCGACCGAAAATGACATCACAACTGCTTAGGGCTCAGATAACGACCAATCACGGCTCAGCTTCAGAAAACAGGTCAGCCGTGATTGGTTGTTACCTGAGGCCTGAGCAGTTGTGATGTCATTTTCAGTCAACAGAAGTGACAAAATGGCCGCCCCCGGAGATGGCTAAAAACGGGTGGATTAACTCTTATTCCATAAAGGCAGTATTTATCAGAATGCCTCGTTTCAACTAGAACATAGCATAGAACATATTCTTGAAAAAAATATCTCTGGGTTGACTTCCACTTTAAGTACAGTTCAAGTGTCGTGTACAATATCGTCGGTGTCCTGTGAAAAACATTTGTCAATTTTTTCCCCATTTTTCAAGTTAATGCGATGTCTGTAACACAGAAACACCATTCGCATAAAAATAAGAAAACTTAAAAAAATTTGACATTGTTTGTGTTTTTCACAGGACAGCGAGGATATGTACGTCTAGATGTAATATTTTAATAATTATTTAACTCAATGAGCAATACATTTTAACTGAAGTACATTTTTTTTGTGTTGCGATGCTTGAGTGCAGTTTTAATGTTCAAAGTGTTCAAACAGCATGGTAGACTAATGGTAAAAGTCCAATAGCGCCAATATTTCCTTGCTTAATAAAATACCAGGACCAGAGGTCTGCACATAGGCCAAAAAGGATGAAAAGTATAAAACAAAAAAAGGAAGAAAGTACCGGAGCTGTTGTGAACAGGCTGCCGTTAAGTCGCACACAACAAGCGGCGATACTCTGCGCCAAAGAACGCCATGGCCAAAAACACTGAAAACAGTTACTCAATATTGTTGCAAAAAGGCGTAAAAATAAAGCCGAAATACATTTGGAAATATCGTATGGCAAACTTTGTGATAGAGCTCCTACAGTGGAGATCAAATGAATATACAGTATAGGTGTGTTGAAAGGTTAGAAGTGGAGCGCTCCGTTTACGGCCAAACAGATGAGGAGAGAGTTATAATCTGCACACATCAATCATCACCACTGTTTCCTGTTCAGGAGGAAGTGAAACTAGAGCATGTGTTGACATGGTGACACGAAGAACATAAACACATATGCATAATGACTTGCTACCACTTTCTCTTTATTCTTGCCTTATTGTCAGAGTTGAACAAACAGTGGAGAACCAAACCATCTCCTTACATTTTTTTTTTTCTTTATCGGATCCTCATTATTCACTTTATGGCACATACAGTAATTATACATGTAAGTTTGTGTGGGGTACATTGCTTCATGCAAGTATTGGGGGTGAGTTTGTGCCGGTTCATTTAAAGGCATGTAGTGTGTGTGGGGGAAGCGAGGGGGGGGGGGGGGGGGCAACAGGGCATATTTGCTCCCTTATTTCTGAGAGAGACACACACATACACACACACACAAATTTGAAATAAAACAATACATAAAGCAGTAGTCACTTTAGTCACAACTAGTCCCTTGGCTGTTTGGTGGCACGGTGTGCAACACACAAAACCTGGACCAGAGAATGAGAAGAAGAGAGGTGTCTCAGGAGATAAGATATAAAATATAAAATATAATACTATAATATCATATAAAATATATATAATATATATTCATATGTATAGTAATGTAATGAATTAGCTTAATTAAATAACAGGTGGACTTTATTTAGAATAAATAAATGGGAAGAATAAATATCTCAATAAAAATATTATATATACATTGACTCAAATAAACAGCAAATAATAACAAAAATATATTAATAGAATAAAATATGCTCACATAATTTTAGGTAAAGGCGCTAAAGAGAAAAAAAAGCTTTTTCTTTACAGTACTACAATAGATAAAAAAGTCGCACTAGACAAGGCCAGGCAGTTTTGCAAGCTAATTATAATGTGCTGCACTCCATTGTGAACTAAGATGCTCAAATGGTGGCGCTTGAGGGCAGCCAATTAACCTCACTTTGACAGATTTGAAAGATTTTGTAGTGTACAGACAACTTGAACTAATATGTTCTTTGTAAGAATAGACCCATGCCACTCCACATAATTATCAAACAAACTGGTAAAACACACTAGATAACGGTGCAATCTTTTGTGTCTCTGCAGGGCGATCCGCTCCCTGCGTCGCTGGTCGACCTGGTGAGGAACTCTCCCGTCTCCTCCGTGGACGACCTGAAGCTACTGCTGCAGCGCGAGGCCGACGCAATAGGTAATATGGAGAAAAAAAAAACAACACTTTTAGTAGACTGACTGCAAGCGTTAAGCTGTAACCCCCCCCAGCTGCCCGTAGAGGCAAGAATGCAGCCGTCACGAGAGTATATGTGACCTTGATGAATGTTTAGCCAAAAACAAAACTGCCACAGTCTAAGAAAATATGCGTGCAGGCAATATGAAAAATGCATTGGCGTTATCCTCCTGAAGTGAAATGGAGTCACACATGCATTTATTAAAAAGCTGATCCTTTGATGGAGGCGTGATGCATAAATAAAGTGCTGACACATCAGCGAGCACGGAGACGAACGTACGTATAGAAACGGGACAAGATGAGTCACTTGTCGTGCGAAGTTCCTATCTGCCGCCTAAATGAGTCTGGAAATGGAACATGGATAATGAATAATTTATTATTAATGTTTAATCATGCTTTTATGGGAAATAATATATTTTCCAGTTCAAAACTTGGCTCACTCTTATGCATCGTTTCAACTTTTATCTTCCGCAGCCTGTTCAGCCAATCAATAGTTAGGCCTGAATTACTAGCACTGAACTTATGAAGTTTAACTTCTTTCATCCCCTTTTCATCTCCTCCAACGTGGCTCACTCTGTGTTTAGCCATAAACAGTATGTTTTGAAATCTCTTCTGCAGCCCGCCTAGGCAGCCAAATAGTTGGGCCACCTGCCAAGCGATGACTCTGTTTTTGGTTTAACTATACATATTAAACATACACTTATATATAGAAATGCTATAAATTGATGAAGTTCAAAGATAACTTAACTGCTGTTTAGGCAACCCAAATAGTCAGGCCCGAATTACTATTGCTGGTGTTATCGAGATTTAACATGTTTGTTCCCCCTCAAATGGGGCTCTGTCTTTATTTAGCTATATACAGTATTTTTTCCATCTGTTTGGCTGTCCATTTTGGCAACCAAATAGTCGGGCCTGGGTCACTTGGGCCCTGTGCTGGTTACTGTTAAACGCTGAAATGCATCAATTTCAGTAGTAGAAGTGACTTGAGTTCAAAGAAGAGTCAGGAACTGTCTCAGTACTTCTGCTGCCTGTTTAGGCAGCTAGTTTAAAGGCCTGAACAACAGTGTGTTTGTTTTCCCCTCAAACGTAGCAAAAATCTTTATTTAGGCTTGTGCATTGTTTCCACTTTGGTGTTGAATTTCTTCTGCAACCCGTTTAGTCAGCCAAATGGCCATGCATAAAAACATATATATAATGACTATACACATGAAATACACATTTGTAAATTTCTATTCTTCTTTTCTTGATTTTTAAATCCCTTCTGGAGCCTGTTTAGGCAGCCAATTTTGCCGGCCCAGAATTACATCGGGTTTTTGTCATCCTTGAAATGTAGTTTGCCCTTTATTTAGTAATGTGCGTTGTTTCAAGTAGTCAAGTAGTCTGTTTCAAGGGCAAGTAGTTTCAACTAGTTCAACTGTTTTTACTAGCAGTTTCTCGTTTGTGCAGCCCGTTTAGGTAGCAAATTTGTCACGCCTGTATTGCTTCTGTATGTTTCAATTTCATGCGTAGCATACATGGTTCATTACAAATGTTACATTGATGAAGTTACACTCGATCAACACAAAAACAAATCATAAAAATGAGGACAAATGGTTTTATTAGGCAAAATGTAACTTTAGTCTCATTTCTCTCTCGAGTCAGTGGCTTCTATAGTATCAATAACCTTTACACACAAGTATAAAGGCGCTTCATTCAAGAATATGACATCACCAAGTTTCCCCATCAGCATCAAGGCGCCCTAAAAAAAAAAGTCTACTTTACTCCATGCATCATAAAGAAAGGAACATGTGAATTCGTGCATAAAAAGTTTTGTCATGCCACTTGGTCGCGTCTGGTGAGCTACAAAGAAGTCTGACCTGTGCCGGCGTGTGAAGATGCCGACAAGCTCCAACTTTAACGCAATTAGGCAAATGAAATGAAAAGAAGAATAAAGGACTCAGTCACGCAAAACACAGATAATGGCGCAGACGATGAAAACAACTTCTGAGAATAATTGGAAGCGCATCTAGTGGTTCATTAAGAACAGAACAAAAACTAAAAAAATATCCCGAGATAACCTCGCTCTTATGCACACCCAGGGTTATAATTAAAGCCGAGGGGCAAAGTATGAAATGGCGCCATATGTGTGAGCGTGCGTCCACACACACACACACGCGCACTAAATTTAACGACTCATATCTCCCCTCAACAGTTTCTTGACAGCTCTGAAACGAATTGCGGTAGAAAATAGCCTAATTGTTAAAACGGGAGGAGAAAAATAATTGGATTTCTTTTGTAGTGAACAATGACTTCTGCTAAAAACAAGCTTGTAAAAGTTACAAATGTGAGCTGCTTTTACATAGAGAACCTGCAAAATAGCTGTGTCAGAGGCCTTCATACTCAGGACCCAGCGCAGGCGGGACTTTCTATACAATGACACAGTACCCAGTTTCCTGCCTCCATTATGTTCTGATACTATTTAAAAATGTCGGGTCGACTTGTGACTTTCTCACACACATTTTTGAAAAAATTGCCGCATCAGAACCACAAACAGATGGACTGGCATTTACCTGCCTTTTACATAAAAACTGGACAACCCTGGAATTTTTAGATAATCAGTCTGGTTTGACTTCTGAAATACTTGTCAGACAGTTGTTTTTAACATAACAGCACAGGAAATGTCTGTATGGTTTTAAATTTCACATCCCTCCCATCTTTCAGAGACACACTGACTTTTACAGCCAGTCTAATATGGGCTATTATTCACACAAGGGTTTCAAATGTTTGTTTTCTCTTCCCTAGAAGACGAAGATGATCGCAGCATTGTCACAAACCAAACACACAGCCGGCACATCAGAAGCATCGGTAGGCTCCGCTTTGTCTAATTCACCTTGGCTGCATTTCTAATTTCTCATCTTGACCACTCGCATGTGTCCATTTCCCCCTCCTCTCCGCCAACTTTAGTGGAGGCTGAGATTGCCCAGCAGGCAGCGTGCAGAGTTCGAACCGAAGTGATGGAGGTGACTAGGTCCATGTTGGACCGCCGCAACGCTAACTTCATGCTGTGGCCGCCCTGTGTGGAGGTGCAGCGATGTTCGGGCTGCTGCAACACGAGGCTGCTGCAGTGCGTACCCACCGTCACCTCCAACAGATACCTGCAGGTAAATCCCCTCAATCACCACTGGATGACTGTGACTTATAGTCACTAAGGCTTGGTGTGTAATATCATTGGCCCCTTTCACACTGACTTTTTCCATGCTCACTGTCCTACGTGTGAAGTACACAAATAACGTTACGTAATTCTTAGGCTTTGCTGCAGTCTCTGTATAAACACTTATTTGTAAAACTTGTGCCGCCTCTCATCGGATGAGGACATTCCGTGACTTTGTTTACGTAGACAGGACACCAGGTATTTTTTGGCCTGGATTCAAGAGTGAAATTATTGAATTTAACATTAACAGCTACTCAAGGGCACTGACGAGGATTATAAAGACTCTTTACT
The DNA here is from genome assembly GCF_054856515.1 of Filicampus tigris. Taxonomy (NCBI): domain Eukaryota; kingdom Metazoa; phylum Chordata; class Actinopteri; order Syngnathiformes; family Syngnathidae; genus Filicampus; species Filicampus tigris. The sequence continues at coordinate 19,410,492 of NC_141222.1, forward strand.
GGTAAGAAGAAAGAAGTAGTGAGGCCCAAAGTGATTTTTTTTTTTTTTTCACCGGGTCTCAAGTCTGTGGCGGCGCTGCTGCCCCGAAATACATAAGATTCACCTTTTGGCATGTTCTTATGACTTTTTGACTTTCTTCAGACTTCTTATTGGCGAGAACTGCCGCTGTCAAATGGACTGTTGGTGTTGACAGACCTCAGAACGGGGAATATTTTGTTTAAAAATACTGTGGACGTTGGCTCATTGTGAATGCAAACAGGTGGAATCAACTCACCAAAGGCCCCCCTTGACATTTTTTACACTCTCATTTCTGTTCAGATTATACAAACAAGATAGGGCATGTGAACAGATGCTGCGGGAACATTTTATTACCTCCAGGCTGACAGTTTTTCTGACGCTAAACTTCATATTAAGCATGACCGTAGACAAGAAGTATCGGGTAGACATACGCTTGTAACAATCTGTCCAGTCGCAAGTGGTACACCAATAAAGAGGTCCGCAGCTGCCAACATACAAAACACGTCCGCATGCATGATGTCAATTTTAAAATATGTTGGAAAATGACACTTGATAAGTGAGCACTGGCAGGAAGCCACCGCATTTCCCAAGCATTATTAGCTTGTCTGGAAATGTCTTCATGCCAATGTGACTTGCACAACACGTTCTCACGAGAGTGTTTTTGTGTTTGTGAAGGTGATAAAGATCCAGTATATCAACAGGAAGGCCCACTATGACAAAGCCATCATCTCGGTGGAGGACCACCTGGTGTGCAGGTGTCAGCCTTCCTCGCCCAACCCGCCATCGCTTACCACGCCAAGCCATCCTCAACCGCCTCTCCCGCGGGCGGCCCACCTCGCTCCACCCAAGCCCCTGGGTTCCAAGGCCGACCTCCACCGCAACGATGACCTGAAGCGAAACCAGCGGCTCTACAACAGCGAGGAGCAGGAGCCGGCGGCAAGGCAGTGGCCGCAAGGGGGATACACGCAACTGGTGCACTGGACGCAGCACAGGGTGCAGCAGCCGCTCAACGGCTGGCCGTCGGACGCATGGGCCGGACAGGGCAGAATGGGAAACCCACCGCAAGTTGGCCAAGGGAGCGGACACGAAGGCAGTCGCGAGGAAGGCGGTGAATTGCATCGTCAGCAGTTCCCATCCCAAAGCTACACCTACGGAGATTCCGACAATCGGAATCTTAGGACGCAATATCGACTCAACGCCCCCCAGTCGGACGGTGTTTCCCACCCAGACACCACTCCGTCGCCCCAATCGGAACAAAGCCCCACCCCTGTTTTGCGCATTTCCACCAACCGTAAAGACTCGGTGACCGGCAAGCCCAACATGGAGGCGACGCCGACACACGCGAGGACGCAGGCGGAACGACCAACAGGGAATGGGAGGCAGGACTTTGAGTTGGCCAATCGGGGCGAGGCTAAGAACTTGACACTGGCCAATGGTGGAGGTCAGCTCACAGAAGAGGAGAGGAGGCAGAAGGTTCTGGAGGTGGTTCTGGGGGAGTTAGACCGGCCCACTCATCTTCATCCTCATCACCCTCAGCAAAGACCAAAACCAGGTAAAGATTACATCAAGATTTTTTGTTGAGCCGCGAGGAGCCATATAGGTATTATGCAGTGGAAAAGGGACACAGCTAGCCATTGTTAGCTTTAGCACAGGTTCCTTTAACAACAAGTCTGTGGCCTGGTACCTCTTCATGGGCAATTTGGTACTGGGCCAATAAAGATAAGATAAAGATACATCTAAGATAAAGATATATCTATATTTTTTTGGTGGCAGATCATATAGAGCAGGGGTGTCAAACTCATTTTTGTGGTGAGCCACATCATAGTTTTGGTGTCCCTCGGAGGGCCGTTAGGACTGCGAGCCCGTATAAATGTATGATTACCTCAAAGCGGAAGTCAACCCAAGCATATTTTTTTCAACAATATGTTCCCAGCAGGCCCACTAGTTGAAACACTGAACAACATTCTGATTAATTTTACGTTCGTGTAATATAAGTTAAGCAGAAAAATGCACTCGTTTTTCGCCATCTCTGGGGGTGGCCATTTTGTCTTCTGTCGACTGAAAATGACATCACAACTGCTCACAATGACCAATCATGGCTGATCTGTTTTCTGAGTCCGAGCCGTGATTGGTCACTGTGAGCAGTTGTGATGTCATTTTCAGTCGACAGAAGACAAAATGCCCGCCCCCAGAGATGGCTAAAAACGAGTGGATTAACACTTATTCCACAAACGCAATACATATCAGAATACCTTGTTTCAACTAGTGGGCTTGCATGAACATGTTCTTGACAAAAAAATGTTTGCGTTGACTTCCGCTTTAAATCAACACATACACACAAAAAATTGATCGCTAACTGGTTTTGAAATCAAAAACCAGTAAATAGTTTGTTCAACTATTTTTCAATTTATTTTAAAGGAGGGATTAGTAACAAATGCTTCCCATATCTCATATTGGTACGTAGTGTAGAAAGTGAAGAGGCTTTGAAAGAAACATGTCAAGTCAAGACACATGATTTGCCTTCGCGGGCCACATAAAATGATGTTGCGGGCCAGATCTGGCCCACGGGCCTTGAGTTTGTGACTTGTGATATAGAGCATGTCTTGATCAGGAATCCACCTCCGTCCCCAGCAATGGCAAGGTACTGTTGCTCAACTGTTAGGTGTCGTTTTGGTCTAATGATGTGAAAATGTGACTAGCATAATGGCGAGGACTGTTGAGAGTACCAATTCCAGTTGGACCAGGACATGATTTTTTTGCAATTCACTTCCTTAGAGAACGGCAAGTTGTGTAAGAAGTACTTAAACGATCGGTTGTACATTCAGAAGTTTAGAGAAGGTCAAATTAAATTTACCTGTTGTCCAAACTACCGGTAGTGGATTATCAATGGGTTCAATTGAAATTACAGGACAAAAGGTGTTTAGCATTTCCATGTGGGTCCATATTGGCTGCTGCACACAATGCATGATGGGTAACAAGTAACAGGAAGTGTCACAGCGATGAACAAGGCCGCATGTGTCCTGCTATTCTTCCCGCACCCCAAGAGAACTCAATAACTCAAAGCTGCAGGCACCTTTTTGGTATTTTTTTTTTTTCTAATGCAAGCTCCAAGGTCATCAGTTACCCTTGGGAGTAGTTAAAACCTTTGTGAAAGTTGCGATGTTTGTCCTTGATGGGAGCTTGAACACAAACGCTGTGATGAAAATGTTGAGGCTACAAATGTGCATCCGGTACCTCACTAGTACATTTGTGTAACATTGTATCGTTGTATTGTGGCGAAAGGCAGCAAAGGGGCAGAAGATTTGCGGTACTACCAAAACCAAAGTGAGACCCTTTAAATGGAACTAATGACGATGATTTAACTTTAAAAGGTTTTCCTTAAGGAATACATTAGTACTTAAAATGAAGTTGAATATAATGAACATCATCATGCACTGACACATGTTCTCACTAGTTCGATTGTAAGTAGCTTTTATTTTTTGCCAGGCAGAAGTTCAAACGCATTGGCATAAACGTTGGTTGTGTTACAATTAAGTTCACATAAGATTGTGCTGGATGTGTTTTACAAAAACAGTCAAGTAATGGAGAAAATGAATAATGGAGAAAAAAAAAATAGCACCCTACTTCATAAACACATGCAGTAATGCTATAATTAAATCAAATTACAAAGAACGAAAACGTTTTTGACACATTTTCTCCTGCAATGCACATTTCACTACTCATCCTGGACCGGGGGGTGTACTGGAAATACTGTAATTGAGATTCAACTCCACACTATACTTATCAGTACGGCAGTAATATCATAGATGTTAATTGTTAGCCCGTGTGCCTATGGACTTTCCCCATTGTATGTTAGCATTATGTTAGCTTGCTTCAAACAACCACATGTTATGCGAAAATGCATTGAGTTACATTTCGACCTTCCATATTCACAAATCATTTCTAGTACCACACTTGCTGGAGCAGGACCATTGAATCCATACTGGATACTGAATGGATTTTATGAAGCAGATTTTTGGGAAGTAGCAATTTTAAAATATTTCCCAAACTTCCCTAGTTACGTGCCCAAGGAAAGGAAATTTACCACAAATGTTCTGCCCTGTAGTTGTTTAGCGGCTCACATACTGTAGCTAAATTATGCAGCTGGTGTGAGAACAATTCTCATTTAGGGACCTGATTACAATTTCCCTGCAGTCGATTGACAAAATGTCCAAGCTTGTTTGACTTTCTGATTCTTCTCCTCCTTAAACGTTTTGTTGAATTTTGAGTTGAAGCTATTGGTAGTTATTCACAAGTTACTCAGCTTGGATCAAATTTAGCGATTTAAAAGTAAGCACTGGCTTGTTCGACTTACAGATGTTATATTTTCCTTGTAAGTTTAAGTTGTAGTTGTCTGTATTGCAGTGGCTCATACAGCTGACTCTTGCAAAGCTGACCTGGGATCGATTCCCACTCAATGACCAAGAAAAATTAGCCGATGGATTTTCTGACACACCGCATTTCCGCCTGCCTAAAACGTGTGGCCCTTGTCCTCCGCAGCGCTCGCTACGGCGGCCCCGCCCTCCAGCCGCCAGACTCCTTTCAGGCCGGCGTCCCCCCGTCGCAGGAGGAAACACCGCAAGCGCATCAGCAAGGCGGCCATGAGAGACATGATCATGTAGAGCCGAGGTGCAGGTGAGCAAAGCAGTACGTCTATGAGACTCTTGAGATTCTCTGTTTCGCTTTCCTTTCCTTATCTGAGCAAGGTGAGCCGGAAGTACTTAGAGGGAAGGTGGTTCAAATTCTTAGAAATGCTTCGGAAAGCCCTGCTAGAAATAAAACAAACAAACAAAAAAAAAGCATCAACTAGCATGGCTTTGTTGTGTTTCAGTGCTGGTCTTATTAGCCGGTCAGATATCAGCTTCTGGCAAGACCCCAACAACATGATGGGCGGCTGTGACTCACTTCATAGAACTGCTCACAGCTCACCTGTTTTCTGAGTTTGGTCACGTGATATTGGCAAGCTGAGCCGTGATTGGTCCTAACCTGAGCCCTGAGCAACTGTGATGTCATTTTCAGTCGACAGCAAGTGGCAAAATGGTCACCCACTGAGATGGATAAAAAAACGGATGAATTTTGCTGCTTAATTCATATTCCACAAAAACAATATTAATCAGAATAGCGCGTTTACACTCGTGGGGCTGCGTAGAACACATTGAAAAGATATTTTTTGAGTTGACTTCCTCCTTTAATTTTTAGAGTATTTGCTACAATTCTTGAGCAACTGTTTGACCTTCCTTCTTCTGTACGTGATGTGCAGCAATACCAAAATGAATATTTTTAAAATGAACTTGGGAGTTCTTGTATGATATTGTCAAAAATGAAATCGCAGGACTTTTTTGCAAGAATATTTCATTTGTGTTTGTTTTACAAACATAAGACATAGTTTCGTTTTCATTTTTTTAAAGCATTTTTGTTTTTAATTTTATTTAATTAACAAACGTTTTGTTTTTTTTTCCATTTTAGTTTATTTATTTTCTTTTGGTCAACCATACCTTGCTTTGGAGTGGATAATAACAGACTGTTCTGTTTTCCAAAAAGGGATTTGTTGAAGCAAACCAAAGGCTGTGGGGACCGGAAAACCAGCTCCAAAGGGTGCAGTGCATGGACATACTGGACACTACCAGTGAGGGACCGGATACACACTGGACATTGAGGACAGATGTGGTTGGACATCAATGGCCGAAATGTTTAAAAAAAAAAAAAAAAAGTGCAATCTTAACTCCTTGATGGCAGAGAAACTGTGTCACACTAAACACTGGACGGACATGGGTGTTCTGCACCTCACGAGTGCTTCACTGGGAAGGGAGCTTTCTGCTTCTTTTTGGTGATGTCTAACCCGCTCACATTGTACTACTGCCACCTAACATGGACCTCCAAATACTACATGGACGAACATACATGATCAGATTAAAAGCACTCTTAAAGACGTGGCTTTGTAGAGAGAGAGACGCTGTGAGACAGTTAATAGCCAGTATATGTATAAACGCTTAGAGCAACTTTTTATTTCTTAACTTATTTAAAAAAAAAACAAAAAGGAGGACAATAAAGTCCTTTGGTTCTCAAGTGTAATTATTATTATTATTATTATTGTTATTACTATTATTGTTGCCGTTTCAAGTCAGAGGAACTGTTGGTTGTACACACTGTAACTGTAATGAATGTTATTTTTCATAGAAAATAAAAAAAAAGCTCATCAGATGTTATGCTATTTGTGTCTTTGTGAGCAGGTAAGCAAGTAGCTTAGCGTGTTTCCACGTGAGAGATCATGTGTGTGTGTGTTTATGTGCGAGACAGATGTCAAAATTCTACTCTACTTAAAGCAGAGGTCAACCTAAACATTTTTTTTTAAAGAATATGTTCCCAGCAGGCCCACTAGTTGAAACGGGGCATTCTGATTAATTTTTCATTTGTGGAATATGAATTAAGCAGAAAAATGCACTTGTTTTTAGCCATCTCCGGGGGCGGCCATTTTGTCTTCTGTCGACTGAAAATGACATCACAACTGCTCACAACGACCAATCACGGCTGACCTGTTTTATGAATCTGAGCAGTGTTTGGTCGTTGTGAGCAGTTGTGATGTCAATTTCAGTCGACAGAAGTAACAAAATGGCCGCCCCCAGAAAACGAGTGGCTTAACACTTATTCCACAAACGCAATATTTATCAGAATACCCTGTTTCAACTAGTGGGCTTGTATAGAACATATTCTTGAAAAAAAACAAACGTTTGTGTTGACTTCCGCTTTAAGTATAAGAAAATACTAAAGTACAAAAGTAAAAAGTAAACATTACATTTTACTGTCTATTATACTTAACATCGATTTTGAGAAAACAACCCAAAACAACAAAAAAAACGAATCCACAATAGTTTCCCGCTTTTGTTAATGGTTAATGTTAAAAGGGGGGCAAAAAAATGATGTTTTGTCATATATGCTTTTTAAATGTCGGGAGTAAAAGTAAAAAGTTGTCAGCATAAATACTCAAGTAAAGTAGTGATACCCGAAAAAAGCAACTTACGGTAAGCGCAGCAACTAAGTTTTACTTTGTTAATTCCCACCACTGGTGTGTGGCTCTGTTGCACCCGGCTGTCGCGCAATCCCGCGTGGATGGGGGCTGGTCGGCAGAAATGCCTGGTTGTCGCGGTAACAGGGCAGCGGACATATCAACAGAGGAATATCATATGGTGAAAGAGAGATGATGAGGGAGGAGGTGGGGGAGTATTTCTGTATGTGCGTGTGTGCGTGTGTGTGTGACGCTTGATGAATGAGGAAGAGGCGGATGAAGGTATGTGATGAAGCATCAAATATGAGATAAATGGCCTCAAAATACGCAGTGTTCACTTGAAGCAATTAGAGGAAAAGTCACTCAGCCTGCACGGTCAGCAGATTCTCTCGCAGGAATCGCGACTCAGCACGTACTTTCCCAGACGTACACACGCACGCAAACACACACTTAAGGTCAACATAATGCAGCTCACTTTAACCTTAATTGTGGCGCGTAAGTGGCAATCAACTCTGTAATTACTGTGTTATTGCACTGTTATAAAGCAAACAATGCACTTTGCAGCAAAATAACATTCTAGATTGTGAACAGGAATCCATTCCGTGCCAGCTGCAAGTCAGCTATGTGAACCACTAAATGATGTGTATCCAACTCACGGCCCGAGGGCTAGCCACATGTGGTCAGCTAACACAAATCACGTGCGGCTTCTTTATGAGTCCAACAGAATTGCAAAATCATCTTCACTTTGAATATCCATAATGCATTTCATGCATTTCTTTTTCACTTTTTAAGTACATTGTACTTAAATTGAACAATAGCTGAGAAAATTATTTTTCTTGACTTCTGATTTCAAAATGAGTTTTTCATCAATTTCAAGTGTATGTGCAATAAAAGGATGAGGCGATTATACATTGACAGTGCACTAAGGCTGCAGCTATTGAATATTTTTAGAATTGAGTATTAAATGAATTAATCCAGTTATCGGAGAAAAAAAACATTAAACCCATTATTAGAATGTCAGGTACAGGTATTATATTTGCCTATTCATGTTTTCCATCCTCATGCTTAAATGTAGTAACTTTGAGTGCGTAATAGCTTTAATAGGTGGAGCCTGTGAGTGACATGGGTGTCAGTGAATGAGAGTTTGCAGTTGATTTTGCTTCGACATTTGTTTTTTTTGTTGGTTTTTTTTGCAATCGAATAATTTGAGGTATTCAATTGTTGCAGGCCTAATTTAAATAATTTAAATGGTTTCACAAGAATGACAGACCACTGAAGGAAACCAGAATTACAATGTGGCCTAGCACATGAATAATTTCAGTATGATGTACCAGCACTGAAGAACAACAATAAGAGAGAAAGAGGAAGATGATTAAAATGTGACCCTGGATTTTCTTTTTAAGTAAATATCCCGCTCGTACAATTTGTTCCTTGACCACAAACAAGAAGAATGATAAGGAAGATACATTTTTGTTAGCTGGTTGTTTTGGAACATCATTTCAAGCCAAACTGGGAAGCAGTTTTCCTGAACTTTGCCCTCCTTTGAACTTAAGGTGGAAGACTTTAAAATCCGAGTGTCTAATTCAGATCACTTTAGGTGAGAAGTGTGGTACAGCCTAATTCCACAAGGGCTTGGGGTTAGAAAAACTGTCAGCGCTTGCGGTTTATTCGGTGGAATATGGAGGACCCAAGTGCAGCTAAGCAGCGAGGCAAGACTGGGTAGCGAGAATAATCTAAAAAAAAAAAAAAAAAAAAAAGTTTTAGTTTCATAAAATGCAACACAAAACAAGACGCTCGGGAAAAATCCCAAATACTAAATTCACACAAGTCCAGAAAACAAGATTGAAAAGTACCAAACCAAAACAGGGAACGGAAACCATAAGCCGAGAAAGACAGATAGAAAGCAACAAACTAAATACTGGCAAACTGACGATACAACCAAATCCACTTGGACAAGACACGAGTGCCTGGAGAGAGCTGATTGGTTGACACAAGGAACCGGGCTAACGAGAACAGGTGTGAACAAAAACCTAACAAGAAAGACAAACATGAAAAAAAAAAAGACACAGGGAAAACAAAAAAGAAAATTTTACTTTTTTTTTTAATGAAAAAACCCTTTCAACACTTTATGATTTCAATACATCAAGATCAACTCGAGGAAAAATGTCCCTAATGTTGTCCGCCCCACCAAACAATTTTGCAGCCCCCACCACCTCTGCACCGTCACAGCAAAAGCACCGTCATCAAAAAAAAAAAAAAACGCAACCTAGCATACATTTACTTCTTCTTCTACTTCTTCTTCACCACTCAAGTTCACTTTCAGTCGTCCTCTGCATCCCCTTCTGCTCAAGGTCACAACCTCGCCACATGCTGTTGCAACCAAGCGGCATCCAGGTGTGAGGTTGTGTGGTGTGATGAAGAGCTGAGGGTGAGCCAAAGTTCATGCGGGCCAAGAGGCCAGACAGGCTTGGACTACCAGTCGGTGTGTGCGCGCGTATGCGTGTGTGCGTGTGTGTGAGCGGCCGGCTGCCATTGACAAGAGTGTGTGACTGTCGGTGTGTTGTGAAACAAATGGGAAGGTGTGTCTGCTGGCACGGCCGCCGCTTCAAGTCACCGGCGAGCACCGAGCGAGCGCCGCAACCGTGGCGTCGAGTGTAAACGCCGCGGTCGGCCCACCTACGTGTGACACGCAGCTGACAAGACGCACTCAGACGCACACCCGAAGGATAAATTGTCTTAGCCGCAAAAAACTCGAAAGTATGATACACGTCGCTTCCAAGAACCAAACTCCCATGAACCCGTATGAACTTTCATCCCGGTGATCTCTAGCACAGGGGTGGGAAAATTATGAATATTAAAGAACATTTTTCAACCGGCCCACTGAGCTTTTATCTCACTAAATGGTGACTAAAAATGGTATCATAGTATCATAAATGATAATATTTGAAAATAAAAACAGTATAGTCCAAACTAGGGACGGACCGATTATCGGCCGGGCCGATTATCGGCGTCGATATTCAGTATTTTGACGAATATCGGCATGGGCCTTTTTTAAAAAATCTGATGGTCGATAATAAATCAATTTAAAACAGTGTTGACTTCAAGTAAGTATCGATTTAAATATTCAGTGAACTTTCTAAGGGATTCTACTGACCCTGGCAACACTATGCACCTTGTTTTTATTTGAAGTCAATACAATACAATATCTCGGTTTTTTTTTAGAATTCTACAACAAAGATGGCCACACTGGCAAAAATGTATAATAATGATTTAAAAAAATTTTTTTTTTTAAATCAACGTTATGCAAATCTGAAAAATTGGTCAACACACATAGTCAAACTCGATTAAACAAAGAAAAAATGAATATCGGCATTTATATGCATTTACTCAATTATATTTCGTAAGGTGGTTTCAGAAAATAAAATAATCTGGAGCCAGTTTCATTTTTTAAGTTAATGTATCGTCTACTTAAAAAAATGTATCTGTATGATTATGTTTCGTGCAATAACGTTGAAGAAATAAAATTGAGTAAATTCAACAAACTTTTTTCAGTGTATGCAGATGATGGACTGCCACGTGAAACGATACCTCTCAAAAAGATAATTATCTTGAAATGCTAAAACATCACTGTGCGGTCTGCTCTCAAAGGTTTTCTCAGAGTTTTCCTCATTTCAGGGTTAGCAGACTGAGTTTTCACTAAACCAGCCCAGGTCCCTAGGATTAACCTGTAAATAATTGCTCCACAAAATTAGAAAGTTGCTCAACAAATGAGGTCATTGATCCGCAAAACTGCTCCGCAAAGCAAAAAAATGAATAAATAAATTTGAGCCTTGGGTAGTGTGCAGTACTCATTTGACAGTGTTAATTTTTTACAACACGCCAAGGCTGGAGAAAATGCATTTCCGAGGCAGAAAATATTTAGCTTTTACGGGAAATGTGAAAGGAGAAACAAGAGTTTCAGTACACCCCACCCATTGGTCCCGCTCGGTCGGACATTTTAGTTTTCATATTGTGATGATGACAGACTGTGTTAATATTATCTATCTATCCCAATAAGGAAGTGGATTTTGCCTCTTTTGCATTTCACTCACTTGAAGAAAGCTGACCGCACACACACACGCGCGCGCACGCACGCACGCACACGCAGTGCCACAATGGTGTTGTCAAGCGGCGAGGGTGTGTTTGTATGGGCCTGTCTTGGTAGTTTGGTCTGTGTGTTGTTTGCAGAGGGGGAGTTGCGTCTCCATCCTCTGCCTCATCTAACCCCTGACTTGACGCTTTGTCTTGGGCCAACCCTCTGTCTCCAGACACACACATGCAAACCGGCTTCGATGCTGTCCCGACCCGTAGGCGAGTGGAGTCTTCAAAGTCGATCACCAACGCAAAAAAATTAAAAAAAATGTCAAGCCTATGATTCTGGACAGCCTACAAATCGCTTGTAGCTTGATGATAAGTCCCACCTACCCAAATGTCGTTACAATGACAACCGCCCAAAGTTCACACAAAGACACAACAAAAACAATGCACTTTTTTTTTTTTTTTTTAATAGCTCATGTTCCAAATTTGTCACAATAGTTTGGTCCTCAGTCTTCCTGCAAATGGTGCTACATAATTTCCTGTTATTATCTTAGAAGAGGGCTGAAGTCATAATTACTGACGTCGATGTGTGTAAGCTTATGTCAATGGACAAATAATCTTTTCATCATAAACTGTCACACTTGGGTCCCTCTTACGCCCTGTCCACTTTTCTGCTCTTGTAAATAGTCCCCTGGTCCTCGCAATTATGTACTTTCAGTCAAGATTACTAAACAACTAAAGATGTTAGGAAGAATAATATAGAAAATTGGCAGCCCCAAAATCCCAAACTGGCTCGCAGGAGAAGCTAAACCAGGCCAATTCTGAGCTTGAACTCAAAGGCACGAACTTGAAAAGATTATCTTGATCAATTATCATTTGCTGTGGGGTGTTGAGTGATTTTTTTCTCCCCCTCTTTCGACACCGACAATTGCAAATGCTAAACCTGTAAATGCTAAAAATTATGATGGCAAATCCTTAGATGTGGTCAAAACTGAGTTGGCTCAAACCTGAAGCTTGTGCTGTTGTCGGAACAAGTAGTTGCGTTGAGCGTTTGTATAATGTGAAAGCTAATGAAATAACTAAAACTAAAACATTTTTGTAAATGAAATCAAAATTAAAAAAACTGCGATTTTATTATATGATAGCTAACTGAAACTACATCTTATGTTTATAAAACAAACAAAAAGTAATTTTTGTCAACTACATGAGCTCTTCAGCGTTTACTTAAATTTGTCTTTTTTTTTAGTTTTTGCTGTATGTCTGTATAAAAGAAGGAAAGTCAAACAGTCGTTTGGCAGATGTAGTTTACTTTACTTTAGTGCTTACTAACCTTGGTTTTAATCGTGCACTCTACAAATATTCCACAAGTAAAAAAAAAAAAAAAAACTAAAACTAATAGTAAAACAAATGTTAAAGAAATCATTTACAACAACAAAAAAAACAAATACAAAACTAACAAGCCCTGTAATTGGCCCGTGACCAGTTCGCGGTGCACCCCACCTACTACCCGAAGACAGCTAGAATAGGCTCCAGCACCGCCCGCGACCCGCGTGTGGATTAGCCGTTCAGAAAATGGATGGACAAACTAACAAACGTGCTCTAAAAACAAATTACTAAATGAATTAAAACAAAACAAAAAAAACTTTTGGATGTTTGTTTGGGGGGAGGGGGAATGTCATTATGTTTGTCTTATGGTGCAATGTGTAAAAAAAAAAACAATCGTTAAAAATACAAATGCTTGCCAATTTTTTGGAGAGGGAATATTTGAATGGCATTATCTTTGTTTTATGTTGTTTTGTGTAAGTTGTGCATTAAAGTGCAAAACCTTTTTAAATGATTCTTTTGTCAATATTTCGGGGTAATGTTTGAATTTGAATGTTTTTATGTTATATCTTATGTTGTACAGTGTTAAAAAAAAATCCGCAAAAATCTGATTTGGGGGGGAAATGTTTGAATGTCAATATTTGACCGTTTTACATTACCGGTACTTTGTCCTTTAGTATTGGTTTATCTTTACAACAGAAAGTAAAATCAACCAATTTTTTTGTAGATTTTTTTTAGGAGGGTGATATTTGAATTTCATTCTCTTTGTCTAATGTTGCCGTATGTTAATGTGTCAAAACAAAAATCAGCAAACATTTTCAGTGAAAAATTTGCCCGATTTAAAAAGTGTTTACAACGTCCGATTCAATCGTTGCCCGATTAATTGGTGGGGCTCTAGTTTTAACTGTACATTGCTCGCACTGAGCATGCAAAGGACATTTTTTTTTTTTTACTTGGTGTATTATTTCGAGTCATTCTTTTTATGCAAGGTGGCAAGTTATAACGAACAACTGGCAAGGAACCACAAAATTATAAGATGTGGTTTGTTTGCATCAACTGTGGCAACCAAGCATGAGCTCATTTCCACATTGTCATTTACAGAAGCGAAACAAGAAGCATCCTTTTCTATTCCCTCTTCTGTCGTCCTGTTATTCATGAAAAGCTGCAGATACGTTTCTTGCCGCCTTCCCGTATTCCCTCTCCAGTCACGCTCTTCTCATCACGCTGCTCCGCGGAAAAGGGAACTAGCTTCGCTGTTTTGTTTGTTTCCCCAATGGCTATACTTGTCTATGTCAAAGTGGCGTAATGCGTTGGGGGTGTCGCAACATGCCTCGCCTGTGCTCACATCCTCAAAACACACTTTTCCCGATGTCCGGCGGGTCTGAAAGTGTTGCGCTTGCTTGACGGTGCCGTTGCTAATGTTGTGTTTTGTTAATGGGGACATAATAATCAGAATAACGCCGACGTCATGTTTTAGTGTTTGCCATGAGCTCATTGCACTGCAATGACCCTGATCTGTCACTCTCTAATCCTTATTGCACTGCACTCAAGTCGCGCACTTCTTACCGTGTCCCATTTTACCCATGTTGTACGTGTGTGAGTGTTCTCTCGGATTAAAGTGCACACACAGTCACTTGATTAGAAGAAGGACTAAAGCAACACATTAAAAATGCACTAAAGACCGTTGAGATGTTCCGAAATTCTAGATAGAATTGATCTTACTCAAACAGCTAATTGACTCAACTGCAGAGCGGAGGCCATTTTGTAATAATATTGTCAATACATTGTATTTTATGTCAAGTGAAAATGTAGTTTCAAACTAAATACAAAGGTCCATAATGGAGAAATCATGAAATAAGGCAGACTGGGTGGTAATGAATAATTTACATATTTGTGGACGCACAAAACATTGTGGTCATTTTTTTTTTTTTAAATAGGTTGTGGTAAGTCTCCAAAATTTAATTCCCCTGAGAGACAATTTGAGAAATCTGCAAAGTAGTGACCAAATATAGTAACTCTATATTCATATATATATATTTTAAAGCAGATACTTATACACTACATAGCGTAATATCAGCAAAATTATTGTGATCGGTGCATAATTCACACGCTGCACGGAATGTCAGGCATCTGTGTGTGTGGGTGTGTGTGTTTGTGTGTTTGTGTTTATGAGCTAGCATATTAAGAGTGTGAGGTCACCGCAGTGGAAAGTCTGACAGTGGAGGTGTGTCGCAGCCTCGGAGGTGTGAGCTTATGTAAGGAGCCAGGTGTACTTGTTTATTCCCACACACACACGGTCAGATAATGACGATGCTGCAGCCTGCCAAAAGCATCGAGATTAGATTTTGTAAGATTTTCCTTATTCACCTCCGAGAAACAGATGTTTGCTTCTACACTACTTCCTACGAGGTAATGTACAGTACAAGTACTACCAACCTAGGAGGTAGTAATCCTACTACCTCGTATCTATCTGCATTTCATTTATGGTAGTGCACTACTACGATCTACTTTATCAATGCAACTTAACTATATGCATACCTGTCAACCTGTGCAGAATCTTACAAAAGTTCTAAATTGCCCGTACTTTTCTGTATATAATCTTACAAAGTATCCGTATTATAATCTTACACAGTCATTTTCGAGTTGGGGCAAACGGACCGGACATTTTTATGTCGATTCTCACACAGTTTTTAATCGCTCAACGTGGGGGTTGGCGGCAAGTGCGCTATGCTCGTGAAAGTCGACCGAAGTTTACTGTTGCGATCGCTAACGGATGCTCCGGATTAGAGCCGAAATCGGAGATCGGTCTAACAAAAAACGAGTTTTGACATTTTTTATTCCCCCCCGTACAAAAATTGTTATACGGCGTACACAATGTGAAATGATCAAAAAAACGTATATAATACGGGGAAAACGTATAAGTTGACAGGTATGTATATTGTACTCCATCCATCCTACTTCCCCTCATATTGATAGTATGGACACGACCATGTGTCTAATTGCAGTACCCAAACTGGCTCGCAGTATATTGCCTGTACTAAATGTACTGTATAGTACCTCCCCAATAGTGATGTATATTTCGCCTGTACTACCTGCTATCTATGTGTACTACATATGTAGTCCACACCCAATATTGTTGGGGGATAGGGACTGGGCTGGCTCACGACTATAGTGAAAATCTGCGTTTAATTGGCGCCCATTGAAATGCGTTGAGGGGAAAAAAATGATAAAATACTGATAAAATGTCTATATACATTTCCATGATAAACGGGAGGGGAGGAAAATGGAGAGAAAAAAATGGGGGGAAAAAAAAATCTAAATATATTCAAAAAGTATTTTTTTTAATTGGAAAAAAATAATCTGCAAATAAGCGAATTCACGGGTGCCAAACAATTAATCTAATTCAAATTGAAGAGATAGAGAGCGAAATAGAGATAGATAGAAAGTCAAAATGTTCTTTCACTCCCCAACACTCAGCACCCCCCAAATTGACAAAGGCGTCTGCTGTGACCAAGTGAATAACGCTCCGAGAATGTCAGTCCGCGTGTGTGTATTTGTGCGTGACCCTCCGCACTGTCACAAGCCGCCGGGCCACTCAGATGTCAGCTCCACTGTATTTCACTCGGCCCTTTGTGGGCCACATGGATGTCTCGACCTTGGCAGGGAAAAAATAAGGAGATGAGAGCACGGCGGGTTGACAGGGAGCAAGACGTGCATAAAATCCGAAATCAGGACTGATGCTTGAGCCCACTACCAGAAAGCAAATTGTCATCTACTTCCCTCTTAAAGAGAACACAATTTGTTCTCTTTAACTAAAAGTGACAGCAAAGCTTCATGAATACATCCTGTGTTGTTTTACATTATTATCATCATCATCATCATCATCGTCAGTGCTGTCATGCTGATGTGTCACCATGGCAACAAGTAGTGGCCCATTAAAGTCTCATCTAAAACCATGAGGAATTTTTATGTTGCCTCATTTACTGTACATCTATACTACCTTAGATCTATTTGTACTGTACATATATGACCTATCAAGGAGTACTTCATTGACACTATACCCCCTATCAACTGTATGTGTACGTGCTTCTACAAGTATTATACTCCCTCATATCTTTGTGTACTACATCTACACTACCACCTATCTACGTTTGTGTATTATGTATGTACTACATCCTCTCTATGTATCATTAATGGAAACTACCTCCTACTGTGGGTACTACATCTATATTAACTCATCTCTACGGTATCGGCCCTACACTTATACTACCTCCCCGCTCTATGTACTTCATCTATATCAGTGTTTTTCAAACTTTTTTGAGTCAAGGCACATTTATTTCATTGAAAAAAAAAAATCACATACCACCATGTGAAATTGTGACAAAAATAAGTAAATATTGTTTGTAGAAGCATTTTTTAACATTGAAGAATGACGTTATATTATAACGTCTTGAATAGGAATTAAATAAACACAAAGAAAAAAGTATTTCATAATGTTCCATACTGATAGTGTGAAACATGGGCCTGTTTGGATAAACATGCATCACTAATTCGCTTGTCTCTAAACAGACACAATTAGCTACCTGCTGCTGCTGCTGCCACCTGCTGGTATGGAAGAGTACTACAATGTGGTAAAGACATGATTACGCTGCCAGGCGCTAGACCGCACAGGCACACAAATTAGATAATTTCCCACGGCACACCTGACAATATATCGTGGCACACAGTTTGAAAAACACTGATCTATATGTCCTTGTATCAGTGTGCACGACATTAACACCATCTCCTGTACCATGTGTTTGGCACAAAAGAATCCAGAAATTATATTAAACACACGTTTTTTGTCAAATGTGTGTGTTTGGTTGCACGTGCGATTTGTAATCTTGCGTGTGTGTTTGTGTGAGTATTTTCCAGCCTCTCTGACAGGAAGTGCTACCTAAGTAATGTGACCAAAACACAGGAAGTGCCTCAAATTCCAACTTTTACACGAGTGACGGAGGGAGAGCCCCAGAGTGGGAACAATGGGGGCACGCAAACACACACAAACGCGCGCACACACACACACACACAAGCTGACAGAAACATAGGTTGCATGGGTTGAAAGCGTGAGAATGAATTTTGTTTGCTGTCTATGTATAGTATCTCCTGTCAATGTATAGTCTCTATCCATCTATCTTTTAATATGTATCTATATTTATCTAAACTATATCTACACATATTTACAGTTGTACTCAAAAAAGAATAAACACTATACAATAAATATATCTCTGATCGGTGGATCAGTCAATCGGTTGGTCTATCTACTTTATCTATGCAACACTCTGTATCTTTAAAAATGTATCTATCTATAAACATTATATCTATACATATGGTATACAAACACACATATGGTATATACATACTGTGTATATATACATACATACACATATATATATACATATACATATATACATATATATACACACACACATATACATATATATACACACACACACACACACACACACACACACACACACATATATATATATATATATATATATATATATATATATATCCATACATATACATACATACATACATACATACATACATACATAAAATCCAACTGCATTTCTTTTCCTGAATCTAATCCTCCTTCCATTATCCATTAGTACTTTTTGTCCTAACGTTCCCCTCCGTCTGCCAGGCTCCTCAATCTATCTTCCATTCCCTGGTTCTACGATCTTCCTGCATCATCTATCTTCCTCCTCTTCCTCTCCCTATCCTCATCCATCCCTCCTCCGCTTCCATCAGTCCCCTTTCATCCATCTTTCTCATCCTTCACCGTCGATCCTCCACTTTCCACAATCTTTCATCACTCTTTCTCTCTCAACCTGACAATGTGTCAGTTTAGCGACGAGGTAAATGCAGACCAAAGCTGCATTTACCCTTTCCACTTGCTAACTTCTCCATCCTGTCCTTACAACTTCCGCATCCTCGCAGCTAAATCAATTATAAAAGCGCTTATGAGCACGTTAAAGTGTCCCCTGTGTGAAAAGAGCATCATTAATGTGAAGTTAACGCCACAGTCTATGAAAAAGGTGTCTCCTCGGGGGCCCTCCCTCGCACCTGCGTCCCTCCCTCGCCCTCATCCTCATGCTCTCCTTCCTCTCTCCGGCTCTGCACTCTTCTTATTCTGACAGTGTGATCCATGCGGGTATTATCTCCCCATTATCTGTCCATCCCATAATCTTTTTCCCTCACCTCACCCCGCCGCCAGTCTCTGGAGAATATTAATCAGCTCGCAGACAGGTCTAATCACCGCTGCCCTGCTGGCTGTTAGAACAGACACTGCAGTCCATTAAGCAGACTTTTTGCACCAAGGAATTACACATTGCTTATTACACTTTAATGTGGCAAAAGAATTGTGCGGGTAAAAATATAGACGGAATGTCAACTTTTGTTACTCCACACACTTTACTGTAAGATTAGTTTCCCCCAACAGCTCACCTATTTTCTGAAGATGAGTCATGATTGGTTGTTACCTGAGCCCCGAGCTACTGGGATGTTGTTTTCAGTCGACAGCAAGTGTCAAAATGGCCGCCCACTGAGGTGGCTAAAAATGGGTGGATTTTGTCGCTTAAAGCTGAAGTCAACACAAACATTTTTTTTCTTCCAAGGATATGTTCCCAGCAGGCCCACTAGTTGAAAGACGGCATTCTGATTAATATTGCGTTTGTGGAATATGAGTTAAGCATCAAAATCCCTCCTTTTTAGCCATCTCAGGGGGCGGCCATTTTGTCACTTCGGTTGACTGAAAATGACATCACAACTGCTTAGGGCTCAGATAACGACCGATCACGGCTCAGCTTCAGAAAACAGGTGAGCTGTGATTGGTTGTTACCTGAGCCCTAAGCAGTTGTGATGTCATTTTCAGTCAACTGAAGTGACAAAATGGCTGCCCCCGGAGATGGCTAAAAACGGGTGGATTAACTCTTATTTTACAAACGCAATATTTATCGGAATGCCTTGTTTCAACTAGTGGGCTTGCATAGAACATATTCTTGAAAAAAATATGTTTGGGTTGACTTCCCTTTTACGTATTTGAGTATTTCGCTTCTCGTGTTCGACCATATTTAGGGATTTTTTTCTTTATCAAATTCATGCATTTTTACAATTTTGTTTGACCTATTTTGGAATAAATCCTTCCTGCTTCCCTGCACTTGGGTCCTCCACCTCTAGTCACCAACTCCACCACGCCAACCTGAAAAATGTCTTGATAAGAAAGATGCAAGGGAAACTGCTTTGAATGTCACCTTGTACAGTGCAGTGAGCTACGTCAGTGCAGACACTGAAAGGTCTTGTGATTTAAGGATCCCGGGAATTCTCTAAGAGGATTTCTGCGGAACTTTCTAGAGGAGGGGTTACGCAGGTGGCCGTCGCATTGCATCATCCCGCAATGCAGCTGTAAGGAAGAAGGACACCAAGATGAAAGGATATGAGTCTTTTCCCCCTCTAACCCGCACCACCCTGTCCACTCCACCCCGAACAGACCTCTTTTCTTCCGAAAATGATCTTGATTATGAATGGCTGCCCTGAGGAAGATGGCGGGAGGAGGAGGAGGACAGAGGAAGATCAGAGCCTGAGGAATGTTCCAAACTCGCATACTGTAACTGCGTACGCATGGAAATGCATTTGACATTTTTTTTCGTCAGCATTAGTGGAGGGCCACATACAAACGCACACTTTCTAGCCAGATGGCAAAAAATGCCCATGTAAATAAGGACCAAATATGTGCATTTTCACTCCCCCAAAAAATCAATTAAAGATCTTATTTATTATTGTACTTTGTCTGTCGAGCATGTCATTCTAAATTCCCAAATTAAAAGGCGTAATCACGCAACTGTATAACATAGCATAGTGCACGATAGGGGAGTTAAGTTCATCCTCAACGTGTCTCCTCTACATGGTGTCCTTCTTCAGGCCATCATACGCACTATTAATTCAGTATCAGGCATTTTCAGACCCTCTTTTAGCCTAACGTGTGAAATCATTTGAAAAAAAATTATAAATAAGTTCCTGGGATTGAATGGCAGGACTATGAAAAGACGTATAAATATGTCTTTGGGATTGAATGAGTTAAGTGTTGAATATCCATGTTTTTGGAGGACACAAATTTCGCAATTCCTGATGCACTTCAAACGAACTGTCAACGGTTCTTGCTGGTGTTTGTGTACTTTTGAGATCGCTGTTACAGTGGTAACTTACGCTGAAGTTTCTTATGGCATCTCGAAGCAAACTAGACATATTGTTTAAACTGTTTTAACCGTTTGAATTTGGTCAACACAATCTGCCTCCTAAATGAAAGACACCGTTTTCTTGACCTAATGTGAGTCATGGCGAGACGCCAGGACACGCTCTCTCATCTTCTGTGATACCTAACTACAGTCGTAGGGTTGGTGGAGCTGGTGAGCAATGTCTGCCATCTAGTGGTGAACATTGTTATTACGACTTAAGATTGCTTCGCAATAATAGACATTTTTAGTTTAAAAAATTCATCGTAATCACATGCGGCCCTTGGGCCAACAGTTGCCCATCCCTGATATACGTTATGGAACATGTTAAGTGTGTAAATGGTAAATACACATATAGAGCGCTTTATCCACACCATATAATACAGCATCATTACATTTTCTATGAACAAGCTGCAGGGTGGTGGACAGCTTGGGATTTTGTGGCAAGATAAGGGATGAGGGGTTAGGTGAGGGAGTGTGTCCATGTGTGTGTAAATTCCAAGGGGCACGGCAGCACACGCAGCTGTTTCGCAGCCGTCCAGATGTCAGAAGTGAAGGAGAAAGAGGGCGAAACAGAGAGTGGGAAAGAAACATGCGCGGGCTTATACTGTGTGACATGAAACACGACACACTCGCGTATATTCTGAAAAATGCACACACTGCAGACGGAGGTATTCGGGAAAAGATTCAACTAAGGGAGCAAGGTCAATATCCACACTGAGCAGCATTGATGGTGGACAACTGAATGATTTGCGAAAGTCAGTTACCAAACGGTGGAACAGCTCAAGTCAAACGGCCTTGAAGTGGAACACAGAGAAAATCCGCCTTAAAAGGAGCTCAAAATCCCATGCAATATGTTAGCTCAGTGAGCATCTAAAGAATTCTTTAATACAGACCACCGGGCATTTACATGATCAAGAATAATGAAATGTTTGTGGCATTGACTTAGAGATTTTTTCCTCAAATTGTTTTTTTTTTTTACTGGGAATGTAAAGTATATGATTTATTAAGACACCGCGGGAAATATGCACATGCAGTATAATGTATATAAAAAGTCTGCACACCCTTTTTCAAATGTCAGAATTTTGCAATACAAACAAAAATAAATTAGACTAAAGCAAGCTAAATAATTTATTCCTCTATTGAGATGACCTTTAACCTGTATAGTGCAACTGGAAAAAAGAGGGAGAGGGGAAGTAAAACTGAGAACGTGTGGTTGCACAAGTGTGCACACCCTCTGATAACTTGGGTATGGCTTTGTTCAGAATTAGTGAGTCCGCACACGTCTCGAAAATATAGCTTTTATAGTTTTTTTTTTTAGTTTTCACTTCGTTGTATAGCTTATAGGTCACATTAATGAAGGAAACGTTTTGAAATTATATATCTTGTTTTATCACAAAAAACGTGCCATTTGATCAGGGGTGTGAAGATTTTTGATAACCACTCTATGTCCCTTTTAACCTTGGACGGAGCTACCCTGGTTATCTAATGCTATGTGGAATTCAAAATGAATGGGATTCTTGCTTTGTGTCCATTCATCTTTCAAACGCTCAAAGTCATCCGTCATCTTTCTGCCAACGTGTTGATGAGGGAGCCGTGAACTTTTAACTTATTACAGTTGCACACTTGACATATGAGGGTGAGGGCACGACTATAGACAAGAACTGTATCCATTTCCCTCCTCAGGATGTTTTGAAAGTGAAAGCCTTCCTCGTGTTTACAGCAACACGCCAGCATCTCACCGAGCGCTTGTCGCCTCTTTCAAGAGTACGACGTGGCGCAGGCACAGCTGCACGTTGAAGGGCAGAGGACTGGAAACACACCCAAAAACTCACGTCTCCCTCACCGTAACAGTAGCCAATAGCCTATTACATTCAAACTCATGTTAAGCCTATTAGAACAGCTGAACTTTATTTGGGGTTATTCCCCAAATACATACAAATATCATTCCCCATAAATGTGATTGGTTCATTCTAAACACAACTATATCCCAAATTATTAAAAAAAAACAAAAACAGGAATTTTTGAATGCATTCATACAGGAAGACATTTACAGGACGTAATTTTACAAAAAAATGAAAATTCCATCATTGTTTCTTAAGTGTCATGTTTTAAGGTTTCAATTACTATGAATACAATATTTTTCTCCCATCACTTTTGGTTTTATTGGATTGTTAAAAGCTTTCTGGGTTTTTTTTGTGTGTCAGCCTCTGTGCAGCACAGGTGGAACGTATTAAAGGTATTGGTAAAAAAAAAAAAAAAGAAAAAAAAAAATCAGTGAAAAAAAAATGTTTCCCTAATAAGAGACAAACAAAAACAAAAAACATGCCAACCACTGCCTATCGGTAGATTTTTCTTTCCTACTATAAAAACACCACTGCGTCCACCTCAGCAATCATCACTACTCTTATTTACGTATTTGGTGTCATCGCTTCACTGCAAATACACTGAATCTCTACCTCACTGGATTCTGAAATGTTTCTCCAGCTGCTGCTCCCTTGACAAAATGTTGCTGGATTGAACCCAAACACATCAACAGAATACAAATACACATACGCCCACACACACACACACACACACACACCCACACACACACACAGTACAGCTGTCCGATGTCAGTATTGCTTTCATGCGAGCCAAATTCACCACTTGATATTGCTTGCGTGAATTGTTTTTTAGTAACAGTAGTTGTGATGGTGCTACGGGAGGATCTTCTAGCTGGGATCACTATATGGAGAGCATGATGACATATCAATGAAATGTAGCGTAGAATGTCCATTAGATGACACTGTATGCTGAATATGACATCGCTTTCATTTTCTAAAGCTCACTTGGAAATGAAGTCAACTAATTCCTTTATGTTTTATGCATATTTCTATACCTTTTATTCAGATGTAATTACAGTAGGCCTATACTGTATTTATGTGTACAGTATATTATATCTACATATAAGGAACTTTTAGCACTTTTTCAATTGAACTACTGAAATAAGTTGTCCACCATATTTCATATCAATGAGATACACCTCTATATACAGTTTAATTTTGTTACTTTCTAAATATTTTCCGAAAATTAGTACAGTGGCGATATGACTCAATGAAACAATTTTCGCAGTAAAATTGTTGTAGCGATGTAAACATTGACAATATCATAGACCAAGGGTGTCAAACTAATTTTTGTCATGGGTCAGTATTTAGTTACGTCTTACCTCAGAGGGCTGTTAAGACGGTGAAACCAAGTAAATGTTTAATCACCTCATCATATTATTACATACACACAACAAATTGATGGATTACCTGTAGTTTTGAAGCCATTTTCATACAGATCTGGAAATTAATATGATTTGCTTTGGCGGGCCACAAAAAATGATGTGGTGGTCCAGACCTGGCCCCCGGGCCTTGAGTTCGACACCTGAGTTGTAGCACGATAGCAGAATTACTGGGACACTAATTGACATTAAGGAAACATTTCTGTCATCAGAGAGACTGACTAATTGTGCTTTGCCAGGTGCGGCTGTTTTGGTTAACAACAAAGTTCAAATGGTGAGTTAATTCATCGGACGATCTATGTTGTCAACCTCACTTGAGGGCACAAGATGTGGGTTGCGTCCGGAAAACAAGATCGCGGATACAAGCGGTTAAAATAAGTTTCCTCTGTAGGGTGTAAGATGAGGTGGCCCGGGCATCTAGTTCGGTTGCATTCTGAATGCCTCCCCGGCGAGTAGGCCCGGAAGATGGCCAGAGGACCACCCAGGACACAATGGAGAGACTCTGTCTCCCAGCTGGTCTGTGATCCCCCTGAAAGAGCTGGATGAAGTGGCTGGGGAATGGCAGGTTTGAGCTTCCATGTTAAAGCTGATGCCCACGTGACCTGACCCTGGATTAGTGGAAGAAGATGGATGGAAATAATACGCAAGCTATTTTTAACAGTAAGTAGCATGAGCTTAAAATGATTTTGAAGTGGTTTAGGAGCAATTTGAGACCATTTTAAGGTGGGGTCCATGAATTTTTTCCTCAGTCCGTGCCCCCCTTGAAAAGTGAGGGTGCACTGTAGAATGAATTTCGCGAAGACATTTGTAGTGGTTAGAGACCAAGTCCAAATTTTTAAGCGAATAACAGAGCATAGGGTCCAAAGTAAAGAAATCCAAGAATAGGTGAATTTGCGAGTAGCAAAGTGCGAACTGGCGAGGGGTCACCGTACTACTAAACTAATCAAAAACAGCAAAGGAAGTCAGTCGATACTACATCGCATCAGGCCCATCAAGTGCAGCAGAAGAGCGTACAGTCAAAGCCCTGATTACGCTCCACCAAGAAACAAAGTGGCTGAGGTTTAAAGGCGTTCATTCCTTTCGGATGCCAACGCAGCAGAAGGCCTTCAAGGAGGAAGCGGCGAGCGAGATAACATTCACAACGCCGCGTTCCGAGCAAAAGAATGCTTTTGGGGGGGGGGGGGGGGGGTTTACCTAAAACGGCAGCCGGGAGACAAAGACAGACAAAGATGGAACGCAAAACGGAAGAGCGATAAGCAAGTATGATGGATGCGGAACGCGAACGGGAGGGGACGCCGCGCACGCTGGCGGATCGGACAGGCGTCAAGGTCGCGCGAGGGTGGAGACCGAAGACGCTCGGCAGATGGGAACAATGACAGGGAGATAATTTCAACATCTCATGAGTGCCTTGTCCCACTTTCTACTTTTGGATGCTTTATCAATACCAAGCATGTGTGTGCGTGTGCATGTGTGTGTGTGTGTGTGCATGTGTGTGTGTTCTGCGGGACTTTTCCTAACAGTTTTCCTTTCTTCTGTGTCACTTTTGGATAACAATAGTCTATTCTTTCCTCCAACACATGCACCACGCCCATGTCTGACCACATGCTACCCCCTCAAAAAACACAACTCTTTTGTTAGGTGTATTTAATAACATTGTAATGTATAAAAACAATAAGATCAAAGATGACAGACTCCTGAACAAATGACGACACAATCCGTAAGTAATCCTGCTCGCTTGAATGTTTACACTGCGCAACACCTCTGCAACCTGCAATACTTGAATAGTCAAATTTGTATAAGTGGAGGGAGACTAGCAAAGTAAGAATTTCATTGCTCAGTGCTAGGGTTGTTTTTTTTTTTTTTTAATGTACATATGACAAACATCTTCAATCTTAAACAGAATGCAAAGAACAAAACGGGTTTCATCAAGGTTCACACAGTACACTTTCCAGCCTTAAAGCAGATCATTCGGGCGGAGAAAAGACACTGCGCGTAATAACGCGTCAATCACTTATGTGTCTTTCATCGCTAAGCTGTTTTCATGTAAATCCCCACGACAAACTACACAATGAAGTCACTCTAATCTCAGCACATACACAGAAAAAAACAACAAAGTATTTGTCCACTTTACAGTAATCCCCACAAACTGATTTTTAGGACTTTGAATCTCCTTTAGTCCAAAGGACCCAGTGCCGATTTGGACTAAGAGTAAAAGAGCAAATCACACACACACAGACACACAGTCCCGAGTGTATCCTCACACGGACGTCTCAGGTCAAGCAGGAGACGACAGACTGCCGGCGGTCTGTGCCTCCTCCACATCTTCAGAACTGACCGTTATCGAGTGTGTGTGTGTGTGTTCTTGACATCTCAGCAAGAACCCTAATGGTTCTAGTTTATCCAACCAAAATAGACTACTCTGTCACACTGTTGGACTTGAATCCCAAAAAGGTTGTCATGAAGTCTGGTTGAGATGATGCTATTAGTGGTGATAATGGTCCGGATGCTGATGACATTCATGAGAATGTCATGGGGGGAGCCTAAGTCAACAGAGACAAAGCCCTATAGGGTTATGTATATTACATCAAATAATATTATATATGACCTATTATTTCAAAACACTACTTAGTGACTAGTTTAATGTGAAAATCAAAAGTTATTCAATATGGAATCTGGACAATCAAACTAATGAGCGCATTTGAAAAGTGGTTCAACAGCTCCCTCCTTTGTTCAGTATGCTAAAGTACAAAGCAAGCCTATAATGGGGATTTAGTCAGAAAAAATGTGCTTATTTAAAGTGGGTACTTGAGTTTTCTGACCCTGTGAGTCTATTCTTGCGTATTTTATTTATTTAATTTACTTAATTTTCAGAGTTTATTTTGAAAAAACATTTCCACATTTATCTTGTTTTTTTTTTTTTAAATAAAATCAGGCAAATTAAAATTGGACCGCTTTAAATAAAGAGGGTATAATTTAATGCTTTAAATCTACTAATTTATTTATTTTTTTTAATTTTACATTTTACAATTGTATTCATTTTAGGTTAAGTGTAATTTGCCTAAAAGTCTAATATGGCAACGTAATAATGGAAAAATGTGCATATTCAAAATGAGTACCGGTATTAGATTTTTGTGAGCTTATCAATATTCTTATTTTATTTGTTTATTTTTACAGTACGCTAAAGTATTTGTTGAATTTTTCAAATTCAAGCATGCAAGCCTAATTCTTATTTTTTTAAATAAGCATATTTAAAATTTGAGTTCTTTAAAAATGTTTCTGCTTCTATTTTTCTTGTTTGTTGTTTTTGCTTTTATTTTCTGTTTTCTAATTTTATTTAATATTTTATTTCGGATCATAAGGGGATCCGCCGAGTCCAAAACAGTATGCAAGGCCACCACTCACAAAATAATGGGCCCGAATAAGAAGAAGTTAGACTACTTGATCCAAAGTTAACCTAAAGTTAACAAAATACAATGCTCATGCTTTTAAATTGGGAATAATTTCCCGAATTTCCCGAAGTCAAATTTTGGGAAAAATATGCCTATTTAAAATAACTGTTTGATATCATTAAAATTAAGGTGGTATTTTTCCAGACTAGTGTGAATCAAATTGTAATTATTTCTTAAATGTCTTTACTAAAATGTGTGTATTTGTTTTTATTTTATATTTAATTTGAATTTCTTTTTCATTTTCAAAATAATCTTAACATAGGAATTTCTATTATAAAATATACTGTACATATTAAAAAGTATTATCAGACTTCATTGAAATGATTTCTGACACTATCGCTTTTTTTATGTTTTGATTTTGGATTTAATTTTGTATTTCATTGATTTTTAAAAAAATTATTATTCCATTTCAGTTTCTAATTTAGACAAAAAAAAAACGCACATCTTGCAAAAACCTAAAGTCCTAAAAATTAAATAAGCAATATTTCTTATAGGTTAATATTGACTTCACAGGGCTGCAAATGTTTATTGTGTTTCTTATGAAAAAGGGCTGAACGTTCTAGTCATAAACTGCATTTATATAATATATATATATATATAATATATTGGGATTGACCTTTCTCACAATGCCTCACAATCCCCTTCTGCTTCCAGAAGCAATTTTGAATGCGGTCGTAATGCAATTTGGAGAGAGAATGCAATCTGCAGTGGCGCCACTTAAAGGTGTGCTGTTAGCACACGTTTAGTCTGCTTCTCAGCGAGCGAGGGCGGAATTTTATTCGGCGAGCACTGCCAAAAGAGCCAGAGAAAAGTGGGAGGGAGAAGGCGGCGAGGTTAAAGGAGGGCCAGGGTGGAAAAGAAGAGGATGTGAAGACAGGAGAGATCCATCCAGGCACGTGTTGCGTTGATTTTATCCAGCTTCGTTGTTTAGGGGGGATTTAACACAACAGCGCCCCTGCTGGTGTCCTCAAAAACAACCCTTTACCGTAAGGTGAATTTCGCAAGTAATGGACACAATTCTAAAAATACTATTCATGCTTTTTTGAAAGGATTTTAAAGGATCCACACAAAACATTGGGGTTGGCTCAAAATTCAAAAAACAAAAAAAATTGACAATATGAAAAAAAAAAAAAGAAATCTGCGAATTGCTGGATTTACAGGTGCCGGACTGCGAGAATGTGCCGGTCCAATGTATTCCCAATTTTTTGCTATTTGTCACCAATGATGTTGTTCCAATGATACAGTAAATAGTGTAAATTGCGTAATATTTGTTGAAGACATCAATTTAAATATCAGGAATTAAGTAACTATTATTTTTTTTTTAATGGGTAAACCAATTCCACTGAATCTGAATCGCTTCAACCCCAAACCAGGAATGTAACATGTCAAAGGTTGTATAAAACATCCTAATTATGGTCCCACTAAGATACTTCTGCATTGGAGACACGTTTCACAGGTGCTTGAAGGTAAATAAGTAACTTGGGAGGTCACAAGTACGCATGACTTGAGCCCTTATGACATTCATTAGCAGCTTCATTACCTCGAAGGGCAAAGCTCATTGTCATTAAGGAGGAGTGATAACAGACAAGTGTGAAAGTGACATTGTGTCACTAATTTTAATGTACAGTTGACGCAGTTACCTCGGAAAATGACAACAACAAAAGAACGCCCCATTTTCGCCTCAATTTCCTTGCCAATAGTTAAGGCAAACAAGATCCACATTCATTTTTTGAAGGACAATGTACCAACGCGCTCCCACAGATAAGAATAAAGAATTTTGTCTTACTTTTCGATGACTTCAGTCTCCATGCCACTTTTTTTCCCCAAAGTTCGTTAGTTGTGTTTAAGTGTGTCCATGTATATGATATGTCATTGTGTTAATCGTGTATGTTCTCCGTGCACAGATTTGTCTATTCTATAGTTAATAATCTAAATAGACTGCTGTCATAAATCAAAAAAAAAAAACTAGCCTGCAGGCACGGTTGACAAAGTTTCCAGAACAAACTTTCCTCCTAACAAGCGCACCTGTTCCAATCAACTAGGCGTGTTCACAAGCCTGTGTGCACACTATAATGCCTACCGGTTTGAACACAATTTGGCCAGTCGGTGACACAATTACTCACCCTAATTGAGTTTAAAGCAAAATTATACTCAAACAAATATTGGTTCCAACATGACACATTTATCCCTTTATACACAAGAGTAGCTACGGTACTTTAGCCAAATATTACATTGCTAGCTTACCTAAAAACAATGTTTTATTTGTACAGTATAGTGCTTTTCAAAGTACTCAATTTTAAATTCAAACAAGCAGCAACAAACCATAAGCACCGCAAAGACAGATCTTTAAAACGCTATGGCTATTTAAAGGAAAGTTTGAAGGATTTTATCATATTTCAGTAAGGCACTTTGCCAGTGTGTAGCATGTTGCTGCGGTCATCGATTTGGAATTCAAATCCGGTGACAATTCCGACCATGTAGACGAATGAATGATGTTACGTGTGGGAGAATGTGAAAAGGGTGAAAAGGAGAAGACCGAGCGCCGAACCCTGGGGGATACCTTAGGGAAGAGGGTCAGAGAGGAGTCTAGTTGTACACCACTGCAAACTTGGAAGATAAAAAAAACAACTAAATTTAAGTGAATGGCTTTCAAAAATGTGCATTATTATCTTTGTCGAAGCTGAATTTTGATTAATGACAAACAGTACATAAGCAACAGGCCAACATTGTGTTCATGACTGGTTTCTGCCACTTCCCCCTCCGTGTATTTCAAGTGTGTGAACAGGCAGGGTCGTGCAAACTCCTTCTTCCTGTTGCCGCGTAGCTTGCCAATGTGTTCACGCTTCTTAAACGAGGACCCAATTTTCGCTCCTTTTCGCATTAATCGTAGCGACGGTAAACAGCGGCGCATCCACGTGTGCTGCACACACACATCGCTTCACCGTGGCCGCAAAGATGAAAACCATTAACACGCGACAAAGCATCCATTTACGCCTCCATACACCCAGGGACCTTGTTTTGGGACTTTTTTGACATAATAGCAAGAAGAATATCGGAATGCAACTAGACTGAATATGAAAGAACATTAAGGACATTTTCACAATTGATCATTTGGAAGAATAACAATTGGTCATTTTATTGGCAATTACATAATTTTTCAAAATCATTCAGCCCTAGTGGACAGCTTTTCAAAATGTGTTTCCTCTTGAGTCATGGATGTCAAAGTTGTGCGTCAGACATTACAATGGATGCTAGTGTGTCATGCACCTCACATCAGTGAACATTTATCCAAAACTTGTTTATGTGCAGAATTTTGGAACAATTTTAATGGTATGGACGAGTACTGATACCAGGTATCATATCAGGCCAATATCGGCCTTTTTTCAAGGAATCGAGTATTCATGAAGGTTGCCGATACCAGTCACATAAACTTATGGTGCCCTCTTGTGGCCGTTCTAATATCAGTAAGAAAATGGCACGTGTGGCTAACAGAACGTTTATCTGAACTACATCCATATCAATACTCTCATACGCCCATTAAGAAGCTATTTCTTTGAGTTTACGTGTTTGTAAGGTTTATATTAATGCTTAGAGTGCATTATTCGTGTGCTGCTCGTTTATTTGAAAACTCAATTTGGATTGTATGCCGACTTAATTATTAATTAATTATTAACTTTTGTTAATTCATTACAAATTAATCCTAAATCAGACTGAGTTGTTTGTGTTTTATTTTGAAACTAAATTATCTATTGAACAGTGACTGTTCTGCCTTTGGTCAGATACATATATGAAAGGTCTTTCTTTAAAATTATCAGTCGTTGGTTTAAGTGAAAAGTTACGTATCAAAAGTACTAGTGGTATCGGTTACTTGGTCTCGGTATCGGTGAATACTCAAGACTAGTATCGAACACCCCTAATTATGATTAGCATCAGCTATCACTGACGTGTAATGTTTTGCTACGTAGTTTGAGACTGTCACATCCTGCTTTGAGTCCGCTGATAGTGTAGTGGTACACACGCCTGAGTTGTGTGCGGGCAGCGTGGGATCGATTCCCGCTCAGTGACAGTGTCTATGTGTGCCCTGCGACTGGCTGGCGACCAGTTCGGGGTGTAGTCTGCCTTCGCCCATTGACGGCTGGGATAGGCTCCAGTAACTCCCCGCGACCCTATATAGGATAAGCGGTTTGGAAGATGACATGACATCCTGCTTTGCAGTAGCAACAGAGCATTTGTGGTGCAGGATAGCTGTGTTCACTGTAGTGCGGTTCATGACTAAAAAGCATCCACCGTAGTGACTAATACGCTATTGTGACGTCAATACTCATGCAAGCTTTTGAAAAGCTGTCCAGTGGTGTGACCACTATGTGTCAAAGTGTTACTCTAAATTACCTGCACTGTATGCACACCTCGGTCTACAAAATACTGCTGAGCAAAATTTAAACAGTCAAAAATATGAGTGAGTTTGGTTTACCATTTTAACTTAAGAATTGTTAAAAAAAAAAAAAAAAAAAAAAAAATGAGTCACCCCTCTACATGGTATACGGAGAGGTCAGAGGCCATGGTGATGAGCAGTTCCCATGGAAACTGATTGACAGGCCTCTGGACTGCCCCCTTTTCCTGACCTCGGCTCTCCTTGATCATCAGCAGCACGTCCTCGTCGTCCAGCACGCGGATGAGGTCGCCTTCGTAGTCGCGGTAGTTCAGTGCAATGTCATCCACCTTGAACACGTCCCTGATAAGACACACACACACGAGCGCAAGCACAGAGCACACATACTTCAATGTGGAGGTTGCCATGGAGATGAAAACAATGAACTGATCTCACATTGGATTAATGATGCTCTGTAACACATTACTTTCCTTGTTCTCTTTTTTTTTAGCCTGGAGATACATTTTTTATGAGGAGAAAAGGAAGTTTTTTTGGTAACATCCTTTTACTTTTGATACACTATTGCAAATATATCAGAAATATAATATATTTATCTGTTTACCACATTTGGGTGGTGATAAAAGTAATTATTTTTGTTTTGTAGCTTTGATTTGTTTACATTCGTTAACTCATAAATAAATCAGTATTTAAAATCTGTATTGTAAAAGAAAAAAATATAATACAATACAAAAAAATAAAATACAAAAAATTATTATTCAGGGAACTATGTTATGATTAAAGGGGAAGTCAACCCCCAAATTTTCTTGACAAGAAAATGTTCAATGCAGCCCCACTAGTTTAAACGCGGCATTCGGATTAATATTGCGTTTGTGGAATATGAAATCCACCTGTTTTGCCCATCTCAAGGAGCGGCCATTTTGCCACTTTCTGTCGACTGAAAATGAAAATTGCTCAGGGCTCAGTTAACGACCAATCATGCCTCATCTTCAGAAAACACGTGAGCTGTCTCATCTTCAGAAAACACGTGAGCTGTGACTTTCAGCTTGTCCCATCAGGCCCACCAGAATGTTAAGCCAAGTAGGCTACGATTATTAGCCTAGCATTATTTCTTGAAATTCGATGCTGTGCCATGCTGTAAATTACGCACGGTGAGCTTACCTATTTGTTCCATATGTTGATTCCATATCATCAACAAAGTCATGCCAGCTCATGCGTAGAGCGTTGGCTCCTCTTTTTTTTTTTTTTCATTTTTCCCCCAATTGTGTCACAGGTTGAAATACCGCTTTCTACCTTAATATTTTTATTTTTTACTATATTTACAATTTCTTGCAACCAGTCGGGAGTTGTAAACGAGATGATTTGTTTATTGCAGAATTGAACAGGTATGCAGTTGAACAGTTTCGATGTTGCTTCTGACGAATCTGCCGGGCAGGAAAAACAAAATTACTGGAATGGCATTGCCCGAATATCCACAGCTGGAATCGGAAGCCAGTTAATGTGGAAGCCAGTTGAACTGTAACACAAACTGGTCCAATTCCATCTCTCCTAACGACGTCACTCGCCGAAGATTTTAGCCGTCAAAAGATGGTTGGCCAAGTTTACTTCACACTTAGTCTTTAAATTCATATAATGTAACAAATTGCATGGTGTTAAAATCGTTGTCATGACTGCCGACTGTGTTATGCTATAAACAAACAAAATCAAGTGTTGTGTACACATATAAACACATTCGACATGTTTTTGTGAAGAAAACATTCAATTCTAATAACTGAAATATATTTTAAATTTATATAGTCTTCTGCTTATGATGGTACTATCGTGGCTAATTTCTGATGGGATTTGGGGCTGCTAAAATCGTAAATCGTAATAACGTGACTTTATACTGTATGTTCATTTGTATCAGCAAATAAAACAAACAATCACATGGTTTTACAGTACTTCAGGAACTAATTGTATTCACCTGTCTTCACTTACACTTTCTTACTTTATTTCCTAAATAGACCTCATCTGACAAGCACAAACTATGCATTTTAAACCGCAAAAACATTGCAGCATTAGTCAAAATTGTCCGACCGAGGGCACTCACACAATAGAGGACAGTAGAAATGAAGTGATTACGGAACAGCTCGGGCTAATCACGTTAGTGCGGTCGAGCAGCTAACGAGCAGATACGCTGCTGTAATAAGCACATTGCGCGCGGGCATGTTGCTATGTTGCTCCGTGATGAGGGCACCGAGGGGCTTGCGGGTGGAAGGTCCCCGGGGAGCTCATTTGATGGGCGCTGGTGATTGGCAGGCGCCAATTTAGAAGCTCAAGGTGAGCGTGTGTGTGGCACTATGGAGAATGAAGGAAGGGCCTTCTATACATATTTTTCTGTTGTTGTTTTCAAGCCTCTTACAGCTGTTGTAATATACATATTTACTCAAATCTAGTGAGGATAAGCGGTTCGGAAAATGGATGGATGGATGTACAGACTTTGAAAAATGATTTATTTGAGATGAGTTTTTTTCCTCAATATTGCGATTGAGATTTAATATGCGATTATTGTTTTCAAGGTCCTCTTCCAATGGGTTTTTTAACAATAAATGTATCTGTATTAAAATAACATGATCAGATTTATTATACATACGTTTTTTGGTCTTGTGATTAGTTTCAGCTAAAACAAAGGCAAATGAACCATGAACTAAGACCATCTTCCATTCCAATCGTTCGTTTCCACCAGATAGCTATGCTGCGGACCAAGGGGGTTGTTTTAAAAAATATAATAAATATAATGATATGTTCATCATCATTGTCATATTTATGAATGAAATACAATGCATATATCATCGGAGCGCAGAATCTCCCTGCCTGTACCTCGATCAAATTCACCAAAATTGTGTTACACCACCTGCGCCACAACTTAGACCTGCTCCGAGATGGTCTAAAGTTAAGTCTACTTGCAGTCACGAAATTGTCAGGTGTGCCGGGGGCGGGTAAAAGAAAATGCCCATGGTCCGCCGAACGCCCAGCATGGCGCAGCGCTCTCTGCCAAATTCCCAAACAAGGTAACTTAGACTTGCCCCAGCACGAAAATGAAGATGTGCCCATTTTTATGCCATACGCATGTGTGCTGTCTACGAAAATAGAGCCCATCTTCTTGGAATTTCAAGCAACCATCAAAGCTTTGAAAGTCAGCTGGAATAGTTCTCTATGAATGTTTACATGGTTTAAATGTCGATGGACTGCGATTATTGTCGGGATGTTAGCAGGACATCTGAACCCTCATCACAGGCATCCTCCATTATCTGTCATTTTGCTCTTCACAGTCCGCCCCAAAATGCAATCATCTCATTTCTGTTAATTTTCCCCATGATGACACCACTAATGGAACTCACACTTTATTTTTTAAATGTCCCTTTAAAAAAGGGACAAGTGCGGAGAATGACAATTACCTCATACGAGACATCAGCTCCTTATGTGTTGGCTGGATGTTGAGGTCCTCTTGAACGCAAATGTCTCTGCAAGCGCACGCACGCACGCACACACACATTACATTACATGCTGAGGACAATTAGGCCATTTAAAGTATGCAGAATAATGGGTACATTTCCACAGCATAAGCCTTAACACACGCACACACACACACACACCCCCACACACACCTACACGCACCCCCACCCACACACACATTTACACACACATATATATATATGTATATATACTGTGTATATACTGGCTTTTATATATATATATATATATATATATATATATATATATATATATATATATATATATATATATATATATATATATATATATAAAAAATCTGTGTATAATGTATACCTGGTTTGGACTCCAGAGGGGGTGAGCAGGTAGCATCGCAGGCAGCTGTAGGTGTGGCTTTCTCCTTCGCCCTCCAATTCACTCTCCGGAAGGGGCTTGATGATCTTCACAAACGATTGTGGAAAAATACCCGTCTGGTTGTTGACTGTGCCCTGTGGGAAATAATAACAATAAAAGAAAAGTGTGAGGGATTTGCACTCTGAGGCATGTTAGTCTGACTAATTAGCTTGCGCGCGATATATGATAATAAGCATGTAAGCCTTGTTACTACAGTGTGTGTGTGTGGGGGGGGGGGGGGGTGCGTGTGTGTGACCTGAATGGGAAACATAAAGTAGTAGTAAATAATTAAATAAAAGTAAATACACCAATTATCACTTTTAAAGACACTGCTTGCTCTCCAAATTGAACGGAAATGGAGACATTTTTCCCATCGGAAATAACATAAATAGGAAAAAAAAAAATACTGTTTCCAAATAAAGCCTTTGTTAACTGTATGGCCATTGTTTTAGTAACATTTAAACTTTATTGACAAGTGAAAAATTGAGTTAACCGTCATTAATATAAAAATGTAAAAACAATAAAGCGCACATTTCTCATTCTCTTTAAGTGTGGCTCATTCACATCTGACTTGGAGAAAAGGACGATCTGTCCGATTTTGCTTTTCGGCCAGTTTGGCAACAGGCAACATAAATATAGGATGAGCTGGTGATAACCGCTGGCGATTTGTATGGCTACAGACTTCATGTTTGTGTTAAGTTACTCACTACTTTATTAGCTTGTTCACTCAAAAAAATACAATGTAATTTGGAAGACTTTTTATTTTCCTTGAGTCAAGTTAAAGTAACACCACTCTTGAGTACAATTTTTGTCTACCTTTGCCATTTCCTATTCAACCCTGCTTAAAAACAGTTAAGCTCGTCTGCACACAACCGCTGCATTCTGTTTTTGAAATGTATTTTTACATGGCGCTTAAGCAGCGCTGCGTGACGATAAAAAGATTACTGCACGTTTCCATTAGCATTATTGGATCTGTGAGCAGAGAAGCCAGAAGGTAAAAATAAGACAGAGATAAGTGCATCCTCCACGTTCGCTTTGTCTCCCCCTCACTGCGGTCCCTCCATCGCACCCACCTCCTGTTACTTCATCTTTTTAGCACTGGTGTCTACACACTACACACTATTTCTTTGATTCATTTGTAACACGGGATAATGGCGGTTTATATTTTAATATTTTAGTATTACGTTAGTATTGCAGCATTTAAGACATTGCCTCCGTAAAGTATTCACCAAGGCTTCGTATGTTATCTATTTCTGGCTTGAACATGATTTAGTACTAGCTACTAAGGGTCCGATTTATTAAAGGTTTGCGCTGCAAAAATGGGTGCATACTGTACCTGATTGCTCACACAAATACATGTGGAAGCTGATCTACTAACTGATCGGTGAAATAAAAACAAAATGGGGCACATTGCATCTGTGGGACCAAAAGGTATACAACACTGTTTTATTTTTTCTTTGTTTGGCTATGTGTCAGGAGTGAGGCAACTGAGTGTAAAGTCCATTTTCGACACCGTTTGGCTGACTCGGACCGACCGCGGAGGTCTGAAATATAGACGGGAACACAGAGACGGACTAAAGCAGGGGTCACCAACTCGGTTCAATCTCTCCCTGCTGTGACACACCTGATTCAAATGATCAGCTCATCGGCAAGCTCTTGAGAAGCCTGATATAACTATCCTGATCATTTTAACAGGTGTGTTACAGCAGGGAGAGATTGAAAACCTGCAGGACAGGTGCCCTCGAGGACCGGGGTTGGTGACCCCTGGACTAAAGCACAGACGAATGCCCAGATCTCCTAGCAACCTACTGCATTAATAAATGTTCCAACTGCATAATATTTCAATGGTTTAAAAACATATTTTAAAGAAAAAAAAAAATGTTTGCAGTACATTTATTAACTACTGTTTGGTTATATTTAATTTTGAATTTACATTTAATGTTTTGGAACTGTGAAAATTTTTTTTTTATTTTGAGATAATTCAAATTTTATTTTATTAAATGTAATTATAATTGCTTAAATTATTCAATTCTATCAATTTTAATTTGCATTTTGTTTATCAATTTGTTTTAATTTAATTAAAAAATATGTATTTTAATTAAAAAATATGTATTTAATTAAAAAATATGTATTAAAGTTGTAAATTATTACATTTTTTTAATTTTATTTTTCAATTTTTTAAAATTAAAATTAAAAAATATTTTTTAATTTTAATTGACACATTGCACATCTTATATATCTTATTTTATACACATTTAATTATTTTTAAACATTTATTCAGGTATAATTTTATCTAACGTGTAAGCATTTAGTTGAGTTTGTTCCTTTTCCTTTATTTAAGCACAGTGTTAATATTCAAACTATGTTACTAAAGTGGCAACTGCTGCCTCATTTTTTTATCAACACCACAAGCCTACAATGCTACTGTACTTTAATATTTTTGGTAAAGGAGAGCTACATATTTTTTGAGGTGGTACTTGGTGCAAAAGGTTTGAGAACCTCTGATCTGAGGGCTTACTTCAGGCCAGTCACAAGAAGGAGTCATGCCACACCGGCAAGTACAAAACTCTCCAAGTCAGCATTTCCTTGCGACAGGGTCATTTCAGACCACGGTGAAAATTGGTGCAAACACATCCAATTGCAACACACAGTTCTTTTGGGATTTGACAGAAGTAAATCAGGCCTAAGAGCTTTAATTTAAACTGTAGTACAGTGGACAAATGTTTGATCCTTGGTGGATGTTTGTAGCCTATTTGTATTTATTTTGCTGTCATAAAAGAACACCTTCCTTTCCAGCAGACCTAATGGGTTGGAATGACCGTCGCTACCTCCCAAACAATCAGTCCCCTTAACTCACCAGCTCCTCTTCTCCTCCTAATCTATTTTAGTTTACCTCCAGCCAGTCTGTGTTGACTCGATGCAACAGGAAGATCAAGTCTCCTCTCTTCAGGTTCAACTCCGCCTTGCTACTGCCACAAAAGTCGAACATGGCCTGGCGCAAGAGAAGAAACAGTTTTAGTCCAATTTGGTCTTGTAACTAGTACCTTTTAGTGTTTTAGTGTGCTTGATCAGTCGAGTTCAAGAGTATCAGTGTGTGTGGGTCTGTGGGGGTGTGTGTGTGTGTGGGTGTGTGTGTATGTGTTTTATGGCCTTTTTGCAAAGCTTCACTTCAATTCACATCCTAATGACAGCCAGTCATATCAGTCAAATCAGTCAGTATTAGACAAAATAACACAAATATTAAACAAACAAACATAAGAATACAATGACAACAATCAAACATTGAAAACATGTTTAAAATAATACAAAATATTAGACAAATAATACAAAAACATTTGAATACAAATATATAAATATTATATACTATATATAAAATGCCAAATGAGTTAGAAAATAAACACAAAATATGACTTGATTTGGATGAACATTTTCCCATTTAAATACATAATGTTTGATTCTACTTTGTTTTATGTAACAGTTTTACGGTCAACTTCAACTGGGAGTGACAAATACACAGCTTGGAGCAAGCACGCTTGGCCTCTTATTTGGAGAATTGTTCTAGCGAGAGTCTTTTCATTTCCTCAAAGTGATGTTATACAGCAGTGTCCCATTTCTTGACAGAAGTGAGTTATACGTTCACATAAGATTCAATTTGTTTAAAGCACATTGGCAGGGTAAAAATATTTTTAAGAATGATGTGGTCGCTCTATATTGTGGATTTTCAATTCATTTTCTCTCCATTGCAATAAATGGATTTCACTACTATTTACACTAGCAAAAGTAGTTTACATCATCCTGGAGCATCAATGTCCCTGCTTTATAGCTTTTTAGCAACCCAACAGGCATGTTTCGACGGAAAATCATCCATGTGAGCATCTTCTCCCACACCCTTAAAACTGCTGGGTCAAAAGTAACCCAAATTAGGTGAAATTGCGAACTCAGGGCTGGATCCAAAAGGGACTGAGCCAATACTGGGTTATTATACCTAGCACATTGGGTTGAGAATTTGACCCAACATATGTTGGGTTAAGATTTTGATCCAACAGGGGGTAAAAGTAACCCAAATTAGGTGAAATTGCGAACTCAGGGCTGGATCCAAAAGGGACTGAGCCAATACTGGGTTATTATACCTAGCACATTGGGTTGAGAATTTGACCCAACATATGTTGGGTTAAGATTTTGATCCAACAGGGGGTAAAAACTACCCATACTGATGAGGTAAAGCTACCATGAAATGGGTTTCTAGGTGAGCAGTATAGCTGTGGTTAAAGAGACTACGTGTTTTATTACTGACATTTTCAAAGAATAAGAAGCAATTTTCCATGTTTGCCACCGTTTGCTACCAGTGGGCCATCCACCTTGACCAGGATTTCAAACCTCAATCCCAGTGCCCAAAGACTCCTAGCCACCACCAAAATATCTTGAGAATGTCACATTCAATTTATTTCAACTTCAATTAAATGTCAAAATTGCCAACCAGCGTCAGCTCTCCAGCCCTCCCAAATCCAGTCTTTAACCCAATCTGCTGGATCAAAATAATTCACCCAGCCTTGGGTAAAAGTGATTCAATTAGTTCAAAATCTACAGCTAGTCAGCAAGTGTGTTCGGAAAAAAAAGCCAGCATTTTTAAGTGTGCATTGTCGGGCCAAACATTAAAAGATGAACAGCAAGCGCAGAGGGAGCCGCGACGAGATGAGGCGCACATTGGGGCGCGTGAGACGACGCGCTGGGTGGCGAAGCAGCAGCAGCAGCAGCAGCAGCAGCAGAGCGCGGCTGGCCAAAAAAAGAACGCGGAGCGGCGAGAGCAGTAGGAGGGAGGTGAAGAAGAAGAAGAGGAGGAGGAGGAAGAGGAGGAGGTAGGAATAGTGAAATTTAAACAGAGGTGCAGGGCTGACAGATCACTGCTGCCTTTGCTGTCCGCTTGGCTCGCAGCGAGTGAGGAAGATCGGGATCAACTTCACGGGACGATGTGTGGTGAGCCACTTTGTCTTTTATTCATTTCAACTATCTAACTATTATGAAATGCTATTTTTTGTGTGTGCTGAGTGTGTGTGTGTGTGTGTGGCCGGATCTGATTTTGACAGACACTTATTATTTGATTTATGTTATTATTTGATTTATCTCTCTCATTCTCAATTAGTGATGAAAATTCTGATAACCACAAACGCAGCATGTTAGTCTGAAAAAGTGATGTGGCAAAAAAAAAAAAAAAAAAAAGAATTAGTACATTATTCAACAGGTGGGAACTCATGAATACTTCATGTATATCTGTACTCGCTGAGGAGAAAATGGGCAACATGTGACGCATATATCAGCAGCAACAAGTTGTAAAGTTGATGTAATATCAGAAATTTTGTTGCATAAGGGTGGCCGGGGAAAACACATGCAATTGTCTGCCTTAACAACAGCTTACAGTAATAAATTGTGTGGGATTTTCTAAAAAAAAAAATATTACCAAACAGCAACACATTAACTGATTATTCTTTGTGTATTTGAAAAGGTAAAAAAACACTCTGCACCATTTATTCTGTCTTTAAATTGTCATCTAATGTAGTGCTACAGTATGTGGCCTAATGGCCTATAGGACGGGTCAAAAAGACATGAGTGTGTGTGCGTGTGCTTTTATTCCCTGCGTGAACATAAAGAAACATTAGCGATCAGACACAGATTAATTCGACCGTGTTGACACCAACATTCTCACACACAAAATAAGTAAAAGGTATATTGAACTTTTTCGCTTAAGAATCTATGACTTGGCACACAACTTTTGTTGTGGTGCTGGAGTTGTTTTTGGCTAATTTGCAAATTTTGACAGCGATAAACTACCACTGTCAACACCAACTCATTTAATTGCCTTTTCTACTCTCTATCTATACTTTGACTAGCTTGGTTTAGAAGCATACAACGTCACAAGTTGGCATGTAAATGCTTCTCCACAAGCAGAGAAAAGAGTGTATTTTGTGGGAGGATAATTCATATTCACTTCTGTATTTTTTCACGTTACGGGTGCTACTTTAGCAAGTGAAAAGCGTGTATTATTCAAATTTTATTTAGATCTATTTTATTTTCGCATATTTTAGAAATACGTACTGCTAAACAAGCATATAAGTAGAATTTTGAAATAACTCATATTAATTTTGTTTTTTTATCTAATGATTTAGACAGTCACTTTTCTAAATTTGTTTTTAAAATGTTTAACTTTATTTTTGTTTGAAAATGCTGTTACACAAGTAAAAACATCGACTTTTTAAAATACATTTTTATAGGAATTTGTTTTTAAATAATAAAATCAAATTATTTTATTTACTACTACAAAAATGCAAACACACATTTTTGAGTGTATTTTAATTCAAATTATTTTAAACAATTAGTCGCATTGAATTCTCTTTTTACTTAGTACTGTCTGTCCAACATTTTTTCCGTGACTTATATTTATTTATTTATTTAAATCTGTGTTAATACCCGTAAATGTTCTACTTTTTTTTGTCAAAACGCTGACACACAAGCACAAAAGTACACATTTTTACATTCTTTTAAATTTTGTTTAATTATTTTTTTTAATTTGTCAAAATCATTTTTTTTCATTTGTTAACTTACTACTACAATAATCTTGGTAAAAAAAATAATTAAAAAAAAAAAGTTTGGGCTTTTTCTGTTATTATTAATTAATCAATTTATTTATATTATTATTATTATTATTATTTTTATTTGTTAATTTTCAATTTGTTTCTGTGTGATAATTCTGATACACGGGTAAAAAAAATATTACACGTATTTCATGTAAGTATTTTTATTCTTTGAAATATTATTTTTTCAAAGAAAAGATGAAGTAACAAAAGCCACTAGAGTCTAGAAAGAAGCATGGTATATATGGGATTGCTATGATCTGCTCGGAGTTTATTACAGGATGTGGTAGGAAAAACTAGGCATGGAACGTTAGCAAGATGTTTAAATAGAATGGAGCAGTTCAGTATTGTTGTGCAGGTGTCATTCGCTTGCACAGGGAACAACTGGAAATGACGCCTGGGTTGAGCCCGGCACAGGAGCAATCATCCTGCGCAATTAGACGTGCGCCCACCCGCCCTAACAAGCTTGTAAAAAGCTTTAGCTCCTTGATTAGTAGCAGTGAGGAGGGAGCTGGTGTTCCCTAGGTGAAAAGCCACAAGAGGAATACTTTATGAAGCCTGTACTGTAGGTCTCTACTGGAGGGAGATTTGACTCGCCGGATTGTCAGGCCTAACTACTCTACCTGCAGGCCAATTCGGAACTGCCAGCCATGTTTCCATGGTTACAGCTGCACCGTGTCAAGTGAAAAGAATCCTCACCATTTCTGGCACGCTGAAAGGGATGTGAGGAATGAGCAAGCTTAAAGTTTTGAGAGAAGCAAGGAGCTGCTGAAAATGAACAGCAATGAATGATCCAATCAAAGAAGCCAATCACAAATGAGGCAGGAGGAAGTAGTGATGCCGCTGAGACTCAAAACAACTTTCTGACTTCTGCTTCCTGTACAGTGAGTGTTTTTCCTGTTTGTCCCATTTAATAAATGAAAGTGAATCAGTGGCCGTGGTTCTCCTTGCCTATCTGCGAGGGCATTTCAGTACCTGGGGACGGATACACACATATGCAATCGGGCAGTTTTTGCCCTGATGTTGCCCCTTCCCGTGCCAGGTCGTCAAATGCCCGATAATCGTATGTTTTACAAGATTGTTTTAGAAGATTATCATTCTATCTGAAGTGTGTTAATAGTGGATTTGTCCCAGTAATAGAGTCCACAACAGGTCAGTCTGACAATCTTAAATATTAAATGTGTTCAATATTAACGGCCAAAAGTCTTCATGTGTGGGGAAAGCCGACTACTCTCTAGTCAGTTGACTCTGTGGACTGTGACGTGAACGGAATATAGCTAATCAAAGAAGCGCCCGGATTGACTAACAAGGAAGCGGTGGTAAATAAAACCAAATGTTGTTTTTTGGGGACCCTCCCCAGACAGGAGAAAGCAATTTCCAAAGCTTTTCTTGACAGCATCCTGTCTCGGCTCCTCTTTGGGACCATTCAGCAAACGTCGGCACATTTCCGGAAGTGTCTGTTCTCATTCGTTTTTGTGAGATTATGTATGGTTACGCGAGATTTCTGCCTTGGAGGATTCATTGCACTAGCCAAGAGAAGGCTCAACAAGACCTTGGGTTGTTATTGTGACTTTCTGCTTGTCCCGCCAAGGGCCAATAGAGCGAGTCACTGGTATGATGTTTGCCACAGTATTTACTACCTGGTACAACCTACCTGTTTTGATTTAGGTGTGGAATTTGGGGCACTGACCGGCAATCGAACATGCACCGTCGGCATGAACGGCAGCATTATGTTATACTATCAGAGCTGGGCATTTTACTACAAATTGAGCGTCCATTATTTGTCATCCGTCAGCAGCGTGGGTACCCTTCTGTCATCCACCATTCGTCTTTTTTTCCGGCGGGAAAAAAATAGTAACAACTATAGGCCGGATTGTTCCTAATTATAAACGGGCGTCCGTCTGCGATTCCGACTAAACTTTCACTAGCTGGACTCAATTCCAAACATCAATGAGGCAACCCAGGACCCTGAGCTGAACTATTGGGCCATATCAATGATAAAACAATGACAGTGCTTAGGACACAGCAATGAGATCATATCGGGAATTCCCTGCATAGGGTTCTTACAAGCTCTTGCTGTCTGGTGACTGGTAGAAGACCCCGAGAGAAACCTGACACAACTGTAAACCCCAATAAATACTGCAATGACACATCAGGTTTCTGGAATCTCCCTACTTGGGGCCAATCACAAATGATTGGCCCCAAGTAGGGAGATGTCAGGCCTGTTGTCAATACACTGACAACAAAATAACCCCCCCCCCAAAAAAAGAGAAAAACTGCGTTAGTGGTAGATACGTTATTCGATAACC
The DNA here is from genome assembly GCF_054856515.1 of Filicampus tigris. Taxonomy (NCBI): domain Eukaryota; kingdom Metazoa; phylum Chordata; class Actinopteri; order Syngnathiformes; family Syngnathidae; genus Filicampus; species Filicampus tigris. Next base: position 19,455,152 of record NC_141222.1, read on the forward strand.
ATTTCATGCCAATTATTTGCATCCATTGTCCAGGTTTTTGCTTGTGCTCCATGGTCTTCCATGCCCCTCACCTGAGGTACGAGGGCCATGCACCAAGTCCAAACGCAACACCCCTTTAAGACTGTGAATCTATAAGCCCTTCCAGATCACCTAGCGTCTGAAATTTCTTAACAAAGTGCTATCACAAATTTAAATCACAAACTTGGTATATTTTGTTCCCCAGACTTTGACCTGAAATTTTGTTGGTTTCTACACACCAGAGTTATATTTCAAGAGATGCTTATGGTTGGCATTTGCAAATTATCATTCAGAATGGTACTCATTAACGACAATTGAGGGACCGGTTGCGGTATTGCCGTATTGGTACATCAGAGTAGGGTGGAACTTAACGGCCGGCTCGCCGACGAGAATTGTCACTTAGCGACTGTTATCAATAATTGAGAGAACACGACTCAGGACGAGCGCGAGCACCAAGAAGCACACCAAGGGGGCACTCGCTTCTCCGAGAGAGAACGAGCTAAAATAAAATGTTGAGTAGGATGGCGGCATTGTGGGTAGATTTTACCAGTCTTTCACTGCTGTGTGGGAGAGAGAGTGAGGGAGCGAGTGAGAGCAAGAGGCAAGTAAACTAGAGAGGCTGTGCTCGGTTTGCCAATAAAAGACCGCTGGAGTGTGCAGACAGTGTGTATTGCTCCTGTTCTGCGCAGTAGCAGTTTTCAGAGAAGTTAAGTGTTTCTGCAAGGGCACAAGGTGCGCGTAGAACAAAAGCGATACCAACACGTGAAGTCAGCTTGTGCACTGACATACTTTCATACACCCTGAAAAATTCACGGATCATAACATTAGGTACACCTGCACAAACTATTCATTCACTGCAAGACATTTTCAGACTCTCTTTTACCCTAACGTTTGAAAAATGTTTTAAAAAAATATAAGTAAATTGCTGGGATTGAATGGCTGGACTGTGAAAAGACAAGTAAATTTGGCAATGGCGGTGAGTAAGTTGAAGCGGTCCTGAAACTTCTTCCTTTGATTTTGAGCGACACTGATTTGTTAAAAAAGATGTTTATGATTGTGCTTGTAGTCTGCAGTGGTTGAGATCTTCACTGATTCATACTGAGAATGGCAGAAGGTCAAATTAACCTGTGCATCCACCTGTAGCCATCCATACAACAGAAGAGCTGCGTTTTTAATGAAACAGTCCTAGAAGTCAATTTGTGAATAAATGAGATCATCGTTGTTTCTGTACATACAGTATATTTTTTGAAACATTTTTGTTCAGTGGTTTGCTGTGATATTTTTCCGATGTGAAATATGTGCCTTGGCGCAGTCAAAGTCAGGAAACATTGCTCTAAGTTGTACAAAAATCTTCACTGGAATCAGTGGAAATAGGGTGCACTCAAGCTCAGTTGAGAGTAGCATTGAAAAGGTCGTGAAAAGTGTGCAATTTCCGTTTAATGTTTTTTTTTTCATTTTTAATACATTTGCACAATTTCCAAAACAACATTTCTCGTTGACATTATGGATTATCGTGTGTTGAATTTTGAGGGGAAAATAATTTAACCTACTTTTTAACATGGCTGAAATGTACCAAAATGTGGAATAAGTGAAGAGGTATGACTGATTTCAGGATTCTATGTAGCGAAATTAAGTAGCTAATAATCAACATTGCTCATGTAATACCTATATGTGTGGCGTAAACATTTTGATTATACGCTATGCCAGTACAAATATTTTCACCGCAAATGGCTGACCAACTAGATGTCGATGCATTCAATCCAATCATGGAGTCAATTGTGTTACATGCCTCTTCAACTTCACAAGCAAACTCAGTATTGACTTCCTCACATGTTTTCATGTATTGATTTTTAGTTGGAATGTGTTACTCTGCGGGTGGCTATGGAGATGGTAACCACAGCAACAATGATAAATAAATACAATTAAATAAGCGCGCATGTACCTCAGCCCTGGGTGATGAGAAGAGGTCCGTCTTGGGTTTGACTGTCTTCCTAAAAGATCAAAAAACAATGCAAAGTAACTTGCAATTAACTCAAGAACATTTTGTCTAATATGGAGTGTGATTTCAAAAAAATGGAACAAACACAATTTCTAGTGATATCGCCCCTAGAACAACCGTGTGGGGTTGGGGAAAAAGGGCATGCATGCAAAGGGGAAGTAATGAGAGTCAAATTTTGCATCATTTCCTCTTGACAGAGTCTTCCCTTACCACATTCTCGTTCTCCTGGTGAAACACGCCATGCGCTAACTATCCGATGGCTGGATGGTCATCACAAATAAGGAAGTAAGCTTAACTCCTAACGCCTCTGTGGCTTATACATGAACGACTTGTTGACCTGACTCATGTCTCTCACGATACGTTCATGATTTATTACTTTTCAGCGCTGAACCTTATGATAAGACACAAAATCAGCAAACAAACAAATTCACGAATGCTGAACAACAACTGACAGTGAGTTATAGTTTAAGACTAAGGGCTCTCATTTCGTTACTGGCGCAAGTCCGACGCAACGCGCGGTCTTTGTCTGTGTGGAGGCAGGTTAGACTGGGTGTTGGTAATTTTACAGAGGCATGCAAGTCAATGTATTCAAAACAGGGTGGTTTGCGCCTTTGTGGGCGTGAACAAGGGTGACTCCATTTGCCAAAAATCAAAGCGGATCAGAGGTTTTGATGCCCACTGATGTCATATTTATGAATGAAATATGATGACATACACACACGTCTGCGGAGCTCAGAATCTGAAAATTACGATATGACAGAATTTCCGTATGCTCATCTATGAAAATAGAACCCTGAGTGTTTCATTGTGTTTCAGGGAGACACTGTGTCCCTGTGTATATTCGGAAAGCCAAGCAAACTGCAGGTTATCGAGGTTCCGCTGCAAATTAGATTAATAAAGGTTTCAAACTTTTGCTATGCATTCGCACAGTGAAGACCCTTCAACTTATCCACTGCCAGACATTTTCAGACCCTCTTTTGCCCTAACGGTTGAAAAAAAATAGAAAAAAAATAGAAATAAGTTTCTGCGATTGAATGGCTGGACTGTGAAAAGACGAATAAATACGTCAGTGGCAGTGAATGAGTTAAAAGGCCTAAGGAGCGGAATGTAACTTTGCTGGTCATTTAGAGAATGGTTCTTGGACTCTTAACCAGTTCTACCAGTGGTGCTTAACGAGATACATGGACAAAGGGGCTTACACTTTGCGAGTAGGCGGCCGCAGACGCCTGAGAGCTCGAGGCTGGTGTTGGCTGTCCTGCTCCGTCTGATAGAAGAACATCCTGAGATCCTCGTCCAGCAGCAACCACGTTGGCAGACCCAACAGCCTCTGCAGGAGAGAGGAGAGGAAGAATCTGATGGGAACGGTGGTGGTAAAGAAGGGTTGTGGGAGTCTAACGAGGTGGAAGGTGTGAAGCAGGAAAAGATGGGAGAATAAAACCACGTAGGTTGTGGCCAAACAGGCAAAGCAAGTGAGTGGGAGAAGACGACGTGGTGTGTGCGTTTGTGTGTTGTTGTTTTTCGGGCTGCACGCAACGTGTCAAAAGTCCCACAACTGCTGTCAGTCAGGTGTGATGTGGGCACAGGGCACAAGGAGAGAGAAGAGAAAGAGAGAGAGAGAGACGCCTACGTGCGCAGCTTCATCTGCAAACTGATGCTCCAGTAAACGCTCAAGTCAGCACGGCATCCACCTACAGCATCACTCAGCCCACTTATAGGTGAAGGCGCACAAGTTGGAGTGAGCGCAACAAGACGGCGCGATTACCTTCATGTACGTGTTCAGCTCGGGGATTCGGCTTTCCGCGATCTCTCGCTTGTTGCCGATGAACACTTTACCTGGAGACACAGGAAATGCACTCTAGTATTGTATTTGAAAAAAATCAATAATTTACTGTACAGTAATAACATAATTAAAAATAGAATGCACAGAATTAAACAGTTAGTGCATCATGATTTCATGCTTTTAATTAATTGTGCAGGAAGTATATTTCTTTAAACAAAGTCAAAACTGGTCCGTAAGCTGCAGTAATATGAGCCATTTTTCGCAGAGCTTGTGAGTAATGTTATGTCTGTCTACATGTTTTGCTGCATTATTTGTGTTCCAATATCAACTGCGGCGGCACGGTGGCTGACTGGTTAGCACGTCCGCCTCACAGTTCAGAGGTCGTGGGTTTGATCCCGGCTCCGGCCTCCCTGTGTGGAGTTTGCATGTTCTCCCCGTGCCCACGTGGGTTTTCTTCCTCACACATTCCAAAAACATGCATCGTAAATTGATTGGACATTCTAAATTGCCCCTAGGTGTGAGTGTGAGTGCGGATGTTTGTTTGTCTCTGTGTGCCCTGCGATTGGCTGGCAATCAATTCAGGGTGTCCCCCGTCTTTATGTCAACACAGTCCTTACTGGGATGGTCAAAGTCGAAATAATGCGGAGATACTGAGATGCTAACTTTGCTAGCCTGTGTTAGCTCATTGATGTTCCATCAGTCTTTATGGAAGTGTTTCCATATTCTCTGCATGATGTACTTGGGCCTCGGAAGACAGTCGTGTTGGATTTATTTTGACCGCAAACTAGTTGAGAGTGAATCAACAGCACCTCTGCTGGTTGCAGACAAGTACTGAATGCAATTTGGACTCCCTTATCAGTGGTTCTCAAAGTTTTAAAAATACCTAGCTCTCCAAGTACCACCGTCATTAAAATATATACAGTATTTACTCAACAGTTTCTCAAATGAGACGCAGATTAAAATAAAGACGAAAATGTAAAGCTGATACAACCCTTCTAAGTCCAGAAAAAATGAGGCGGCGCCGCCTAAATCACTCCCAAGGCCATCCAGTGCTGTTATTAAATCCCATTTAGCCCACTCCTAATGACCCTCAGCTTTAATGTTCAGCTCACACTCAATCAATTCCTCCTCCTCCTCCTCCTCCTCCTCCTCCTCCTCCTCCTCCTCCTCCTCCTCTCATTCACACTAAAGCAGTAAATGACTCAGCCACTCTGTGACACGACTTCGTTTGAATCGAATCAAATTGTCTTTTCTAACCTCCATATTTGTAACGGCAGTGATTTGTTCCATAAAATCCACATGGCTGGAAAACCCTGGATTACATCAAAATGACAAGCCAAAAGAGAGTCATTCGGCTGTCTAATGACTTGTTTCAAAGTGCCCAAGTAGCTCATGTGTTTTTTTTTCCTGCCGTCTGACATCCTATCATCCCATGTCTCTCCTTCGCTTTCCCTTTCCATCTTGATGAGCTCCGCAATTAAATCCATCAGCTCTAATATTATCCTGCAGATTCCTCCCGTGGCAGATGCAAAAGTTTTTAGAAAAGTTCAACGCCCCCCCAGTCTTCCCATTCAGTATTCAGTGAGAGACTGATTGAAATCATAATATATTCCATTTCCGCAAAAGATAAATCATGATTGGGTAGCATATATTCAAAGCAGCACACGTTTAAAGGTTTTGCTACTTTTGAGTTCCCAAAAAGGTACAATCACATCCTGAATGTAAAAATCAATAATGCAATACTGGGATGAAATGAGGAATATGAGTCATGTTCCATTCAAACTCACGCTGCTGAATAAACCAGCAAGTTGAAACACGGCATTCTGATTAATTTTGAGTTTGTGGAATATAAATTAAGCAGCAAAATGCACTCGCTTTTAGCCATCTCTGGGGGCGGCCATTTTGTCTTCCGTCGACCGAAAATTACAACACAACTGCTCACAATGACCAGTCACGGCTCACAATGACCAGTCACGGCTGACCTGTTTTCTGAATCTGAGCCGTGATTGGTCGTTGTGAGCAGTTCTGATGTCATTTTCAGTCGACAGAGGACAAAATGGCCGCCCCCAAAGATGTCTAAAAATGAGTGCATTTTGCTTAATTTATATTCCACAAATGCAAAATTAATCTGAATGCCGTGTTTCAACTAGTGGGCCTACTGGGAACATATTCTTGAAAAAAATATGTTTGGGTTGACTTCCCTTTAATGAGCCGCTGGTCCCATCTTGTGAGTGTAACATTTTGGCAACAGATATTCCGCTTTAAGGACAGTAACATAGTACTTTATTACTTTCCACCACTGACTGCTCTTACTATACAATACCACAAGACTTCTATACAGTCATTTTATGGGCTAACCATAAGTCAGTTATTGCAAAAACACAAACACGATTGAATTGAGTCACCACAACTGCTGATGAAATACAAATGTATCACACACCATCACTCTCATGTTTGTCTCCACTCTAAGCGCTTTTATTGCTGTCTCTGTACTTTTTGTACAAAGCATTTAAAGGCCTCCTGTGGCGCAATCAACTGCCACACCGATTTTGCAAACAGGTGCAGCGCATCTCCAGCAGCCCGCAATCAAAGGCCAAATTGTTTTCGAAGCTACTTTCTGCACACAGCAGGCACAGAAACCTAAAACTTTCTGGATGCCAGAATGAATACATCGTCTATAGCTAGCTACAGCCATGACTGAGATGGGATTTTTAAACAGATACCTGGAAGTATGGGCAGCACGCAGGTGTTGGGACCAGGTCTGTCCGGGTCCTCTGGAGAGTATCTGGACTCCAGAATCTGGTGAAGGCTGAAAAACTCGCGGTAGCGCCTGTAGATCAGATATTTGCTCCATCCTTTGGTTTTCACCTCAACAACAAACATCTGCCATAGTGGATGAAAGACAAAGACGGTTTGTTGGTCGCTGTGAAATGTTAACAACCTGCTTGTTTTTTTTGTTTTTTTCCAAACTTACAAAATAGTCAATGAAGCCTTTTTTTTCCTCGATATCCGCAATGGTGGCACTGATGGGGACGTTATTAGGCAGCTGGTCAAAGTCACTAGGTAACAGGAAACACTTCAAGTTACAATCAGTTTATATTTAAATAAATTACTCAAGACATGATATTTGTTTACCCATATTTAGTATCTTCTCTATTTTAATAATAAATGTATATTTTGTTACAGAGAACTATACATTGCTATGGTTTCACCATTCAAAAATATAATTAAACTCAATTCATATATTATTTGTAGTAATATTTGTTTATAACTACCGAATGTACATTTTAATTTGGCGTGGTTTCTCCTTTCTATGTGGAGAAAAAAAAAACATACACGCATAGTAAATGTGGCCCCACACTGGACCTCAACTGGTGAAAAGGTCACATTTGTAAACTCACCTTTCGTAGCGTAGCTGCTGCAGTAGCGACATGGCTGAAGGTGTCAGATGGTGTAGAAAGAAAACAAAATGGTTTCAAACGTGTGAATGACTGTGCAGTGGAAAGACGTATCAGGAAGTGAGAGTTCCCTCTGATGATGTTCCGCACATACAACCAGGGGCAGACCAGTGAGAGGCTTGCAACCAGGAAGTGGTATGCGTTGCTAGTCTTTCCAGGCAAACCCCCAAAAAGGAAACTTTTAGTACACTAATTCAACAACTAATAGCACATTATTATGTTTAAAGTAACTTTTTATATGCTTAATTATTGATTAAAAATATATTACACTATGCAGCTCAACCCCCCCCCCCAAAAAAAAATAAAATAAATAAAAAACATTAAATATTTGGACTCATTTGATGGAGATCTGCATACTTTGAGTAGAAGAAGCCCATTTTAAATAGTGTGCCATTATGCGATGATTTTATCGTCCCAACACGGGCGTAGTTTTTTAAATTTAATGTTTTCTACACTTGTTAATATTATGAAGAGAAAATTTGGCTAATGAAATGACCCAAAAGGTCTTTAAATGGTACATGTGCAGGATACCATAGGTAAGTGGTCCCTAAAAATTTTAAACTTTTTACTGCCTCAACTGTACTTAGTTAAATTGTAGTGCAGTTAATTTGGGGGGGGGATGTACTTATATAAATGTGAGCAAAAATGCAGTTCTAAAAAATCAAATGCCAATTTATAACTGTACTGCGCACAACAAATGTGCTAAAGAAAAGTTGCACACATAAAAACATAACACAATGCACAGTTTGAACATTTAAGTGATTTTCACGTACCACTGGAGCACAAGTGTCAAACATTTTATGTGGCTTGCTAAAACAAATTGTGTATCCAATTCATGTTTTGTGTCGAAAATCTGCACCCAAATTGCAAATTCTTTTCACATTCATATCACTGAGATATTAGTTTTTTTGTTACCCAAACGTTTTTAAAAATAAATTAATCAATAGTTGAACATTCTATTTTCCTTGACTTCTGATTTCAAAACGAGTTATTCGTTAGTTAGGCGTGCACAGTGGCCGAGCCCTGCTGTGAACAATGAAAAACCGCAAAGACCTGACGCCATTAAATGGTTTGTAATCAAATCACATATAGATGACAAAAAATGGCGTCGAAGCACTTCAAACAGAGAGTATCATAAAGCATCAACACAATCATGAACTTAAATTACCTAAACAACTGTATTCATGACTTAAATTAATAACCACAAATGAACCACCTTCAATGAGGTTCATCAATAGTATGCTAGCATACAGCTAGCATAGGGGTGTGTGGTGTGGCCGGATTTACCCTGATAAAAAAAAAATCCTGATTATCGGGATGTTCGTACCAAGCTAAAATGCACCACAAAGGCTTTGTTGTCGTGACTGACAATCAAATTATTGGCGTTGAATCAGATGTGAAGTGTGAGGCATAGTGAAGGACAGATGATTGTTTGGCTGCGTTGTGTGACATTGCAGTGAAAATATATGCATAAATACACATAAGTACACAACACATACAACAAGTTGAGTTCCTTTGGGCTGACAGACGCCGCTCGCTGTGGATAGCGAAAATGAGTTTTCAAGTGTCTATTCAATGTCAAGGACGGGAGGGATCTCTGCAGCTTGTTTGTGCAAGTGAACACACTAAGAAATTCTGGGTTTTCAAGCCCACTCACTGGGTAGCTGTGGATTTTGAGCAGGTTGGGTTACTGTGGTTGGGTTAATTATTTTGACCCAGCAGACTGGGTTGAAGATTGGATTTGGGCTTCCATTTTGGACCCCAACAGTATTAGTTATTTCATCCAATTTGGGTTAAGTTTGAGTAAAAAAAAAAAAACTCTGGAAAAATAAATCTCCCCCCAAAATACTTTGTTTCTTAAAATATAATACTGTGCTTAAATATAAGGACATCTATACAATGTTTGCCCCCTTGATATCACATTTCATCATTCATGCTCCCGCTACATTATTGATTTTTTGTCGATCTATCGTCGATTTATAGAGTATACCTACTTACAGTAATGTCCTCACATGCGGCAATGGAAAGCCACGGTCGCTGATGCACCTTTCAGCCGTTAATTGAATGCCACATGTGGGACCTACATTAAGTACAGATTTTCTTTTTGAGTCTGAATACGTTTACATGTTTCAACTGTGTTTGAGAGGTAAAAAAAAATTTAAAAAAAAAATTTTTTATGGACAATTCCGAATATCCGGGCATTTCTGGTAATACCCACAATGCAACGCGCCTTAGTCGGTGAAAACAACCCACCGTATTGTATTGCTTTTGCCAGTGACAGCATATAAAGCTTGCAAAAAATCATGCCTCAAAATTGTTGTGTGGTTGGATACCCACATAGGCACTTCCTATTAGACTTTTCACAATAAAACGGGTTGTACTTAAAACCACAATTACTGTGTGGGTAAAAGGACTGAAGAGAGTGGGACTGGAAGCTAACCAAGACCGCAGTGCTTTGTGGTGAGAGCTTCTTACGCAGTAAGACTCGTTCTCAAGTGTGATAAAAAATTCTTTTAAAAATTGAAAAAAAACACTTTGGCCAATCAGGAGTCTTTCACATTACATACACGTGAGACACTTTTGTACGTTGTATTTCACATTACATACATGCGAAACACGTTTTTGTACGCTGTACTTGACATTACGCTTACGTAACTGTGGCATCGATCTAGCGCCATACGCAGGCAGATTGTTATACAGTAGTAATCAAATCACATTTCATCACATTTTAAAATCAAAATAATCCTCACAAATCAAATGACAACAACCCAAAGTTCAATGATTTTCAATGAGTGGAGAGTTGAGAGTTTGGTTTCACCAACTTGGCCGCCATCTTGACTTGTGATGTCAACTGAGTCAATTGAAATGCTCACAATTGTCCATATGGTCTTGCTAGATTCACTTATTGTGGGTGGGTCTGGAACTTATTCTTTGCGATGAACTGGACATGTGTATCTGCAGTAGTTGTTTGCAATAGTTTGTCACTTCTCACTGAATACGACAGTATAGATGTGAAATTTACTATTTACTGTGTCATTACATAATAAGAGGCTGGCTGCATAACAGGCCAAACAGCCAACAACTTGGTGGATTCCTTTTTAAAAACGCGCCCACGGCCGCCCTCACATGCAAAAGCCTTAGCGTGCATGCTAAATATACCGTTGTTAGCGCTTGTGCATATTTGGCAAACAGTGGGGGCCTTCCGTCTCCCACTCAAGCTGCTTACAGTAGTTAGCGTCAGCTGCTAATGAGTCAATTACAGCAAATGCTTCTTTTTGGTTTGTTGCTGCTGCAATAGCAGCATCTACGTCTGAAATCATGGATTTGCCTCCTCATGGTTTGCTCTGTGATACTGTATTTACAGTATTGTCTTATTTAAAAGAATACAATTAAATTAATTTTTTAAAGAATTATTACTTATATGTTTGTAATTATATTTTTGAAGCTTTAGTGGAGACGGTATCCTAAAGTCTGGAGACATGAGCAAAAATGCATGAGTTTAAGAAATGACATTTTCAACATATTCTGTTAAATTAGAATGTTAATAAATAACATCTTCAAAATGGTTACCGAACTTGATGCAATAAGATTGATTGATTGATTGATTGATTGATTGATTGATTGATTGATTGATTGATTGATTGATTGATTGATTGATTGATTGATTGATTGATTGATTAATCCCACATTAGCTTCAATGGAATGATATACTGATAAACTTTTTTTATTTCAAAACAATGCAACCAACAGCCCAATGAGTGAAAAGTGCCACAGTTCGGCCTGGAGATTTTTAGATTGGCACTTAGAATTTGAAAATTGAATGGGGCACAACTCTACAAAGTTTAATGCAGGGCTCTTCAATCCTGTTCCTCAAGCGCCGCTGTCCTGTTTTCCCTCTCTCCCTGCTGCAACACACATGATCCAAATGATCAGATAATCAGCAAGGTCTGCAGACACTGGATTACAATACCGATCATTTGAATCAGGTGTGTTGCAGCAGGGAGAGATGGAAAACAGGCAGGACAGCGGACCTTGAGAAACAGAATTGAATACCCCGTGTTTAATGCATATTGGTTAGGTACTGACATATTGAGCAACTAACAAATGGTGACCAAAACTTAAGATGAAATAAAGCTTGTGCTTTGCACTGTATGTTGCCATGGCAATGTGTCCTATCCTCACAACTTACTCTGTACCTTATGTTTCTTCTGCGTGTGCATTCATCTAGCTGACAGGATGGTGATGACGGACCTGTTGAAAGCGGAGGAGATCAAGAAAGCTCTTGATGCCTTTGCAGGTTGGATTGGTGTACAGTACTGTGAAAAAATATTTGGCCTCTTCTTTATTTTAGAAATTTTAGAGCTTATAGAAAGCGCTTGGAAAAAGTCAGCACTAAAGCCAGCTACACACACATACAGATTGCTAACACCACAGATATCTCAGCCAAGAATCGCAAATCTACCCGCAATACAGATTTCTGGTATAGTACCAAGACTAACCCGTGAGGCAGCAAGGTGCCACAATGAATGCATCCAGACTGCCGGAAAATACAAAACCGAAAATCTACAAGGAATTGACGCCGCCACAACCCCACCAAACCTTTATAACTGCCTATTCACACCACAAGATGGTGGCAAAGCACTACATCTGTCTAAATGAAGCATGTCAAATCACGTCAACATAGTTATTACTAGGTACCAGGTTGGCCCGGACTGTTTTTGTTTCATTTGGAAAGAAATATCATTCTGAACATGTGCAACATAATCAGCAGGTGAATCTTTTCGAGACGCCCAATAATCAGGCCTTTACTGAATTTGATCAGCAAAGATGAAACATGCTCAAATTCTGCCCAATTACCGGTATGTGTGTAGCTCGCTTAATGCTGAAAAGCCACTGGATGAATATTAATGGATTCTGTGGCCTACTGTGTTTGTTTTGCTGAGTAGCAGAGACGTTTGACCCCAAAAAGTTCTTCGACCTGGTGGGAATGACGGCAATGTCGGCCGAGAGCGTCAAGCAGGTTTTCCGGGTTCTGGATGTGGACGGAAGTGGCTTCATAGAAGAAGAAGAACTCAAGTGAGGCAAAAACGAGAACATTTCTGCCAAGTGTTCTTATATAAACTACAGAGAAACATTACATCTTCCTCAGGTTCGTGCTGAAGGGCTTCTCCAAGGACGGCAGAGACTTGACAGACGATGAGACAAGAGTGTTCCTCAAAGCCGCGGACAAAGACGGCGACGGCAAGATCGGCATTGATGGTGAGCGAAGAGGGGAAGCGTTGTATGTCAACCTTTACTGTCAGAATGAGAATGTACAGAGGGAGAAGCGCAAAGTTAATAACATGAAACATAACCTAGTCAGTCTTAAGAACAGAAACAATGCCATGTCAACTTGGCAAAATCGAATCCAGCTCAAACGATAAATCTACTAAGAAACTAAAATGTAATTAATGTAAAGCTGAAAAAAGATTATGAGTTGTAGTGGTTAGTATTTCCAGAGCAGGTTGGCCATTAGACTAAATGTAAAGCAATGTACAGGGAATATTTCTTCCTCCGACATTCCAAAAACATGTGTGCTAAGTTTAGGATAGGAGCGGTCAGTCCCTGGTGGGAGGGATGAAGGGAATGAAGTTAAAATGTGAAAAATTGTAGTGACACAGTAATTCATTCTTATTCTTAAAATTGTACAGTTATATTTATTTTTTAACTTTTTTTTACTATAGTTAATATGGTGGTGATAGTTTGAATTGTTTCACGCTGCATAATTTCCACTGGAGGGGCGGGGTTCAAATAAAACAACCTGGAAGTTCATCATAGAAGACTACAACGCAATAACTCCATTTTTGTCAGTTTGAAGTTAAGTGCAGGCAGGAAGGAAGGAAGAAAATGCTTATCTTTCCCCCCAAAAAAATGCTGGTCTAAATCAAGGTTTAGTTCAAATTTTGACATATTTGGGGCAGTCCATTTTTGCACTTAACACTTTCTTTTGAAATATTGATAGCTTTGATGGATGTTTGGACTTATTATTACTAAACATATAGTGGAAGTTAATGGGTGGCAGCCATGAACCTTTAAATCACTCTCCTGCAAAGTAACAAAATTGGAGCTAGCCCACTATCGTTCTCAGCGTCTCCATTGTGCTCCACTTTGGAGATTCGCCTGTATTTTCCCCACAGTGGTATATTGTACACATTCACGAATTTGTGTCATTCATTTTCTTCCTCACCAGAGTTCGAAGCGATGGTGCATGAGTAGGAGACAGCAGGACGTCCTCCTCCTCCTCCACCACCTCCCTGAATTCATAGTTTGTACCTGCCACCATCAAACTTCTCTCACCTCCCCGGGGGAACCCACGCATGGAGTGGGACCGGCCTGACCGCTCACCCGTGACAACAGGCAGCGTCCTACAGGAGGTGTTACCAGATCTGGGTTTAATGTTTTTGTTCGGTATCAAATGTATTTCTGTATCGGGTAACAATCATTCTTGATGAGCTCATAAAGATAGCTTGGTGCTAGTGCTGTTGTATTTCAAATGATTATTTTTCACATCTGTTAATTTTATGGTTTCTTCACATCCCAGTGCACCTCCATCCACCTCCTCCTCTTCACCACGCACCCTCACCCATCCACTTCTAAATGACACAATAAACACAACCAAGAAGTGAGAGAAGTCAGTAAGAAATGATAATAAAACAGTTATTGAGTAATTGGTATTTCTTTTACTTGTTGTTACATTCAGAACAAACCTGTTGAATATTAAAATATACAATCGACATTGAAATAACAAAGGAGTATCAACACTGTCCAAATCAGCATTGAATTACGGTAATCAAATTTAATGTCTTACAGAAAATGAAATAAAATGTGGACTTCTCATGTTTACAACATAGAAAAAAACAGTAAGAAATTAGTTAGAGAATTAAGAGTTTTAATCACAAAACAAAATGTGTTTCATGAGGGTGCTTTCACAAATGTCCAGTTTTGTCACTCTGATTTAAAAATTGGTGCCTTTGAACTGTGAAATAAGACTTTGTCTCTCCCACACGTTTTCTTACAATCAAACAACACATGATAATTTACCTTTTTTTTTTTTCCTTGGCTATCATTTTTATCCGTTCAAACACTCAATAAGCACTGGAACAAAACAATGCGTCAACCTCAAACATGGCGGCGTGTCCATCTATAGGCAATCATATATATTTACATAATTGATGAAAATGAAATGAAACAATACGCGTAAATATTCAACAAAATGTGTTATAGTTTCGTCCAAACACTGCCGCCTCACGTACAAACCCCAAGCCTGGCCTGGTGCAATCAATGGATGCGAGGGGCGGATCGGTCATCAGTCTTGGTGGGGCGAAGCTTCACGGTGGCGAACGGGTTTGTGCCTCTGAAGAGAGAGGATGATGGAAAATGTCAAACAATCCCTCGCAGCATTTGCCATTGTCTAATTACACGTGTACACACACGCGCACGCACGCACACACACACTTAGTTGCCAACTCCCGAGGTCTATTTTGTTTCAGAATGCACCTGGCATTGTGTGTGTGAACATGGTCTTAAATATTGCCATTCTAGAAACACCAAATAAAAATGTTTTTTTTTTTTAATAATCCTTATAGGAATGTGCACATCCTCTAATTCTGACATACTCATGCCAGGCCATTAAACCAACACGATGTGAAGATATATGACCTATTTCTGTGGACCAGAAAAAAACCTTCCCCAAACTGGTCCCATGAAGCATTCAATTATCCAAGATGACTTAATGACATGTTGGGAGGGAGACTGAAGATTCAGTGAGACCTAAGATGACTAGGAGCCCTGATCAATTATTTAATTGATTAAGAGGTGTGTCCCAAGACTTCTTTTTACATACAGTGTGTTGCTTAAGCGAGGTTCACACATAACGACAATAGGGGCTGATTTGACCCCAACTTTACTTGATCGATTATCCTGCGGTGTGGGATATGTCAAGTGGTTTTGTTCTCCGATCAGATCAGAAAAAAAGTCGGGCAGAAGATTGTAAATGTTAAACCTGTTCAATATTTAAAATCCCAAATCCTTATTTTGTGTGTTCAACACCAAGTACAGATTTTTTTTCTCGTCTTGTGGGGTCTCTCCAGAGGTGGGGGACTCAAGTCACATAACTAGAGCTTAACTTAATTCACCAATTTTAGGACTTGGAACTTGCTTAGCTAAAACTTACTGTTTGTGTGTAGTGCATGCAAACTTGGCTACCCACCAGGAGAGTGCAGAGACCATCTCATGAAGCAAGTATCATAAAGGGAGGTTTGAAGATTACATTTGGGATTCAATGAATATAGTTTGACCAACTCGGCGGAAGCAAGAATGGCAACAGGCTTGCGACTTAAAGTCAAGAGGCGCAGCAACTGGCACCCAACCATCAATTTTAAACCAGACCAGGTAAGCCACATTAACTTCACAGTCGATTTTACTACTCTGCATCAACATTAACTTTTGATTCGCCCGTTTGATGCCGTCGCCTGGCAGCAGTGAAATGCTAAGCCAACAAGGGAACACAGTCTGCATGGGTTCAAGGGTTTCGAAAATACCTTGTGGAAGTGAGTAGCAGTTAGCCCGGCTAACTTTGCTTACATTAGTAGTAGTTTTAATTATTTATACCAGTGAGACCACAGGATTGGCAGCGGTGTGAAGCGAAGCTCATGTCTGTCGCCAAAATGTTACACTCACAAGATGTCACAAGGGAAGTCAAACCAAACACATTTTTTTCCAGAATATGTTCAACGCAGGCCCACTAGTTGAAACACGGCGTTCTGATAAATATTGCGTTTGTGGAAAAAGAGTTAATCCACCCATTTTTAAACATTTCTGGGGGCGGCCATTTTGTCACTTCTGTCAACTGAAAATGACATCACAGATGCTCAGGGCTCAGGTAACGACCAATCACAGCTCACCTGTTTTCTGAAGCTGAGCCGTGATTGGTCGTTACCTGAGCCATGAGCAATTGTGATGTCATTATCAGTAGACAGAAATTACAAAATGGATGCACCCTGAGATGGTGAGATGGCTAAAAATGGGTGGATTTTGCTGCTTAACTCATATTCTACAAACACAATATTCATCATTATGTAGAATTTCAACTAGTGGGCCTGCATAAAACATATTCTTGAAAAAAATATGTTTGTGTTGACTTCCACTTTAAAGACAAACATGTGCAGGGCTCCCACATAATACAAGCTAAAGGTAAGGATGAACTGTATTTTTTAGCATTTGTTTTTATTTGTTTCTGTGCCCGTCTTTAAAAATACATGATTACGTGGGACCGGTATGGTATTTTGTTTTTACAGAAAAGCGAGTACAGATATTGTCATGATTTGACTTGCTTGAAAGTTAGTGGAAATTCAGTTTGATTTACATGGTTTATGCCACAGTAATCTGGGGCTTGCTTGAAACTTGAAGGTTAGTTAACATTGAGACCTACTTTTGACTTGCACATATGCGACTTCCTCCCACCTTAGCGCATTTCATATTTTAAAACTCTACTAAGATGTTAAAAATCTGTGTTTACAATGATAGCACACTAGTGGGAGTCAAATTGAAACAATGCATTGTCAATTGAATTACCTCGGAAATAGAGGGTTCTCAGGTGGGCCGTTGGGTGATAAAGCCTAGAAAAAGGATTAAATCAAATTTTCTTTTTTTTTTGGAAGATGATATTCAGCATTGATGATTTCAACGTCCTCTAGTACCTGTGTGTCAAGGGCGTGCGAAACCGGTCGTAAATCCACAGAGCCTCGTCGGGGATTCGGGCTCTTAGGGGGAGGAGGTGGAGGAGGTAGTACCTCAGCTACGATCTTTGTCTGAATAGGTATCATCTCCACCACCTGTTCCGCCTTCTTCTCAGGGAGCGGAGAGACGGGCCGGAAGTCTACAGACACTCTGCGGCTGGGCGTTGCCGGCGGAGGCACATCGCCATAACTCCTGCTCTCTGATTGGTCATTTTGGGTGTCGCCGGGGTCCAGCAGGTTGTTCATACTGCTACTCCGGAGAGAATCACCGCTGAGAAGTTAGAAGAATATCAGATGTGTGGACGGCAGAGAGTGAGGGAAAAATGTGAACAAAAGATGTCACCTGTCAAAATCATCTATAGGGCCCACATAAGCAGCAGGAAACCAGCCCTGTCTGGAGAAGGTCAAATGACTGAATGAGACAATTCCTTCAAAACTGACACATTCCCATCCAGGAAAACGCACCTCAAGCTGCTGTCGGTGCGACCGTACAACCAGCCGTTGCGCGGTTCCTGGACCAGCACGGTCACCGTCTCCCCCCGGTTGAAAGGCAGCAGCTTGGGGTTGGATGAGGCAGGGTGAGACACCAGGGCCTTCATGGGAAGCCCTCCACCCAGACCCAGAGATTCTCCCACCGAGCTGGAGCGAGAGCGGCTGGGGAGGGGTGATGGTGCTGAGTTTTAGGGAGAGGACAGAGAGATTATTACACAGGACCTGTAAATTGTTCCCATGGCAGTACCAGGTACGCCTGCTTGTAAATAACGAGATCTCTGCATGAAAAGCTTTGCACACACTTTTAACCAGAAGGGGGCAGCAATGCACTTACTGTGTCAGCAAAGATAGAAATAACAGGATTGTACTCTGAAAACTTTTTGCATGAATTATCACCGAAAAAAAGATTCGTTTTTTATAAGCATTGCCAAACGGAGCAAATTAAAAATACATTACAGTAGTAAGCCCCTAGTAGGAAGTGTTCATCAAATGCAAGGTAGAGGTTGTATTCCTAAAACCTTTATCTACTGTAGGCCACTGTGACATTGAGCAGAGTGGACATTAACAGTGTGGCTTATTACATGAAAATAAAATAGTGTACTGTACTTAAATAATGACTCAATTATTGGAGATACATTTAAGGAAAATTGTACCCAAATAAATGTTTGAAAATAGTTCTAAAATATTGAATGCAAACGTATGGTATTTAAAAGGTAAAGACAACTCACGCTACTTAACATGATTCTACAAGATTAAAAGAATAAACACTTGATGAAGTGACACTTTCGCGTACCACTAGAAGGAGTCTACATACCACTCGTGGTACTTGTACCACACTTTGACCATGACTGGACTATTTAATACCGGGAACAAACACACTGCTGAAAATGACTCAATGGGCAGGGTGGTAAAGCTGAGAGTTAGCAAGGTTGGCATATAGTATTGTAGTATCGTAAAAATGATAGATTCTGAAAGTAAATTCAAGGTTTTTGAGCCAATATTCTATCTATTCTTTCTGCACTCACTAAGCATTGTAAAACAATGGATTGTTGCTTTTCACCAGTCAATTAAGAATTTTTTGTCGATGCAAGGCCTCGGGCAAAACACATACACAATCCAAGTGTTCACTGGCTACAAAAAGGGCTGGATGCCCACCTCGTGAGGGCACCTTGCCCAGCGCCTGCTGTTCCCGCCTGGCCCAGGACATGTCATCGTCTCTGGCTACCGTCTGGAGCAGGGAGCTCACGGAGCCTCGCAGCTGCAGGGACGCAAAAGCAGATACCACAGGGTTGTACTTTTAAGACCTAACTTGACCATAATGTACCATAATTATAATGTACTTTACAGGACATTGAAAGGGAAATAATTATTTCAATGAATTGGTGTTAAAATTAATATTCATATTCATTTGCTATAAATAATGTTCATCTATCTATGCCAGCGACATATATAGTGACAGGCGGAGACGCTTTGCGCTACATGGCAGAAGGTACAATAACCTGTTATCCACCTTTTGCCATTCATACAACAGAATAAGACACAGACTATGTACATTTATACAGTAGGTAAACTGAAACAAGATCATTATTTCTGTTAGGATATGTTTTGTGACATTTTTGTTTGGTGGTGTCTAATAACAGGTTGGGCAACATTGGTCTAAAGAAATCAGTAGCTAAATAGGGACAGTAAGGTTTCTAGTTCAGTTTTTGTTATATACATCATAGTTGCTCATTTAGAGTACTGTATGTCCAACAAGATACAGCGTTATCCTAATCTGTCATCTCCAATCGTCGAAGAAAAGGCACCTGCAAGTGTCACTGTGACTGAACGGAGAATAACTAGTACCTGTGCCTCTTGGTCCAAATTCGTGGGAGTTTGAGATCCAGAACTTCTGGTCTCGTTGACTTTCTCCTTCCATCCCTCTGTTTTATGCTGGAGAGCCATGCCTGTCTGAATACAGATGAGAAAGGTGATCACCTCATTAAATTCAGGCCTGATCAAACAGCAATAAGCAGAAAAAGGCCTGCAGCTGTTTTCTTATTAATGCCATGCCCTTGCTTGTTTGTGACTTTGACAAATAGTTTCTTGAGACGCATTAGATTAGCTCTGCATCGCTTCTAAGAACATTACAACTTCTGCTTACTAGAAAGTTGCTTGTGTGTGTATGTGTGCTCATACCTTGTTAACCAGGAAGAGAAGGGACTGGGTCAAACCGCAGTGTTTCTCTGCCAAGAAACGATATCTCCTCTCCTCCTCCTTCAGGATCTCCTGCTGGCTCTGTTTCAAGTACTGCATGTAGTCGCTGCTCTCCTAGTAACACAAAGTACACACAAAATGTGTTTCAACATCTCTTCTTTTAATGCACAAAATGCAGCGCCACAAAAATTTGTGTCGAGATGTTACCAAAGAGTCCCTGAAGGCTCCCCGTCTTAGCTGTTTCTCCAAAGCCTCTGCCTGGTTCCTCACCTCCAGTTCATACACTCGCCGGCTTCCCTGCGGCAACACAAAACACAATGTGACCCTCAGCGAAATACATTTCCAGTGTTACACAAAGACATTTAACGAGCCTCACGTCGATGTACTCTTCATCCAACTTGACGTTCTTCTCCATGGCTTGTAAGACCTCCACCTGGAACCATCGGAACTACAGCAGGGAGAACGATGGAATCAGTAGTCTGTTGTTTCCATCATCAGGTTTAGTGGATTTTCATCCGTGTATGTGGCATTAGGACCCAAGTGTGGATTGAAGAATGTGAGCGTGTATTATGCGTACTGACCACTCCTTCCATCTCAGCAGTGAGTCTTCGTTGCGTCTCTGATATCTGGATCAGGACATCCCCTGAAACAGGACCAATTGTAACTGCAGTTACTATTATGACATCAGATTGGACCATTTTCCATTGGGCTTGCCTTCATTATGTTCACAGGTGAGCTGGAGCATATCACAGCTGATTTAGGGCAAGAAATCGCGTACGCTCTGCACTGGTCAACAGCCAATCACAGGGCATGAATAGACGAATAACCTTTCACTCTCACAGTCTTCAGTGAATCTAACTAGCGTGGAGGAAAGACCCAAACTCTTTTATGACTCTTAATTAGACACAGATGAAAAATATGGTTGTAAGGGAAATTATTGTTTTTTAAATAGTAATACTTACTTATTAAAGTCATTAAATCACAAAAAATAGCTGCGCTGCTGCGGACACAAGTAGATTGGGACTGACTGAGAGAGCATGTCTATTAAGAAAAAAAAAAAAAAAAAAAGGCTCCCCTCATCAATAATTGAGCATGCGTCACTCAATAGGATCACTCATCAAGCTGCGGTGCGCTGACCTTCTCAAATGATCTAAAGTAGCAGAAGTACGTGCGCTCTCATCAACGGAACCAACCACATGGGACTGAGTACGACAGGTCCCGGTGGTCATAGTGAAAGTGACACTAGTGGAAAATACTGGAAGGCACTCATGCGCTCACAGAAGTGTACAGTCACTACAGGATAAAGTGGGTCAAAAACGGTTACCATACTGACAAAAGCTTTTTTGTTGTTGTTGTCTACGATCAGGATAACTTACCAAGAGAGCGGGAAGATAGTGTGTGAATCGCCTGGTCGCCCATCTTGGCTACAGCACTAAAGTAGGCCTCACTACAAACAGCTAATGCTATAAAAAAGAAAAACACAGAAAACGTCTTGTTAACACCATGTTGGAAAGAGTTCATTACTACAAAGTCTGAGATCATTACTACAAAATACAAATGTATCACTTACGAAGAATACATGTGCAGGTGTGCTAACCGCTACTGCACCATTACACATATTACACTCTTGAAACTGCTGTGTTAAGTCACCCAAATTGGGTGAAATAGCTAACTCAGCGCTCGGTCCAAAAAGAACCGAGCTAATGCTGGGTTATCTATATTGAACGCATTGGGTTGAGAATTTGACCCATCACGTTGGGTCAAGATTTTGAAGAAGCAGCAACTTTGCCCTCGTGTGATGTTTGGCATTAGTTTTTAGAACTTTTTGACACAACTTTGCCAATTCTACCTAAGTATAGGACCAGCAGTGGCTGGAAATCTACACGTCATAAAGTTATAAGGTCCATGTAATATCTGTCCTACCATGAATATTGTGGGACCACTGGCATAAGGGGTTAGTTACCCTTTATGTTATCATTCACCCTGACCAGGATTTTAACCTCAATGGCAATGTTCAAAGTCAGTAGCGTTACCACCTGAGCCATCCAGCCAGCACTGTTTTCCGAGAATCTTGGATTAAAATTACTTCAAGTTCAGTTTTAAGTACAAAAATGATGCCCAAATCCAATCATCAAAACCAGTCTGCTGTGTCACAAAAATTTACCCTTAACAATGCTCAAACAATGCTTTATACTGTGTATAAAAACACAACCGAAGCGTTGTGAGATAAATGCATAGAATAATATGTATTGATTAGAATAGATTTTAAAATGTTATTCTCTGTTACACTCATTTGTTCATACTCACACACATACCCTGGAAAGCTTTGACATAGCTGTTACCCAATGCAACGAGCTTCTGAAGACCAGGGTTGAAACGCTCCATCAGGTTCTGCAGTAACAAAAACAAGCATGAACGTATGCGAGTTGTGCTCTTAAGTCGTAAGCCAAAATGTGTTGGAGA
The DNA here is from genome assembly GCF_054856515.1 of Filicampus tigris. Classification (NCBI taxonomy): domain Eukaryota; kingdom Metazoa; phylum Chordata; class Actinopteri; order Syngnathiformes; family Syngnathidae; genus Filicampus; species Filicampus tigris. The sequence continues at coordinate 19,477,334 of NC_141222.1, forward strand.
CAGAATACAAAGTTGGTACTCACGGAATAGACAGATAAGGTTGATCTGTGCAGCTGGTCACTGCTGGTTCCTGACATGGTGCCCGACGGGAGAGCAAATATGAAATTCAAATACGTAACAGCTTCAAGAGTGGATGGCAGGGACAGAAAAAGTTTGATGAGTCTGTACGCCCACTCAAATTTGCACAATTCCTTGGGGTGTCAGCGTCCTCAAGCAGTAAAAGTCACCTTTTCTTCAATTCTACTCGCCACCGAATTGTCCAAAAAGTGAGAACACCTGTCCTGCACCGCACACACATAAAAATCTTTTTTATGCCCTTGACCAGATCCTCTTGCGATGAAAATTCAGCTCAGCCTGTGGATTAGAGCGGGCAAGCGGTCGAGGGCGAGAAAAAAGGGAGCAGCTGCCACCGATATGAGCTGCCAGGTGAATTATTGATTTGCATGCCTGAAAGGAAAGGAGGCAGAGGACAGCCAGCGGGCCAACGAGCTGTGACGCAGACTCATTAAGTTTTGTGATGAAAACAACTGGTTTTATTGTACCGATAAAATTGGTGGTAACCCTGTTTAAAGAGCAACTAAGAGCCTTCAAATCAACTTTTCAACCATTAAAAGACAAGGTAAAAGTATTAAACCCCAGAAAATGTTTGCTGTACATTACTCTTCATTTGCCCTGCAGTAGAGGCGGCAGGGGAGCATTTGTATGAGACAGGCCCCTCAAACAGGGTAATTACATCCAACCATCCATTTTCTATAGTGCGTGTCTGTGTGCGTGAAACCTTTGCTACTCTCAATTAGATGCAGATGCTAATATGTAAGGACGATTTTTTTAAAAAATGGGAAAAATGCACAACACTGTACATCTGCTTTAAGAAAAATCCATACACTATTAATCGATTTGTGTGCATCAAACATGTGAATATATCCTAACTGTTATCAGCCTAAATACAGAGCTATACCCTAATGACATCAAATCCAAAACGCAGTACACTATATTGACAAGATGCACACTTTTATTCAACTGACTGTGAAAACAACTGTGATTGACTGTGCCCCAGTGCACAAAGCAAGGCGACGAAGGAATGGTTTTGGAAGAACTGGAAATCCTCGAGCAAATACTTTTTGAGTGAAGTACAGTGACCCAATATTTTACTGTGTGTGACAATATAAAAAAACATATAAAAAAAATAGCAGGCTTTAAACTTTAAGCTCTGAATATCTACATGACAAGAAAATTATGTCCTGTTAAATGAATATAATTACAGTTTTCCGAACGCAAAGTAATGTGGTTGTTTTAAAGGCACGTTTGTTTAGTATGACAGTAATCTTGAATTGGGAGAAGCAGTAAACATCTTGAAGCCTCTTTGTTCGCAATCTGACAAATTTCTGCAAACTGCATAAACTTAGCAGAACATTAGTGTGTGACGGCCGGACACAACAGGAGTTTACATGTCCTTCAGTTGGCCGACGTCATCGTATATGACCTCGTCACCCCCACCCTCACTCTGCTTCTCCATGCAACGACTTACGGCATCCAGCACGGTTTTCAAACGCCGATCGAGGGCGGCAAGGTGTGGCTCTGTCAGCAGCGGGGCCACGCCGTGCAGGGGGTCGTGGGAAAGTGAGCCCCGCATGACGTCGCTGAGACGATATTGTGGCAGGGACAGGAGGCGCAGGCGTAGCCAGGTGGAACGACGGATCCTACAAGAAGAGCAAGGGGATGAGAGCGAAGTGGAAACTGGGGTCAGATTTGTGGTTAAACCATTTACTGGAACTTCTAAAAAAAAGATGGACAACTGCCAGGCCGCATGCAACCGCACTCTGAGTGACCCCTTGATTAATTAGAAATAATAATAATCATATTTTGTTTTTGAAAATAAAATGTTTTTTAACGTTTTATTTTATTTTATTTGTATTTTTTTTACAAACCCATAAAATTCTTCAAAAACGCTGATAAACATTTAATATACGTTTTCCGCAAAAAACGTGAAAAAAAACCACATACAATTTTGGAAAAAAAGAGTGAAAACAATCCACGAATATGCAAATTAACAAAATGCATATGTAGTTTGAAGTTGTAATATCATCAGTCACCACTAGATAACAGATGTGTCTTAGTTATACTTACACTGGGTCTTACAGTTTATTGCCATATACTGCAATATGATAAGGTATAATATTTTTTTTTTGCTGAATTGGGATGATGTGCAGGACGAACAGTACCGCAATAATATTACAATTTTGAGTGAGTGATGTTTGTGAAAATTCACAAAATGAGCCCTTAATAATGCTGTTCAACAGGTTTATGCCGTCCTATGAATGTTAATTTTCATGCAAGAGAGCCTATTACACTGAAAAAAATAATAATCACAGCACGTGGTTATTTTGTTGTTTCAAACTCCTTGTTGTTGGGTTAGGATAGTTGATACCTTATACATGCATTGAGAAATGTATTATGAAAAATGAAATATACAAAGAGCGCATATTTTGTATATACTGTTTGCACATATTTTGTCCATATCTAAAATGGAAATTTTGTCATACATCTGGTTAGGCCCCCGAGGAGCACTGACGAAAAAATGTGGCCCATCTATAGCATTCCCAAACATAAGAGATCATTGGGTTTGCTGTGGGCATAATATTTCTTTTCTCATGTCATTTTGAGCAACAATGATTTATTAGTTACTTCAAGTTACTTCACCTATACCAACAACGTATAGTGACAGGCAGAACAATTTACCTGTCTTACTCTGCAAAGTAATGCATACGCAAGCACGTTGCAACAAAGATTCAAACCCAGATCATCTGGACCAATTATTAGGAAACTTGAAAACATTAAGGTCTAACCAGCGTCTCTCAGCAGATGTTGATAAACATTTAGAGAGTCAACTGTAATTCAAAAAAGTCTGTTGCTAAGCAGAGGTGAAAAGGGACAATTACAGCAAAAAAATACATAAATAAATAAATCATAATATATTGCATATTTGTACCTGCAACACTGCTCTAATGGCACCAAGATGGAGGGCTCATCTCTGGAGTGGCGCCCGAATCTGCATCAACATAGTAACGGCTTAAAATCACTTGGACAAAGTACAATGTTAGAAATGTACTCACGCCCGGCCGTTGTCGAGGTGCAGCAGGAAAGTGTCATTGCCGAACTTCTCGAAGGTTTCGTAGTGGTGTCTGTCCATGTTGCCTAGCGGACGAGTCAGAAGAGCAAGACTTAACAAGGCCCACTAGCCATTGTTTAAAACAAATCATTCAACATACCGAACAAGTATCCCAGTTCCGCCACATTACTAACAAACAGTGGACTTTTGAAAAGACAGATTTATTAAGGTTAGTGAACTCATGGAGACAACTGAAATATGGAAGAGGAGGAATAGGTCCAGGTAGATGGCAAAAACACAGTTAACAGAAGGTTTCCAGTTTACCTGCAACTTGTAAAGTTGCAAAGGTCTGATACTCCAGTTTCAGATGATGAATGGTGCGACAAAGGGAGCTATATGTTATCAATCATTATTTGAATGAGTAATAGCATGACATTCAGATTTAAATATATGACAGTCTGGTAAGTAGTTTGGTGTTGTCCCTGCCGGTTCGTAATAAATCAAACAAAATGGTCATCAGTTATCATTGTGACAAGACAACCTTTTTAATGACAAAGCAACATGGATGAATGTATTGTAAAGAGCAACTACGCCATCACCACATAATACACTTAAAGTATGTCTGAATACGTGATATTGTAAAAATAATAAGGATTTCAGTTGGACAATTCAATGTTTTATTACTAACCACTGTAAAAGCCCGCAGTTTTCCGTTTTGTTCTGTATAAATGGCTCCAACGCGGAACGAGAGTTGAACTCTCGATTTGGTGGGATCATTGAAGCAGTAACACACTGCACACAGTTTACCACCTGAAACTCACTTCTCCTGTTCACTCGAAAAATAGTTGGTTCAAAAATAACCCAACTATGGGTCAAAAAGGGTCTGATCCCAATTGGGTCAATTTGACCTAACTTTTTGGGTTCTTTATTTAACCCAAATAGTTGGGTCAAATTCACTCAAGTGGTGGTTGGTCCCTTTTTGCCCCATAATTGGCTTATTTTTGACCCAATTGTTTTTAGAGTGTTGGGCTGAAATAGGTATTGGGATAAATGCTTCTGTCTACTGTTCCTGCTCAGACGCAGCGCTTTTACAGGATCTCTGTGTAAAAGGTTTGTAACAAACCTATGCATCACAAAGCCTACTCACGAGCCGAACCTTCCGTAAACTACACAAGGAAGGCTCTAACTCGCTCGGAAGTGGAACTGTTGTGACAATGCTAAAGTCATCTCGCCCCTCCTCTCCAGTGTCCAAGTCCTCCAGATGAATCGGACAATGAAAAACTTGATCGGCTTTTGGGGGACGTGGGAAGTGTGCATCTTTCACTTGAGCCCTGATGCAAATGAGAGGCATGAAGCAGGGCTGTGGAGAGAGTGAGTTTTGTAAGGCTGCCCTCTGCACATCCCATGATGCTCCTCTTAGTTCCAGGTCACACAAGTCCACTATATCTTTTGGACGTGGGGTGAATAATGGATCGTCACGAACCTGGAAGGATGAGAAGACTGTTATCCTCTCAGTTGTGAAAAGTAATAGTGATGATGTAGTTAGGCCATAAGAGGGATATAAGAGCTAAGATGGTCAAGGTAGCTGTGTTTGTTGTCATTTCTTATCTATCTTCAAATGTATTCCTTATTTTTCTCTTGAAATAAAATTATACAGGTTGTTAAGCATTACCTCAATTTGGAGAGCAATATCACTGATGTACTTATGATGCACTTGAGCGGCCTTTCTCCTCAGTGCCACCAGAAAGCCCTTGGCGTTGGCGAAAGCAGACAGTCGGTAGGCGGCGCGAGGTGCCAAATTGTTGTCCCGCCACAGATAAGCGCTGAGCAGCTCCGCCCGTCTCTGCAAACGCGACAATGCGGTGAGCGTGGGGAGGGACAGGAAGGTTGCCGTTATGTATCGGAGCGGCTGTCGGAGCCGAGAGAGCAGCGAGCACACCGAGCCGCTCAGCTCAAGCCACTCCTCCAGGAGGAAGTCATAAAGTGGACTTTGGAAAACAGCTCCGGCGTTTCTTGATCTGATTTCGTTTTGGTGTGTGAGGTAATCCTGCAGTGCGAGCAGACGCTCTCTAGCCTGGCTAAGTTCGGGCAGCATTGCCAACCCACTGCGAGAACTTGAGGCAAGCCCATGAGGAGTCTGTGAATCCTGGAGCATCTTGTTGAGATTCTGACTGTTGAGTTTTACTAGATCTGCTTCCACATCAGCACTGAAACCCAACAGAAGAGACTCGCTGATGTCTACGGCACGCAGCAGCTGTCGATCCAGCATTCGTTGGAGTTTATCAAAATCTGAGGGCATGAAAAAGAAAGACTTCTTTTGAATCATGTCTTTGTCATTTTCTTTTTCCATGGGAGAAAAGCAGAAACTGGATTATTGTGAAAATATTCAAATGCTTTATTTTCAGGCCATATTGCCAAGCCCTAGTTGACTGACAGACACACTGTGGATGCTTGCGCATAATGCTATCATGCAAAACATTCTTCGACTTGACTTAACAGAAAAATTGCAAACTGTGTCACGTTACCACGGTGCTCAGTGCTGACGATGATATTGGCGAGCATGTGTGGTCCGCTGGCCAGAGGTGGCGCTGTGCTGAAGCAGGTTTCTGCAGTGTTTTGCACCACCTCTAAATCCGCAGACTCCAGAACATGGCCGCCATGCACAAGGTTGACTAGAAATTGAAAAAATTAAAATAAACATCAGTGTGCAAATTTGAGCAAAGCTTGGAACGGGCGGTCGCGGGGGACATATTTCATAATTCATACACTCAACTGAAATGCTCTCACAGGCACACTCCAGATTTTTTTCACTTACATACACTACTGTAACGCTCAGACACACATTTCATTTTTTTTTTCTTTTTTTCATATACACTTCTGAAACTCCCTCACACAATAGTAAATGCTCTCACTCTTACTAATGAGATTTATTGCATCCACATTCACAACTGAAACACTATCACACACAACTAATGACTTCTCATGTTTAATTACCTGCAATGTATTGTAAAGCTTTAGTCTTGTTGTGGCACAGACTGGCAGAGGAAATAAGTGCATCCACCAAAGCCAGAAGATCTGATTGGCCCCTTCATGTAGAAACCAAGTGAGAAAAAAAAAATTCTCAAATGCAATGTAATGTTATTATCAGCTACTTAGTCACAGCGCGTTTTGAGTTCTCACCAGCTATAGATTTTGGCCAGGCCCAGGTATTTGTAGGTTTCTCTCTGTAGCAACACAGAGTGGAAGGTAGCACAGCGCAGAAGCAGCTCTGTGTTGTCAGCCACACTTTCCGAGTGACGCTGAGCGACGGATGACAAATATTGCAAGGAGCACCTCAACTCTTCCTTCATGTTCCAGGAAGAGTCACAAACCAGAGGCAGGCCATGCATTCGCACTGATGCTGGATTAAATTGACATCAGGAATTTAATCATTTTTGCAACATGGGCAAGTATCTTTTTAAATGTGCCTATACACCGAGGAGATACAATCCATCCACAATTTATGTTATGAGTGGCAGAGGCATTCGTTAATCAGCATCAAAGGCGTGGTGATCCGATGTCTTTGAAAATGTATCCTAGCAATTAATCTGTGATGTAGTGTGTTAAAAATGATTTTTTTCATCCCTTATCTAATGGGAAAACAGTCAGGCTGACAATCGTAAATGTTATACCTGTTCAATATTTATGATTGCAAATCTTCAAGGTCACAGCGAATTCCATTACATGTAATTGAACAAAAATTAGCACCTGAGTGTTTGTATAACAAGTCACTTATCACAATCGAAATGAGAAGAAGCGCTTACAACTTCAAACCTTTACCAGATAAAATAAGAGTCATCTTAGCTGTTATCTGTATTGAATTTCTTCTTCTACTATTATTTTGGGTGCTCTGTGGTACCATGCTGCCTCTCACAGGTCAGTCTTGGTACTATGACAGATATCTGGTTCAATGGAGATGTGTGATTGTTGACAATACCGTTATGCATGTGGCGTGCTGTGATAGTCATCTCGGTACATCACACTGGATAAGCAGCGAGCATACTGTACATTTGTTGGTTTAAGATCACCACAAGAGGAGAAGAGATAAATTGAAAAACCTACCAGGAAGGAAGCACTGAGTAGTTTCTTCAGTTAGAAACCACACTCGGAAGTCTGGGTGAGGACTATTTATGTGCTCTGTTGCTGTGGGGCAATTAAGAGGCACAGTTAAATTGGATGTAGAGGGGGTCCCAAAAGTCGTTTTGTTTAAGGTAGCATTCAGACAGACATGAGGCCATCAGCGTTTGGCAGCCAGATGGTTGCAATTTTTTTGGAAGCACATCATTTCCTTGGTCACGGCTTCCCTATTGACATGGCAGCGTTGCGAAATGACCATCTGGCAAGATGTTTTTCTGTCATTGACACTACTCCAACACGTTTCAATTTACATGACAAGTTTCTCAAAACAGGATCTGTTCTTTTGACAAACCACACAGCAGAAGGCCTGCTAATTCTACTACTGATGAAAATACCAAAACTCCTAGAGTAGGCGTCTGCACAAAACCAGGGAAAGTTTATCTGGAGGGCTGCACTGGAACTCACCATCAACATAAGGTTGACTCAGCAGATGCTTTGGAGATAAAACTGATAAAGCTTGATAAAGCTTTACTTGTAGTAACTCCCATGAGCAAGTCAATAATGTGTTTACAAAAAACGCAAATCCTATGCTGTCAAATGTTGATGACCTCACATTGATCCGAATTATACCTAAAAGGTATCGACAATTCATAGATTTTTTTTTTTTAAATCACCTCTTACTTGAAATTTTTGTTTGAACTTGTTCAAACAACTTATTTAAACTATTGTCACAAAAGACACTTTTACCTCTAAAAGGGGAAAACAGCTGATTGAAACGTGCCACTAGTTTAGCATCCCAATGCTCCAGCAGGTGACAGTTATTAAAAACCAACCAGTGACCGTCTCTGACTGCTTTTTCCAGCGTAAAGGTGGTGAAGTCACTGTCACAAAGTCTTCCAACAGAAATTACTTTCACCTGGACGATAAATATTCATTATTAAAAAAACAACAACAACATCAGCTGTATATATCAAAAAGAAGCCAGTTAGCCTTACCTCCTTTGTGTCTGCGGCCTTGGAGGCCAAAAGCTTCACTAAGTGGAGAGGCTGAATGCTTGTCCACTTATCTTTGGATGGACAAGGACATGTTAGGATGATCGGTCCCTTGTGCTCCACAAGAAATCTGTAAAGAGCCGCTGGGTTCCCGCAGTGAGGCACTGATGTGTGCCGAGGTGCGCGGAACTGGCAGGTTGCCATAGCCTCAGCTAGCTCTTCAGTGGCCTGCGGGTCCAAGGTCTTCAAAAGGAGAGTCCGCTGCATCAAGGACAGATGGGAGTGAGATCCGCATGGAACCGGTTTTGCTACGACGGAGGAAGGAAAGCGCAGGTACTCTTGCCACTCCTTGTGTGAAGAGGTCAGAGAGGCAGTCAGCCCTGTAAAGTCTGGAATCTTCTCTAAACAAAGGAGGTCAGGGTCAACCTGAGGGGATAACCAATTATCCTTTGAGGAATGTGGAACTGGAGGAACATGAATATCTTTGAATCCCATGAGGAAAGCTGTCCTCTCCGGTAGAGAGCAGAGCTGGTTGGTCTGCATCACAGCCAAAGTCACCAACAGCTTGAAAACCGCACTGTGGCTTCGAAAGAGACATGGCCTGTAGTAGAACATCAATTTTGCCACCATCTTGTTCCTTATGTCCGGTATTACTCCCCCTATCACCTTCCCGGTGCCGTATGACACAAGCCCACTAGCCTTCTCTGCGAAGGCCTCCTGCATCACTACAATGAAGGAGGATAATGGAAAGTAATAGGTTGGGGAAAGGCGGGACACCTCCTGCAAAGCCTGGTAGAATAGCCATGCCAGCTTTATCAACTGCTGGGGAGCAGCCAGCAGAGGCTCGTGGAACTCTTGCCTCTCATAAACCAGTTGCAACTCAGTCCGAGCATAAGACATTGATTCTTGAACCTCGGCCACTTGGGTGAGGAACTCGGGCGCTTGCATTCGTGTGGTGTCGGACTGCAGGACTAAGTCCATCACAGAGTCCTACAAAAAAGTGGAGTATCGTCAGATCAAATGTGTGAAAATCATTCCAAAGGATTTTTGTTTTCATATTGATGTTTTTGCACTGACTTGTGTGGAGGTTTATGTGTCTTTTATTTTAGGTCAGCTAAATCCTACTAGAAAAGTTGAAATTCATTTGGGGTTACTCCGAGGCACTTTAAATGCTGGCAAGTATGTGGTGAATCCCATTTAATGTTTGAATGTGATTTGTTAATTCTGAACACAGCCAAATCCCCAGTTGTAAAAGAGTGTGCACATTTGTGCAACCATTTTATCAACCATATTAAAAAATTTAATCAGTGTCAAAAATACGTCGAGGGACACATAGAGCCAACTCTGATTAAAATTTGCTGTTGACCAGTGTAATTAATTTAATTATAATTCTTTATCTAATGATTTAATTAAACAAATGTTCTTGAATGTGTGTATAACAATGTTTATTTTACTATTTTTAATCAATTATTTACAATAAAAAAGTAACACATTTAATGGCATATATGATGTTTTCTTAAATATAAAAAATAGGCAGGAAAACAGATCCTCAGTCAGTCACGATAGAATTATGTATGAAATACAATATTTTTACATAAACTGATTATTTATTCATGTATTATATATTATATTATGTATGATATTATATTATGTATTTTGTTAGTTTGCTTGTATTTGAGTACCCGCCAGTGTTAACCCAAAAATTGGGAATACTGTAAACTTGATGAGCCTAAGTCCGAGTGTACATAATTAATTAGCTCATTCTAGCAAGAATTGATTCCGCGAAACGCTGCCAAATGACAGTGACAGCTACAAAGGATACACATCTGTGTGATGCCAACATCTAATGAGGTTACCAATGATTCAAAGTTGTGAGAGAAATATTGTCGTACGGTGAACGCCTGCCTGACTCACCTCCTCCGTGACCAGCTTCCTCTGCAGCAGCTGCTTGTCATTCTGCATCCGCAGGTGTTGAATCAGCAGCACTTTGCACTCCGACTGCAGTAGCTGTGTCAGCATGAGTTCCTGGATCTGATCCGAGCTTGGCGAGAGGTCAACCACATCCACCTGAGCCAGCACAGATGGATGGATGGCTGAGCAGGAAGAGAGCACAATTAGTCATCGCTTGGGGGGGTTATTTGAAAATCCATGTTTTCCTGGAAGATGTGAAATTTCTGTTGTTGCTTCCTACCACTACTGAGGAGTCGGGCAGGATAGTGGGTGCTGAGCAAGAGGAAGAACTCAGGGTGGTTGAGGTGGGCTGTCTGTTTTGACCCTGGCGGACAACTCGCAGCGGGACGGGCCAAAGAAGCGAGAAACTGTGGACTGGCGGATACTCGCTCGATGTGAGTAACCAGGACTTTCAAGCCTGCAATAAAAACAGGATATACAAGTGTCTCTCAAAAAATTAAGAGTATCATACTAAAGTTCATGTGATTCATTAGTTTAATTCAAAAAGTGGAATGCACATTATACAAATTAATTAAACGTGGTTATAATGGTATATATAAAACAAAAAAATATAATGGTATATATGAAACAAGCATGAAAACATAATCTTCACATTTTAAATGTAAAAAAAATTAAAAAGTGACATATATTAGCATAAACTTTCCATGACATTCACATTTATCGAGATGCACCTGTACAGTAAATATGAACTCCAAATGTGCAACCTCTGAAATTGAACACATTACATTCCAGGTTACTGGTCAACCATTAATATGTTTGATTTAATGTATCTTTTTCCCATAGGAAAAAAAACCCTGAAATTTAATTGATCTATTACAGGGTCAAAGTGTTGCCGGTATAAAATGTTAGTTCACTGTACAGGAAATATTTTATTTCATATATTACCATTCTTAACTTTCATATGCCTATATGCAAATTAAGGTTAAGCAAATAAAATTGCCCTGCCTAATTTTGATTTATTTTATTGAGCAGCCAGGACAGAGACATGTGCAGCGCTTATATACTGTACATTGCAAGTGCTGTTCCTGATGTCATGCATGGTGGCAGCTCGATTTCTGGCGTTTGGACTTGCAGAATTTCAGTCAAATCCACAATTTTAAAAATTCATGGGCTTTCCAATTTAGAGGTTATACTATATGATGATTCCAGCAACCAGTTCCAGTTACCTTTCTCAGCAGCCAGGTCCAAGTGGCACATTAGCTTAGGGTCATCAGCACAAACCACTATGTCACACTCAAACTCTTTCCCAAGACTGACATCGTCTCCTGTTTCGCCTGTAGAACAGACAAAAATGTGTTGTTTCTTCATTTCAAATAGTGATGCCATCCCAACCTGTAATGGTCTCGAATGGGCATACACAACCAACACAAGCAAGGTACTAAATTGTCACCAACAAAACACAAACCTGTAATGACACCATTTTTAGAGTTGACCTCCAGATGATGCTGGGTGTCAGCCAACAGAGGCCAGTATTTAACCCAACTCCTCCTGCAGCCCCACATCAGCAGTTTCGCCACTAATCTGGTGGTTGCCGTCACATGTTGCGGCCACTCTTTCACACCCAACACCCGGCACAGAAGAGGTTGCAGTGCCTCAGAGAGAGCGACTGGAAAACCGGTTGGCAGAGGAGCTGCTGGGTCGGTGGAGGTGAAGAGGGAACTTCTGGCGTCTCTGGGATTTTTGTCGATACTTCCCGTCTGGCACAACACCCTCCACTTGCTCAGCAATTCAGTGCGTACATCAGCTGCGAAGGGGCCTAAATATGAGATGAATGCAGCCAAGACCATGGCATCTCCTGGTAAGCGTTGTCTCTGCAAAAGTGCTTCCTGAAGGAAGCAAAAATATTGTAGCACAACAATAAACACCATTTGGACCCAAGTATTGAGCTGCACTTTTTAATGTATTCATTATTGAGATAATGATTTGGTGTTGACATTTCCTTGTTTGACAGAGAACTATTCATTTTTCCCAAAACAAATCTCTACGCCATTTATCATAAAGGATAATACTCTAAGATATTGTATTTGTGTATGTTAAGTGTTACCTGAGCTTCAGCCCTCCACACTCGTGTGTGTTTTAGCAACAATTGCACAGCATTTGCAGCCTTTCTCTCCAGGGACTCAGCTTGGTGTAGTAGCAGCAGTTGCTCATCCAGCAATTTCTGCACAGGCTGCAGCTGAACACCGAGCTCTTCGAGGCAACGGTGTATTTCCTCCATGTAATCCTTGATCTGCTCAAGTTGATCTTGGGCCCTTATAAGCATTAAGTCCAGCTGCTTTCTGACCATCAGTTGGTATCTCTTAGAGCCGCAATTGTTGACAGCAAGGACCCAGCGGCATAGAGTCTCGCAGGCCTTGCTCACCTCACGAATGATCTCCGGCACAAACATGGGGTTTTGAATTAACTCACCAAGTTGTAGCATTTGTATGTCCGTAAGGCTGTAGAAGTCAAATACTTCCAGGCACTGGTTTAACAAATAGGAAAGAGTGGCAAGTGTTGAGCAAAAGAAAGAGCATTTGTAACTGGCGTACTGTACAGTGATATCTCTAAAGTCATATGCTTGTGGGTTTGTACTTTTGAGAATTTGACCACAATTTTAGGGCCTTAAAAAGCTTTTTCAAAGTCCGAAATGCGGTCATGAGTGACTGCATGCAAGATGTTAGCGTTTTTCACTAGAGGTCAGTTTAACTTTACAAGTGTTTAGCCCTTATTTTATATTTTTATTGATTTATGGTGATTAAGATAAAGTAAGACGAACAATATACACCAGAGGTTACGTGAAATAGGTATGTCAGTGTCACGCAAGCCAAAGTTGATGCTAAATACTAGCTGCTAGCCACCAGCTGGCATCCAACTAGCCGGCTAGCTGCTATGACATGTCAGGTGTTATCCAACATTAACCAGATTTTTTAATATATAAAATTCGAAGCTATTTTTATAATTATTTTGTATTAATGCCATTAAAGCTAAGAGGACAGGTTGGTTAACACGTCTGCCTTGGAGTTTTAAGTTAAATGTTTCGAATCTAGGCTCCGACCTTCCTGTGAATAGTTTTTACTTTTAGCTTCATCTCACATGCCAAAAACATGCATGAAAGGTTTACTGAAGACTTTAAATTGTCCAGGTGTGTGAATGTGTGTGTGAATGTTTGTTTCCTTAAGTGTGCTGTGTCATTGACTGGCAACCAGTCGAAGCTCGGAAATTGCCTAGTTTGAAATGATAGATTGGCAATAAAGTAAATTGTTTGGAGATCCCCACTTTTTCACTATCTTCATACCAATTTCATCACAGTCGGTAGATATTTTTCCTTTACAACCATTAACAATATCATTACTTATTTTTCCTCAGCGTGTTTAAGACACATTGAACTTGGATTTCTTTCAATTAAGTCAGTATAAGTATTGTTAGCTGTGTCAGGATTGGGAGTTTTTTTTGCCAGGTTTGGACCAACGCTGACAAAAAAATAAAAAATACATATTTCATAAATTCCCTACATAAAGTGTTTTTCTTTTTGCAAGCATTTATTAGCCCTTTTGTTATCCACTGATTGTGATTATGCTTTGGTTTTATAAATAGCGGTTAAAATAGTAGACAGACTGACCGATAGATGATTACAGTTTGGTCCGGCTTGAAAACTAGACGGATAGGTTGATGGCGGACGGGTACTCAGGCTCCAGACGGATGGTGACTGACAGACCGGCAAACTTTAGTTAAATGCCCACCTCTGTTAAAAAGTGACTGTTCATGGAATCTTTTTGACCCTGGAACTGATTCATTGAATTTTCATTATTTCCAATGGTAAATTGTCCATATCCGTGTGTTCAACCTTGGAGGTACCACTGTAGTATCTTTTTTAAATGTAATGAATTCATGATATGTCCGACCTGGCAAATTAGTAGAATCTATTAGGGTTGAATGCTTTTAAAATATACCTTATACAAGTTGCATTGTCCAAAGAGTCGTTTTGCATTGTCCCAGCCAGGTGGCCGGTCAAAGAGCAAAAGAATGGTATTCATGACGAGCACCACCCCATCAGGTGGATCTCTGTAGTGGCGCACCTCCTCGAGGTCTAACGGGTCCAGACTGTGGATCACAGCGAGTGCTGCCTGGAAAAATGGGCTCAGCTGAGAAAAATGAGTGAAAATTATCATTATTTCCAAATTCATTTACAAACTGGCATTGTGTCATCATTGAAGTCTTGGAAACAGATATTTCATGTGTTCACCTCATTCTCAGATTCGGCGATACGGTCCTCCAGGATTTGTATTTTTCGATTCTGTTTAGCACATTTCATTTCGGCTTTCTGAAGCAAACTCTTCTGGCCGTCTATGGCTCCAAGAAGCTCATCCACACGCTGAAACAACGTAAAGGCGAGGGGAGCAGAAGCTGAATAGCAATTCACTATTGAAAATGTGCCATGACATCAGTAACACAGACCAACTTTCAAGTAATGTTAAAAAAAACGATTGGAGATGATACAACATGCACCACGTTAAACATTTGCGCTGGAGTTGATATAATGTAACCAGTTATGGTTCGACTGTGTATACTCTACCTTCTGTATCTCGGCAACTATTCCCTGCATTCTAATTAACTCGTGTTTGTACTTCATGGCAGTGTTGTCCAGGGCATCCAAATGAGACAGACCAGTGTTAAGCCTACACAAATAAAATATTCATCATGGCGCAGCACTTACTTTACAGATCAGAACACATGTAAAAAAAATCTGAAGGACTAGCATCAAAGCTCACTCCTGAAGTCCTATAAAAATCAAGATTACATGATGCTGGCACAAAAACGGAATATTTGTAAGAGTAAAATGAGGAGACTCACTACCTGTTGGATCGGCTCTCCAATTCATTGAGCATAACTTTGCAGATGTAACCAAAGTGGGAAATGAAGGCCATATATGTGTAAGGGCTGAAAGGCTGTGCCATTAGAAGGACAGAAGCGTACTGATATGCAGACTGGTGGATTCCTGCCATCGCTATAGACAGGCCAACTTGTGAGCCTTGTATTTTCACTGAATTCAAAGGGGAAAATGAAGTTATCTTACCATCATTGCAATTTAACAGAAATAAAATGATGTTTGCATTCTAACTTACAATTTTGATGAATGTTTTTCAGGTAGTGAGCAGCTACTTCTGCCAAAGACTGATTGAACCAAGGCTGGCACATCTCCACATAGCAGAGGCCCAGAGCCTTGGTCAGTTGTGCCTAGGTGACCAAGAGTTGGACTGTAAATACCATTAGGCAGCTTTAAAAAGAACCCATAATATGTTAGCACTGCAAGCAAAACCCAATACAGCTTATTGCACATTTTTTTGACTACAAAATGTACAATATTTACATACAATACAATAACAAGCGTAAGCAATCCAAAAACCTTGGATTCATTGTTTCCACTGCTGGCTGATACAACGGCAGGCATCAACATGAATACATGCACATCTCTGAGGTTTTGGCACAAGTACCTAAGTTAAAAAGAACATTGTCACAGTCAATTCAATACAACCAGAGGCCACATTTTTAAGTTAGAATAGAAGAAATATAGACTAACAGTGTGGTGCAATACGTTTTCCTTACTTGTCAAAAATCCAGCTGTCCAAGAGGAATCTTTTTGTTTTATACACAGCAGTCACCCTGGAAACAAGTTTGGTCAGCTCCTGGTCTGTGTAGAGCCCCGGGTAGGACCTGAGGGCCACCAATAGCTCTTCTCTGACAGAGGAGCTTATATTCTCATGAACCAGTATGATGCTATTAATTTCAGAAACTCGAGTTCGATTCCCAGCTTGTTTTAAAATTCTATGCAATTCACTTTCGTTACCAGCGTGTACTTCCATCAGGTGGCAGCCTGAGACATAGGCTGCTAAACGTACGGTGGTTTTACGTCCTGTGCCCCTACCTGGGGCCATTAGCAATCCATGACCTCCAGGTATTTGCAGAGCCCTGAAAATATGCAACATCTGGCACATCCTTTGTCTGTGCACAGTGTATTTGAATGCAAAGTGTCTATCAATATCTTGTTTGTCATTGTCTTTCATGTCAATGTGCGCCAACAAGTTCTGTATCATCACATGGAGGTCTCGTGGCTGATAAGAGCTACATTTGAAGAGAGGAAAATCACTTGCAACAAGTTCTGGGCCATACGTAAGCTTAGTCACAGCTTCCAGCAAATGCTGAAGAAACTTTGCTTGTGGTCTGGGGATATTCGATTCTGTCGATGCAGCTGACTTTGGTTCTTGTACTGGACTTCTGGGTGTACGGGTGCCTGCGGTGTCTAATTGTGCAATGAGACTCGTGGAGCTTGGAGGAAAGAGGGCCTGAAGGTTGGATTTATCTTGCAATTGCACTTTAAAGTGTGCTGTTGCTGTCTTAGTAATGAGTGATTGCAGTTTAGCAATTTCGTCCTCTGAGCTTATCCGATCACCAAAGGTACGCATGCACTCATGTATCCAGAGATGCACAATGTTGAGCTCCATGGCTACAGGCTCTGGAGGGAGGGGTGAAGATTTCGATTTTAATTTCGGGTCTAGCGGCTCTGTTTTTGGAAGGACAGGCTGCCATAAGCACATCCCCTGAAACACCTTCTTCAGATCATGGTAAGAGAATAAAAAATGGGGGCTTTGTCTAGTTGGCTGGAAATTGTTGCACACATCTTCATACAAATTCTCTGTCGCATTGATGATAGAACGTACCATATCCACCACACTTGGAATAAATGGCACATCCCTGAGCCAGAGTTTAAGCTGAGGCGACTGAATAGAAAATATCAATTCTGTGTTTAAGCTTGGAAGTGCAAAGATGGAGAATAGGCGTGATAGCCTGGAAGATATTACACTAACGTGGGGGTTGTCCAGTTCAAAGACACAACAGGTAGCCAGGTAGGTGATGAATCCGGGACTGAGCACCTTGAAGTGGTCAGAATCAAATGCAAGAACCCCTCCTTTTGAAATACTTTGTCGTAGAGTTTCTAAGATTTTTGAAGTCTTCCCAGTCACATCTATTAAAATAAAAATTGGAAAATGCTGATTAAAATAAACATTGACCCACGATTTGTACTTTATTTTGTACTGTACTGTTTTACTCACCACGTGGTGTCTCATGCAAGTCATCCACATAAAGCATTAGGCCTGGCTGTTTGTGCATGACACCCTTGGTTTTTTGACAGCTCTTCTGGTAGCTAATTCCACACAGCAAATGGCGCAAGTCTGTGGGACCCTGTATAGAACTAGCTGGTACTTTAATGTGTGGCTTATCGAAACACAGCAGGGTGTTACATACAGTAGATTTTCCTGAACCCGGCTCTCCTGTGAGCAAAACAGGCTGGATCGCCTCCAACATGACGGAGAGCAGACAGGTATACTTCCAGTACTGTGTAGGGACATTGATATTTTTTGTTATATATTCAATTTGATAATATGTCTTTCCTCTTAAAATGAGAACAAACCTTGGGAGTGATGGACTTTGTCAATAAGGTGTTGTTAGAGTATATCTGGTTGTCAATATTAAAGAACAAATCAAACACAGTCCCTTCATGTGGAACCACAATTTTAGATCGACTATCAAACAGTACTTGGCGGGCTACAATGTCAAACTGAGGCCAGAGTCTGTTGAAACAAGAGGAACAAAATATGTAAAAGAAAATTGTCACGTGTAGTCATTGGCAAACGTTACGGTACAACATGCGTCAAGAAACTTTGCAAGTTCACAAATGTAAGGTAATAACTACAACAAAAAATCATTACCTACCGAGGATGAAGATGCCCACCAAAACCCCAAATATAAGACAACACAAAAAGATCTTGACTCATATTGGAATCTCTGCCTGGAGTCATATCTGCTGGAATAATCAGTGACAATAGTAGAAACATGCCCAACTAACATCTGTCCATATTTCCAAGTTTGCAAGTAATTATACCTTTTGTGTCTTTCCGTGCTGTGGCTTCATTGTTTTTGTGTTTCCTGGCAAAATGCTGGAGGAGGGCACGCAGGATTCGAATGAATGATGTGATCTCTGCCAGGCCGTACGTTGCGGGTTGACCTTTATTCGAAATATTGTTCTTCTTCAGCAAACTGAGAGTGCTGGAGAAAAGATCTTCTGACAGCTGAGTCCACATTTCCAGGGTTGCTTGATCCAGAGTGAACCCGCGATGGAAAGACTCCATTTCGCTCTTCCACACGGAGTTCCAAACATCAGTGCCAGTAAAGTAAATAAGGCTGCAACGGGTCACTGCAGAGGGGCATGCATCACTTAAGTCAGTGGTCTCTACAAGTAACTTGAAGAGTGATTGGGATGGCATGAGATTTTCACCAGATGGTATGCTTAAAAATGGGTTCTCAAGATCACTCAATGTGCTTAAGTGATCTAGCCAGCAGGGTTTTCCGGTTGGCTCTCCATCCATTATCAGCCATTTCACTGCTTTGGTCTCATGACTAGGCTCATTCATCTTGCACATTTCTAATTTTCCAGCCTTGTGTCTTTCTGAGTCTCTCAATGCCTTGGTCACAGCCCCATCTTGCCACCCAGTTTTATCACAGAATCCACCAAATAACTCCTCATGGGACATGGCGTTTGGAAATAAGACCACAGTGTTGATAAAGCTCCAATTTGAAGCAGAGGTCTGTAGTTTAGCCTCAGACGTATCCACTTTCAACTTTTTTTCATCAGGTATATTTTCATCTGTTTTGTTTGCAAGTCGACTGAGGCCTCCTGCCAGAGCATTGTAACAGGTTGTTTTTCCACTTCCGGTGGGTCCAAGAAGTATAACTGCATGAGAGAAACTCAAAGTCTGGTAGAGTGTAAGAGCCTGGCAAATAGTTTCTGTGTCAGAGTGTAACAGGAGCTGGTCTAATTCTTCTGACACTGCTTCTTGAAGTTCGCAGTTGTGTTCATCCTGAGTATATTGTTGAATAAAGGGAAGCTGACTTGCAATCGGAAACAATTCTTTGAAAATGGAGTTAAACTGTGAGACTTTATTTGGCACATATATAAATGGTGATAAGACTGAATGAATGGCTTTGACAACAGTTATTTCCTCCAATAATCCAGGGAAAATGACTTGTTCTTGATCCTCATGAATATCGTCTGCATTTTCATTTTCTGGAGATTTGAGAATAGCTCGTATTACAAAAGACTGTCTAGCCTTACCTGAAAATTTCTCGTGCCGAACAATTTGTTTTAATTGTTTTTTAGAGGCTGATGTGATGTTTTGCAAAATTACAAGGAGGCTACTCTGGTTTTGTGTAATGAAGACTGGCAGACAGAGTGAGTCCTTGCTGAGAATGATGAGGGATACCAGACGTTGACTTAAGCACTTTGCCTCTTTAAAACCAAAGGAAGTCAGCATTATCTCCACGATGATCCTGTAATCGGGACAGGTTAATGCCACAGGTCTGGTTGAAAATCCCAGACTTTGAGAAATCTCTGAGTAGCATTCCTTTGATGATATGAGAACACTTCCATAGTTGGGGTTAGCAGAAATGCTTAACCCTGAAAATACCATACAGAATTCTGGATTAAATGTGCTTTTACAACCTGAAGCGGTTTTTCCCTGGTCTTTGCTCTTTCTTGACGATTCAAAGAAAGATTGGTAAATATCCTCAAGCTGTTGTGCCAGTGATGCCTGGACATTTTGAGGCAGCAAGTCCACAGAATCCAGCACTAACCACGCTCCTGTCAAAAGAGTACCAAGTAGCATCTTTTGAAAGATATCAGATGGCATGTTTGGACAGCAGTGTAGCATCACGACATGTCTACCCAATGCTTTCCCTAAATGGACCACCGTATTTGTCTTTCCTGAAGAGTGAGGTCCATTCACAAATCCACATCTGTAGCTCGTCACAGCAAGGAGAATCCCCATTATCACTCGATCTGTGCAGGGAGTATGTACCATTCCCCAGTCTTCTGGACCAAAATACTCATAACCATATGGAAGTCTATGGCCCAAAATGTCCACGTAACATTTTGGACCATCAGTTTCATTTAGACTCTCACCTGCTGAGGTTACACAATACTTGAGAGAGCTCAGCCACTCAAAAGATAATGCTGGCTGACATTGCACCTGCATGAGTTGAGTTAGTTGCTGTGCATGTTTAATTCGAAGGAGCACTAATGCACGCAAGCATGTCACTGTATATTTTGACAGTTGCACATCGCCTTTAGACCTTGCAACTGCATCCCTTAGGGACTGGCAAAGATTTTTCAGCTGTGCATTATTGAATGCATTAATCCTGCTCATTTTATCCGTGCTTGATTCCTGGAAAGCTTGATAAAGGACACTGCACCAGATTGTCTCCTCTGCTACAAGTAGACACTGAAGAGGATATTTAGATGTCATATCAAGCACAGGTAATACATGTCCTAGAGTGTTATGTGAAGAGTCTTGATTCGATGGTTCAAGTTGCTTCCGTTCATCAGCACACTGCACCAGGAGATGTTCCATGGATAACTTGAGTTGATCCTGAAACATACTCAGCCAAATCAAAAGATTGTGATTTGGTTCCAATGGGGAAAGAAAGGAGATGTGCTCCTGGAGGTCGCCAAAAATCCCAAGTACCCTAGTCTGTGTGTCACATGTATCCTGTAGATCCACTGTTAAAGGTATTTCCTCCACTTCCATCCACTGTACCCCTTTAAAGAATTTCCGTACAAAGGGTAACAGAGAGGTAGGTGTTGGTTGTAAAGAGAGTAGTTCCACTACTTCCCTGTCACTTAAGAAGTAAAGTCTTGGAAACAATTTGCAGCGAGAATGGAGACGATTTGCCATCTGGTCGGCAATAGCGTTCAACGTCGATAGATTGTTTAGGAGAATTTGGCAAAGGTTTTCCCCGTGGGGATTTTCGATCCCTTCTTTGGGACGAACAAAATTCAGCACACTGGAGTGGGATGAGTTGTAGCGCATCATGCTCTTGAAATGCTCATCAATTGATTGGAATTGTGCCAGCTATGAAAAAAGAGAGATTTTTTTTCATTGAATTGAAGATATTTAGGTTCAGATAGAAACATGGATAAAGGTTAATATCATATTTTGGAACATACCAAATCCCATCTTTGAACACCCAAGGTTTTTTCTTGAAATATGTTGGTCAGGAGGATCCATTTTTGCTGATAGATATCAAACAAATGCAACAGCTTCTCTATATGGACATAACGTAAAGCATTTTTTTAAAGGTTACTCTTAAATTTTAATACAATATGTAGCTATAGTTAGAGCTACAGAGTAACATGTTTACCAAGCTCTTGTAGTAAGTGCATCCACTCCTCTACTTGTAACCTAAAGTCGACACTGTGCCTTGATCTATGCATGTTTGTCATAGTCATCAAATCCTTTTCTATCTCAGAAAAGAGAAATTCTAGGCCTGATTGTGGGAAAGTAATACAAACAATACAAACAATACAATCAAACCCATGAATGTTGTGATCTTGATTACTTGACATGCTACATCATTAAATTAATAGTCTTACCAATGATAATTTTGGCATCCCATGAGGCATCAGAAGTGGACTCCTTTGTCAATACTTGTGGCTCAGCAAAATGGCAACAAGGACCTGTACAGTCATGCAGCTGGAAAATACGGTTCATCCATGCCTGTTGAATTTTTTTAAATGTCTGTTCCATGGAATTCTCCTTTTGCGCATCGCTACATATCTGAAACAAAGAATTGACTTTATACAGCAAGGTTGGTGGGGGTTTTTGTGCTTTCAATTGCAATTGATTTATTTCTGCAACTTTAAAAACATCATTCCCACCTTGTTGATCAGATCCTGATGAAGGTCAAACGGCTGAAAAATAAGCTGCGCAAGAGTTGCATTCTTATCGGAGGCATGACATAACCCAATGCCTGTCACGTGGAATATATGTTTTTAGCATCTTATATACATTGTGCATCACAGAGCATATCAACACTGCAATTCAGGTACTGGCCTTTGAAA
Source organism: Filicampus tigris (assembly GCF_054856515.1). NCBI lineage: Eukaryota > Metazoa > Chordata > Actinopteri > Syngnathiformes > Syngnathidae > Filicampus > Filicampus tigris. Next base: position 19,499,457 of record NC_141222.1, read on the forward strand.
AAAGTGGTCCGGTGTTTCGGTTTTACTGTTGGACTCCGAAACTTGGCCAAGATTTTAAGCCGACAACTTAAATCATCAATGGTTTCTGAGGTCTCCTGAAGCACTGCGTCACCAGCAGGTATGATGTTTGATAGGTTTGCAACTTGCTGCTGCCAGTGGGTGATTTGCTCTTGAGCTTGTGACAATGCAAGCTACCAGAAGGACAATATTTCAAGTTGAGCTTTAGCAGCCAGGCTCAATTACAACTCCTTCAAAATGAGGGTGGGTTTACAAACTTACCTCAGTGAACAGGAACGTATTCCATTCATGTAAACAGCGTCTGTAAAGAGCTGTGAGCTCCCAAAGCTCCTTACGGGCAGTGAGCTTAGGAATGTCAGTCAGATCAGTCAAATCGAATGGATTTTCTAATGAGAAGTGACATCAAATTTAGCAGGTACTGTAATTAGTTCTATTTCACATATACAATTTTCAAAATAGTGATTTCTTTTTTCTGACCTACGAATATTTCACCAGTCCTGGACAACTGCACCAGATTGGAGGTGGCGGTTTCCACACGTAGACTCATATAATTCAATTCGGAGGCCAAATGTTCAGCATTTTGTCTTGGATCAAGAAATTGCCCAGAGGTAGCATTAGAGACTAAACTTCTCAAGTCGGAAGCCATCCATGGGAACATTGTGTAGAGTGCAGAAGCCACTGTGGGAAGGCGGGACCGTAAGGTGCTATCAGCTTGCTTCAAGTGGGAATAATAGCAATCCCACATGTCCAACATCTAAATGTAAGAGGACAAACATATTATTAACAAAGTATTGTGTGTGCACAAATTAGATGAAAAAAAATATGAAAAGATTATTGCGTTATATTTGTTTACCTTTTTCTCCAAAATCAGCTCCTGAGTGGTCATCTCTCTATAATAAATGCAAATACTGTCCTGGAGGGTGTGATTGTACTCCAAACGTTCCTGCAGTTCCACCAACATGTTCATACACTTCCACACCTGAGGACATGTTGACTATTAAACACCTTTCATTTTTCAATAAAATGTTATATATTAAACAGAAAAGTTTATCATTGCTATCCCCCCAGAAAAAAAAAAAAGAGAGCGATTAGGGTGTCCATACCACATCAACATATTTTGGCAAGTCATGCAAGTCTTTGGGTTCAGTCCTGAGAGCTGTAAGAGCTTTCTCCAAATCCTGCAAAAGGCTCTCTGAGCATAGTTTCATTTGCTTCACTAACTCTTCCTGTACTTCATTTTCAATCAAACTCAACTGCTGCCCTGGAAAACCAACAGTAAAGAATGGAATCAAAAGATAAGTTGTGACCTTTCCTCAAATCGTGACCATAGATGCTGTGTCTCAACTAATCGCCATATGCATACACGTATGGCGATTATCTGAGGCTTAATTGCACAAGTCATTTTTAACTCAATGCTACCAATCAATTTCAATTAAAAAAAAATAGACAACTATGCGATTAAGCTAACGATCATTATGTTTTGCAACATGTACTACATTTGAATCATATGTGTATACCAATGGTATGTGTCATTTTGCATACCCAGATACTCCTTCATGTGGGTGCAGTGGATAACGAATAGCTGGTTGGAGGTAGAGATGAATGAGGGGGCCGCGTGGATTTTTTCAATCCACTGGCGCAGCTTCGTAATTAGTTCCTGATACAGTAAAGCAGGTTGACCCTTCATGTTTTCTAAAGAGGCTGGACTCCATTGGCTGATGAAGACACGGACATCCAGTAACCATATGTAATGTTTCAACAGCTGTTGGATCTCAGACTCGGCTGCCTGTCCAAACAGTCGAGACAAAAACAAAAGAATATATTGTGTGCTGACATTGGCAACAGATGGTATTTTCTTGGAAGAGAATGCTTGCCTGCATTAGCTCAGATTGTTCTCTGTTGATATGTATTGCCACATCATTGATGGTAATATACCACACCAGTTGTTCTTTGGATAGAGGATAGTATGAGCCAGGCATTCTGTGGCCCTGCACGGTCATCATCAACTTCCAACGGGGGCGTTGTTCTCTGATCCATTGACAACAGCTATAATGTGTGAGACCAGGCATTCCATCATTGTCCTTTAACTCACCTGGGAAGGTCAGATATGATAGGAAAGTGAAGAAAGATGGTATTTCAAGCATTTGCGCATGATTTTATTGAAAGTGAAAATTTTGCCTAAGAATTAAATGTGGAAATTAAGTTAACGAAAAAAAAGCACTGGAGTATGGTGTGACTAACAACAACATCTATACAATTCAGGTTACCTTGGCGCAGGAGGAATGGAACGCCATCATAAACCAAGGACTTTACAAACGTGGAAAAAGCATCACTCCAAATGATGTGCTGATGCACATAGTGCGTTATGAGAGATGTGCAGTACATTTTTTACTTTTCATGTACACTACGTAATTAAATTTTCAAGTCCAATACATTTTTAAGTATAGTTCAGCTGTATTTAACTTTTAAATACAATACACAAGCCATTCCTCAGTACCTTAATTTGAATTTAAAAAGATACCTTGAGAGTCTATGAGACCACGATATGGATTACAGTCGAGGTCAGATGTTTCGTCCTGACAATCAGGGGTGCCGCTGACTTCCAGGAAAAATCCACAAGTGTCACACATCTACCAGAGAAAAGCCACAAATAAAATTAGGAACCTCAAGTTAATAAAGCTTTACATTTTTTGGAAGTCACCTGGCTCATGGAGTCGCCGGCAGTCAAAAGCGCTTGAGTGAGTGTTTCTTGGAAGAGATGTAAAGGTGGGTCGAGAGTTAGCGGACCGGCACCGAGACGCAGGTCAGTTTGGAAGAGGCACCCGCCGTGAGAATTCTCTCTCTGACAAAGACAAAAATATTCAGGCAACATATTGGATTAAGACTGTGATTCCCAACCACTGTAAGAAATCATCACGTGTGTTGCAAGAAACTACTCAATTTAATGAAGGTTAACGTATATTTGTTCATCTATTTATGCCAGTGACTGACAATTAAAGACTCTTCCACTACACTAGATGGCAGAGCTGATGAGGAAGGATCCATGCGTGTGTTCAACTCAACTGCCACCACATAAGAAAATGTGTGAATAAACAGAGATGAGGTCATCATTATTTAAGTAAGTATACTTTGTGTGACATTTTTGTTTGGTGCTCTGCTAAGATTTTTGCAATGTAAAATACCATATGTATGTTAACACTGACTTTAGGTCAGATTCATTTAGATTAGGTTTATGTTACTTTCAGAACGCTGCCGAGGAACAACGTGAGATTTTGCTGCACGACAGTGACGAGACTCTGCACGATGATGTGATTGATGAGGGCAGCAAAGTTGCCCAGCTTCTGCAGGACGCTCTCGGCATGTGCAACATCCTTCTGCAGCTGATTCAGGTGGGCCTGGTGCAGATGAATGGGTTTACAACAATGATGTGGCATCTCAGCATAGTAGAGGTGCTCTTGAAGCTCCTTGAGGACCTTGTAACTCTCCACTTTGGCCTGGAGGGGACATTTAGGTAGACTCAATTCATTTTTTCCAACAGTTTCCACAAGCTGAAAAGTAACTTTTGAAAAATATTGTTAAAATAAATAAAACATCTAAAAAAAAAAACACTACCTTATTAAGGATGCCAATGCGAAATTGTGATAGCTGCCTGAGATTGTTCTGAACATTTTCCATATAGGTCACCAGACTTTTCTGAAATTCCAACAATGTGTATGTTTTTGACTCATCCAGAGGTAGCAAGTGTGTCACTTTCAGCTCTTCTATCCTTCTGTAGAAAAGTACATTCTTAGTAGTAGTAATACAGGTAGTTCAGTTCATGTGATTTCAAGTGCAATAGAGAAGAACCACCAAAGGCAAACACACCTTTCAGTGCCACTGGTTGACTTATAAACTAGTCATTAGCCGTTGTTCTTTCAGCTAAAATGTTACTTCTCGTGCCTCTTTTCGTGTATGAGAATGCTATTTAATAATAATAATTATTATTAATACTATTATACTCATATAGTGCTGAGCAGACAGACTCTTTCCTGTGGTCTTCTTAAGTTGTATTTACGATTTTACGGTTATCTGCAGGCACTCGGCCTCTCTCACACATTGAGACTGACCTGGATAAAAGAAGGAGGCCATTTCTGTACTGGGGGATGTTTGTTAGCAGGAGGGCCTGCAATTCCTCAAACCTTCGCTTGTAAACAATTTCACGCACATTTCTATACCACCTAGTACAAAAGACAAACCAAGGTGAAGGAGGGGGGTGGGGGGTGGGGGGGTAATTAGTACATCTACACTGGCCACAATATTAGATATTCATGCATTACACACACTACAGTCAGGTGAACCTAATAAAGAATGCTGTTTTTGAGTACATCGGTGCACTTACAGATTGATAGCATTTCGCAGAATGAAATCCCTAAAAAAGGGGACCGCCTGCAAAGCTGTCCACAGCACTGACTCTCTATGCCACTCTTCCAAAGAGACCAGACCTCCGCAACCCATCTGTGTGACGTGTAGCACTGTACTGGGGGTGAAGACATAGTGCTCAGAACCGGCCTCACTGGCTTCGACCACATGCAGGTCATAGGGTCTTGAGTGGAAGAGACAACAAACACACATTTAATGGTTGGTCACTACCACTAAGTGTAACAAAGCCAAGCTCAACCTGTACAAGTCGCCCTCTTGTTCCTTCAAGTAAAACACCTTCAGTTCTCCCACTTCTTTTTCCTTAAGGAACAACTGAAGAACCTCCATACCAGTGATGGGAACCTTTTCAACAAGAGTCATCCTAAAACCAAAAAAATGTGTTTGTGAAAAAGAAAAAAATATCATTCTATAGCATTGTACTTAATAAAAATATAGTGTACCGTGCACTGTGATTTCATGCCACAATCCAATTCAATGTCCTATTCCTTCTGAACGTTGGCCACCGGGAGGCAGTACAAGATGCTTATACTATTTGTGTACTATAATATTTGTCATGTTACTGTATTGTGTATAGGGCTGGGCTGATAGTTCGATATCGATATGTATCGCGATTGACACCAATAGAAAATGCCTTCGATAAAACGTTCGATAGAAAATAAAGAAAAACAAACCCGATCGCAGCATGGTGCATGATGTAGGCAGCGCGCTTCCGCTTCCAAACATGAAGAAGAATCGTTTAAACCAAAGAATAAGCAGCTTTTAAACCAACGAGGAAGAAGCTGTTAACTCAACGGAGCATGCTCGCGGCCCGGCGGCCGTGCGCTACGCTCGCGGGGCCGGCGTCCGTGCGCCCCTGGTAATCATGGTAATGAAAAGTGGACTTTCCACTGAGCTGCATTGTGAATGGGGTAGGGTGCGTTGTGGCTCAATTGCATGAGACAGAGCTAATTACAATTCGAAATAATTGTTTTAATTGTGAAAAAATGCTAAATATGTCTCTTTTAAAAAATATCAAGGGACAAATTATAATCTAAATCATGTGTAAAGTACCTTTGTGCTGCCGCTTCATCAATCGGGGTGACAGGAATGTCAGCGCATGATAGCAAGGGCTTCTGTCTTGGTTTTTCCATCCATTTTATCTCTGTGATGGCCTTCCGTGATCCTGAATGACGGGGGCTTCCAGTTGAAACGCTTGGACTTATAATGGCAGGAAGATTGAACAAGTCTCTTCTTGTGACTCTCGATGTGTCTTTCTCTGTAAAACTGAAACAATAACAATGCAGTATTATGACATTATAGCACAAAAGCAATGTTTCCTAACTTTCATTGAGCCAAAGCACATTTGGGTGTCAGAAAAATCTCATAGAACAGTGCCAGACAAAAATGTCACAAAAAGTATATATCCTGAAATGATATCCTCTCAATTTACCTCAAATTAACTTAAACTGTGTGAAATCTGAGCCTGTTTAGAGAACACAAAATTACTATGTAGTTGTATGAATGGCAACACACTAGTTAATTCCACCTTCTGCTATGTAGTGGAAAAGCATTTAATTATTCTGCCTTTCACTGTACAACGCTGACATATATAGATGAACAAAGATACATTATTTGTAGTAAATAAATAATTTTTCGTTGCATACCTGATGTGCTCTCACAGTAATATTTGCACAGTGGTCGTGAATCACTGGTACAAAGGATAGCAATGGCATAGCATGTTATTTATCATCACACTCTTACCTCTCTGCCGCTTCATCAGCAGTCTTAACAGGGATGTCGGTGCATAATGCAGAGGCCTTTGTTGGAGGTTTTTCTGTCCGTTTTGACTGTGATAATTGCTCTCGAACCGTGGAAGAAGGACTTTCAGGGGACACGCCCGCAATAATGGCGGGAAGACTGAATAAGTCCCTAATGGTGACTCTGGGTTCATCTTTATCTGTTAAACTGAATGAATGATGAAAATTACGCATGGATGGATATTATTCAGAATACCCCATGTGCTACTATACCTCTTTGCTGCTTCATCAGGTAGGTCTGTGCATGATACCGATGCTCCTGATAGAAGTCTTTCCTTCCATTTTGACTCTGTCAGGACTTTTACTGATCCGGCTTGAGCCACAGGAACAGGGGTGATGGAGGAGTCTGTAACAGCAACTACGGTGGAGGGATCAAAAAGGCTCCTGCGTAGTGAGGACGCCGAGGGAGAATATGGCACGGGCCATAGTGGCGGCAAAGTGGCTTGACTGTTGCAAACCGCAGAGGGTTCCTTTTTCTTTGGCTTAGTGTTCGGCTTCCCGCCGTCTGTTGATCGCTTCAGAGGTTCCATGGTGGGACTCTTCCCTGTGAAGTGGCATCAAATATGCTGTGCCGATATCGTCAGCAAAGCTCACCAACTTTGTCTTTACACATTTTCCCTGATCTAGTCAAGGAAGGACATAGTGATTAATGAATAGCACAAGTATCATTCTGCAACATTGTAAACATTACCAGAGATTGTTCACAATAATTTAGCGAGTACCAACCACAAAATTGATTTTAGACAGCAAATTGTAATACTATCTCGTTCAACCACTTCAGCAGATAATTAACTCCTTACTTATTACTTTCTTTTCTTTTTTCTTTTTTTTACTTTTTAATACATATTAGTTAAGTACAACTTTTGTCGACTGTGCCCACTTTTGGGTGAATGTAGACCAGAATTCACTGAATTATTGTTGTAAAATCACAGACTTTTAATTTACAGTCCAGTTAGGCAGTTATGCCCCCAATGCTTTATGAGTACATTACTGTATTACTAAAAGTGGCAAGCGAAGTGATATACATTTTATAACACTAAATGTCGATTAAACGTTACCGTTAAAGAGACAAAAAGTAAAACTAGCTAAAGTTCATTCACTAGCTCTAAGAGCTAGCGAACACCCGTGACGTCATTATCCGATTAAAAAAAAAAAGTGATTGTATTAAGGAAAAGGCACAACTTACATTTTGGGGACCCCTTAAATATAGCAGCCGTTCTTTGACAATCACGTAGGCCGAATTGGACAAATTCGTCGTTTCTGTGTTTTATAACGTCATGAAAGTGGTCCGAAGTGCAAGGCGTTGAGACGCTTTCTTTTTACCTGCATACTGCATAGGGGTTACCACAGCAACACGTACAACTCAAAAACCCAGAGCTCTTCGCTTGACATTGAACGTCACCGCATTGTAACGATTTGAGCTTTGCCATTGAACATTTTAACTTGAATTTCCACTCGTTCCCACGAAAAGAGGACATAATACACTAGGAAGAACGTCAATGAGACAATAAATCAGAGTAAGTCATTCTGTTATTGTTCTTTAAGTTTCTTTAAGTGTTCTTAAAGTTAAGTGATTGCTCACCTTCATTGGACAATATATCATAAAGCTAATTTTACCAATATGCTCTTAACAATGTGGTTTTGTCTGTTGTTTTCCTGTTTTTATGGCAGATAGTTTTTCAAGTATTGGTACCACGTTAAAGGCAGTCCATTTTGACGATGATGTCATAAAAAACCCTTAGAAATGCATGGTCGTAAACAAAGTAAATGTATAACTACAGACATCAGATAGTTTTCTGCCATTTAAATTCACCCCTGTTTGACAAGTTGTGTCTCGTATTCCTTATTAGCATAGAAATATAAAAAGTCTACGCACCTCCATTTAAATGTCAGGTTTTTGTGATGTTAAAAAAATGTTTCAAAACTCTGAAATTATTCACAACTTTTTCCACACTTAACGTGACCTCCTAACCTGTGCCAGAGAAGGGAGTAAAATAAACAATTGAAATAATGCTGAATAAATGTGCACACCCTATATCTGGGATGTGGCTGTGTTCAGAAACCAATCACATACAAACATTGTTGAATGACTTTAGCATTTAAATGCCTCAGATTAATCACACATACATTTCAGATGTTCTAGTCGTCTTCCACTTCCATATTTTCTCCCTAATCTCCCAAACTCCCAAAAAACTGCGGAAAAAAGGTGTTCTGTTCCGATGAAACCAAGATTTTTTCATGAGCTGAACTCAAAGCGCCAATACTTTTTCAATGAACACAAAAGGCTTGTTTCTCTCAGATATTGTTCACAAATCTGCCTAAATCTTTTCAAGGGAGCAGTTCTCCGTTGCGAGATATTTATATATATTGAAATGCTAAATAGAGTTCATGCTAATTGAACAGGTGTGCCTTAGGCTGCCGACAAGAAAAGGCTACTCTAAATTGTGCAGTTGTATTGTGTTAGACAGATGTATGGACAATATTTGAGAGATTTCAGCTCGTTAAAAATTGGAGCAAAAACAAAAGGGCTTTAAGTTCAGTATACATTGCGATTGAAAACTCCTCTGCTAGGGATTTTATTGTCATTTTTTAACATTTTGATTTGTCCTCATGGTTTGATCTGTGTGGCCCCCACTACACATGATGAGAAAATTGGAATGTAAATATGAACCTACTCATGAGGAAATCCAGTATGACCATGTCAATGAAGTCCACCAGCCTTGTGCCTTTGTCATAGGGCGCCGTCTTCTTGATGGTTGCGCAGTAATCTGGTTCTGTCTCCCATCTGAAATACACTTCACTTGCGGTGACCTGACAGCCCATTTATCACAATCACCCCCCTGTGTAACAACTATCCGCTCACTTTGCCAGCTTGCTGCGGCTGTAAGAGCGTCTCCAGGGCGATCGCCAGCTCCTCCGGGTGGCCAAGGAGAGGTCGGGCAGCATGAGGGCCAAGGAGGCCTCCAGGTTCGTAGGTCTGCCGCACAACGCGTGTTCTGTGGAGCAGTAATAGGAGCACCGGCCGTAGAAGCACACATTGCCCACTAGGGGGAACCGCAAGAGCAGGGAGAGTGGAGGGGAGTGAGAAGTAATGGTTGGAGGAGCATGCAGAAAAACCCAATTACAAACATGTAGTGTTAAAATGAAAATTGAACACATGGACTACCGGGGGAGTTAAAAAATGTCCGGGCCAGTTTGCGGTCCGTCGTGATGTCTTTAATCTCTTTGACCACATCCACCTGCCTCCCAACCACTGGGGGTACCCTCCGATACCCCAAAATCCTGTAGCGTGAAGGAATACAAAGGATGAGAAGTGACAGAATGAGCACACCAGAGAAGGGCAGAGACATATGATGAAATTACAGTGGGGTTTTATGTAACGTAAGCTCCGCTGCGCACTTGTACGCTTGTAGTTTTTTATAGCGGGAAACAGATACCAATAATCGGGCCGAATTTGAGCATTTCTCCCCACATGCGATCAAAGTCAGCAAGGTCTGATTGTTGGATGTCTTTAAAAGACTACCCTGAGTGATTATCCTGTGGTGTGGGTGTGTCAAGAGTGAGTTTTCCCTCCTTGATCTGCTCGGGGCAGTCAACAGTTGTAAATGTTAAACCTATCCAATATATCAGGAATAACCTGAAGCTCACACTAGTGTCAGACACACAAATAGAGCGACATTCACTACAATAGAAACTGCAAGCAGAAGAGGTTGCAGCTGCAATAGGATTACCAGGTAAGCTAACAGTGATACTATCTTCTACTATTTCTTCTTATCCATCCATGTCTGCATGCCATGCTGCCTCTCACTACTCAGTCTTGGTACTAAGACATCTGGTTTTGGCGGAGGATAATTACGATTTTCAGTGGGAATATTGATATGTATTGATGTGTTGGTTATCTTGACTATTCAAAGCAGTAAACACACTTTTTGTGGAATGTTAAAAATTGGTATGTGTAGGCCTATCCCCCTCTTTACACGTGGGTGACTTCGTACCTGTCTAGGTGAAAGGCTCCAATTTCTGCATTGTGACGCTCAAAGTCTGAGAAATAGTAGAGGTTGTAGTTGGTTTCATCATCTCTCTCCTGCCTGCAAGCGCAGAATGGAGACACCATGCTTTCATCCACTTCCTACTGCTTGCTGCCAACCAATAGCGACTGTGAAGAGCAAACTAAGAGGGAATTGATCACAGATCCTTGCTTATTGTGTTCTATGTCGACCAGAGTTCCAGAATGGCTAATGTTCGACCTGACAGTTTCCACTCTAGCAGCACTTGATTGGAATACATTTTCCATAGCCAAGTTATTAAGGACGTGTGAAACGTGTTAGGTTTTCCTTGAGCAAGGCAGGAACTCAGGGATTCACACAAATTGTATGATTTTTTTTTTACATCGTATTTTTTTTTCGTAAGGTCTCTCAAATGCCACATTTTACCATTATCAACTCACTTCATGGGTTTGAACATGGCCTGCCCGTAGTTTGGAAATGATATCACCAGCTTCAGCTGTGTACCTCCAGTTTTCTGTACTGGAAAAACAAAGATGAGCATGTTATTAGTAACATGACAACAGTTCAACATAATCTGTCAAGATGTTGAGTACGGTTGGAACGGAAACTACAACCTGAGCATTGTTTCTATGTTACAATAAGTTGTGCATTTTATAAGACCAGTTTTTGTCCGACAAACCCATCAATTCAATTTTTTCTAGGGCAATGTAATTGTGCTAACAAGTAAAAGTGTGAACCTAATGAATGTAAAGCTCTGTAGCATCCTCATCTTATCCTCCAAGGTTCTTAAAAGCCCCTTCGAGGATCCTTGATGCTTACAGCATCAAACAAGAGTGGAATCTGCATTTGAAAGTGTCACTCCTAAACTGCGAGTGTCAGCTATTCTACACAACCCTTCCCTCCGATCTGTCCTTGTCCTCCAAGGACACCCACCCTTTGACCTCCAGTTCTGGCTCAGGCATCTCATTTCATGAACGTTTTTTGGGGGGGGTAAATCCTCTTCAGTTTTACTCCTCCCGCAGCCTCTTCACTTGAGACCACCTCACCTTTAGCAGTCGCAACATCAAGCGACGACAAGTGAGGCGTTGCATCATACCTGCGCTAACAATGCGGTGAGTGGCAAGCTGTTGGGTCACAGACTCCATGTTGGGGTCCGGGTGGGGGTAGAGCTGCCAGCGGGAGATGGCCAGGTGAAAGCGCAGCCAGGGGGGATGGCTGTCGCTGCTGCTGTTCCAGTTGACATTATCATAACCTTCCTGGCTCGCGCTCACCCTGCAGACACAGTCATGGTCATTTGGAGTGATGTCGCTCAGATGTTTGATTTTTACTTATTTATACGTTTTTAAGATCTTCTGGAACTTTGATGTTTGGTTCTCTTGTGGAAGCTGCAATGGTAGTATGCGAATCTAGGGAAATGCTGTCAGTGTGCACTGTCAGTGTCCACTCTGCCTGGATTTACACCGCATGGTTTCAATTACAAGATACCATTTTTTTTTGGTCTTAGGTGACACAGGATTACAGGGATAAGAGAAAATAACACATGGAATCGGATATCCTCAGATCGGAATCAGGCCTCTTTCAAATGTGGATAAAAATCTGATGTTCAGGTATGCGCCATCATACGATATCTCACATTTAATATTTGTGTTCCGCCTGGTATTTATATTTGTGTAGTAACATGCAGTGTGGGTGTCCGAATTTGTTTCATGAGTTGTATTGAATGCGTCACTTGAAATGTAGGCTACACGGAAATAGAAAAATCGGATACAAGCATGAAATCGTAAACGGTACACTTGAACCTGCAGTCAGTGTAAATCCAGCTTCCGACTACTAACCACATCTGGGAGCTCCTCTCAGACCTCATCTTTGGTATGACCTTCAACAACAAATCGTCTTCTTGAATTGCCGACATGGGCGCATTGTAAAGGGGATGGTTAAACAGCGCCCGTAGCTTCGCCAGACTGGACGCAAGTGGCTCGACAATGGGCGCTTTTACCGGTACAATCCTTCCTTCTTGAAATTTATCCGGAGGCACTCCATCATGACCATTGTCACCAGGAGAATCTCTTTGTGGTCTGTCCGTCGATTCAGCCAAAACTGCCATGCCTGCGAAGCCGTGGCTTTTGTTTACCAGGTGGTTCCGTAAGGGTGTCCTGGTGAGTGGCGGGAGGTCACAGGGTTGGCGGTACAAGGAAAGTGAGACAAACACCAGGAGGAGGTGCAGGAAAATGGAGACGAGTGCCAAGAACAGACAGATTGTCCTGGAGCGACGGCGCATTCGCCACATCATCCTCCTGGGAATAGGAAGGAAAAAGCCAAAGGGAGGACATGTAGAATAACGCGAATAGAGAACCTGTCACTCCTACCCAGCACTCCATTCACTTAAGACACTTAAGAATATTTAAACATCCGTTGAGAAAAAGGCAACTTACTTGTTCAATGAAGCTTTCTGCCACACTGCTACAGTTGAAAAGGAGTATTCAGTATCAGCTGCGGGTTAGTCTTTATCCATTTGTTTGGACTGTGCCCTACTGGACACATTGCCAGGTTAAAGTGATCCTAGTACCACTCAGTGCACTAGTTGGAACTGTCAGAATTGGCAGAGACTGACTAAGCACTACTCTTAGTCAGATTAAATCTTTCTTTTCCTGATGTGTCTTAGTTTTGGGGAAGGGCCAGGTTTGTAGTGAATCACATCACGTGTCTCTACTGTATTAGGCTTATAGACTGAATGGATTTCCATTAGGCACTGCAGTGCACACATGGTTTGGAATTTCTCTATTTTATATCTCATAAACAATACCATGCAAATACTGAATGCAAAGTGTACGCCAAACTTTGTCAAGAGGTGGTGCAAGATAGATCCCGCAAAATCATAGTTGTACTGCCCCGTGACCCTGATCTGTTGGTCATCTTCCATAAACCAGGAAATTGCCTGGTATGACCAGTGAGTAGATTTTTGTGAATCACTGTTGAAGAACTTTTTCAGCACAAGTTCGAAGCCAGGCACTAATATTTGAATCTCTACTTTGCGCTTCAAGTCGTTGAGACTTGCTGTTTATTTAAATACAGTAAAATCTTGGTAAACTGAGTGGACATTCATATCTGATAAGCCGCAAGGGTTTCAGGGTGGTCACCAATTAAAGCACAAATATGAAGATCCCCATGAGCCACTGTCAAAATCCAGTTCGTATATTCCTGTCTTTTATGCTTTGGGTGTCACATTTTTACACAAGGAGAGATGAGTTCTCGTTTCCTGGTCTTCTGAATCGTAGCAGGGAGCTGTCGTCTTCATGTGTCTCCCCTGTGTTAATGATTTGTTTTTCTCCTCGCATGCCCCCATGCTTCTTTTATTTTTGGGGTCTTTTTTTGGAACATCTTATGTCCCATGCTGGTGTTTCGTAAACAAGTCGGTTAAAGGCTTGATGCACACATCAACACCAGCAGAGTAGCTTTTATCCCTTTTCACTCACATCACACAAAATTCACTGCGTTCTTTTAATTTCACTGTGGAAGACGCGGCCTCTAATGGTCAAATTGGAAGCCGCACACAAAACATTTGCCCGCATACACACTTATATCAATATTAAATTATGTTTTCCATATCTCCACTACAAAAGAGAGCCAACCAGTGACGTCCAGATGAAAAATTAATATCAGTTCTGGCCTGATGCTCGTTTCTGGTGCAATTTCTTTCTATCCTGAGGTAACTTTTGAGACTATCGCTCATTTCTTTGTTCCACCTGTGTCTTTTCACCCGCCCCACGCACGCTCGTGCAAACACTCAGAAGCCGCTGCAACCTTCTTTTTCAGGTACTGAGGAGGTTGCTAAGAGACAGCGCTCAGCTTTCAAACTCGAGAGAAACATCGAATGAGGACACAGTGTGTGGCAACACTGAACAAAGCCTAAAATCCAGTACAAAATGGAGGTTTGGGTTTCAATTTTCGGCTGATACGTTTCCACCTCTATGCCTTTTTGTGACTCTTCCACTCCCGGTATGACAGTTGCAACCTGTTGATGCCACTCTGTGACACTAAAAGCTTGGTGGCCACTGCCCTCTGACAACATCCTGTTTGAATCACTGCAATGGCGAGGTACCGTTGATCAGTTGTTAGGCGTCGTCTTGGTCTCATGACGTCAAAATGTGAACAGCATGATGAAGAGGACTTTTAAATACCAATTCCAGTTGAACCAGGAAATGAATCGGTCCATCCATGTATCAAAAACCTGTTGTGAATGTTGCCTTTCTTGTGCAAAAAAAATACTGAAACAGCACAACATATCCATTCAAAAGTTTAGAGAAGGTCAAATCAAGATCACCTGTAAAGTTCAAAGTGCATTTCAGGTTAATCCTGAAATTTCTCCGAATAATCCCTAAATTTTGAGGAAAGTGTTTTTACTTCTCATTGATTGAGCAGATTCGCTTATTCTTTGTCATTTTATTTATTCTTTTAAATCAGTGTGCTCATGTTTGCTTGGCTTTTACTGTGTCTTAGCTATGAAAGCTGCAATACTACACTCTGCAGTTTCCGTTTAAGATGAACTGAACCGAGCCGGTAGTGTGCTCTGTAAAAAACAACTTTACCTACCCATAATCTAATAATGTGAAATTTTCTTTGTAATATTCACATAATGATTACAACATCCCTGATCACCTGAACCTGCAAAATTAACTTAAAACACTTGAGGATTTCAAAATCTTCCAAGCAGTCAATAGCCATTTTCATAATTTTCATGAAGGCCGTGTTGATACTACAAAGTTTGCATGCGAGGAATGTGTGCATGACATTTAACACCATCAACTCGTGCCAACATGTCCCCAGCTGTAAGCTTCTGTGCAAGATGAAGCCTTTCAGTGAGCCTGGAGTGTGACTCGGCGCATGAATTTTTAACAGCGAAGCGATAAAGTCGGTGGGAGGAGATATTTAAAGAGGGGGCTGGTATGAATAATGAATGAGATGCGCCAAATTGTCAGCAGGTTAGGAGGGGTGGGCTCTGTTTACAGGACCAGCTGGAGTCATCAGAGAGTTGATATTGTCCATGTAAGTGTGTGCTATAACTCCAGCGTATTGCTTGTGTGTATTTATTTAGACTAGTTCAATAATCACTTTTCAGGTGTTTTGGGGATGCGGACATTTAAGAGATGTTTAAAGGACTTTACCATTAGGATTATTTTTGCATGAATGCGAAAGGAGCGCATTTGCACAGCATCCGAGTATTAATTTTAGTCTTTAGCTTTTTTACTGCAAATTGTCTCTCCGTTTATATACAGATAATCTGTTTGGCCAGTCACATTAACATACACATGTAGACAAGATTGTCGCTACCCCTCTTAATTAAAGACAAACCCAGTGGTCAGTGGTCACACAAATAAAATGAATCCAATAAAAGTAATAATAATGTTAAAATGTATGAAAATTAACCAATGAAAATCAGAAATGCTATTTGAATTGTGTTTCAACAGGATTATTAAAAAAAAAAAAAATCATGAAACTGGCCTGTGCAAAAATGATGGCACACATAGAAAATAATTTGACCATAGGGACATGTTCAACCAAGGTGTTTCCTCTAATTGGCATCACAGGTGTCTTCAAACTTGTAATCAGTCAATCGGCCCATTTAAAGGGTGACTAGTCGTCACTGTGCTGCCCAGTGACATGGTTGACACACTAAACAAGGAGCAATTCACACACTTAAAGCGGAAGTCCACCCAAACATCTTTTTTTCAAGAATATGTTCCCAGCAGGCCCACTAGTTGAAACACGGCATTCTGATTAATATTGCGTTTGTGGGACATGAGTCAAGCAGCAAAATCCATCCCTTTTTAGCCATCTCAGCCATTTTGTCACTTCTGTCAACTGAAAATGACATCACAACTGCTCAGGTAACGGCCAATCACGGCTGACCTGTTTTCTGAAGCTGAGCCGTGATTGGTCGTTACCTAAGCCCTGAGACACTGTGATGTCATTTTCAGTCGTTAGAAGTGACAAAACCGCCGCCCCCAGAGATGGCTAAAAACGGGTGGATTAACTCTTATTCCACAAACGCAATATTTATCAGAATACCTTGTTTCAACTAGTGGTCTTGCATAGAACATATTCTTGAAAAAAATGTTTGGGTTGACTTCTCCTTTAAACCTCTGATATTTACACACAAACACACTCACATACTTTATCCAGTCAAACCTGAAATCCATATTGTAATAAATTCTCTGTGCATTCACGCATAATCTGTTCTTCACATACAATTTATCCACAAACATACAGACATCAAAACATGTCTGCAAACAATGTAAACATGTTTACAGAGATTTGTTCCCTATTGAGTGCACAATATTCTCCTGTGCGTGGCTAGAGTGCAAAGTGACCTGATTGTGTGTTTGGGTACATTATACTCATTCTGTCAACATCAGTGGGTCACAGTGCCCTTGTGCTGGCATAATACAAGCGGCAATGACGTCATTTTTTACAAGCATGGGGAAAACATTTCCTTTCAGCAAACACCTGCAGACCAAGGCTTGATAGATTATGTTCTAACAAGTCACAATCAATGATGTCATTTCAAGTGTAGGATGTACAACATCACTGCTTTTGACACCTCAACCTACCTTCAGTGATGTACTTTTTTTTTTTTTAGCCCTGGAAAAGGTTACATTGGCATCTAGTGATTTGTTGACTTTCAGCTCAAATATCTTATTCATCTATTTTTCTTTTAGGTGAAGAGTCATCCAATGTGTCCCTTAGAGAAGGTTAGTAGGACGATCGTCCTGTAAACCAATCAGTTGTTCATTCGCCTTTTCAAAACAGCTCGTTAGGGAAAACTCTTCTCATGGAATAAGGCAATCTTTGGAGGGAGAGATGTTGGGACATTGTAATCAGCAGGCAAAAGGTGATGCTTCAAAGCCATCCTGTTTAAGACAGCTGTTCTACTTTGACGAAGATGTCAAGAGAGAAGTCAGAATTGGAATGTCGTTGTCCTCGAAGGACTTTCCAGTGCATTCCTCACTGCGTATTTTGCTGAGTTTGCGTTTCAGGATTTTGTCTTTGGAGTGAACAGGATTTTGTCTGAGGGTGTTGGTGGATTTGAAATGCATGTGTGTGTTATGTTTGGAGACATTTCTTCTGAGTTTCTCTAACAAAATATTCAAACATATTTTGGTAACTACTACCTTGCTGCTAAATTTGAGGAAGCCCTACAAACCTTACTTGGGGTAATGGCCTGATACATTTGTTAAGCACTGTACATCGCAATAAAAAAAATATTTGTAAATGACTTGAAATTTCACGAACCGTTTGTTAAAAATTATATTATAGTAGGAGGTTGTCTTTAAAAGTACAAGTTGAGTTGAGAGTAAAGTTCTTAGTTATTTACTGCTGACATTGTTGCTGAATATTTTGCTACTGTCAGGCCCTTTGTTAGGATGCCACAAATTTCAACTTTGAGACTATACTAACAGTAACTTTCCGTTTGTATTCTCTTTGGCTGCTGATTAAAAGCGTACACGCTCATCTAGTTCCTCTTTGCTGAGTTACTTCGGGAGGGATCTTTTTGAGTTTCTCCCTCTTTTTATTTGAAGAGTCGTGTTAGCCGGCGGCTCGGTATTCCTCGGTGACAAGTACGCTTGCTTTTCAACTTTTTCAAATCCAGCCACAACACAAGACAACATGTGCTTGATGCAGTCGCTAATGACCGTTGTGTCTCGTGTTACTTCCCAGCTGCGCTAGAACAAAACTAATCAAAGGACTATTGTGTCCTGACAACAAATACTGAGAACACAGGATGCTGTTTCACATTTCAAACTTTATTATCCATCACTGTGTATTATATGACTTTTTTTCAGTTTCAGGCACATAGGCCTCTTGCACAAAATTCTTAAAAAAAAACGCCATTTCTTCACCTTTGACACAGACCCCATCTAAAGGCGGGATTATTGCCACTACTGTGCGCACTTAATTTGCCGACGTCAGCATCTAATGATACGTATAAAATGCTTGTCGGGCAGCGACGGCCGGTTGGGAGAAGTAAGGGTTTGGTGTTATACTTCACACTCCTGGCCTCTTGTTGTGAATACCCTTGGACACGGGCGATCGCTACTCTTGTTATGGCTCTGATACTATCTCAGGAAGGCAAAAATTCACAACTCTGCCCCAGCCATTACTTTTTCACACAGGCAGTTCCGCCTCAGTCATGGCTCAGATACTACCCCAAAAGGCGGAACACTCCAATTCATCCCCCTCATTCTGTGTCGGCACCGTTTAAACGGAACAAAGGCGGTAAAACATGCCGGGTTATTATAAAAAACCTTTAGAGCAAGAAAAAAAAAAAAGGTAGATCAGGTCGTTTGTAAGAAGACGCCACTTGTTCAAAGTCGCATCCAACTATGTACACGTTTAAAAAATATAAAAACATTGCATTGAAAGACAAGTGCGTCTAATTGTAAGAAAAGTTGAGAAATGACGTGGACATTTTAGGTGGTGATGTTTGGTGTAGGTTTAAAAAAAGAACAGTGCGTGTGCATGTGTGTCCAGCACACACACACACCTGCACACCAGACGTTCCCTGCAGAGGAAAGAGGACAAAGGTGTTTGGAGACCCTGGCCGGCTAGGTTATTTTGTCAAAGTGAGCGGTGACACCATGGAAACTCCTTGGGAAAAAAAGACAAATGTGAGATAAGGCAAGAAGCTGTTCAAGTGTCTGCAAGTCAAGACTTGATGTCACAGTTCTTCTCCCCAAGTCCAAGCAGCCGTCAACCTCGCTGACTTTTTGTAGCCAGAGTCCAACTGGCGGCTGATTTTCTCTCACCGAATCGGTGACCGGATAGTGGGACGAGCAAAAACAAGGAAGAGGTTGTGTGTCTTACTGTGTGTGCTAGGAGCACTTCCACACGCACACGGCCAAACTCCCGCCGAAAAACATGTAGAGCAGGTTCTTCACCTCGTGTGTGACCTCGAAGCCGAAGCCCTCGCCGATCACCACGTGCCACGAGCTGCCGAACTTCTTGTCCATGGACTCCTTGATCATCTTGGCGGCGCTCTGGAGACCAGCGGCGATAAAAAACATGGAAGAGAAAAAAAAAAAAAAAAAAAAAAAACATAAATCAGAACAATTCTGAGCAAATAAAAATACCAGTTTGGATTTGGACCAAACTATACAGTCATTTACGGGTTCCTTGATCTACTACACGTGGTCACGCGGCACACGTTCAGTTATTGGCACACTTACTGTTTTACCATTTTGGTTTGTAATTATAATAATAATTAAACCTGTCAACTCACAGTTTGCTATTCATGATTTCAACATTCATGTTTTTTTCTGTGGAACTTAATCTCAGCTAATTGCTGAGCAACTCAAAACTATCCACGTTTTTTTGTGATACATCTGTCATGCCCTAAAACGCCACAAGATAGCGCCAAAGGTAATAGGATAATAACTGGTCTCAAGGAAGTATCATCTCAGTGGTTGAGTTTTACTTCGTCTTTCAAAAAGTTTTTTTTTTCCCCCCCTCCCCAATTGAGTGGACCCCCACATTCAGTACTTGTGGTTTGGTAGCCGCAGATTCACCTGTTCACGGATTACTTTGTGATTGATGGATTACTATGCGGTTGTTAAAAAACCCCGGCTACGTGTCGCCAACAGAACTCATGTACCTCATTGTTGGTGGCAAACTTTTCACAGGCGGTCACGCACAGCTCCATCGTCTCCACCCTCATTTCCTCTGGCATATCCGTGTGCTGAGGACAAATCGATAACTGAATTATCATTTACATTTTTCTGTTTGTAGGATGGAAAACAGGATGGCACTCTCTCCCTAGCCACAAGACATTAAATAAGAAAAGGAATTTGCAGATTTTGTGCAAATTCCCTTGAGCAGCTAGCATTTAACATGCAACATATTACTTACACTGAGCAAAACTTACAAGCAACCTGTGTGATGCTTTTCATCACTAAAATGCGAGTATAAAAGCAGTTTGAGTGGTAAACTATATTAAGCTTTGATTAATGTTCGAATCAAATAGAGTGAGTGTTTCAATGATTTTTCACTCTTTTTAGTTGATGATAATCATTAATATTCTAAATATTTGGTTGTAAATATTAGTAGGCTAACTTAAGATGTCAGATAGTCGGCCTTTCAGCTAATGTAACTGATTTCAAAAGCATTACATAACTCGCCTTTCGTCAATATTGAACTTAAAATACAGGGGGCCTTCTCTACCTATCAATCAACCTATCCTCATCAAGTCAAGGTACCACTGTGCTTTTCAATTAATAAACTGTGCACACAGGTTATAGGCATTCACTCACTTTTGTACCCGACCTTGTAGTGAGTGTATTTATAATGTGCATTATACATTTTGTCATTCTTAAAGCATTTTTGTTTTTTACCATTGCACTCTCCTAACCTGTCTACAGATCCAGTTCACAGAACATCACGAAGGATGATATCACCACTCTCCTACCCTGATGAGAGGGAAGCTGTGTAGTCTCTTGTAGTCGGCCTCTTCTTTCTTCCCCTCGCCGGTTCCTGCCATTCCGACTCCTGTGAATACATACCACGAGAAAACAATTGGAGCTAAAAATGTACATTTCATTTGTTAGTACCTAGCAACACTTAGCTACAACACACAATGAGAAGAAACCTACCAACCTATCAAGCTAGCGACCTAACGAAGCATATATTTGCCAGAATTAAATGTCATTTTCCACACAAATAGCACGTTTATATGTTAAAAAAACAAAGGACACCTGTGGGGCACTGTGGCCAGTTTGTACACACCAAGAAAGTGGATACACTAGAACCAAAGAAGAAGCGTTTACGAGCTACCCAGTTAGCTTAGCTTGTAGCTCCGTGGCGAACAGGTAACATTTAACAAATTGTCTTTCACCTGACGCGTCAGGGTTTGTTAAGGGCGAGTAAAAAAATGTTGGGTGACTTACTCAGGAGGCGTTTGGACCGCTGAAAAAGTTCCACAGTTTGAATCCCAGGGTCGGTTGTTAGGGAGACATTTTAAACAAGAACTACACGGACTGTGAAAGCCCCGCCTACTAATGACACACAGCGTCTCCATTGGCTCTTGGTCTTGTCAATCAACTCTGAACTACATTCATTCCAATGTGTTTATTTATTTTTTTATATAAATGTATTTTATCATTCCTTTTATATAAAATATATATATATATTAAATGTAGTTATATTTAATACATCTTTTTAAATTATTTCCATTCGTATCCATATTTTATTACAGTAGAAGTACTCATTTTTATTACAGTCAAGCCACCTGTTTTACATTAGAAATCTCACTGCACACCACCAAACAAAAATGTCACAGAAAGTATAAATATTGGGAAAAAACTCAATTACAAATCATATGGACTAAGTGTGAAATCTGGGACTGCTGAGTTGAACACAATATTGATTTACTTGCAGGAATCCATGAATGGAAACAGGTGGGACATACAGTACAGGCCAGGTAACCTTCCACCTTAGGTTGCAGTTTCGTACAATCAGTGTGTGTTTTGTTTTTAATCCATCAAAATGTTCATTATTTTGCTTGTAATCAAAAACTGCATTTTTCAGTGTACTGGAAGATATATTTCAAGGGAACTGTTATTCAAACAACACTTTCAAATGATAAACTGCCTTTTATTTCTTGACACATGAATATAAAATATGTATAAGAAACTGAACCACAATTTCAACCACAGAAAATGGCTGCAAATCTTGTGCAGGTTATTTTCTTGTGCTTGTCTTTAGTGGCATAGGTGTGTTTAAAAACATTCCCA
This sequence comes from Filicampus tigris, assembly GCF_054856515.1. NCBI lineage: Eukaryota > Metazoa > Chordata > Actinopteri > Syngnathiformes > Syngnathidae > Filicampus > Filicampus tigris. Next base: position 19,521,480 of record NC_141222.1, read on the forward strand.
ACGGAAACATTATAAGGATATGAACAGAAGAAAAACTTGGTCATATTGCTTGTGGTTTCTTTAAAGTATGGGCTATGTATCAAGTGACGCTTGGAGACACTAAAATGTATTTGTGTGTGTGTCTACCCTATTTAAGCGGCCCTTTTACTGAATGTGACCGATATTGAGCAGGAAACATCTGGATGGAGTCCCCCAGGTGGATTTTCCTGACCCAAAATTGCTGCTCAAAATTCCCAGTCTTGTTTGTGCTTGTGGATTTGTTTTAATCTAAAAGAAGTACTCCCTCCTCTGTGGATTAGAGTGGATTATGAATCCATGGACAGGCAGGCAAACATCGCATAATAATCATATTCTTCATCTCTTGTTTGGGCTCATCTACGCTCTCTGTCTGCAGTCGTCGCAAAGATGATGCAACCTGGTGTTGTGAACAGGTCAACTCTACTATAGATGACCCTCTCACAGTGTGGGGGCTATGAGCAAGAAAATAATCAGTGTGTTGTATGAACTAATTGTGCAATACCAGATTACGCAATCAATTACGCTGTTTAATGACATAAATCTAAATGACCCAGTTTGATGACAGCAGTCAACAAGCAAGGCAGACTATGCATAATCTCAATTATGTATTTTCAAGGAAAACTGATCATAATGTAAACTCTTTTTAATGATAATTATGGCTATAAATATGTGTTCTTATGACATAAATGAATGACAAAGTATTTTAGATAATATCAAAATGAATAAATTCAAACTGCATGCTAAATATGTGGTTGGATTTTTCTAATTATGTGCAGGCTTGACGCAGCCCTGCTGTAAAGAGAAATTGTATGAATAATGTGAATTGAATAACAAAGGAGGAGGGATGTATAGGCTTGTGATGAAAATGCCTGCAGGAGGATGTGAGCTTCTTTTAAACAGGTACACGACAAAAGAAGAAATATAACATTTCATTGATGACTTGTCAAACTGTCTTTATGTACAATATGTGTGTTTGTGAAAGCAGTGGGAAGATGGAAAGGTCAAACTACGGTTTATGTAAAGTGTCTGCCTGCAGGAAAGCCAATTAGTGAGCATCTATAATTCATCAGTAGCGGATGCAGATTGTTAGTGGAATGGGGGGGGGGCGTGGGGAGAGAACACCCCATGTGACAATTACCGACTGAATGACTCAAAGACTCAAGACGGAGCGATTGATGGCTCGATAATAGGGCTGGGAATCACAAAGTGACTCATGAGATGATGTTGTGCTAATGACAAAAATCATGAGGCAGAACAGTAAGATAGTGGTTAGCATGCCTCACATTCAAGAATTTTTCGGTTCGAATCTATAGAGTTTTTTCCGTGCCTGTGTTCACACTGCCATTGCGGCTTTGCGCATTCAGATAGATGTGAGATGACGTCAGCAAGGACAATGGCTGAAGCAGGGCTTGTTAAAATTTTATTGAAACCATCATGTCATCAACCCATTGTTGTGCTAGCTAGTCCGCTAATCTTATTTCCAGGTTTGGTCACATGACATTCCGCTAATAGCTGTTAATGTTAAACTGGCACCAGCAACGGAATAATCTCAGCACACAAAAACGGTGAATAGCTTCAGCTCCTCAGCCTGCTCAAATCTAATGTAAAAAGTAACCCAATCTGTTCAATATCCACTCCTACCGAGCAAGTGTGTTGCTAACTCTGCATTTTTTAGTGTGCTTAGAAGAACTTTCACTTGAACAGAAGTTCAATTGAAACTCAACGCAACATTCATGACTAACAATGAAACCCCAGAAATCGATTTCTGGGAAAAGCACAGAAAAATCACACAAAATCTGAAACCTGCCAGGAAGTCAATTAACTATTCAAAGGCCTTATTCTACTGGGAAAAAACTACCTCCTAACACTGATCCAATTTGTTTTTCCGCAAATGCAAATTTTTTTTGTGCGTGTGTCAATTAAGACCCACTCACAGTATTTTCCACTAGGCGCTTTAAGCAGTTTTATCCTAGAGAGACAAATCGAGCTGAATTTGTAATGCAGAGTACCTTTTGTACAACTTTAATTAATGCAATAAGCATTGGGTTACCGCTCTCCTCCAACACTTATGAATAAAGAATTTCCATCCGCCCTCGCGCATCTATGATGATAATTATCTCCAAAGTTTTGTTTGTGCTCGTGTCTGTTTGTCCATCTTCAGAACCTTTACGCAACAGCTGAAATGGGAATAAAATGGACAAAGTGTTTTTTTGGGGGGGGTGTCAGATCATTTCCAGAATATGACATCCACATGGATTGTTGTTATATGAGATGCATTTTAATGAGGCCAAGGAGAATGCAACAGTACTTATCAGATGACGCTGGAAATGTCACATGTGGGCAGATGAGTGAATCATAGCATCATCTATGCATCAGCGACCCCATCGCAGTGATACACCAACATAGAACGAACCTCAGACGATGCCATCAAAATGCAGTTTATTAAGTTTCATCCACCTAGTTCACAATATCAAATGCATAAGGTGCAAAAGAGGAAGGACACAGCCTCGAACGATGTAAAGCAAGAGAAGACAAAAGAGGAAAGTATTTGATGACCATTGTGGGCGTTTGAGGCCCAAATAGGCACTTACAAAAGAAATGTGGGTTCATGTTATGAAGGAGTGTGAGGGCCACACTAAAAAAAAAGAGAAAAAACAAATGTCAGAATACAGGAAATGAAAGTCAAACTCGGAATATTGCAAGAACAAATTTCGAATCGGATTTGAACTTGACCCGAGTGAATGTCATAACATGATAAAGCAGAAAGCCTATGCTATCTTATTCTTGTAAAGTCAGATTTTTTTTTTTTGTTTGGTCATACAACTTTATTCAATTAATGTTGCAACTGTAAACTATTCATGTGATAGTGGAATTTATTCTTGTAAAACTACATATAATTGTAAGGCTACAACTTCTCATATTACGACTTTATTCACATAAAAATACGACTTCATTCTCAAGATACTTGAATTCTCATAAAATTACGAGTTTTGGCAGTATCACAATTTTATTTGGTCAAATTATTAATTTATTTCTTGTAATATTATGACTTCTCACATTATTATCATTTTATTTTGGTGATGTAATGATATCATTTTGTGATTTTCTTCTGGTGATATTACGACTTTATTGTTATAAAATGTCTTTTGTAGTTTTATTTAAGATGTTTTTACTTTATCTTATTTAGTACAAAAAAATTTTCTTAGACTATTACGACTATTGAAATCGTTGGTTCGTTTATCCCAGAGAGATTTTTTTTAGGTTATCATTTATCTGAACATCAGCTGATAAAAACGAATCACACGCCATCATGTGACACTCTGAAGAATGCGAAAGACTTCAGCCGAAACACGTCAAAATGAAAAATGTTAACCTGAAAAAAAATAACCTGTCTGAGATAAAAGAACCAACGATTTCAATTACAAATAAGAGACGGAATGAACTTTATCCAATTATTACGACTCTTCATATAAATGTACAACTTTATTCTAATGACCTTTTAATTGTTGTCAATTAAGACTTGTGATTTTAGTTGGCACCTTTTTTTAATGTAAAATGCAGACTCGTAATAGTATGAGAACGTTCTCGTTTTACTTTTTTTCTTTTCAGTGTGGCCTTAATAGTCCTTTGTACTTGTGTACGGAGGTAACAAAGACTTTGAAGCAAAGTACACTTGACTGCACAGTGTTATGTTTTTGTATAGCAGGAATTAAATCCCCTCTAATAAAACGGTGAGTTCCTAGTGTCATCCTTTTGACAGTTGCCATTGACAACTGTGAGGGCAGTTGCCATTGACAACTGTCAAAATTGTCTTATTGCAAACAATAATGGCCCCTGATGCTAACACAAGAACATTTTAAATGAATTATGCCAGCTATAATCCCTCCAAAAGAAGGGACGCTATACATTAGCTGTTTTGGACCATTTATTACTGGATAATAATGTAACAGAGAAATGCACCATGCAACTGAATCATAGCCATTTAAAGCCATCATTACTTGTGGGAAATCGATTAAATCTGTATCTAAAGGTCACACTGGACTTAGCCACCGAGTGTGAAGAACAAAATATTTTTTATTAAATTACTTGATGTCTTTTGATATTTCTTTAAATGTTATTAAAAAGACATTTGAGAGGCTGAACTGCTGTTGATGCAGTGTTTGCTCAAAATGACATGCAAATGCCAAAAAACAGTCTATGCGGTTTAGCGAGGGTACAATTTATTCTTCTGGAGCTCACAATCTGACATCAAGTGTTTACTTCAGGTCCGATCGACACTGCTGGTTTTTCCTGGTTGGGACTGTCTGCAGATTGTGTCAGCCGGGCTACAGTGGGGTGTTGGTGGCGGGTGAGCAACATTAGCAAGGCTACATTAACACACAATAATTACACGTTTACGGTATAAGATCACTGTTGTAGCGAATGGTGGGAGGAACTTTACTGTATAAACTCTACAAATATGCAGGACCATGTACACTTGAACATGACGTCATTATGTTTCTCTTTGAGAATGTTAACACGCGTCTCAGTTGCAGCATTAAACACAAGCAACGACATGAGGTGACACAAAAGGTTTCATCATCAGTGACTATACCAGCATCAAAAACCAAAGAACCCGAAGAGTCCGATGTGGTTTTTCGCTTCACGGATACGATAGAGCCAAATTAGCACTGATAGTCCATCTACAAGCTTGTGTTTTGATTTCCCCACTAAGGTAATCCCGTGACTAACCTCACTCTCGCTTTCGAACTAAACACCGAACACACCGACGATGAAAAACTGACAAGCGCTAAACGTTCGATTAGCTCCGTTCCGTCAGCTCTTGAGTTCCAACCAAATGCTTTACATTCCGAAGTAATTTATTTTACCCCTCAACTACATTGACCTTATGTGAGCTCTCGCAGTCTCCCGCCCCTCACTGTTTGGGGCTGGAGGGGTTGGATCTCTCAGCAGCGTGGCAGGGGTCTAAGGACTCCTTGGTGGCTCCGCCATAGACGTCTACGTCCAGATCGGTCCAGGGCGCGATGTTGCCGAGTACGGAGGAGTTGCATTCCGCCAGGGCGGCGACTTCGGCGGGCTTCAACACCCGATCCCACAAGTTGAACTGGGACAGTTCACCAACCAGCGCCTGGGAGGCGTCAAAACGTCCACCAAGGGTGTCCTTTGGTTGGGGAAAGAGAGGTGTGGTTCAGGATAATTAGCACAAGTTAACGTAACAATGAGAAGGCTAGGGCTGGGTGAGTAATTAAGTTTGATTGATTATTTCAAATGTATTTGTCTGGGCAATTTTACCACTAAACCAGTAAAATACATTTTGTATCTTTTTTGGGGGGAAATTTCTTTTGCAAAAACCATGGCCATTGGAGCTTGTTGCCACCAAAATCCCCATTCCCTCATTGTGGGTGTGTTCGGAAGTACACTCTGAGCACACTGCTTCACCATTCGGAAACTCCGAACATTGTTCAAATGTGCCGTTCGGTGTTTCAGAGTGCCGCAAAATACGAAGTACTGGAGCCCAGTGCGTCAGGTAGTACAGTACAAGAAAAGTAAACAGTTGAAGCACAAGCAGCTTATTATAAGCTTGTTCAGAAATTTATGGGAGCAGAGCACGCTCTGAGAGTACAACAAAACAAACGCTTAATTACTACATTAAAGTTTTTCTTTTGAATTTAAAATGGCTTACCTTAATCAGAATCCCGCATCGCAATACTGTATACTCAAAGGTACAGTCCTGGTGGGTTAATGCGCCTTTTGGCGTAGTAAATCATTGTTTTGGAAACCGAAATATAATTCCCATGACTATCGTTCTTCTTCTTCATCGTCTTCTAACTGGAAGATGAAGAAGAAGAACTTCCGCCGGAATTATAAGGATTTACAGCACTGGTATTTATAAAAGTTAGTATTTAAGTGTTTAGAACTGTGGAAACCATGTGTGTGTTCGTAATGGTTTAGAGGCATAAATTGAAAAATAAAAAGTCAACCTCTACTTTGCAGAAATTCACATATCACGGGGCATCATGGTACATAGAACCCATGAAGTGAGTGAGGGAAGACTGTATAATAATGCAACGAGAAAGTGAGCTAACATTAGCGTGTCCTCAAATGTTACAATGGTGAGTCCCCTTGACCAATGAGTGCCCAGCTGTGGTTTACATCAGTGGTCACCATCAACCGCTCGCATATCATAATTTAATGCTGCAACCCAATACCTATTGCGCTGCTCTTACTGGTGTGCCCGCCTTTGCCACAAGGAGGTTCTACATTTTTAAGTGATCACGGTTTAGCCGTACAATCATTATGTCAACCAAAATAACTCTTAGAATCATGTCCCTTTCCCCTTGTTCAATTAAACTCCTCGAAAATGTAGGCGCGGGTTTCCATTGACAACATTAGGATGTCTTTGGTTATCATCTATTTCATTCACAGTTTCCCGCCCGCGAGATGCCCTTTATAACAACCATCCAGAAGAATGTGCGAGGTGCAAAACGGGCGGCCTGTTTTTACTCCTCATCTCTCCGGGAACGTATGCAGCTACAGAGCGTGTGAGTACAGATGGCTTGAATGAAACAAGTGAGGAAAGGACAAATTACAACTTAATACACACAAAGGCTGCTCGTTTGGAGTGTTTTTTTTCACAATGTGAAACAACTGATATGCTTTGATATGCTACACTCAGTACCAACAGTTACATATTTTGTATTCAAACTTAAATAGGCTTCAAAACCCATGAATCTCTACTGAACATTCAGAACAATCTGTCCCCCTTCATCTTATTACCTGTTCCTGGCCCAGGATAAGCACTCCACCAGGTTTGATGGGATGCCAGGCAGCCAGTCCTTCCCCACGCCCCTTCATCTTGCCACCTTGGTAGGCCTTCCACACACCGTCTCTAAGGGTCCAACTGACGCAGATGTGCTGCCATTCGTCCTGAGGGAGCGACAGCGGCAACTGTGCCACCTGAGAGCAAGGGTGAGAATGAGTTAGCTTTGTGGAATTTTCTATACACAGCGGTACAATGAAGACCTTTTTTAAAGCCCTAAATGTTGGGAGTGCCCCAAAATGTGGGTGAAAAATATGCCACAAATAGATGTTGCTGTTTTTATTCCCATTCCATTTGGCTTGGTAGGGTTCTAGTTTTGTCAACAAGTGATGTAATTTGAATGCTCTGTGACAGGTATTGTCCATATGTTGTGCTGTTTGACAAGAAGGCACAGAGTAAACATGAAGACTAAAGCTTAATTAGCGCCTCGCGCTAGCCAGCTGACAAGCTAACGTGTTTGTTCAAAAAGGGAGACTGAGCCAAAGCCTGTAATGGCCATTTGTTTTTGTTTTTTAACAAAGACTTTTCATTTGGATCATATTTGACTGGTGTCATATATTTGGCATGAACTGAGTGAAGCTGTAGATAAGCTAGTTTCTCTTGCTAGCTAACTGTCTAGCTAGCTACCATACGATTGTCACTTTTGATCAAACAGTAGACTGACCAAGTTTTTGTGAAGAAAGTACATTCATCTGAAACTTCTGTTACACAGAGTGAAAATGAAGACTGCGATAGTAACTTCTCATGCTAGCCAACTGTCTGTAGCTGCCACGTTTGTCGCTTGCAATCAAAAGGTAGCGCAATATACAGTGGTGCCTTAAAATATGAATTTAATTCCTTCAGAGATTACGCACATTCTTGTTTTATGGTGTCAGCTGTATATGTGTTAGTATCATTAATCTGTTTTAATTTTCTATTTTCAGTCTTTGTTGTTGTCTTATTGTTATTTTATGTTATATGTAAAGTGCTTTGTTATAGCTGCAGCTGTTGTGAAATGTGCTATATGAATGAAGTTGTATTGTATTGTATTTTTTTCCTAAATATATTTGTTTTATTTCTGTTTTTCCCCATTTCCCCTTATTGAATCTTCACCAAAGGTTTTTGAAGAATTTTTGGGGTTTGAATCAAACCCCCCTGTGCCCCCCCCCCCCACCCAATGAATTTCAATGGCCGTCAATTACACACAGATTTTACTATTCACAGGCTAGCCCAGTCCCTATCGCCTTGACTGCACTGGTTGGTTGTTTTTACAGTGTGTGGCTTTGGCTTACAACTTAAAGCAAAAAAATGTCCAAATTATGTCTTGTATCTTACCCATACGCTTGGCCACTTGTATTTCAAGGCACCAATGTAAGTCTACATTTACGCTTTTGTTTTAGGCATTTTACATTACCGTATTGCTGTATCTGGATCAGGATCTGGCTTAGTACCTTATCATTGATGAGTAGCTCCACAGGGTTGTGGACACCCTGCAGCAATACCAGCTCGTTGGGCTGTCCGGGCACCGAGTAAGAGAACGGCGTGCCGATGCCGCCTTCCTTAACCTTCAGCCACACACAGGCGGTGAAGGCGTACATCTCGGTTATCTCCTTCCGGACCAGGCCGTACATGTAGTTGGTGCGCATGGGGAAGGACAGCACGAAGCCGTCGGGGAAGGATGGCTCTGTTAGGGCTTTCAATAAAAAGAACATAGACAAAAGAGCAGCAGTCAAACAGTCAAAAAGTGGGAAATGGGGACACTTGTTAATGGTTACACAAGGACGTTGTTGTTTCTCCAGGCAAGAGCTCCACTATAATGATCAGCCTCAAAGCTACAGTTGTGCCTCTTAGAGAGCCGAGAGAATCTAAAAGCAGCATGAGACAGATGGAGGATGACATGCAACTACTTAACAGAGACGAAAAAGACTCCTCAGCAAGCCTTATTAAAAAAGTATGTTTTTGTATCATGAACGCTCTGTAAAAAGCCTCACTCAACTATCGATTTTTTTGGGGTTTTTTTTGTCTCTATACCAATGAATAAAATGACAAAAATGGCCCTTGACTGGTTTCGCTACAGGAAGCTGGCTTGACAAAGGGATGATTCAAGACTGAAAGTGAGAATCTAAAATGGTGCCATAAAGTGAGTCACCGTTTGTGATGTTCAGTGGACATAAAACCTTGGCATTTTGGGGGAGGTTTCAAAATCTATGTTCACATTTACGCTAAAGCCCGCTGCAACGATACAGCCAAACCTGACTGAACTCTTACGCAGTGTAACGGATTAAGTAACGTGTTTTTATAAATAGCCTGTTTTTTGCCAGGTTTTTACCAGTTGTTTTGGGGTTGTTTTTTTTTGGGTGGGTGCGAGCCGCCAACTGTCCTTTTTTATCTGAGGGTCCATTCTAGTCTGGTTTGGCCACGTCACACCTGAACATTATGTAATATGTTTGCCAAGCTAGTAGCTAAGCTGGCGATCACTTTTCTAATGAGATTTCACTGGGTGTTTTTACATTTTTAAACATAGAATTACAGGACAGTATATAATTTTTGGGGGTCTAAAATTTCCTTGGCTTGTACATTTTGCTTTTGTAGAGGTTGCAAGAACATGTGCTTCAGGCACAATTTGAGAGTATTGGACTGGTTAGCATGTCTGCCTCATAGTTCTGAGGTTCTGGATTTGAATCTCAGCTCAAAGTTCATGGAAGACTCAAAGCACTGTGTTAACCGCTAAGCCTCTGTGCGGCTTCTAAATCATTCAGGTGTGAATTAGAGTATGAATGCTTGTATACCCTGCCTCTTGTCCGAAATCAGCTGGGGAATCAAGTTAACAAATATAGTTTCTTGTCCTAATTAAGAACTTTTTTTCAGCGGTGCAATGCAAAGATTTAGAGTGTATAATTAATAACCTTTAGGCATTCAAATTGCGGCCTGGGGGCCATTTGTGGCCCACCGTCCCATTTTATCACGGCCCGTAACACTACCGGTAATATTAACATTTGACATGACCCAGGTTGTTTCCTGCATTTACTTTTTATCCAGGGTGGCAAGGCAGGAGAAGCGAAGAAGAAATGTATTCACATCTCTCCCTCATATGTCCACCAATCACGTCATTCAGTTAAAGTGCGCCTCAGAATCACTTTTTTTTTGTTTGCTGTATTTGCTGCTCTTCATTTTAGTACAGATTATTCATGTTGGTTAAGCATATGGAGATGTGATTCTGCAGGTGCTCAGTACAAGGGCAGTCTATTGTAGTGAAATAAAGGGCCACTGGCCACGGAGTAATCCTGAAATCCTTGATTTTTTGCTTCATCACCTAATTGGCCCATGCGTCCTTCGATTTTTTCTCAATGTGGCCCTCGGAAGAACAACCCTGCTTTAGGGTTTCTCATTAAATTCACTCAACAGCTACCCAGTTATATGCTCTGCTCTCCTCATATCTTAAGGCAAGTGAAATTCCATACTTTTTAATTCCATTTAAAATGAAGTTTAAGCCCAATTTCACAATATGCCCAATGTCCAATGTTGTCCAAAATTGCCACAGTACATGAATGGCATGTATCTGCTCTTAAGAGCCCAGACTAAAACCGCATCACCGTTTGTTAGTTCTATTGTGATTCTGTTACCTCGCGTCATTAATTATTTATTTATTTTTAAGAATGACATTTGAGAAAATTCACAATCATAAAAGCCTCCTTATCATGTGTAGATTTTTGAAAGACTGATTTAAGACACTTTAATGCCAATTAAGGCCTTGGTTTTAGATTTATTGATTGAATTCTAATTTACTTAAGATTGGCGGGAACCCCGCTTTCTACACTGACAAAAATATAAACACTATACAGTGACCTGCACACCTTTACAATAATCATTCTGCCTTATCAGCATCTTGATATGTCACATCTGTGAGCTGGATGGATTCTCTCGGCAAAGGAGAAGTGCTCACTCAATATGATCAGTGAGAATAATAGGCGTTTTGTGGACATAGAGAAAGTCTTAATTTTTTTTAGTTTATCTCAGTGTTCAAAAATGAGCACTAAAACTAATATAATATGCCATATTTATAATATATATGTACATATCAACAAATGTACATTTTTGTATCGCTGACTCACTGTGCTCCAGTTCGCTGACACGGTGGTTGGCGGTGTCCAAGCCCTGGTTGATCTTCTCATACTGGCCGTGTGTCTCCTTCCTCATGGCCTGCTGCTCCTTCTCCAGCATTTTTATTTTCCTCTCCAGCTCGCCCTCCAGGTCCTCCACCCTCCAGGGAGCCTTCCCACGACCGGGGGCACCCTTGGCCGAGGGCTTGGAGGCAGGGGAGCCTGGTCGACGGGCCCCGGGGCTTGCCGCCGCCGGGCCCGGGGGCGCGGGGTTGGTGTTGCCAGTGGATGCAGTGGGGAGCTTGGTGGTAACCGGGGTGCTGCTGCTTGTTGCTGTAGACGTGTCAGTGAGGTTCAAGGCAGCTGGGCCGATCTCTGCCTGGAGGAGGGCAAATAAATGGAGGTGCATAAATACAACACAATACAAAATCAAACTCAATTCATTCTGTGTCGCTGGTTGATTCTAAGTTGTTCTAATGTCAAAAGAAATGTTCTTGTCGTTCAGATAAAAATATAAAATGGTTCTGCTTATGTCTGTTTCTTAGCAGAATTATAGGGCTCAATTTACATAGACAGGTGCAGGTGCACTCGACGTAAAAACTGGCACATCTTGTGCCGGGGCAAGTCTAGTTTACTGTGTTTGGGAATTTGGCAGACAGCACTGCTCTCCGGCGGACCAAGTTCATTTTGTATTATGCCTCCAGCGCACCTGACAATTTGGTGACAGAAAGTAGACTAGACTTTAGACCAGGTAAAAGCAGGTCTAAGTTGTGGTGCAGATTTTGGTGGATTTGATCCAGGCATAGGCAGACAGATTCTGGGCTGTGCTGATAGGTGTGATGGATGTCATTATATTTCATTCATAAATATAGCAACAGTGTTCTTTGAACCCTCTGAATTCTTTGTTGAAATACATTTTTTTATTTAATGCATTATTATTATTATCACCATCTTTATATTTTTTCAAATGCACCCCTGGGCCGCGTCACTGCTGGGTCACAGATGGACACGAACGGTCAGGGTGGAAGGCGGCCTCAAGTGCCCACTTTGTGGCGTAGATCGGTCATCATCCCCCCATGGTCTGCTTGCAGTTACATATAAGCATACTTTGCACGCTTTGATCTTCTGCATGAACTCCAGCGAGTCAAATTTGTCTTCCACAATATCTAATACAAATGCGCCCCGACTGCGCTGAATATAAAGAGAATGAGAGGAGCCAGCTTCGATTGCCTGAGAATCAAATGGGCTGTGTTCACTCCCACAACAGCGCAAACACCACTTTCTAACTGTGCCCGTCTAGGGAAATACCAAAAGAAAGAAAACTCGAGGGAGTCCTATGAAAAGATTTTCGGTGCCTGAAGTCCAAAATTTTGACAACAATCATCAAGCTTTACTCTCACATGATGATGGCTTGAAGTTCAAGTTTTGTTTGACTTTTCAGGCATTTTTTCCAGAACATTTTGGTTCAACTCCAAATTGTACCACTCTTGGGGCCGTTCAACTTTGGGGGTTTCGTTGTATGTGGTCAAAAGCATCGGGACACTTACTCACACGGTATCACTTGATTTACAGTTGCATGCCCGCAGAATTTAAATAGAAAAGAAAACGATTTTACTTTCAGTACTTGATAATTATTTTGTCTGATACAGAAAGAAAGAACTACAGTGGAATGTATACAGAGCGAGAAGAATAAATATCAACAGATTTGCTGAGGCAAGGACTGTACGTCCGGGATGTAAATTGACAGTGAGAAGGATAACCTTGGAACTGTTTATTTATTTCTAAGCATGCCCCTGTCTCCATCTCAGCCCACACATACACACAAGCACACAGGCTGTTAAGAAGCTGACCTTTCTCCGCTCAACTTGGCCAGCTTCATCTTTTATTTATGTCTCTCTATCCTGCATGTGGAGTGAAGGGAGGGAGAAATGCTGCTGTCACAGTGTTGGGGCGTGTCGGGGTGAAGGATGTGGGTGGCGGACACTTCCTATCTAGGGCATTCGTCAGGATTTAATAGATCGGAGGGATATAAAAATATTTATATACATAGATATATGTGTACGTTACACACGCGCACACGCGTGTATGCACAATATACATATATGTATATATGTCATACATATGTACAGTATATGTCATGTACATATGTTTATAAAACGTTGTCATTAACATTATTTTGAATGTAACTCACTAAAAATTTGAGGCACTTTTATGTTGACAAATTATTAGATTTAAATTAAATTATTCAGGATCCAGACGCACAGCACTGTCTATAGATGACATTATTTTACAGCATGTAAAATCTTATTTGACGCAAGACAAAAATGTTGCCTTTACAAATTAAGTAATGCCTTTTTTATTGAGTTATTTAAACAAAATGTAAGAATGTTAATAATCCTGGTAGTAGCTTGCAGTGGTGTGGAACTACACTATGGTACATCATACTGTAGTGTTCTATATCAAGCTGTGATAACAAACTAAACTAAATTGAACATTTATTGGATTTCTTGATACAATTTTGTATTCAATTTAATTTAATGTTTGGTTAAATGCATTATACTCATTTATAATCCTTCTAGGGGAAATAGTTTGAATACACTGAAGTCCTCCTTGGGGCATGTTAAATTTATTGTATAGAGAGAAAAAAAATAACATGGCAATTCAACAAATTGTCTGCCCAATAGCATAATTGCCTAAGTCTTTTTAAAACGTTTTGGTAAAGCAAAACAAACAAAATAAACAAACAACAAATTCAACAACAGGGGCTGCCCTGATTCAACATTTTCAGATTATCATGATCTGAATAAGGATCTGTACAGTCAAAGAATATTATGACAGTAAGTTAAAATTGACTTGGGTAATTATGCTATTGCTGGGCAATTAATCTAAATTTAATCATGATTTCAATTTTGGCTTCTCAACGATCCTTAAAAACGTTATAATTGAAGAAAAACAAATGGTTGTGCTTTGAATTTAAAGTTGAAACTTGGTAAGTTTTTAATTGAACGAATAATTGTGTTTATTAATCCTGATTTCAAGCTGAATCGAAATCCTGAAATGATGACCCAGCCCCAAAGATAGCAAAGTGTTTAATACTTTGTATTTTAATCAAGTAAAAATAAATAATACTTTTGGGGGATTTCATTTTAGAATGATAGAATAACAATCTACCTCCAGCTTCTCTATTCGGTCCTTCAGATCCATGATGGCCCGGGCCAGCTCCTCCACGGCGCGGGCCGTCTGCAGCTGCGAGGCAGCCGAGGAGCTGACGTCGTCTCCGGCCATGACCCGCCGGTTGCCGCTCCAGACCCCGATGCTTCGCTCCGGTCCGGGCCTCCCGCCGTCTTCCTCCTCCAGGCCGCTCTCGCATTCACTTAGCTTGCCCGTCAGCTCCCGGATGGTCCTCTGGTCCATGAGGATCTGGTCGTTCTGCTGCATGACCATCTGCCGGAGCTCCTCGGCAGTGGTGCGGAGGAACGTCCACTCCTCGTCGGCGAGAGGGTCGTCCGCCAGCGGCTGCTGCCCCGCTTCTTTCCCCTTACAGTCCCCGAGCGGAACCGGCGTGCAGATGAGTCGGCTGTAGCTGAACACCTTGGCCGAGCCTCTTCCGGTCTCCTCCCCGAGGTCGAGCTCATTCAGCGTGGGGAGCCCTAAACCGAGTCCGTTCCCTCCGCCGTAGGAGTCGGCGCCGTGCAGAGCGCCGAGCGGGCCGGCGTGAGCCACCGCGCCGGGCCGCTCCAGAGGCTGGAGGAGCGTCTCTGACGTCAGGGTGCCGTTGTCGGCCAGAGCCGCGGCGCGTTTGCGGGGGTAAACACTGGCGAAGATGCAGATGACCGCACCGAGGAAGGCCAGCGTGCCGGCGCCCACTAGAACCACCATGAACTTCATTTTACTGTAAATCAGAAAATAATCCTCTTCTTAAACATCGAAGAAAAATGGAAACGTGACACTCGGAGAGGGTTCTCTTCGAGGATGTCTCCTGCTTGTAGTACCGACCTGTCTGGATGCTCGTCGTGTTGTTGCTAAGCTGCTCTCTCCTCTGCGCGTTGTCATGGAGACCGCACTGTGCAAGAGGAGGAGGAGCCAAGCCGCGTGCCTCTGCGTCAGTCGCAGCAGGCTGGCCGGGGTGATGGATTAATGTGTGTCTGTGTGTGCGCGTGCGCGTGTGCGCGTGAGTGTACGTGCATGCATGCGTGTGTGCGTGCGTGTAAGTGTTTGAAAGTGTGTGTAGCAGGATGTGGCGTGGAAAAATGCACAAAAAAGGTGACATGTCAGATTTTCTATTTGTAGACCCACTGCAAGGCAGTACTGTGAGCTAGTGGTTTGATCTTCTGCTTCGCAATCGGGAGGTCCCAGGTTTAGATGTAGTCCGGCTTTCTCCCAGTGCATTCCAAAAACATCTATGTTAGGTTCATTTAAAACTCAATTCGGGGTGGTAAACTTTTTTTTTGCCTCAAGTTACGTTTTCGCTCAGAAGCTAATAAAGACAAAATTAACCATGAGTTAGAACGAAAGACAGTTTATCCAGTTAGTGTTGATACCTTGGAAAACACATTGACATGCCGTCTTTTAGGTGTTCACTACAACAACTTCACAAAATTCTAAAACAGGTGATGCATAAACATAAGTCAGTAAATCAAAAATCAGATTATAATAATGCTAACAACTGGGGGCTTTATCACTTAAACTTTCCATGTTTCATAAAACATCAATATGTAAATGCGCACTGCACTTCTCAAGCAATGAACGTATCTACACAGGATATAAATATTTTATATAATATGCATTTATATAATATGCATATAAAAAAAAATACTTACTTAAAAGATGATGCCCCCGCCCCTCCAAATTAGCTCAGCTCTTCTCATGGCTAATATAGTCATTCTGTGCTGAGGATAAATAATGTATGCATATTAATTTTGTAATATGGTCTGTCTACATGTGTTTAGGCACTATTTGTGTTCAGATATATATGTTAATTAACAACACCTCCATATACTGTAGATGCTAATTGTTAGCTGGTGTTCCTATGGCATTTCGCATTGTATTGTCACATTCAGGTTGTAGAGGATATTAGGTTGCTTTAAATACATGTGTAATTCTCTTTGTTGATGAATATTTACTGTTTTTATTTGTCGAACAGCCGCTTTTGAATTGAGTCACGTGTCACCATTATGTACAACTGAAGTGCCTCTATATTGTCTTTGGAAAGGCAGAATGTTTGATACAGCTTTTGTATTGGAGTTCAATAGGTTGTGTATCCTAATGAATTGGATCAGTGAGTGCCGATACAGTATAGCCTTGGTCGACAACATCTACATTGTTTCTTTGACTGCACATATCTGTGACATTAGAGAAAACTGGAAGCGAGGCGTCATTAAACATTAATGGGCCACATTCACAGCTCTCCAACACAATGAAAGGGAATAAATCAATTGCTTTGTTTTGGTGAATGCCAGAGGGGGTGAAAAAAAACACAGCATATAGATGAGTAAATATAGGAGAAAAGTTGAACAAAGTGAGCTGGAACTGAAATGAAAGCAATGCTGCTGAAAAATGGACGCTAATGTGATAGCCACAATACGCTAACAAACATAAGGCCAAGCTTGGGTGTGTGATCAAAGTACTGGATGGCAATTGGACAGGCTTCAGTGATTATAAGAGACCACTGGGACGTCTTTGTGAGGTTGTTAACAGCAGATGAGCCACTTGGCCAGATTCTGTATTCTATTAGGCTTTCTTAAGAGGTCTCAAGACCGCTATATGGGGTACTACACATCACCTTTATTGTATTTTTGCACCACCCTACACAAAACGTATACAAAAGAAATGCACAATGGACCAAAACCGAGCTCTTATTACAACTTAATTGAAATAATTGAAATTCAGAAAAAAAATGCATACGAGAGAGCGCTGAGACTTTAGTAAAATTCAAGACTTTCAATTTTTAGTCTGAGTCTGTCTGTAGTTAAGCCCGGCAACTAATCGTGACATTGAACCAATCAACAGTAAGCAGTGTGCTGTGCTCCACCCCACACAAATGAATTTATAAAAAAGTAACTGTCAAAAACAGTGAATGGCACCAAACTAAAGAGTTCTGAAAAGTGTGATAGTATGGGTCATTGTCGGACACCTTATAGCTGAAATATTAAAGGCTGTGTACCACAATGAAACGGAACCCTAAATTATCCTACACAACTGCTTATCTTAATTCTAACAAAGAAAGCAAAACGCCATTGACATGCTAATGGTTAGCTTTGATGGTTGCGCTTTTATAATTGTCAGTTAGTTGAACACAAATGGAGCAACACATGTAAACGGATAGTATAACAACACTCAAAACCAAGGCATATACTCTGTATTCGTTATCCTTTCTGTAAAATTACACATTTTACCGAGTCGCTGAGTGGTAGAAGTACTAGTCTACATGACTGCAGTATTATACTGCCACCTGGTGGCCAAGGCGGGCATACCAGTGGGACCAGCACAATGGACTAGATTACTGTACAGCATTAAATCATAATGCACAAACTAATTAGTTTCATATTTAGTTATATTATTACTCTATTTTTACAGGGTGAGGCCAAAGTCGCCATGCACGGAAAAACTATCGTACTATTCCATCCTTCCCCCCCAGACACTCTTAATATGCCTTTGATAAAACAATAACACATTGAAATCATTCTGATTCTATATCTGGAAGTAGTCGGAAGGTTGTAACAGAATTAAACAGAAAAGATGGAATTCATACTGACTACACCCCCCCCCCCCCAAAAAAAAACCCAAAAAAGGGGGTTATTAAAACGGGGGCCTTTAAATTATTTGGGGGTAGAAACTAACGTTTAGTTTCCCATTTCAGAGTCGTTACTGCTCAAAACGAGGCTTCTTGGTACACCACTAGTGCGAGCCACGAGCGTTAATAAATGGGGTGACCTGCAGCCTAGATTGCAGTTTAATCTCCAGAGGTGACCGAAATGACATGCGCACACACGCACTCGCACAGAAGTGGGCCACTGATGACACCACAGGGACGACTTTAATTCCGTTTGGCCTCTCAATAGAGGACACGCGCTGCGGGCGCGGGAAGAGACAGAGTGCTTCTGGTGTCATTCTAAGTCATTTCAGAACAGTAGGACCGATAAAGATAAGATTAGCTTGACTTTGAACCAGCCTTCGTGGTGCAGCTGACGGTGCCGTGGCTCTCTTGTGCAGACCAACAACGCCACTCTGTGGAATATTGGAAAAGTACTGGAGTGCAATGCTCTTTTATGATTTAATAGTAGAGCAAATGGCATCCAAAATCAACAGGATTGGTTATTATAAGTTAACGAAGACGAATTAGAACGAGAGGTGAAAACAGGTCAATGAGGATCTGGTTGAGAGGTCTAAACGTGGCATTCTGAATAATATTGTTTTTGTGGAATATGAGTTAAGAAGCAAAATCCACCCGGTTTTAGCCATCTGAGGGGGCGGCCATTTTGCCAGTTTCTGTCGACTGAAAATGACATCACAGTTTCTCAGGGATCAGGTGACGACCAATCACGGCTCACCTGTTTTCTGAAGCTGAGCCATTATTTGTTGTTACCTGAGCAACTGTGATGTCCTTTTCAGTCGACAGCAGGTGGCAAAATGGCCACCCCCTGAGATGTACGAAAACGGGTGGATTTTACTGCTTAACTTAATCAGAACGCCATGTTTCGTCTAGTGGGGCTCCATAGAACATATTCAGGTAACATTTTGGGGTTGACCTCCACTTTAATAATGTCCGTTTATATAGTTTTTCTCACTTGAAAATATTCATGCTTATAAATACAACAAAACAAAAGCTGGAATCTTAAACTTTCTGATATTCATCTTTGGATCTGAAACCCAAATGTTTTCAAGATACAACAAAAACAAAAGAACTGACCTTGTTCCTTCCAATACCTTTGGAGGGGACTGTAGGCCCCTATATAAAACTAAAAATACTAAACAAAAAAAACTAAATATAATACTAAATTAATAAACACTCAAACAAAGCATTTTTGAAAATAAAAACTAACAAACACCCTCTAAAGTAAAAACAAAATAAGCAACATGTCTGTTGCTGGTTAAGATCAGACTATATTGAATAACTTTTTATTTTACATTTTACCATAGGTAGTAACTTCATATCACTTGACTACTTTGTAATACACGTGTCATTCATAACTTTAAAATACCCATTTGCCCGAGTTAAAAACGAGTTCATACTTTATGATGGCAGCAGTTTTATTTTCCATTAGTTGGTTGTTCAAGTGTATTTTAAAAAATGAGTCAAACTGCTTCTTGACAGCTTTTTAATTTAAAGCCTCAAAAAAGGAAAAACACAGAAAGCAACGAGAGTAAACAGGTAACTTGACAAGTGAATATATATAATTTGAACAATTGAAAACATGCTTCAGAAAGATACGTACATTACAATGTCACCCGTGTACAGAACCCAAACGAGCTAACAAAGACAGCCTTCTGGATCAAACCCACGTAGAATTGCATCACATTGAACGTAATTATGCATATTTCAAAAATGGCCTAATACAGTACAAAGAAAACAAGGCTTGAAAAGCACATTTTTCAATTCATCGAACATGGATCCTTCCTTTAAAAAATTGTGTTTAAATATAGCACTGGAAATTATATAAGCAAACCATTTAAAAAAAAAAGGGAAAGCACGGCTAAAAAATAAGAATATCATAAGCCCTATTTGGTAGAAAGATAGGCCACTAAGTTGAGTTGTGCTACCCCTTATGACAACAAAAAGGACGAGAATGCCTAGTAGCCTAACACCTTGGTACATTTCTACATGACTTCTACCCACAACTTAAACATAGCAGAGCTATACGGTCCTCGGTAGAGCCCATTCCAAAAATCATTCACTTCAAAAGACGTGTTTGTTTCTTCATGTAGTCCATTTTTGGAATGAGCCCCGTCGAGTGAGCCTATGAGTACTGACAACAAAGAGAACCATCCAGTATGCAGAAGGACAAGAGGAGACGTTTTATTGTTTTCTTTTTACAAGCTCGCGTCTTCATATTCATGCTTAAGTTGTGGCAGGCTAACGGAAGTGTTTGTTTCTTCGGAGCTGAGGCGAGGTAAAAACGGTCGTCGCCCGGAGTGCGGCTTGGGGTGAACGGAGCAGCTGTAAGGCAACATATTTGGGGAACTTTGCAATACTGTATGCAGTACAACACGGTGTCAAGGTCTGAGGGGGTCTGGAATCGGCATAACAATGGGGCAAGTCATCGTTAAAGAGAAGTCAAGTCAACAATTTTCTTCACAATAATATCTTCTATGCGGCCCCACTAGTCTAAACACGGCATTGTGATTAATATTGCATTTGTGGATCATGAAATAAGCAGCAAAATCCACCCGTTTTTATCCATCTCAATTGGCGGCCATTTTGCCACTTGCTGTCGCCTGAGAATGACATCACAGTTGCTAAAGTAACGACCAATCGCAGCGCATCAGTTTTCTGAACTTGGTCAGGGCACATTCGCAGGCTGAGCCATTGTAGCTCTTCCAGACCTTGACACATGGTGTAATTACTATAAAAGGAGTCACGGATATCGTAAAGGCAAGCGGGGGAGGGGGGAAAGGCGGCGAGGATGGCCATAACTTACAAAGTCTACCGATGCGGCTTACTATGCGTGCGCGTGCATATAAATACTCGCTTGTACTTTGTGTGTATACTGTATAAGCGTTCAAAGTGAAAGGCATTGACGAACTACATTAGTCTATAGACGCAGTCAAGTGCAATTCATTCATTATTCACTTACTGCGGTGTGTTCAGTGCAAAAACACGTCAAAATCGTAAGGACGTGCATTTGAAGAAAAGTCGGCAGGGGCGGTGGGGGGGGGAACGGTTAAAAGGCTCCTTCGCAGGCGACTTCTTTCACACTCCTCATAAATGAGCGCATGAACACATCGCGGCTGTGCAAGTGGACAGAGTGAAGTCAAGTAGGACCTAGTAGCTGCCATAGAAATCAACTTATACACTTTCAAATACATTTGACGATTCAATGATGGGCGGAATTTAAATGTATTCATAGGTAGAGGCTACTCCACGTTTTTAAAGAGACTGTTTTAAGCGACACTTTGATTGAGGTATTATTTAAGCAATATGTGTATTACTGCGGTTATCGTGTTGCATTTTTGAACGCTTTTAATTTCGAATAAAATTTGTGTCAAAAATATTAGGAACAGCTCTGCAGACAGACGCGCAACACCTCAAGTTACAAGCACAACTGAAGCAAGCGGCAATAAACGGGCCCTTGCACTCCCTTTTTATGGTGACAGCCACATTAGATGACTATGCCAATCAGCTTGGCAACTTAGTGTCAACCACAGATACTTGCTTCAAATTGCAGCTCATTTCAATAAATTCGCTCGCAGGAGAGTCAAAGTACTAGCAAACAATAGCTGCTTCAAATCAGAATGGCCGACTTTCTCTTTAAGCAGGAGTCCTTTTCGTGCATCGTATCATTACAGAAATGTACGCACACTAATTTTCCCCAGCTTTTAATGAGGGAACTACTGAGTGCTTTTCTTCTTTTTTTTTTGCATGTTTGCAACCCAGGGGCGGAGCCATGGGTGGCCCACTCAGATTGACAGACTGCCCACTCAGTGAGATTCATGAAAAAATATGTACTTTTACATTTTTAGTAAATTATTGTTGAATTGTTTTTGAATTTGTGTTTTGTTGTGTTTTATTTTATTGAATATTAAGAAGGGCATAATTGTTGTTGTATAAGGAAGGTCTGAACTTCATATTATTCAGTTTGTCATTTCATTTGAATATAAGATGTGTATGGATAAAAGGATTCTGCTCAGTGAGAGAAATATTCAGGCCCACCCATTAGCCACGTTCTGGCTCCGCCCCTGTTGCAACCCCTCTCATTTTTCCACCAGGAAATCTGAAAAAAAATCTATTTTTCGAGATTGTTGAGGCCTCAAAAAGGCGATTTGTCAAAATAATTCAAGCGATTCCAAGATAATTAAAAAAAATACAAATAAATCTACATTGAACCCATTCACAGTTCACTCTTCACACATTCACTTTTCTTGTGGAACCTCTACTTATCCATGTTTTTATGTGCTTTCTTAATTAAAACAGTGGCTCTCAACTGTTGTCACCCTGGGACTAAAACCTTATGGGTGCAAATCTGTGTCCCATTTTATAGAACTTAAGAACAATAACATTTTTTTTGTTAAAAATAGCCTCTGAAAATACATGCTCAATATGTTATATTTTTAAACGCGGTTTCATCTGAGTTTGACATACCACCAAATACATATTTGCTTTGGCATGGTGAGTACTGATACCAGCTGTTGGTATCGGGCTGATACCGGCCTTATTTTAAGGTACCGGGTACTCTCTGCCGATAATACTTAAGGCAAAAAATTATCTGACATTAAGTCCACCTCGGCAGTACTTGGCGCTATACTACGGCAGTTTGACACATTGGCGCCTCATCATCTGCATCAGAAGGAAAAGTCATTGTTCACAATTTTTTGTCATTGTGTTAAATTAAATTTTCTATATCAAAAATATTAGAGGTACCAGTACTTGGTATCGTTCTGGAAAAACACGGTATCGAACATCCCAATTGCTAGCTATGATGTCCAAAAGTACAGCTGCAACGTATTTGTTTCTGGATTTACGGGGTAGCTAGTGACTAGAGCACAACTAAGTAACATTTCCTGTTGCTTACTCAATATTGTATGTTCTATGTGGGGAACTTTGATCGGCTTGGTACTGTTCTGAAAAAAAATCGGCATACAAATACAATTTTTACTAGCTGTCTGCGACCCACTTTTGGATCCTGACCTGCCAGTTGAGAATCTCTGTCTTAAAAGATGCCACAAGATGACAACAAAGCACTGTCTTAACAAAAGTAGTACAGTACATTTGTCCAAAGGAACTGCATAGAAGTGGCACAAGTTGACGAAGGATAAGCTTTCCGTGAATGTAGGAGGAGCTCAAATTAGCCTGTGTTGTAACGGAGAGTCTTTAGCGCTTGTACAAATGCAATTTCAGTGCATTTCTTCCACACTACAATAGTCTATAAGCAATTTATTTTTAAAGGAAATATTTTAAGTTTGAAATTGGAATATAGCTGATGGTATATTTAAGATTTAAGTAATTAAAACACAAACATTTTTGTGTAGTGTGCGTCAATGACTCATGGTTTTGACCTATTCATCGCAGAGCTCTGTCCCTATTATTTTTACTGTACTATATTGTTAAATAAATTCCTCAAAAAGTGAGCATTCTTATCTTTTTCAATAAAACAGGGGCAACTGATATTCAATTGTGGTACCACATGACCTGTTATGGCTTCGGCGGAGTGGTCTCTGGTGTGTCAGGAGCGGCGCATGGCGGCGGGGACGCGGCGCCCTCCGCCGAGACGGGCGAGGCAGGGCCTGAAGCAGGGGAGGGGAACTCCTTGATGGTGACGGTGACCAGATTGGTGGTGACGTCGGTGACCACCACGTCCTTGCAGCTGGGTCCCATTTGCGGGTGCCAGTCAGGGTCGCCCTCGGCGGGTACCCTGGCTTGTTCTGGCGGGCCGCCGCCACCTTGGGGCAGGGAGGCGCCCGGGGTGTCGCCGGCGTCCTCCCCAGTCGGCAGGGTGGGCGACGTGGCGGGGTTGGCGGGAGCGGACGGGGGAATATTTGGTGATTCTGCGGGACTTTTGGATTGTGCCGGCTCACTGGAAGGTGGCACAGATTGAGAGGGTTTAGGGTTCTCACCGGAGCGGGAAGGAGGTGGGGAAACCGGCAAGTGGGACGGGGTGGGCCGGTTGTTCCTGGCGTTGCAGGACCCCGGTTGAGGGTGAAAGGCCAGTGGGCCCCCGCACTGCAGCCCGAAAGGCTTCCCGTACATGGGGAAGCCGAGCATCTTCAGCGGCGGCTGGAAAGGTCTGTAGGGAGCTTCTCCCTTCTTCCCGATGATGCGATTGCGGGAGGGGATGTTCTGGCGCCCCCCTGGGAGACTGCGAGAGCCGCCACCCGTCGAGCCGCCGCGCCCCGGCTTGTCGATTACCTTCAGGTTGAGGATAATGCGGCCGCGCTTGACCTCGCGGGGCTTCACTCGGCGGTTGAGGATGCGCACTGTCTCGGAGAAAGGCGAGGCGTGAGGGCGGGACGGGAAGCCGCCGGGCCCGGAGAAAGAGGACGCCATGGGGTCCGAGCGGGGCAGGGGGCGGCGTGACATGCGGTGGCAGCGGTGAATGTCTTTCTTCAGCTTGTGGGTTGCGGCCAGGGAACTGAGCTTCGGGGATGTGGGGGCCAAAGGGTGAGGCGAGGAAGAGGACGATGACGGAGTCGCTCGGCTGGAAGCGGAGCGCGATGTCGCTTGGCGGGACTTTGTGCATCGAGTGCTTGTTTCTCCTTTCTGAGGCTGGAAAAAAAAAGCATTGATTTGACCAAACAATTGTTATAGTTGGAGACATGACAATAAATGAACACATTTTTTTTATTTTGTGCAGGAGCACATTATTCATTGACTTGTGCTATTTATTACCATTAACACAGATAAGCAGCACAAAATTGTCAAAAGACTGTGCGGACAATCTTGATTTACTTAACTGCGGACTATACCAAATGTCATAGTACCAGGCCTTTATTTGTTATTTTTATATATACAGTATATTAAATAAAAACGCTTCTTCTCAGGCCAGTACTTACCTATTTCACAGTTTTTCTGCTCCAAAATTGTACTTTAATAGTAGTTTACTGTAGTTAGTTACCAACTAAAATTCAAGACGATAAATCATCAGTCTTTCATATTATTTCATAGTTTGGTTGCCTTTAATTCATCGTAAGATAAACATATGAAGGCAAAACATTTATGTATAATCCATCTGATATTGTTGATTGTAATACAGATTAATTCATTGCTTATGTTTGTTCAAAAAGAGGACCTTGAAAAAAATAATCGCATATTAAATCACAATCGCAATTTTGTGAGGAAAAAAAAAAAAAAAAAATCACAATTCAATTGTTTTTTTTTTTACTCAAAATCATTCAGCCCTACTATACATGTCCTACATTTGTCTGGCAACAAGTCCAGGGTGTACCAGCATTTGGCCCAAAGTTAGCTTTGACCCTAAACTGGACAAGCCGTATAGAAAATGGATGGATTCTTTTTCTGAGGAGGAAAAAACAAGGCATCCATTTGAGCATTGGTGTTTATTTATTCAAGTTGAGACAATTACCGGTAATTGAGGTTTCTATTAGAGCAGAGACCACTATTTGAAAAAATATGGTGCAACTTTGCTAGTGATACTAACCACAAGGCTAATAATATAACAACTGCTTCGTAACTTATCTAATACATATCACGTGTATGAAATTCTGCCTTCACATAGATGAAAATGCTACATTTTGATTCATTAACTTAAAGATATGTTTATTATTATGGTTGTTGTCTTTGGATTGCCTCATACTGAGAGTGGCTTCAATTTAAGGAGCATTTAGGTAAGGTAAATGAATACCGCTTTGAGAGTGACAAATTGAACATTATTATCTTTGTAAAAGCAGAATTTCTTGTACTGCATCTGATTGCGTTGTGCCGCGTGTGTTATTTTTGCCTTGAACTTTGATTTGTGGTTCAGAGCCTCGTTGTCATTCACCTTTACCACTAGGTTTTTGGGTTTCGGGCCTCGCCTTTTGGGCCCGTTACGTTCCCGCTCTCGTTCCCTGAAAGAAAGAAAGGAAAGAAAAAAAAAAACCAATAACATTGTTCAATATTAAAACCACAAACACTAAATATGTGCATATACTGTATTTCCTCAAATAATGGATGTTCCTATTTAAGACGCCTTGCCCAAATTAGTAGTCGGGATTGAAATGTACTTAAGATAAAAAATGCCTCAGTTTCCATCGACAGGGAATACAGTTGTACCTCAACTTTTTTTTCGTGGTTTTGGAACTCTAGTAATTCATAAAACACAACTCCCCTCCTTGCAGATATAAAGTAATTATGATAACTTATTTTAAATTGATGCCATCTACTCACTTTTGCTCAAAGCCGAGTATGAGCCTGTCATCCAGAATATTTTCCTCTGGCTCCCAGGTGCTGTCCCTGAATGAGAGCAAAGAACACATCAAAAGAGGACACATCTTAAAATACAGTTTAAAAAAAAATCTATATTTAGACTTGAAAAAAAAAAGGCTTCATGGCACATGAGATCAGTCGAAGCAGCACTTACTTCATTGCCCATCCCTTCCATTTCACCAAATATTCAAGTCTCCCCTGCAAGAAAAATACACGTCGGATGTGTGTACGTTATATACAAGGGCTCTGCGATTTATCGATTATTTCAAATTTATTCGGCCGGGTGTTTATTTGCAAAACATTCCCTCCTTTTCATGTTTTTTAATTAAAGCATAGTCATTAGTAGGGATACACTTTTTCAGACTGAGTATGAATACAAGTACTTCCATTTGAGTATTTGCCAATACAGAATAACTGTACTTAATAATGCCATTAAATCTTGCAATTTTAATGAAAATATGTTACATTTTAATCAAATACTGTTCAGAAACACAACTCTGTATTGAAAATGGAATCAAGTTTATCACAAATAAGACTTTTTAAATGCCTATTGAACATGGCATACATTTCACTCAAATACTGTACAACACTTATACACACACACAGAATAATCCTATTCCACTTTCGACCAAATTATGTCTGTCTTTATAAATTAATCGTACAGTTTTAAACTACAGGATCAACAAATTTTAAGATTTTGGATTGGAGAAACAATTGGTTTGTGTTATGAATAAATCCGACATTATGGACAATTCTCATTGCTCAATATATAAAACGGTTGTAATGCAGTTTTGTAAGTGTACCCCCAGACTTCTGAACGGTAATTTAAATATGGTTACAGTAGCTAACAGTGCAGAATGTGAAGTGATTTTTGGTTGGTGCATGTTTTGCTTTTGGACTGAAGTTTGGATTGCATATGTTGTATGAGGTTTCGAGCATATGTTGTTTTTCAAATAATGTAGCATAAATTATTCAAACTGTTTCATGGACCCCACTGAACAAAAATTGAGAACCAGCGATTTAGCCAACACATGTGGCAAGAAGCTCAGTGAAAGTTTTGAGTGAAGGCCATTCAGAAGTCACTGGAGGCCTTTTAAGGGGGGCTACTGGTTCACTGCATGGACCTGACACTTGACCTGAGCACACCCCTAGTATTGTTTACAGGCTTTTTACTGAATCTACTGACCTTATGGCATCTAACAAAGTTGAAGTAACTACTGGAAATCTTCAAATTAGTGAATAGTCAAATATAATAAAGGGGGGAAAGGCATGGTTAAAAAGCATCTTGCAGCAGGAAAGACAAAAGTCACGTTTAACAAGAGACATCTGTGGTATGCACGCCCACAGTGGCCGCGTAGCTTTAGCCATCGTTAGCTGGCGCATAAATCAGGGCCCCATTTTAAACACTCCTCCCGTCGGCCTCACTCTTTCACAAGCGAGCCTCTTTTGTGTCACTTTTACTGCCGGGCAAAGGCCTCAAAACAGCAACCGTGTCTTGAACACTTAGGCGGGTAAGTTTAGCATGTAGCTTAGCAAGCCGGAGGCCTCCGACGGCGGAGAGAGAGCCGAAGACGGATGACTTTCCCGCGGATAACATCTGTCAAAACACGCGAGAGGACCGTGGAGGTGGAGGCTCACCTTTCGGACGCGGCGCTTCAGTATGGCTTCCGCGGCGAAGACGCGTTCGCCCATCGCCGAGAGCTCCATCCTATCTATGCGCAGTCGGTTCCAGAAGACAGGGGGTTCGGCTCTGCTCGGTTCGACCGCGGCCGAACTGTCCGCAACACGCACGCACGGATACTGGGTTCTGGCTGCTGCTGTGTGTCACGTGGTCGAGGCCAGCCCCCATGGTCGTCATGGCAACGGGGAGATACTCACCGCAACGTAAAGAAGCGCGCGCTTCTTATCAGGCTGACGTCATCCGGGTCGAGAAATGACCAAAATTTGTGAGATTACTGAATTATGACATATACATAATTTTCCTCCTCATAAAGAAATTATTTGGAACAATGGTATTATTGAAAGTGATGGTAGTAATTATAGTTATGAAAAAAAATGAAAACAAAATCCTCTCCAGCTAAATTCAAAGAGTTTAAGTGTGTTGTAAATGCTTTCCCTAAAATGTCTTGAGTTGATAAAATGTCATCTGACTTACCACGAAGACTCAAACATTTTCTCTTACAAAAAAGTACAAATAAACATGGTGAGAATACACCCCATCCATCCATTATCTATACCGCTTCTCCTCACAAGGGTCACGGGGCGTGCTGGAGCCTATCCCAGCTGTCTTAGATATCTATTTGCTTTGTAACAGAGCCTACCTTGGTTCCGAACGTAACTTTTTATCAAACCAGACTATTGTGAATAATGCAGTAGGCGAGGGACACCCTGAATTGGTTGCCAGCCAATCGCAGGGCACACAGAGACAAACAACCACACTCACAATAACACCTAGGGGCAATTTAGAGAGTCCAATCAACTTACCATGCATGTTTTTGGAATGTGGGAGGCAACCGGAGTACCCGGAGAAAACCCACGCTGGCACGGGCAGAACATGCAAACTCCACACAGGGAGGCCAGGGCCGGGATCGAACCCAAACCTCTGAACTGTGAGGCGGACGTGCTAACCAGTCGTTCACCGTGCTGCCCGGTGAGAATACACTTTGTGGCTAATTCCTCCTCGAGGAAAATTCTACTGGAACGCAAAATGAGAAATAAACTGGCAGAGAACATGATTATGCCACTTTCAGTTCTGCATTTCAATTTAAAATGCTACACAACAATTATGCTCACTATAATTATATTTCAAAGTTCACTGACTTAGATGCATCTTCAGTAGGAGTCAGTCAGAGACAATTCCACATGTATTTTAGCCCTGTATCTTCAAAAATTGGGAGGATTTTGAAAAACGTGTCTGGAAAAAAATGACATTTTTGACATCAGATGCTCACTGATAATTTTGATGTCATATTCAACATAACATAAATTCAATGATTTTGATGTCATATTGATGTTGGGTTAACATTAGATGCCCACCGGGTACGAGCACCGAGAATATTTCTAAATTCATATTTATTTTTCCATACAGGTTATTGAATTTAAAACAAAAAAAAATACTGAGAGAACAAAGAGCGGCACAAAATATCGTGAATCGTGATTATATTGTTTTATTTTTGTTGTTGTTGTTGTGTTTTAAGAGCTTGATATTGTGAATGAAATCCTATTTTCACGATAGATTTCCAGTATTAGGTCCCGCCTACTTGAAAAGCCGAGCTGTGTCATTGGTACTTTCGATGTCACTCATCAGGCTTGGTTGCGGCGTGATGCTTGTTGGTGTCGCTGTCATAAGTCAGACACCACACTGGAGCGCTCGTTGTAAGTAGATGCTTTGCTGCTTCTGCGATACTTATTAAGACGATTATCTACGTTTAACGGGGTGGGATGGGGTAAATATGTAATTTATGAAGTTTTGGTTTTACCAGTGGTACTCTGTTTTTAAACAACGTTAAATGACAGAGCCTCTCAGCTCTGACGTTGTGTTGTCATGTGAAATGTAATTGGACCACCAGAAACTTTCGAGTAGAACGAATGAATGGACTCACTTGTTTATCATTCATAATGGAGTTTCACGTCCAATGTCATGCTTTCTATGGGGAAACGGACAACTGAGACAAACGACAGCCAAGCTAGCAGCGTTGATTGTGTCGTACTTATCCTTCAAGAGCCTCCCTTTCCAGAACAGCACTGGTAGACAGCAGAGCAGCACTTGTTTTAACACGTTATGGTTCTGACTTTAGTGTGAATAAATGATGTGTTCTTGCGGTCTCATAGGTAGGGTTACACAAACAAGGTTAAATAATTCAGCTAAGTGTTCTTTTTATATGAAAAAACACTGGGATAAGTTCCATGATGAAATTAAGCATAGTTGAAACCATGCTGTGTTCAAGATAACTGGGAATTTTGAAACTTCAAGACAAATGGATGAATAGCAACATCAGTTGGCCTATTATTAGTAGAGGTCTAAATCTATTTTGATTTGCTTCACAGCTACCAAAAATGACCATATCTGGATGTTTAGAAAAACAAAATCCTGTTCCATGTTTTTGTGCTCAGGCCAAAGCTCTGTCATCTTGTGGCAGTCTTGGTTCTAAGGAACTACTTTGATGTGAGTAAGGAGCTTCATTTGGTCAGGCCATAGACCAGTCCAAGAGAAAAGTAGTGCTTTGCTACCATCTTGTGGCATCCATAGGCAGTTATAAACCGTCAATTAGTCGCAAATTTGTGGTCACTATCACCCGCGAATGCACTGCCCTTGACTACACCGATTCAGTCTCAGCTTTTCGGCTACACGTGGCCAAAGAAGCTCGGTGAAGTCTTGAGTGAAGGCCATTCAGAGGTCACTGTGGGCCTATTTTGATGGGGGCTACTAGTTCACTGCATTGACATGACATTTGACCTGAGCACCCCCCACCATTGTTTACAGGCTTTGCCTGATGCAACTGACCTTAAGGGCACTAACAAAGCTTAAGGGACTATTGAAAAGACTCGAAATACAAGCAGAGAAAAAGGAAAAGTCATAGGTAAAGTGTATCTTGCACTAAGAAGCCAGAAGTCTTGTTAAACAAGAAACTTATTTTTGGTTCCTTTGTACGCACACTGTGGCCTTGTAGCTTTAGCTATGTAGCACGTAGCTGAGCAGTGCACGAAGCTATATGCTAACCGCCAAGCTTGTTGTATGTTAAAACCTTTCACTTTCTTTCTTTTGTTGCAAAAATATTTTTTTTGAAATACTATAAACTGTAGTTACTGGTAATTTTTAAAAAATCATCACAATTAGTATGAAACATTTAAATCAGCAAATGGAGCCATATTTGTGTGGTTATGTTAGATATCAATGATGTCACATCGCCATTTATTCAAGGGGGCCGTTGCTTTATGGCTCGAGGTCAACCAATGGTGCTGAATGAAGTGGTGCAATACGTTGCCATGCGGCGCAAGAAGGCACGCTTAGTTGCCAGCGTACTTACTTGTACTAGGAGTGGAACATGAGGAGTCAAGAAGCCCATGGAACACTCATGAACAACTCCAAATTGCAGTCAGTACTCATACAAATCCTTCAGGCTTCTTGCTCGAATGCTAAAAAATGTTAAGAAAAGCCTACTAAAACAGCTCAACTGTATTCAGTTTACTGAGCTACTTTAAGTGGTGGAATTTTTGTGTTGCTGACTTTGTAACATGAGTTCGACTTGTGCAACCACGTTATCTAAGTTATTTTTATTTCCCTGCTGTAAAATATTTCTTTTTTATTCCAATGAAATTGTACAGGTTATAGGACACATTAATGGTGGAAAAAGGTTTTCAATGCTTTATCTTGGTCTCTTTTTTTTTTTTCTTTGTTTTTACATCTCACAAACCTGGCATTTGAACACAGGTGTGTAGACTTTCTATATCCGCTCTATATTGCTGTGTCTGTATTAAATGTAAAACTATCACATTCCGAGCTTCCACCATTTCAGTCCACACACACACTTGCGCTCAAATTGTGATTCCTCCCAGGTCACGATGCAGTTCCTGGGCCGTCTTTTGGACACCGTGTCCTCCGTATCCACCCTTTTCATCAACCCTTACCGGGTGAGGGACGTGCAGCTGTCTGACTACGGCGGGGGCGGGAAAATCAAACTGAGGCAGGAAGGACGACTGGTTCTCTACAAGAACACCCAGTGCCAGTCGTGGGATTGTGTGCTACTGTGCCCCGACACACCTGCGGCGGCCCTGAGGTCAGCGGTGATGGCCGTGTTTGTGAAATGTACATTTTGTGTACCTAATTTGAAACGTCACCGATTGATTTCCTCTTTTAGCCCATGATGACATATTAACCGACAATGGCCGCTAACAAAGTGCCTAAACAGAATCATCAATGCATCTTTACTGAATCCCATTGATTGGTGCACTCACTGATTTATAGAAGAGTCTATCTTGTGGTTTCGGAATGAATCCCTTTGAGGATGAAGGCCCCAACAATTATTACTCCTCTGACAGTGTGCGTTACTTTTGGCATAAGGCTTTTCCAGGTGGCGTCAGAAGAGGACGCCCTGAACTGGTTCCCGCAGTACGCACTTAAACTTCCACCCTTCTACGACACACTCCCGCTGATGAAGGCAGAGACTGTCCAGATGATTGTCGACTGCCTGCGTAACCACCAGGACTGGAGCGCCGCTCACATCGCCGTGGACACGGGCCTCAGGGAGTGTCTGAAACACAACTACGTTCAGAGGTGAGGCAGGATTCCCTGGAATTTGTTGTCGGTCGGTATTTTGTTTTGTATAAATCAGTGCAAAGTTTATAATCTGAGGCTCTGGCGCTACAGTATTCCCAAAATACAGTACTGACGCAGAGAAGATAGTAAAACGCAATCACCATGTGCACCATGCGCAATCTCATACCTAGACACTTACAAGCGGGCCCCGCCTCTTAAAGGCTTTCAATTTTTGTGTGTGTTCAAATAAGTTTATAATGTGTTTAAATCATTTGAATCAAATATTTTTTTTATATAGTTTCTCTATATCTCAGATTTGTACCTATTGCAGGTGGGTATGGATCGTATCCCCCAACGTAAACGGGGATTTAACGGGGACCGATGTAATAGGTTTTATGTTTGCAGTCAGATCAATGCTCGGGACGCACTCGGTCAGACGCCGCTGCACCTGGCATGCGAGCGAAGTGACGCGGCGTGCGTGAAGGAGCTGCTGGAGGAGAGCCAGGCTCGCACTGATATCAAAGACCACCAGGGAGAGACGCCCATGCACATTGCCGCCAAGCACGACTCCCCCGCCATCATCCTGGTAAGCGGGAACTAAAGGTTGGGTTACGTATCACCGTTTTAAAGGTTGGTGATGCTCATGATCAAGAAGTTAAACAGTGGAACTTAAATTTAACTGGTTATAAATGAAAGGAGTGGACCAACGGAAATGAAAAGCAGAGGACCAAGGCAAGAGCATATATATGCAAATATAAGGCAAAGCACAGCAAAGCAAAGGCAGTTACATTCAATTGTAACTACTGCCTGTTAACTACTGTGGGGCTTGAGAAAAAAGCTTTTTTTTCTGCAGCAATCTATTGAGGCTGCCAACTAGTTGTGCCTCTATTAGATAGATGGAAACTTTATCCTTTCGCAAGGGAAATTGACCATTTATTCACAGAGTCATTAAGTCTTTAGCAGGATGCTGCCAATAATGAAAGCCATTATGACTCCATTGCCTTTCAGATTAACCTCAGTGATAGCACTCAAGCTAATTCTACAGTCCACATCCTCTCCAAAGTTGTAATTTTGCTCTTCATCAGGCCATCGGCATTGTTCTGTCATCACACAGGTGTTGTGTTCGCGCTTGTGCTCGGGCGTGAATGAGCTGAACAACAGCGGCGAGACGCCGCTCCACGTGTCCTGTCGCCTTGGCCGAGTAGAGGCCGTCAAAGCCCTCTTGGGAGGCGGGGCTAAGTGCAACGTCCCCGGTGGCGTCGGCTACCCGATCCACTCTGCCATGAAGTACAGTGAGAAGAGGTGAGCATTATAAGCAGTCTAAACAGTGTTGTGTCTTGAAAAACTCATAAGTCTGGTCACTCTTATCTCAAGGCAGCGCTGTACGTTGAACTGAGCAGCCAGGACGGAACACATACAGCCGTTTCCTACTTCACACTAAGCTCCATTACTGGTTTTCATCATAATTTCCCTCTTTGCCATTACTGTTACCCTTCTGTAGCACCATAAAAAACACACATAAATCCAAAGAAGAAGCTAAGTACATTTGCGGGTTTCAATACTGTACTCATTAATACTCAACAATATACTGTAAGTATACCATAACCAATTCTAGATATGTGGCAGACTCACTTTGACTTGGATGAAAGCAGTTTTCCCCCTAAATTGTGGGTCAAATTCTGTAAGTTATCACTATCTACGATGGAATGCACTTCATAAGAATTGTTTGTCAGCTGTTCAGAGGAGATCCTGAAAGCAGACCCTGACCAGCTGAACGCCGAAGACTCCTTGTATGGAGGAACACCCCTCCACTGGGCAAAAACGGCAGAGGTGAGGAACATCACATACATCGATCGCATTACACTTCTTAGCAATAGCTTGCAGAGGGGGTGAAAATGCTTAGACTCTGTACTTGGTGTTTACTTGTCAATTCCGTTCTTCAATGGGGATGGGTGGGGGAAGGTCTGATGCAGCAAGAATGTAGATTTCAAGCTTAGACCTAAATCAACAACTCAATAACTCAATTTCCTTTTAAGATATATCCCTCCAATAAAAGACGATTCGATACCTTTCTTAATTTTCTCCAATTTTATTATTTGGTAACTATTAGATTTGTTTCATGTGCAACTATGCCATATAAAGACCATGGTTGAGTTTGGTTTGGTGATCAAAGACATATCACAGTGGTACACTTGGCCATGTGCCTCATGTGGCTCACTAGTGGCCCAAACAATTGTGGAGCTGAGCATTATACATTTCACTAGCTTTGTTTAGTCACAAAAAAATGCTTTAAATCTTTGAATATTTACTACAGGACTGCCGTATTAGAAATAGTAACGCTTTAGATTACAAGTTACTCAAAATGGCCGCTATTACGCGTTTACCGGCATCACTGCGCTCTACTCAAGTCATGTATAGATGCCTGAAAATCTTGTCAAATACAGTAACAAAGTATTTGTTCTTCATTATTTCCCACCACTGACGGCTTGACTTTTTTTCAACATGCTCTGCATTCTAGATGTGTCGCATGCTGCTGGAGAGGGGCAGCGCAATCAACTACCTCAGTAAAACAGGCGAGAGTGCACTGCACATTTGCACCAAGAAGGGTCGTTTCGAAGCAGCCATGGTTTTACTCACGCACGGCGCCAACGCCAACCTGAAGGGGCAGGATGGCAACACGGCATTGCACCTCGCCATGAAGGTGTGTGGCTGCGGTTTGTGGCCCCGAATCCCGGCCTAATGAAATACGGTAATGCTTGTTCGTCTCGGAACAGATGGATCACATGGAGCTGATCAAAGCTCTGATCGTGTTCGGGGCTGACATGGAGATCCACAACGACTTGGGAGAGAAGCCGGGACTGATCGCTGCTCGCAACAGCAAAGGTACTGCTGAAAATTAAATCCATGTTTTATTTAAAGTATTAATTCACATTATGCACTAACAAACCTTTTCTTTGACCACATGGTCAGGTTTCGATAGAGGTGGGTAGAATAGCCAAATATTTTGCTCTTTAGAGTACTGTTAGAGTGCTTTTTTTTTCACAATTTCAGCTGCTGGTGTGCCGCGGGATTTTTTTCAATGAAATAAATGTGCCTTGACTCAAAAAAGTTTGAAAAACACTGCTGTAGATTGACTACTTTCATATCTTAAATTCATGTCATAACTCATACAGTACTCCATGAACGATTCCTTTTGCATCACTTGAGCACAGAATCAGCCACTTAACCTAATCGTTATATTAGACGCTTGTCTTTTAATACTGCATCGCCCTCAGCTGCATTATGTCGGTCCTTGCCCCCACTTGTCCATGAAAGGACAGAAATCAGAAAATAAAAATCCTCTTTTGTCACTCCTAAACTTCCCTATAGCTATTCTATATGAATGAAGGCAACTTGAACTTGCCAAATAAATTTTGTAACCCCTTTGTTTGTGTGTGCATGTCTAACTGAGGTTTGCCGTGCATGTTGTTTAAATAAAAAAATTAAAAAAGGTCCCAATAGAAAGATACTGCTGGACATGCTGTGTAGTGTGGGTGTGCAACGCTGCCTGCCCCCCTCCGCTGGCAGCCCTCCGCCCATCGGCAACAAAGTCGCTGCGCCGGGCATAGGTAATGTCTTGCACGCTATCTACCACTCCTCCTTTAAACTCTTTGATGCACCCTCTTAACGTTTTATTTTATTTAGGTTCTTCGTTTTAATGTAACTTAGTGATCGCATTTGTAAATGAAAGGAGACATAGTATTGAAATGTGAATGTTTAATTGTTTGTGTTTAATGTGTTAACAAAGCATAGTAAATCCGTTTTTGGTGATGTCTGCACCACATACACACACAGTGTAGCGTATGAAGTGCTTCCTCCGCGACTGAAAATGCTTTTGTTGTGTTTTTGGGCGTTCATATTTTCACAAACCGCTGCCATCTGATTGGCCCGCAGGGTTTGAGGAAATTATGCACATGGGAGCTACGATCGCCGCAATGAGCAGAGGCAAGTCACAGGTTGACGGTCCCAAGATGAACAAAAGGAGGTGTGTACATGTAGTTTTTCAGAACGGCGAAAGTACTGGGATTTATTACTATTACAGTGTGCGCTGTACTCCTCTGCAGGATGGACACTCTGCTGTGTCTGGATGGGGGAGGAATCAGGGGGCTGGTTCTGATCCAGATGCTGATCGCTTTAGAGAAAGAGGCCGGTCGGCCTACCAGGGAGCTCTTTGACTGGGTGGCCGGCACCAGCACTGGGGGCATTCTGGCCCTCGCTATCGTCCATGGTATGCACATTGTTTTTTGTGTGTCTTTTTTCCCGCACTTCACTTGACCCCTCATCCTAGCATGAATGTGATGATGATGATGCTGCTTCATTGTGCAGGGAAGTCCATGGAGTACCTCCGCTGTTTGTACTTTCGAATGAAGGAGCAGGTGTTCAGAGGCTCGCGACCTTACGAATCGGCCCCACTAGAGGACTTTCTCAAGAAAGAGTTTGGAGAGAACACCAAAATGTCAGACGTTCAGTACCCCAGGTACGGCTTTATCCAGCCCGATTACAGCAATTATAAACCATCTCAGGTCCCTCCTTTTCTTTGCCTGGGGAAAATAAACATGAATCTGAAGTTTGGCGACGATGTCAAATGGGAAGTGGATACACTGACTTTTTGTTCGTTTGTTGCCTTTTTTTTTTTTTAACGACTACTGGTAACACGTTTTATAAAAAACACATGTAGAAAAAGTAGCTGGCTGTAATTCAAGATGAAAAGACAAACTGCAGTCCTTTTATTTATTATAAAAATACAATTATAATACAAAGAATAAAATCATTAACAAAAGTTATATTAAATATAATCAGTGGATATTAGGGATGTCACAATATCAGCAATATTGTGATATCGCGA
The DNA here is from genome assembly GCF_054856515.1 of Filicampus tigris. Taxonomy (NCBI): domain Eukaryota; kingdom Metazoa; phylum Chordata; class Actinopteri; order Syngnathiformes; family Syngnathidae; genus Filicampus; species Filicampus tigris. Next base: position 19,558,617 of record NC_141222.1, read on the forward strand.
TATTAAAATTGCCAAGACATTTCTGCGTTGTTGTCATGTCACGATATTAATAGCAGCAAATCTGTTTCAAAGCCCAAGTTTTATTCTATTTCTGCAGTTCCACCACCCTCTGGTGGTTAGTTTATTATCCATTCATCCATCCATTATCCATACCGCTTATCCTCACAAGGGCATGCTGGAGCCTATCCCAGCTGTCTTTGGGCAGTAGGTGGGGCACACCCTGAATTGGTTGCCAGCCATTCGCAGGGCACACAGAGACAAACAAACATCCACACTCACACCTAGGGGCAATTTAGAGTGTCCAATCAATTTACCATGCATGTTTTTGGAATGTGGGAGGAAACCGGAGTACCCAGAGACAACCCACGCAGGCACGGGGAGAACATGCAAATTCCACACAGGGAGGCCGGGGCCGAGATCGAACCCACGACCTCTGAACTGTGAGGCGGACGTGCTAACCAGTTGACCACCGTGCCGCCCGGTTAGTTTATTCGTGCAGTTTGATTTGCCACCTTCTATGTTTAAGACCCAAGCTAATCGCCAATAGGAGCGCATGACTGGCCAAGCCTATTTCTTTGTGAATGCTGTTATGTACAAAAACAGAATATTGCAATGTTGTTTCTTTTTGATGAGTTTTTTTTTTTTTTTGCAATATCATGAGCTTTTATACAGTATCGCCAACCTCCCTACAATAGCGTGATAATTATCGTATCGTGAGGTTCATATCGTGATATTATCGTATCGTGACATTTGGATGTCGTGACATCCCTAGTGGATATTAAAAAAAAAAAGTTTACACATCCCTGTTCAAATCATTGTGATATAACTTTTAAATATTTAAAACTCATTTGCAAAAAAAAACTTTTTTTTTTTTGAGAGTGTAAAAACTAAAAGAAAAAAAATTCTTTGGGCCAGAAGGCTTTGTGCCAGAACTTAACTTTCAAGAACTGCACCAATGCACCAAATGCACCAAAGTTTAAACTAAAGCAGTTTTCTTTGAATTATCCCAATGGTTCAGGCTCATGAACATAGCCATAGTGGTCATTTGTTTTCCACAAAAAGCTGGCATTTTACAGAGGGGTGTCAGTAGTTTTTATAGTAAATCTTCCTTTACTGCAATATCTCACACAGGGTGATGGTCACCAGTGTCCTAGCAGACCGACACCCGGGAGAGCTTCACATTTTCAGGAACTACGACCCTCCCTCCAGCCGCAGAGAGTCCCCGTACGCCACCACCGCCACCTTCAAGCCCCTAACAATCCCGCAAGGTAGGAAGTGGGCTAGCACGTGTGTGTCGCCGTGCCGTGTTGTCGCCATGTGCCAGCCGTGTCGCTGTTGCAGGATGGGAGGATGAGGATTTGTTGCTAGTAGGATACACAGTGGAGCCAGCCAGTAAGCGTAGGAAGGTAACAGACGAAGGTGTGTGTGCGCTTGAGTGAACAACACTCGGTCGCTTTGCCATCATGGAGGAATGTTCGGCCTCACTCACTTCACATGCGAGTCACATTTAAAGGCAAATCAATTGTGTTTTGTCTTTTCATAAGAGCAACTTGTGTGGCGAGCTGCCCGTTCCAGTGGCGCTGCCCCCACCTACTTCCGACCAATGGGACGTTTCCTGGACGGAGGCCTGTTGGCCAACAACCCCACGCTCGACGCCATGTCAGAGATCCATTGGCACTACAAAGCGCTAAAAGCAGAGGTAACGTAAAACAGTTGCATTTGTGTTTTCAGTAAATAAAAGACATCTAATTTCCAATCACGTTCTCTCCTGCTTTTCAGGGCCACGGGGTGGAGATCAAGAAGCTGGGTCTAGTTGTTTCTCTAGGGACTGGTAAGCACCTCACATCTGTGTGCACACACACACACACACATACATAAGATAGTCAAATACTGTACAGTGATGCCTCGACTCCCGAGTGTAATTCATTCTATGACCAGGCTGGTAACCCGGTTTCAGCCCATGTTGTGCTCATTCTGCTGTGTGCGTCTTGGCCACCAGGGGGCAGTATAATAAAGACATAAACAAATGAGTCTTACAATTAAGTGATTGACTGTAAACTGCAGTAATATTAGCCGTTTTTCACAGAGGAAAAAAGAAAATGCGCTTGTGAGTAGTGGTGAAACGACTCCCTGAGTGGTCACTTTACCATTCCATTTCTTCAGCAGGCCTCCTCCAACTACATGCCGTGTGATTAGTTATTCAAGTGACTGTCATCTGACCAGAGTGAGCAAAACTGTGGTTACCGCTAATGCTAGTTCTCGTCAACTTTGCGGAGCGGGGGATGGGAACCACTAATAACAATCAAATTGAGGTTAACGGGAAAAAAGGTGAACTGTGTATGAAAAATGTAAAATTTCAGTACTAAAATAATCATCATTGTCAGTTTAAATGTGATTATTGGTAATTCATTAACCAACTATTTAATCATATAAAACATTGAATGTATACATATGTTAATCTGCTCATTGTACTTGTGTACGGGATTTGAATCTCACTTCTGGCCTTCCTGTATGGAGTTTGCTTGTTCTTCCTGAGCTTGTGTGGGTTTTCTCCGAGCACTTCCAGCTCCCACATTTTAATAACAGGCATGTTGGGTTCACCAACATTCACCAGTGCGCCCAATGATGATGATTGTTATAGAACACGTTAATGCTGTGCCTGTGCATCGTTTCCCTTGTGTCCCTCAGGTAAGCCACCCCAGGTGGCAGTAAGTTCCGTGGATGTTTTCCGACCCTCCAATCCATTGGAACTGGCTAAGAGCATCGTTGGAGCCAAGGAGCTGGGCAAGATGCTGGTAGACTGCGTGAGTATCAGTTCACCCACCGAATTACTGTAAATGGAGTTAACGTTGTGGGTGACATCATCGCTTTGCTGCCGGACAGTGTACTGACTCTGATGGCTGCGCCGTGGACAGAGCCAGTTCCTGGTGTGAAATGATTGACACCATCTACCACAGGTATGCTACATTCTCACTCAAGACAACAGGATGTTGTGGAGGCATCCGAAGAGCATCACCCCATTTTTTTTTTTTTAATCCGGACTACTGAACTGTACTTGTAGCACTTTCCAACTAATATTCTTTCAATCTGTAGGGATTTTTGTTCACAGATTGCTGTACTTGGTAAGGCTGCTTTATTATGATAAAAATATTAATCACCATTATTCTGGTAATAATTGAAATTACGATTATTCAAACAATTACTTATTTATTTTGGTACAAAAGAAGAACATGTTTAAAACATATAAAGACAAATAGATGTTAGTAAATTCTTTTGGGACCAAACAAAATGTATAAAATTGGTTGTTTTGAAATTTTAAAAAATGGTGCAAATGTATAAAATTCAAGTATGATTTCCTTGTGTAAATAAACAGTGCATTGGATATAAATGCTTATTAATAATCTTTTTTTACGATTATGCCAATTTTGTAATTGTGGAGTGTAATAATCGTAATTGTAATTGAATTTAGATTAATTACACAGCCCTAGTACTTGGTGCAAGAATTTTGGAATTTCCAGGGATGTTGTGCCTTGACTTTGAATTTTAATTTGTAACAACCTTATGGCATCATGTTCAAAAAAATACTTCACGCTGTAATTACTGCCAAAGTATTGCAATTGGGATGTAAATACTTACTGAATATGCATGGAATTTCGTAGATTTAAAAATTAAGAAAAAAGTGAATGTGTTGAATTTTGGAATAGGGCCTGGAAGAGGTGAAGCGCTTGCGAATACTCTCTGGATGAGTTGTTGTTAAGTGTCCAAGAATTGTTCACGTTTCTTCATCGTTTGTTGTTTTTGACTGATATTCATCACTACCAAGATGACAGACAGATAATCGAGCACATTTTCATCCCTGTCATGATTATAACTGTGATTAGTATCACAATAATAACGATCTTTTGCTGTTTCACTGTTACTGTATTTGCCTTCCCTCCCCTGCAGACTGAGTCCACAGCTTTCCCAGGAGGTGATGCTGGACGAAGTGAGCGATGCCATTCTGGTGGACATGCTGTGGGAAACGCAGATGTACCTGTACGAAAAGAGGGAGGAGCTACAGTCTCTTGCCAAAGCGCTAGTGCACAACTAGAAGAGAACAGAAAACATTTCTCACGAGTGGATGCTCACAAATGAGGAGCGTCGAGCATGCACTGACCGTGACGATGGAGGAGGTGTGTGAGGTTATAAACTTATATTTAAAGTAGCATCTGCAAATGTATGACTGACGTGGAGGCGTCGCAGTGTGACCTCTCATTACAAGCCTCTAAAACCCAACAAGTTGCCCACTCCACTCTTGATAGTTTTGCGTGTTTTTGTCACATTTACCTCTAACATAAAAATACAAACGTGTGTATGCACACACACGCACACCTTATTGCTTATGATGACATGTTGACTGACTATTCTTTTCCTGTGTGTCATCTCACCCTTTGTTTCACTTTGGTCTCAATCACCACTGATAAAATCATCAACAGAATTTTACACTCATATGCTCCAAATTCACTGGACACGAGCTGTTGACTTTCAATTGAAGAATAATTAAAGCTCTGCTTTCAATTATAAGCATTATCTTTGTAAAGGCAGAGTTTTTTTTATTCAGTTCTTGTATTCAATGTAATTAGATAGTACCGATGTACCTAGTAAAGTGGCTGGACACAAAAGTTGCTTGAATCTACTTGAAAGACAAACTGAAAACTGGAACACTCAACTTGTACTGTTTAATTTTGTATACTTATGTACCAATTAATGTTGAATGTCAAATAAAAATATTCTACGTCATCTGGAAATCAAGGCTTTGTGGTCTGGAATCACATCGTACTTGGAGTGGAGTTTGTTATGTCTCCTGCAGATGGCGCCAGCGCTCATTATCAGCTGCAACTTTTCCATAAAGCTTTGCAGACGAAAGCGTTTGAGAGGTGTGCAGGTGTCTCCTAGGAAGCTCACATGTGAGAAAGAGCTTGGAGCACAACAGGTGCTGATGTTTTGCCGCTTTTGCATCACGCTGGAAAAATCTGGTGGGGAAAACAGCTTCAGAGACTTCTTTAATTGACTTCTCATGGTCTTAGGATTGCTGGTCAGTTTTGTTGTGGTAACTACATATATAAAAGTAATTATTAAGGGGGGGAACACAGATTTGAACTGTTGTTCTGTAGTCAGGATTTTCACATTTCCTGTGTAGGTATTTTAAAAAAAAGTCGAATGATTTATACATTTCAGCAAAACACTTGGGACTGGAGACACCAGTGAAGGGGGTGCTCAGATTCAAGATGAGGACTGCTTGATCTGCAGTTGAATACTCCGCCAAGGAGTTTCTGTTTAAGGATCAAGAAAACAAAATGTCCTAGCCTGAAAACAACAGTTAATACAAACAAATGATTCCTCTTAAAGGGTCTTCATTCTATGTTTAAAGTGTCAATACAAAAAAAAAAAAAATACTACTAGCCATAAAGTCATTATTGGTGTCCACTAGAATCATACATGGCATACAACAGCTCAAGGGGGTACCCAGATTTGAACTGGGGACCTCTTGATCTGCAGTCAAATGCTCTACCACTGAGCTACACCCCCTTTTAGTGTAGTGTCTTTCTGTTTAAGGTGTCAATACAAAAAAAATACTCCTTGCCATAAAATCATTAGCGGATTTGTCTACAAAATCCATAGACTGTCTACAACTGGTGAAGGGGGTACCCAGATTTGAACTGGGGACCTCTTGATCTGCAGTCAAATGCTCTACCACTGAGCTACACCCCCTTTCAATGCTGTACCTTTCTGTTTAAGGTGTCAATACATAAAAAATACTCCTTGCCATAAAATCATTAGCGGAATTGTCTACAAAATCCATAGACTGTCTACAACAGCTGAAGGGGGTACCCAGATTTGAACTGGGGACCTCTTGATCTGCAGTCAAATGCTCTACCACTGAGCTACACCCCCTTTTAGTGTTGTTGCTTTCTGTTTAAGGTGTCAATACAAAAAAAATACTCCTTGCCAAAATAAGCGGATTTGTCTACAAAATCCATAGACTGTCTAAAACAGCTGAAGGGGGTACCCTGATTTGAACTGGGGACCTCTTGATCTGCAGTCAAATGCTCTACCACTGAGCTACACCCCCTTTTAGTGATGTGGCTTTCTGTTTAAGGTGTCAATACCAAAAAAATACTCCTTGCCAAAATCATTAGCGGATTTGTCTACAAAATCCATAGACTGTCTACAACAGCTGAAGGGGGTACCCAGATTTGAACTGGGGACCTCTTGATCTGCAGTCAAATGCTCTACCACTGAGCTACACCCCCTTTTAATGTTGTATCTTTCTGTTTAAGGTGTCAATACAAAAAAATACTCCTTGCCATAAAATCATTAGCGGAATTGTCTACAAAATCCATAGACTGTCTACAACAGCTGAAGGGGGTACCCAGATTTGAACTGGGGACCTCTTGATCTGCAGTCAAATGCTCTACCACTGAGCTACACCCCCTTTTAGTATTATATCTTTCTGTTTAAGGTGTCAATACAAAAAATATACTCCTTGCCATAAAATCATTAGCGGATTTGTCTAAAAAATCCATAGACTGTCTACAACAGCTGAAGGGGGTACCCAGATTTGAACTGAGGACCTCTTGATCTGCAGTCAAATGCTCTACCACTGAGCTACACCCCCTTTTAGTATTATATCTTTCTGTTTAAGGTGTCAATACAAAAAATATACTCCTTGCCATAAAATCATTAGCGGATTTGTCTAAAAAATCCATAGACTGTCTACAACAGCTGAAGGGGGTACCCAGATTTGAACTGAGGACCTCTTGATCTGCAGTCAAATGCTCTACCACTGAGCTACACCCCCTCTTAGTGTTTTATCTTTCTGTTTAAGGTGTCAATACAAAAAAAATACTCCTTGCCATAAAATCAGCGGATTTGTCTACAAAATTCATAGACATAAAATCAGCGGATTTGTCTACAAAATTCATAGACTGTCTACAACAGTTGAAGGGGGAACCCAGATTTGAACTGGGGACCTCTTGATCTGCAGTCAAATGCTCTACCACTGAGCTACACCCCCTTTTAGTGATGTGGCTTTCTGTTTAAGGTGTCAATACAAAAAAAAATACTCCTTGCCAAAATCATTACCGGATTTGTCTACAAAATCCATAGACTGTCTACAACAGTTGAAGGGGGTACCCAGATTTGAACTGGGGACCTCTTGATCTGCAGTCAAATGCTCTACCACTGAGCTACACCCCCTTTTAGTGATGTGGCTTTCTGTTTAAGGTGTCAATACAAAAAAAAATACTCCTTGCCAAAATCATTACCGGATTTGTCTACAAAATCCATAGACTGTCTACAACAGCTGAAGGGGGTACCCAGATTTGAACTGAGGACCTCTTGATCTGCAGTCAAATGCTCTACCACTGAGCTACACCCCCTTTTAGTATTATCTCTTTCTGTTTAAGGTGTCAATACAAAAAATATACTCCTTGCCATAAAATCATTAGCGGATTTGTCTAAAAAATCCATAGACTGTCTACAACAGCTGAAGGGGGTACCCAGATTTGAACTGAGGACCTCTTGATCTGCAGTCAAATGCTCTACCACTGAGCTACACCCCCTCTTAGTGTTTTATCTTTCTGTTTAAGGTGTCAATACAAAAAAAATACTCCTTGCCATAAAATCAGCGGATTTGTCTACAAAATTCATAGACATAAAATCAGCGGATTTGTCTACAAAATTCATAGACTGTCTACAACAGTTGAAGGGGGAACCCAGATTTGAACTGGGGACCTCTTGATCTGCAGTCAAATGCTCTACCACTGAGCTACACCCCCTTTTAGTGATGTGGCTTTCTGTTTAAGGTGTCAATACAAAAAAAAATACTCCTTGCCAAAATCATTACCGGATTTGTCTACAAAATCCATAGACTGTCTACAACAGTTGAAGGGGGTACCCAGATTTGAACTGGGGACCTCTTGATCTGCAGTCAAATGCTCTACCACTGAGCTACACCCCCTTTTAGTGATGTGGCTTTCTGTTTAAGGTGTCAATACAAAAAAAAATACTCCTTGCCAAAATCATTACCGGATTTGTCTACAAAATCCATAGACTGTCTACAACAGCTGAAGGGGGTACCCAGATTTGAACTGAGGACCTCTTGATCTGCAGTCAAACGCTCTACCACTGAGCTACACCCCCTCTTAGTGTTTTATCTTTCTGTTTAAGGTGTCAATACAAAAAAAATACTCCTTGCCATAAAATCAGCGGATTTGTCTACAAAATTCATAGACTGTCTACAACAGTTGAAGGGGGTACCCAGATTTGAACTGGGGACCTCTTGATCTGCAGTCAAATGCTCTACCACTGAGCTACATCCCCTTTTAGTGTGGTATCCTTCTGTTGGTGTCAATACAAATGGTTTCTCCCAGAATTATAAGGTAAAGGGGCTACCCAGACTTGAAGTGGGGAGCACTTGATGTGCAGTGAAATGCTCTACCACTAGGCCACACCTTTACATAGTCTCCCTTTGCTGTTCATACAAATACAAAACAAGAATAATCCCTAACCCTTCCCTCCTCATAGAGTCTTTGTTTGTGTTTAAGGTGTCAATACAAAAAAAAAACAGTCCTGGCCAGAAACTCATTGCTATAGGTATCTCTGATAAATTCATAGGATGCCGACAACTGGTGAAGGGGGTACCCAGATCTGAACTGGGGACCTCTTGATCTGCAGTCAAATGCTCTACCACTGAGCTACACCCCCTTTTAGTGATGTGGCTTTCTGTTTAAGGTGTCAATACCAAAAAAATACTCCTTGCCAAAATCATTAGCGGATTTGTCTACAAAATCCATAGACTGTCTACAACAGCTGAAGGGGGCACCCAGATTTGAACTGGGGACCTCTTGATCTGCAGTCAAATGCTCTACCACTGAGCTACACCCCCTTTTAATGTTGTATCTTTCTGTTTAAGGTGTCAATACAAAGAAAATACTCCTTGCCATAAAATCATTAGCGGAATTGTCTACAAAATCCATAGACTGTCTACAACAGCTGAAGGGGGTACCCAGATTTGAACTGAGGACCTCTTGATCTGCAGTCAAATGCTCTACCACTGAGCTACACCCCCTCTTAGTGTTTTATCTTTCTGTTTAAGGTGTCAATACAAAAAAAATACTCCTTGCCATAAAATCAGCGGATTTGTCTACAAAATTCATAGACTGTCTACAACAGTTGAAGGGGGTACCCAGATTTGAACTGGGGACCTCTTGATCTGCAGTCAAATGCTCTACCACTGAGCTACATCCCCTTTTAGTGTGGTATCCTTCTGTTGGTGTCAATACAAATGGTTTCTCCCAGAATTATAAGGTAAAGGGGCTACCCAGACTTGAAGTGGGGAGCACTTGATGTGCAGTGAAATGCTCTACCACTAAGCCACACCTTTACATAGTCTCCCTTTTCTGTTCATACAAATACAAAATAAGAATAATCCCTAACCCTTCCCTCCTCATAGAGTCTTTGTTTGTGTTTAAGGTGTCAATACAAAAAAAAAAACAGTCCTGGCCAGAAACTCATTGCTATAGGTATCTCTGATAAATTCATAGGATGCCGACAACTGGTGAAGGGGGTACCCAGATCTGAACTGGGGACCTCTTGATCTGCAGTCAAATGCTCTACCACTGAGCTCCACCCCACTTAGACAGTCCACTTTTTCTCTTTAATGTATCAATTCAAAAGAAAAATAGCTCCTGCCACTGCAGATGTTTCCATTAAAGACATAAACTATACAAACAACAGATTAAGGGGGTACTCAGATATGAACCGGAGACCTCTTAATGAAAAGAACCTGGACGTCATTTGGGACTCTGAGCTCAGTTTTATTCCTCATATTAAACTAACATCGTTTTTTAGAGTGGGAGTGGGTCTAATGCTAATGCTTTACCAGTGATCCATACCCCCGTGCAAGTGGGGGAATTTATTCCTAAGTAGATGCATTTCAAATTGACAGCTGGCCAAACCCAATCTGGACCAAAGAGGACACTTTCTCCTTCATCTGAAAGCAAGTGGCTGTCCCAGAGATGCCATGATGTCACCTCATTGAAACGAGTGAGGGTGTGTGTGCGTGTGCGTGTGTGTGTGTGCAAACACCGCTTCCCTCCATTAGCCCGTAGCACAGCGTTGCATTGTTTCCGAGCCAAAAGCACCACATCAGTCCTCCCAAACGACGCCCCGCACATCCTCCGCTCCCAACGTGGCTACAATGAGGCAGAAATCCTCCCTTTGGATGAGGACAGAGAGGGATTTTTCCTCATCCTCCCGGTTCCCAGCACGCTAATAATTGGCGTGAGACCTTTACTAATTGGCCTCTTTGGAAGAAAGCACCGGAAATGCTAGAAAATGACAATGACAAATTTGCCTTATTGTAATTGTTACTTGACATTAGCCTGCCTCTGTAGCGCTGTAGCCTACTCATTGAACTGTTAGGATTTTTTTTTTTTCACATCTGCGTGAACGAACGATCACTATTTATTTCTAAAGATACCAGATCCAAGATGCTTTATAGCAGACATTGAACAACTTTTTTTTTGCTTATTCATGGAGGCAGTGCTTCATTACCAAGCCTTTGAATTACACTTGTCAGTTTAGCGTGTGGATCCGTGTATGTACCAAACATCATGTCGTCACAGTTTAGCCAAATTTAGAATGACTCACTTACAGATACATTTTCAGAAACAGGCAGTTGACAAGAGGCAATTCAACTTAAATTTAAATTAAATTCAAATTTGGTATAATCATAATAAAACTTGGTGTAAGTAAGTAAGTAAATAAACCACTAGCTGAATGGACTGATAACAAGGTTTTGATTCACGTGTGTAGGTTGCGTAAGAGCAATTAGTGTGTCTTTTGTGTGTGCGTGTGGTGACTCTTGTCAGCGGGAAGCACGATTAACTCCCTCGCTGACTCCCAATTATTTCCCCCCGAGGAGATTAAAGTCTCCCAAGTGAAACGACACACAATTGGCCACCTTGAATCAAAAGTTACAACCCTCCCACCGAGATACTGTTTTCACACTCGGCACTTATCCAAACAGCTGTCGACTAGATCATTTAGTTTGATTATTCAGCTGCGCTGTAATTTAGGGCAACATTTAATTTATAACGTCAATCTATTGTTGAGTGGAAGGTGATAGAATTGAAGGAAGTAGGAAAGAGGAAGAGGAGTAAACTTTTTGGATGGAAGTGGAAGGGGAGTGAAGAACTCCACCAATTTTGTAACAGAGCCTTGTGTTTTTGTTAGTTCGTCCGTCTGTCGCTATGGCAGGCTTCTTTCTGGTTCACTGAGACGATGAAAGCCATGAAGAAAAGTTTAATCTTATGTGGAATGGAAAATGAAAATATATTAGAAAATATGCACCGATTTTTTTTTTTTTATGTCATACTTATACCAATGGTCATTCGCTATATCTCTAGATTTTGTAGCCATTATTTTTTCAACCGGACTGAAATAAGCGCAAGCCAGGAGGAAAGTGACAGAGAAGGTTTAAAGTTTGGTAAAAAAAAAAGAAAAAAAGTAAGGCAAACACAATCATATTCTATGACAGCCCGACTTGTCTTTAGCTAAACTGATGATGCCGTCACTCTACACACACAAAACTAACACTAAAGCCAGTTAAAGGGAAACTCAAAACAAAAATGTTATTTGCATTACCCCATGACTCTAAATACAATATTCTGATTAACATTGCATTCGTGCAATACAAATTAACCCTTTCATGCATAGTGGTCACTACAGTGGACAGCTATGTAAAAGTTGCTTTCGCCTATATTAATTAATCTAAATTTAAAAAATATATATTTTTAACCCTTTCATGCATTAATTATGATTTAATGTTCTTATTTAAAATATAAACATATTCTTTAGTTTAATTGATTTAGGCGAAAGCAACTTTTAAATAGCCACTGTAGTGACCACTTTGCATGAAAGGGTTAAGCAGATTAATCCATCTGTCTTCACACACCCCAAGGTGACTGCCATTTTGGCATTGTGCCTGGTGTCGAACTCGTTATTTATCAATAATAATAAATAATACATTCATTAATAAGGTTATCACTTGACCTCCAGATTTGCTGCAGGATCTGAGCACTTTTGAGCTTTGACAGTATGTACTGTACGATGAATGTTTCTCTGTGTGCGGTGGTCACGCTTGGAGCCTTGTGACAGCAGGGAGGCGCGACGGTCCAGAGAAGCAACGAGTGAGGTGCATCGTACAGTGTGAGGACGCAGGAAGTGACAGCGCGCCACCATTCAAGGTCTGAATTGGTTGTGACCCACTTCCCCTCCACTACACCACAGCATGTGTGTGTACGTGTCTTTCTGTTGGGATAGTTCTTCACTTGTGATGGGGTAAATGGAATTTAATTGGACAAATGTTTATTCCAACATTGCCTGGAATCTCTCTCTCTCTCTCAAACACACACACACACACACAACTTCACCTTGCTGTGAAGAAACTTTCACTTACAGTATTCTTTTCTCATTCTTCCCTCTCTCTCACATCAAGTCAGATTAAGTGTGTGTGTGTGTGTGCGTGTGTGACAAATTGAAGGAGACAAAGGGAGACGGATGGCCCTATTTTCATGCCCAGCACAACACTAGCGCAAAGTGCAGTCTAACTGTGCGAATGGGTGGAGTTTTCTTTCTCTTGGTATTTTCTTAGATGGGCGCAGTTACAAAAATGTGCGTTTGCGCCGTTATGGGAGTGAACGCAGCCGACCTGATTCCCGCCCAATTGAAGCGGATCTCCTCATTCCCTTTAAATTCAGCGCAGGAGAGGTGCGCGGTCTACATGGCGGAAGCATAACGGACTCGCTGGAGATTCGTGCGCGCAAAGTATGTTTATAAGGAACTGCAAGATGATCTCCACTTGCGGATGATGTAAAGAAGTAGAAGTGGGTACCTAGAGAGCGCCGTCCACCCGCGATCGTGCATCTGCGTTTGACAAACATATCGAAAACAGGGCATTAAATGTGTGTGTGTTCATCTTCTAATACTCCAGGCTGGATTATCTCCAGATTCTAGCGACACCTTTTTTTTTTTACTTTGAGCCTTTTGTGAGTCTCCACCTTGATTCTGCTTCACTGTATTTCTTCAGAAAATCAATTTCCATTATTCATTTTTCCTCCATTGGAAATGTAGACGACCCTTTTTGCAGGACTGTGCATATGCTTTCCACATTAGGTGATTCCATTCAGTACAATTTGTTTGTTTTTAATCAACATTGTTTTATTTCTTCATTGTGGTTGCCCTATTTTTTTTAAATCAATGTTACTTGGGTATGCGACATTACTTCAATGACCACTTTTTTTGTCCTAAAAAGAAAATGTGAACGTTACACAAAAGCATACTTCATAAATGTTTTGAGTAAATTACATTAAACGGTGAAACCCAGTAAACAAAATTTGAAAAAAAGAAAAGATTTGCTTGAACAACAAAACGTTGCTTGAGTCCCGTCTACCGCTCCGCTCTAAGAAAAAAAAAAACAAGAACATGCTAAATATAATACTCAGGGGCATTTATTCATCCTCTGCGAAAAACAATCAATGTTACTGCAGACTACTGAACAGTTGTGACCGTCTTCTTCATGTTTATATACTGTATAGGCATATATTGTACTGCCTCCTGGTGGCCAATGTAAGCACACAAGAAGGAGTTGCACAATTAAGGTATGAATGATGCACAAACTGTTTAATTATATACATTATATTTGATTATGTTATTATTGAACATTTTCACTCAGTACTGCACTGTGTAGGAATTCTTTTTCTTATTAAAAGAAATGTTTTTTTCGGGGGGGGGCTTCTTGAGAGCTTGAACAAATTAATTTCATTTCCGTTCATGTCAATAGAGCAGCCAGCTCATTGTGACAGGCTCAAGCGTGCCTCTGCTGACTGATCGACTATCTGTTATTCCACACAATCAACTGGAGCTCACTCACCTGCAGTCTAGACACTGATTAACCAGTTTCACGACTGAATTAAACACGAGCATAAAGCGTTCGACATGAACCAACCTCAACTTTATAACCTTCATTTCTCCTGATTGCCTCATTTGTCCTCGTTAATCTTCATGGCGATTGTGCATTCAGAAGACCCAAGTATTTTCATACGTATAAAAAGTCAGTTTTCCACAATGTATCTCCATTTAAAGTTATCTGCTTGGCTTGTGTTCACGATTGTTTTGCATGTATAGCAAGGAGCGCACTCCCGTTTCGTTTTTGACCACGGGGACGCGCACAGTCACATCAAGGGACCGAGACGTCTGGAGTTCAGTTAGCCTGTAGAGAGCAGGCAGGGCCAGCTAACACGTCCACTTGGATGTTTGATTTTAGTGGATTATAATGAAAAAGTGAAGGAGCTGAAGGATTTCACGCCTATGTCTGTCATGACTGTTTTTCTCTTTATTTTTTCCTTAAAAGCAAGAAACAAGAAGAATTATTAAGTAACATCATTCTTCTGGGAGTAAATTGTTCTCCTGAGGCATGGTTCTGAGCTCCGGCCGAGAGCAGGGAGCAACACCCGGGCTCCGTCAGTGTACCCTCGCCCCTTCACGGAGCCTCCGCAGCGGACCTGAGAGGAGATGAGACCCGCGCTCTACCAGCTCCTCGCCGGCTGCCTCTGCCTCTTACGAGCCGCTGCGGAGGTAACTGCACCCGGAAGTGGCAGCTTGATACTCAGAAATTAATTTGAAATATTTAATCGAGCTTGAACAATTTCAAATAAGGACAAATAAAAAATGCCCATACTTTTTTTAAACATAAAAAATGTAATCAAGTTGACTTGACTGACGAATATGTATATGTAATCATATAATTTGTGAGAAACTCATATCTGCGTAACTAGTCGACTACCTATCAATAAAACACCGACCTTCTCTCTTACTCTCCTCCCAGCAGGAGTCTCCTGTTCCCCGGGAGCTTGTGGAGCGGCTCTCCCGCAACGACATCCGGAGCATCAGCGACCTCCAGCGGCTGCTCGAGATAGACACCGTAGGTAAAAATGCCTCTTGTTTTCGTCTTTCCTGTTCTTTATTAATAATAATAATAATTGTAGTAAAACAAAACCCCAAACAATTAAAAGCCTATTGCAAATTACAAAATACTGTAAAATACTTTACAGTATTAAAAATTGTACATATCAAAGTACCGTATAAATGGCACAAAATAAAAATGTAAAACTGCTAGTGTAAAATAACACTCAAATAAAACAAAAATAAAAAAATAGCTTATAAATAAGGTATTTAGTATAAATGACAAAATTAAAGTAATAAAATATAATTAAGATAAAAAATGATGACAATGTTAAAAAAAAAAGAAGCTAAATAGTAAGACATAAAATTCCAGTGGGATAACAAAAAAAACAACATTTAAATATACAATAATTATGTATATATATATATATATATATATATATATATATATATATATATATAATAAATGATTTAAATATGTTGCATAGATACCAAACAGAAAAAATATTAATGTTATATACAAATAATACTTTTTAAACGCATTTTAGTATTAATAACTAAATAATAAGAGTAAAATCCAACAAAATAATAAAAATATAAAATAAAAAATGACAAATTGTGCATGAATAACTGTAAAATAAGACACAAATAAAAATTGCAGTATACATTTAAAAACAATGTAGAATAACAGTAAAAATATTAAAACTTTTTTTTTTTACAAATGCTATTATTGATAATGAAGTAAAACTGTATAATTTAAATCAAAAATAATGTATCCAAAATCTAAAATATCTAAGATTTTAAAAATGATAATCATAGTATGAATACCACTAAATTTACACCACTTACCCTCACTATATTTGATTTAGTGTAGTATTTATACTTGCAAGTGTTGCTTCTGCTTCCTCTCCATTTCCTTTTTCTGGTACCCTAAATCCCCATGCACACAGTATCGTTACAGTGATTCGCATATGACATTTTTTTTCTTTCTACAAGTAATGGTGCTCCAAATATTCTGCCTAGAACAAGCAGTTGATTATAGCAACTGTAGTCATCTACGCGCACTTTATAAATGTCTAAAATAGGGAGTTAGCGGTTACTTTAAACTATCAACTTTATGTGTGCAAACACGAGGCTCTCAAGTTGAACATCTTAAGGCCACCTCTCCCTCCCAATCAGTCTGTCAGTGGCATGAAAGAACAAATTGGACGCATTAATGCGGGTGTTCAGGTCGAGTTCTCAGGGAAAGGATGCTGTCCTCTCATCTCATCTCATTACCACGACGTTGCTAAGAGACCGACTTGCCCCGACTTGCTCTTTACACTCTCCGTGAACCCTGAAGATGTGCGAGCCGCTTGCCAAAACCTGGACGGACAATTTGGAAAGAAAAGCAGTACTTTAGCAATTCCACGCAGAAGTTGGAAGACTTTCGCTTGTGGGAGTTGAGTCTAAAACGTTTGCTTAAGATGTCATGGTGATCTCACCCTGACACTAAGGCTATCACCAATGTCCACATGTCCACATGTGCCCATGTGGTTTAACAAATACTTGAGCTTTTGCGCACATAGTCTTGCATTATAGATGTATGAAAGCAACTCAATAATGATTCACTTAAAATATATTGTATTAGTGACCTAAATAAAAGTTTCAAAACAAAACGATTGAATGCACTGAACTGCACTTAGGCAATGATTTTTTTTTTTCACGTAACACCTTAGAGAGCCCTTGTACCACAAGAGGTACTAGCACCATACTTTGAGAATCACTGAAGGGTTGATACTGAGGTCCTGGAAGTACTACAGTATTTGTGGCAGTTTTTCTAAAACTTCATTGAGCCATGTTCTACATGAGAAAAATCTCATGGAACACCATCAAAAATAACACAGCATGACAAAAATGATAATAAAAAATTGTATGAATGACATTATGTGGATACAGACTGTAGGTTAATTGAACTCTCTGTCATCGAATGGAATAGCATGTAATTGCTCTGTTTGACACAATGCAATACTGTCATCGATAGATGAGCAATGATACATTTTTAGTAAATGACATTTTTTGGAACAATTAGGGGAAATGTGATTCTTTCTTTACACCACATCTGATGATCTTTCATTGTACCCTAATGTGGTTTGGAAATATGTCTCGTCTCCCGCGATGTCACGCAGCGCCACGTTGGAGGTCGACACCTAGTTTTGTTCCGGTGCTGAGAGAATGTTGGAATAGAGAATCCTCCCCATGTCAACTGCCAGCATGGCAGACAAACAAATACTGACCACATGATGGAAAACTATCTCGTGAGCAAATGAATATCCTCTTTTTCTGTAAAGTTAATGTATAGAGGTACTCTGTGTGTTTGTGAGGAGATAACGTCAACAAAAGAAACTTTTGCCGCGCATAAATGGCAAATCTGCTGATTCATTTTTCACGTGCGGTGCCACCATTAATCCTAGCATCATTGACATGCAAATGAGGAGTGTGATGGCTCCCCCCCGGCTTGGGGGGCGGGGTCAAGTGGCTCACTTCATTATGCTGTTGTCACGCCGCCCATTATTTGGTCTGGGCTGGAAGGCCACTACGTTGCCATGTATAATTCATGCCGGAATTCCAGCACGTTAGGGTTGAGGTTGAGATCAGCCAAGCAGGAGGCGGGGGATATTTTTTTGGAGGCACTCCTACACGCAACCGACACTTCCTGTGAAATCCACAGGAGTAAGGGGAGTTTACCAAAAGAGATTGTAGACATGGCTGAACTGGGCAGATGCCCGATGGGCCGGCATCTTTTGGGGCCGATGCAATGTGATTATTATTTTCCACCATTTTAACTCAACTGAACTTTATTTATCGAGCACTTTAAAAGACCCCAAGGGACCGTCCCACAATTTAAAGAAATCAGACCATTAATCCATTGATAATGTAGACGGCAAGCTGAACCACTCAATATCACAGCTACGTGGTATCCAGGGGTGGTTGGGAGTCGTGTCTGAATACATATAAACAATTTTTTATAAGAATGTGTCTTTTGATTAGAACACTTGATAATTATTTAATTATATCCATATTCACACCATAGGAAAGAAACAATATGGCTGAGAAGTCATAGCAGAAGTCAAAAGCAAAATTTTGAATTGGGAATAATTACAACTCATTCTATCTCAATGACATTTTTAAATGTCATTTCAAGAGGGTCTGAAAAAGTCTGTTACTGAATGAGTGAAGAGATTTTTGTGTCATTGTGCTTTTTGGATATGATTTGAATGATCGGGCCATTAATCGCAGTTTGCAAAACGGTGTCGGCTCTTATTGGCTGTTAGCTAACACATTCGCGAGGTAGAAGTACACTAAAAGCAAAGCAACAGCAAATAAATGGTTTAATTATCTAGTAAATTAAGATAAGCCAAAGATAGCTTTTTATTTAAACATGATCCTGCTTGTATTATGAGTGTAGTGTGTTGAGCAATGTTATGGATATGTGTGCATTTTATTTTATGAACCCTGACTATTGATGGCATGAAAAACAGGGAATTCTCAGTTACTGAGCGCGGTTGCGACCATGCGTATGAGGGGACCGGTCTAAGTCAAAATTCCAGGGCGAATTTTTCTGTGCCAGTCCAGCCCTGATTGTAGGTTTTAATAAGCAACATTTTTTTTTTAAATACAATGAGCGTTCCAGACCCATCTGCTATAGGGGAAAATCTGCGCTATAGAGTGATATAAAAAAAAAAAAAAAAATTATGTAGGGATGATAGTGCAATGGAGTTTGAGTTAGCATGTCTGCTTCACATTTCTGAAGTTCAGGGTTCGATTTCAGCTTGGGTCTTTCTGTGTTCTTACTCTAACTCTCTCCCACGTTCCAAAAAACTTAATTGAAGACTCCAAATCAGGGGTGGGCAACTCCGGTCTTGGAGGCCCACTATCCTGCATGTTTTAGATGTCCAGGGTGTACCCCATCTATCACCTGAAATCATCTTGGATCCACCACAACATGCACCGTGTTTTCATGCCAGCGAGCAAACGGGACACGTGCCAGCCCCATAAGTGAGTTATCGTAATCACGTCAAGATGGGGCTTCCGATTGTTGCTTTCCGATGTGTAATGAGATCTGTGTAATGAGTTGAACGCAAACATCTCAGTGCTTCTCGAGCGCCAATACGGGACACCGTGATGCTGCGAAAATCATCACAGCGTATTATGAGAAATGTTCCCACAATAATGTGCGTTTTCTCGCTAGCTACTGAGAGTTATGCTCGTGTATGTCTGTGTTGACACGAGGTTATGGGAAACTTAAGAAGTAGAACGCGCGACATCCTAATGTGTTGTTTTGTCTTGCGTCCAGAAAATGAGGCGATCCAGGAGTCCAAACACGACTATGACAAGGTCTTCTCTCACGCCCTCCCGGAACTCAAGCAAGAGCACACGCATGCACGTTACAGACGCAGCACTCGTGAGTGCACACTCACCCAAACACACACACACACGATACGCAAGCACGCGACACATGTGACACAATGGAGAGACACTCTGCGCCTTATAGACAAGCGCTAGTAAGACATACACATGGTGATAATAAACAATAATCGATGGTGAGACTTTCACACACACGATACAGATGTCAATCAGTCAATCAAGCTTTATTTAATAGTACTTTTCATACAAAATATGCAACACAAAGTAACAAATAGGGTTGTAGCACCCGTGAGGCACACACGCACGCTGTTCTTAAAAGTGTCTCTTGGTCGCCCCCTGCAGTGGTGGAGGAGGCCTTGCCCGCGGGCTGCAAGGTGCGCACCACCATCTATGAGATCCCTCGCAGTCAGGTGGACCCCACCGCCGCCAATTTCATCATCTGGCCGCCGTGTGTGGAGGTGAAGCGCTGCACAGGCTGCTGCAACACCAGCAACATGAGGTGCCAGGCGGCACGCAAGCACCACCGCACCGTCAGGGTAAACGGATATTGTTTGCCAATTTATATTTAGCCAAGGATGCCCGTTTTACATTAGAAAAATGAAAGCATTCTAAGGCCACTTTAAACTTTAAAGGGGAAGTCGAACCCAAACATATTTTTTTAAGAATACTGTATGTACTATGCAGGCCCGCTAGTTAAAACAGGGCATTCTGATTACTATCGCGTTTGTGGAATATGAGGCTGTCTCTTCAATCGACTGAAAATTACATCGAAGTTGCTCAGCGCTCTGATAACGACCAATCACGGCTCAGCTTCAGAAAACAGGTGAGCTGTGATTGGTCGTTACCTGTGCCCTGAGCAGTTGTGATGTCATTTTCGGTTGACAGAAGTGACAAAATGGCAGCCCCCAGAGATGGTTCAAACGTGTGGATTAATTCTTATTCCACACTTTAAAAACTGTTGGGTTAAAAATAACACCATTTTGGGTCAAAAATGGACCAATGCACTAATTGGGTCAATTCGACCCACCTTCTTGAGTTGTTTTGTACAATACAGCCAAATTTTTTTAGGTTGTTTTGTACAAAACTACCCATTTTTGGGGTGGTTTTCTGCAAAAACAACCCAGAAAGTTGGGTCAAATTGACCCAAGTAGTGGTTCAGTCCTTTTTTGACCCAAAATTTGGTTATTTTTAACCCAACTGTTTTTTGAGTGACAAATACAATATTTATCAGTATGCCTTGTTTCAACTAGTCGGCCTGCGTAGAACATATTCTTGGAAAAAAAAATGTTTGGGTTGACTTCCCTTTAAAGTATTGAAGTCTAAAACTATTCAATCACACAATAGTATGTTATTTATATAGTATTGATATTTTGGAATTCATATTTTTGGCTTTCTATGAAAAGTGTTTAGGCAAATATTAGGCAATTTACTTGTCATTTCTTTGCGTCTTTGGATATCATCATCCGATTGCTTCCATCCAGGTGGCCAAGGTGGAGTATGTGCGGCGGCGGCCCAAACTGAGGGAGGTGCAGGTGCGACTGGAGGACCACCTGGAGTGCACGTGCGCCAACAGGCGGCAACTCGGTCCAAACTCGGACACAGACAACGGTGAGTGTGTAGAGCCAGGAGGTATTTATGCTTCTTTTCCTTTCCCTGTGTGGGTTTCCTGAATGCAACGACACCTCACACTTGTACTAACACGCACAATAATATGCACGGACACCTCCCAAGAGACCACTTCCTGCTGCCGGAGGATGTGAACAGAGTGGTTTTAGTTTCTGGGTCAAGCAGGAACGTGGCCTCCACCTGACCTTTTAGCCAGCTGACTCACAACAATAGATTTATTTTTATTATTATTATTGTTGTTCAGTGGTGGGCAAAGTGTGGCCTGTGGGCCCCAAACAGCATGCTCTTTTCTTGAACTCGGCCCACCAAGCACTTAGGTCATCAAAAGCTCTTTAATATTTCTTGCATTCATTTTGCCGTTTTTTTTTGTCCCTTAAAATTGATGACTGTATTTTATGGACCATTGGACCGTATCATGGCTCAGCTTCAGAAAACAGGTGAGCTGTGATTGGCCGTTACCTGAGACCTGAGCAACTGTGATGTCATTTTCAGTCGACAGAAGTGACAAAATGGCCGCCCCCAGCGATGGCTAAAGATAGGTGGATTTTGCTGCTTAACTCGTTTTCCATAAACGCAATATTAATTGGAATGCCTTGTTTCAACTAGTGGGCCTCCATAGAACATATTCCTGGAAAAAAAATTGGGGGGTTGACTTTCGCTTTAAGTGCGTCTTGTGGCCCGAAAATTACAGTTAATTAAAAAACTCGACTCGAGATGCGAGTGGTGTCTGGTGGCAGTGAACTCAACTCAACACAATAAGCAGCAGTTTGGCAAATGGGGAACAATTGATCAAAAAAGAGGCTCCAATCTGTTTTATTCCACCCTCAGTTATAGTTTACTGTCTAACTCAAAATAAATAAGAAAATGTGATTTGTAAGTCAAAACAGACCAGCTAATGCTATGTTGTTTCGGCTCATCGTTTACACTGTAAAACTTTGAACGATATGTCCTCGGTTACATCTACGATCGACTTTTCTCCCATCAGGCATCAGGTGAACGCCGTGAACATACGATGGAGTTAGAGCAGCAATTGGGACAACAACAAGAACAAAGACAAGGATATACCGCACACTTTTGAGCCTTCTAGCATCATGCTTGTGGAACTTTCCGTTGAGGAAGTAATGCTGCCTTTTCTGACCTTTGATGGATATTTGACACACAAAGACCAGCGGGCTAACTGCATGCCGTCGTTCCTCGGAGAAACGGGATCAGAAATGAGGTGGGAGTGTATACGTTAACCCTCTCACCGTCTTGGATTATAAACTGGGATGAATCCTCTCCAGAGGCTGGGATTAAGACTTTTTTTTTTTTTTTTTTTTTTTTATATTCCGACATTTATCTTGCACATCGTGTATGCCCTTGTTTGTATAACCTCTTGTGCTATGTTTACCGTAACAAAGAAGGCCAGGGGAAATATCTTCCTGGTATGTAACCATTACTAATAAACTATTTATACGGGAACATTTGTCCCTAAATCGAATAGAACCGGCCACTGTATGTGCACGTGAATGCGTGTGTGTGATGGAGATTATGTGCAGGATCATAATGTTGAAAAGCTAAAATCTCCACCCAGTTGTGAATGACAACAGCACGCAACTACAAGACCAGAGAAGAAGATTGTGGAAGAGGAAGGTCAGAGGTAACACCATTCGTTTTGTCATCTCCGTTTTATTTTCAAGTCAAACCAAGCACATTTGTCAAAAACAGCCTATCAAAGACTATCAAAGCACCTTGGGGAAAAATGCGCTATCCAGTGTCAGAGGCTTGATCTAGGTTATTTTCTGGGGCTACTTCACTAGATCCAGCACAGAGTGTCTTGAATGTTTCAGAGGGCTCGATTATATCTGGGGCCGCTTTGCTACATCTGGCATCGAGGGGTTTTGAATTGTCATTTTGAGACCAATGTGAATATGTAAAGATGAGACAATTTTACGAGGCATTTTTCACAATTTTCCCGAATTTCCTATGCATGAATTCGAGGGAATACTCTTTTAGATTGAAAAGTCATAGTGTGTTATTTGGGTTGATTCTTTACCCAACAATGGCGTTTTCGAGCCTGAAAATGCTCTAATAGTGTAACTTTTTCGGAAATATTTTATATGTGAACTGTGGCTAGATCGACAAATCGTCCTTCACGCTGCATTCGGGCATCCCACAAAGGAGGAGATATCATCTGCATGTTGGTAAGAGAGAAGACAGATGGGGATAAGAGAGCATAAGTGAAAGGTGAGAGGGAGAAAATGAAAACAGACAGGCTGGAGAACAATGCATGTGTGTTTAAGTGTGTGTCAGAGCCAGAGAAACTGCCATCTCGGTAAAGCTCAGCTAAGCAGATTAGCAACATGCTGGCTAACATGCGCGATTCGACCTGAAACAAGCGGATGGGAGTTGGCCACAAAACAGGCAACCTCAATCTTGTCTTTGCATTGTCACTTAGAGGCTGGAGGTAAACCTGCAACTAACAATTATTCTTATAACACTGGTCAACAGCAAATTTTAATCAGAGATGGCTTTAGGTGTTCCAAAATTATTTTTTGGGACGTTGATCAATGTCTTTACTTTTTTTCTAGCCCATCAGGTTTGTGAGATATTTTCATTTTTTGTTTTTAACTTTGACCTATAAAAGCTAGGGTAAGACGGATTTTACCAGCCGTTGTAATTTATGGAAAGAATTCCACCTGTTGCTGAACCTAATCTTAGTAATATATTATTATTATTATTATTATTATGAAAATCTGATGTGCTAGAGAAAAAACAAGGGCAGGTTCAGAATCAGTGCAAAACATAAATCTACAAAAGTGTACTTGCATCTCTCATTTAAAAATTTCAGGAATTTTTTTTTGACCATTGTAATCGATTAATCTGTCGATTCAATAAATCAGACTTTAAAAGAATTTTTAATTTTCATACCTTTATTTTAAAAGATTCGGTTACTGGTTTGCTACGTAACATGTCGGAAAATAGTAAAAAATGATGATTGATCTTTGTTTTCCATTGTGAAAGAAGTTTATTTTGATTCAACACGAAGGTAACAGAAATCGGATATTGGATTGCTGGTGAGAAGCTGATATGAGGATTTGGACAATATTAAATATAAAATGTATCTAAAAGGTTAATCGTTTACAGTGGTACCTCTACTTACAAAATTAATTGGTTCAGGAAGAAAGTAGAAAATATTGTAAGTAGAGACGTGTTTTCCATGTAAATGCCCTAATCCGTTCCAAGCCCCCCAATATTCAGACATAAATGATTTATAAAGCATAAAAATGAAACCAAAACATGTAACAAATACATGTTACAATTAGATTATTGCACAATAAATGAGAGTTGTGCATAATGTAAAAAACAAAGAATAGAGTAAAGAATAAAAATGATTGTCGTTTACCTTTTAATTGCTGTCCTCACCGCTTTTTGCCCTCTTTGGTTCATGTTCTTTCTCAGAAGTGGTTTTTGCCTGGCGTTTTGTAAACAACTGATTTAATAACGTGGAGACTGTCGATACATTACGGTCATATTCTTTGGCGAGATCAACCAAACGCATCCCATTTTCATACTTTTCTTATCACTTGCTTTATTTGAACAAAAGAACAAACAATTTTCTCCTTTTTTTCTTTTCCTCGTTTCTAATTTACGTAAAACTATTGGAACACGTCATGGCCCGAAGGGCGAATGACGAGGACGCTGCATAGACATATCTATCTACCTGTCTATCTACACACATAGACACATACGGTAGAGGTCCCTCTTAGCCAACGGGATGCCAGGAAGCTGCTAGGTAATAGCCAATGGCAGAGCAGCTATGAGTATGTTGCGTTCAGGAAACTCTTTTACTTTTACTTTTACCTTTCGTATCCTGAAATTTCTTTCTTAACAAGAGACAATATTTTCCTGTTGAGGCGTTTCGTAACTTGAAAATTTCGTATGAAGAGACGTTCGTAAGTAGAGGTACCACTGTATAAAAAAATAAATATCACTTAATTTGATAATCGATTAATTGTTGATTAACTGATTAATCGTTGCACTTCTAGTGCAGAGTTAAGGCACGGCAAAAGAGTAAATAAACTGATATTAGTGTGTATGTTTCTTTCTGTCCTTTCTAGCTGTGTATCATCTAATGTTCTAATCTACTTCAGCGCTGAGTGACCAGCAGTCACTTAAAGGGGCCAGAGACTTGAAATCAAGGGTGTAACGGTAAACCAAATCACAGTTAGGTATGTACCTTGGTTTTCCAGTCACGCTTTGGTTGACATTTTTGACCATAGAAACAGAAAACCACCCCTTGTTGTCAAACAGACAAAGTGACCCCCTCCTTCCCGTCTGCATCCCCTGTGGCTCTTCCGCTTTTGTTTTAACCGAGAAAGCTTGCCTCCTGTTTGCGGAGGCACAAAAGAGGAAAAAGCCAGCTTGTGAAAACAGAGACGGGGAGTCCTCTTCACCTTGAAGGTTGGAGTTAAATACTTTTTAATGGACTCTGGAGTGGGAGGCTTGTTAAAGGTGTGACGTGCTGATTGAGTGTCACTCTGGAACATAAACCCCACCACTCCCCCGCCTTTCTACCTCGTACAGCAATCAAGGCAACCTATTTGGAAGGCTTGCCGTGAGATTAAGCTATGCAGCTGTGAGCAAAGTCCGCCGATGGTTTTGATGTGGTTCTGGCGTGTTCCGACCACTTTAATCCCTTGTGTTCATGCTCTCATTTAGGACAAAGCCATTAAGAGGCATTGTGATGCCAAAGAGCAGCAAGTGAGAGGCCGTGATCCACTTTTTTAATGGATCCAACTTCAAAATTGATTTTAACATGATTATTTTCCTTACCCGAATATGAAGTTGATCATTTTTCTACACCACTGAGAAGAGTGGTGTTGCCTGCCAAGTTTCAATAATAATAAAAATATAAAAATAAATCACCAAATACAGTGTTCCCTTGCAGGGTCGCAGTTCGGTTATTGCGGCTTCAGTTTATCGTTTATCATTTGTGACTATAACTTCATCTATTGCGAGTTTACCTCACTATTTCACAGATTTCAAAAGGCAAAAGAGCTGTAAATTTCTCATTTTCAGTGCAGCCCATCATCATCATCTTATCGTCATAACTACCTGCTAGAGATCGGACTCACGCCCAAAATCTGCTTTGGCTATTCCTGTTCATGTTAACGAGCCAATACATTACAATATCGAATGAACTCAAATTGGACACTGATTGTGCATTTTCTGAAAAATGTTTCATACTCCAGTAAATGAAAAAAATCCAATTTGAGCAGATTAGGAAATGGAGTGCAATTATTACATTTTATTTAAACCACACAGTGTCACAAGTGCTTTGCAAAGCCTCATTCATGCACTTATTTGACGCCGTGTCTATGAATTGAACCGGAGTGTAGACGATGCGTTGACGGAAAGCTTTTTCCTTTATAGTTTAAAATAGTGTACTTTAACTTCCATGATCCTTCATCATAACCAGCTTACGGTGGAGTCCAGTGTTTTTCTTTCTTTGGTCCAGTACATCCATCTGTATTGTGTTGTGCCAGCTAGCAAGCGCTAAGATAACTTGTTGTGAGGGACCACTGTATACAAAATTAGGCTTCAAAATTGTGAAAATCAAGCCATTGTCTTTGTAATTTAGCATCTTTTTTATGGTGACACATACATATCTGCTTGAGCCACGAAAATATATCCACTTAAAGCCTCCAGTGGCTGGAATATATCCGGTTGATCTGTGCCATGCCACGACAAGAAGTAGGCTTACTAGCCATCAGCTAGCTAGCGGCAGGCTTCTCCAATACGCCACCGCCTTGCTTAGTGTTGTGTCAGCATGTGGGTCCACATAACAGAGTCACTTCAAGGAAAGTTAATCATTTATTCAGCCTATGGCTCACATTACATGACAGATATTTGAGCACATGCTTCCTGCTAGCTATACCTGTATAGCCACAATACTTTATGCTTCAACACATTACAGTAAACTGAATAACACTAAGTACGTATAGAGCTTCAAATCAAATACCGATACCGAGCTGTTCTGCAAATATTGGCATGCACGGAAAGTTGCATTTTTCCGGGTGTCGGCATAGCTTGTCAGCTAACTGCAAGATGTAGTGGTAGAAATGGGGCAATTACAATTAAGTAACTCACAATTGCACAGGATGCAAACAAAGGCACCAAATTGTTATACAATGGGTGAGGGGTGACTCTTGCTTGACAACCAAACGTGTCACTGGGTGCTGTTTTAGCCACGGCCCCCAAAAAATCGAGACAACTGAAATGAAAACAATTTAATGCGACATCTCTGCAAGTGACTACATAGTATTGTCTTTGCACGGGTTTTCAGCAATTATCATCAAACGTAGAATGTATTTAGATACTAATAACATCTTTACAGGGTCTGGAAGGGCTTTAAAGGTCACAACAGTTGACATTAATTACCCGGTGTAATATTGATGCCAAAATGGTTTCAGTGTTCTTGTGAATTTAAAAATAAAAGAAATTCATACTTGGCTCGTGAAAAGCATGCACAGGCGTAACAAGAGGATTATCTGCAGTTTGCACACGGCAAAGAGGTCACTTTATGAACCTGAGAGAGGCTCAAAAGATTATCATCTGGGGAATTAACGGGACAGCGGAAGAGGAAAAGTTGACAGGAAGTTTAAAAAATAAAGGGCAGAGGTGCTGCCCATTGTGTTGAATTTTACTTTCAGATTTATTGATAAATGTATTTAAAAATGCACAAATATTAATAGACTTATTCAATCAATTGTTACAACACATACATGTTTATTGATACCATTACACGTCATCAAATACAATTTATTTATAATATATATTTATAATTCAATCATACATTCATGAAATAGATTTTTTTTTACATATATCAAAAGTAAAATCCAATTAAAAAAAAAAAACTAAAACATTGAAGCCCAAAAATTTAGTTGCGCCTTAATTTTGTCAATATATTGTTTACTTTTTGCTTACGTCTTACTTTTGTGATTTTTTTAGGGGCAATATAAATTGATTATGTGCTTTATTGCTGTATTATATTTAACAATCATTTTATTTATTGCCATTTATTTGATTTTTTTTTTACCGCCCACAGGTCTCTTGAAAGGCACTATATAAATCTAAATCATCATTGTCAATATAATAATAAAAATAATAATCATGATGATGAGTAGTAGTGGTAGTAGTATATTCATTTGAGAAAAATATAAAGATTCAACATTTTTGGGTCCCTTAAAAAGCACTATATGAATCTCAGTCATCATAATTATTTTTTACTATCATCAACAGTAGTAGTAGTACTACTAGTAGTGGGAGTAGCATATACATTAGAAGAAATTATAGTGACACGTTTTTCTATTTTTATCTTTCAATTAAAAGCAAGTGCAAACGTATTTTTAATGCTCTGGGGCTCCCAAAGTATTTCAGTTAGTGTCTAAATGATTTATAGATAAATGTAAAATCTTAAATGAGTAAATAAATCAGTCTGCCCTCACTTTTTGTAGGGCCTATACATGTTTTGAAGTATTTGACATGAGATATTAGGCGATAAAGAAGATGAGATGTTAATAGGCAGAAAAAAGAAGACCCGGGGGCCTCATAGGGTCGCTGGACAATAGTAAATCTTTTTCTGACTTTTTATTGAAGCCACATTTAAAGAGCAGACACATGGTGCACTGAATGAAAGGTTTCCACAAGGAAGAAGCCCTGCTGCTACTCCCAATGGTGATGATGATTTACACACAGCTAAGAGGCTAAGATAATGATTAAACCCATCACATCAATAATGGTTACAAAGCAAGGCGAGGAAGCAGTGGGAGTCTGTGACATTAATGGACCATCCACAGGATGGGAGGAAGCATCGTATCCTGCTTGCAACAAGCTTTTATTCAGTTTGCTAATTAACTTATAATGAAGCCTGTTCCTACGTTTATTTAGTGGGATTTGATACAAAAACAATCCCACACACTCCTTAATAGTTTTACTCATTTCCTTGTGGTCATGTTAGTAACATAATAAATTACATTTACAGTTTATAGAGCCTTTTGCAGGACCCAAGGACGCTTAACAACTCATCGAGGAAGTCAACCCAAACATTTATTTTTCCAAGAATATGTTCTATGCAGTCCCACTAGTTGAAACAATGCATTCTGATTAATATTGCGTGTGTGGAATATGAGTTAAGCAGCAAAATCCACCTGCTTTTAGCCATCTCAGGGGCGGCCATTTTGTCGCTTCTGTCGACTGAAAATGACATCACAGTTGCTCAGGGCTCAGATAACAACCAATCATGGCTCAGCTTCAGAAAACAGGTGAGCTGTGATTGGTAGTTACCTGAGCCCTAAGCAACTGTGATCTCATTTTCAGTTGACAGAAGTGACTAAATGGCCGCCCCCAGCAATGGCTAAAAACGGGTGGATTTTGCTTCTTAACTCATATCCCACAAATACAATATTAATCAGAATGCCTTGTTTTAACTAGTGGGCATGCATAAAACATATTCTTGAAAAAAAATGTTTGGGTTGACTTCCGCTTTAATGTTGGGACTGTCGGAGTGCTATGCTAGCACAGGGCTAACCTCTGCCACCAGCTGATAGCAGCAGCGTGATGGAAGATTCCAGTAGAGGTGCAACAAGCAAGTGAGGCTCCTTGTGGGGATTACGCCGGAGAATGCAGAGTGATAAACCTCTCATGATGATTCAGAGAAAGGTTCAGCTCAATATAAGGTGCACTAAGTGCCCGCTAACGATAGTCGTTTATGATGTACGGTATTGCGTCTATTAAAAAAATGGTAGTATCTGTATCTATGTATCACAGAGTCGAAAATGTCATTAAATGGATAATGAGCAGCAACATATAGACCAGCACAAATAATGGTCATGGATTATCCTTGTTGCCGCTGACGTCTCTGTCCTAGTAGAAATTGCAGTTTGCTGTGGTTCTGTAATCTCAATGGTGTCAGCTGTCACGGCAGCTCGTAAGGTGGCGCTTTAAAGGATTCTGCTGCCAAAAGGTGAGTCTTTTTTAAGTAAAATATTTTCATTGTAGATCAATGTAGCATACTTGACACAGGTGGTAAAAGAGTATTAATCGGGATTGATGATAAGTGGTTGATGAGCCAAACTATTTTCGAACCATCCTGTATGTTAAATGATTGGCATTGCGTCATGACATCGTAAGGACCAAGCTGTCCATACACAATCTTGAGGCACACTGAGACAAGTGCATCAATCAGCCTAACTTAAAAAACAGAAACATCTGCCAGTATGTAAATGCTCAGAGGTGATCCAACACTTTTTCTCCACAGACCGCATCAGGACTCCTTCCCCGACCTTTGGCTCCCAACCTCTTGACCTAGGCTTTGTCCTGCCGTCAGGTGCCAGCTTGCTTTCCATGGGCATCGAGATTCTTTCAAGATAGTCTTACCCGAGGGGGGCCGCCTATTGTCCGTGCGGGACAAAGGAAGGAAGACCACCAATAAGGCTTGCTGAGTCGTCACCGAGGCTGAATTTACGCTACCAATTTAGATTTAGAGCCTGCCGTATATACACATATATATATATATATATATATATATATATATATATATATATATATATATATATATATATATATATATATATATATATATATATATATATATATATATATATATATATATATATATATATATATATATATATATATATATATATATATATATACTTTCAAGTGACTTACATTTGCTACACACCAAAAATGACTAGCATGAATGTATACCTAAAAGGAAGGAACTACACAACAGAATTATCTGGATGGAGTCTTGCGCCCCACAAGACAGGTCACTTCGGCATTCGTACCCTGACTGCTGTCATTCAATGTATTCCGTTTCAAGGTCAATGCATCTCCGAGCGTTCACAGTTGTTGGGATTTACCATGACTTTGTTGTTTGGGCAGATGTGCATATAGGGGCGTCTATGTTTACGATGGTGTTCTGTTCCGTGACCCACTGGTGAACTCCATAACCCTGATCAGGATTTACATGTCCTGTGAAACGAGCCGAACTGAAATGCAACACTTTATGGACACGCCTTAGTTAGAACGACCCAGAAGTAGGAGCTCATGCGTCTGACCCAACTCTTGACTACCAGCCCTTCCTATTGCAACATGACTATGCACTATTGCCCAAAGCAAGGTCCGTAAACATATATTTCAGTGTTTGGTGTGGATGAACTTGACTGGCTTGCAAAGACCTGACCTCAACCGGATAGCGCAGCTTTAAATGAACTGGAGCAGGGCCTGAGAACCAGGCCATCTTGTCCCACATCAGTGAGTGACCTCACAAATGTGCTTCTGAAAGAAGGTTCCCATAAACACACTCCTGAACCTCGTGGAAAGATTTCCCACAAGGGAGTGAAGCTGTTATAGCTGCAAAGGGTGGACCAATGTCATATAAAGACCTATGAATTAGGAATGTGACGTCACTTAAGCTTGTATGCGAGTCAAGGCAGGTAAGCAAATACTTTAGGCAATACAGTGTATTTTGAGGAATTCATCTCGCTTCAATCCTTATCCTTGTTTTGTAACATCTACCTGAAGAGATCAAAGTTTTCTGTGTTTCCTTTTGGAATCTCTTCTAAGCTACCAAGCACAAACCACCTTTGTCAACCGGCTTTGATATTATCGTCCTCTTCGTTTTGTATCTCTTTGCTCTTTCTGTTCCTCATCCGACTCTTATTGTGGCTTATAAAGACAGCATCAGAATTCCAATCCAGGGATTTCCAGTGATCCCAAAACAAAAGTAATCTCTGTCAAAGGGGACGCTAGGTCTTGCTTTCATATTCACATGGTGCACTTTGTTCTTTGTTGCTTTCAACCTTGTTCTCTTCCCCCCACCTTTCGCCTTGAGCTGGCACTCCTTCTCCCTGGCGGCAATATAAGTGTATACGAGGGATTTGACATGGCGAAAATAGGTAGCAAAGATTCGGGACTACAGATGTAAAGCTTCTGATTAACTGGCAAGAAACGTACAGACTTCATTATTTTAAAAGGTTTAAATTAGACATCAACTTTGGTTTCTCATTGACGCACTTGGTCTGACATCAGGAATTAAGGGTAATATGTTTGGTCAGAAAAATAACTCAGTTGGAGATTGACGGGAAGCGTGTTGACACATCAAACTCTTTCTCATTCTCATCCTCAGTGGCAACAGAGTGATGGGAAAATGCGTTGAGAATGAGTCAAGTATGCGATCACCTTTGCTTGTTGACTAAACAACTTGTAGAAAGAAAGTAACATCCTTTCAAGTTGTGTGGCGTGCACTTCTTTCAGCCCTCGTTCACACCTCAGTAATATTTCTTCACACTGGGGCTTTATAGACCTTGTCACGGAGGATAAAAACAGAGCCGTGGTTTGATGGGGAAGCAGGTGAAGAAAGCCAGAAGGATACACGGATGACGGAAACACTTAACAACGTATCTGGTCTTTTGTCCGCCGATGAAACAAATCAGACCTGAGCGAGGTCTTTTTCTATCAACGAGGGGGCCGGGCGTTGACCCACAGCTCTGGTCGTTGACCTGTACCTGGATGCTGCACTCAGGTGGGTGAGAAGGTCAGGAGAGCGGGCGAACTGATGCAGCTTCCTGTCTGTTGGTGTGAATGACCATGTGATATTTAGGGAAAACAATGTCATTTCAGTCACAGTTAGCAACCATGAACACTTTAGAGCCGCAGTCCCTGAACTTTTTTGTGCCATGGACTGGTTTCACTAAAAGCAATTGATTAATAGACCAATATAAAGACAAATAAAAATGAATACTCACTATTACGTTGACTGTAGTTTTTGTAATTAATGGAAGCACTGTGCTAGTTTCACTTGAACAAGCCGGTCCCATGTTTAGGCAATACCAGGTACTCGGAACTTTGTTTTTTATTTATGACCTTGAAGTGTTGTTGAAAAAAAAGTAATTATTGCAATTATGATTTTAGTGCTGCTTTAGCATAGCTAAGTGATAGACTATGGCGCATTATGACATGCGTCCAAAATCTGGTTATCTCCTAAACCAAGGACTCTACTCTATTTCCTTCCATTTATTCTACCTTTTTTTTCTGGCTTTCACTAGTAAAGCAGATACTGGTGACTCGGTCACATATACTACTGAACAATTAGGCATTTCAGTGTCAGCCTGTAACCATAACAGCTGCATCATCTCCACAACAGGGAAGAGCTGCTGAACATTGTGTGATTTATCTAATACATATCGTCTGCCTACGGGCGAGGTTAACAGCTGTGTGTTTGAGAAAGCGAGGTCACTTTGCCATCACGCTTTGTGAGCCTTCAAAAAAACCAAGCTGAAACTGATTGGTTACCGAAATCAAAAGCCGCTTCCACAACAAGGGAACCTTTCTGCTTCTCTCTGAAGTTTATCCGTGATATTAGAATGTCACAGTCGCATCACCAAGGGGCAAACTCATGATAGCTAGCAGACAACAAACACATTTGTTAGTGGTATTTATCGTCGAGTGCATGAAAACTGAAAAAAGAGCAAATACTTTTGTATAAAGTTATCAGAATCAGGTCAGAATCATCTTTGTTGGCCAAGTATGTAAAAACACACAAAAGGTTTGTCTCTGGTTGTATGAGCCACCCAAATGTTGCACTAACAAGCAACAATAACAAAAAGAACATTTTTCAGGAGGATCTTGTTTCTGATTTACAGAATATTGCTTTTCCTAGATCTCTGTCCAAACCTTTACCATAGGTGTACCTCAAGGTTCAATTTTAGGGCAATTTTAATTTTCTTTTATATTACGGTAACACCTTTGTGTTTAGTGTATTGACTGATTGATTGGGAAATACAATGTAAATCTTATAGGGCAACTTGAAGAGTCAATTCTGAAACATATGTACTTATTTTATCAAATTGTTCCGCTGTTATAGTTGTTTTGTTTTGCAGAATGTTTTGAAGAGGAAATCAAGTAAAACGTAATTTTCTTTACAATAACACTGTACGTTCCATGCACCCCCACAAGTCCAAACACAGCATTCTGATTAATAATGTATTTCTGGAAAATGAATTAAGCAACAAAATCGACCTGTTTATATCCACCTCAGTGGGAGGCTAATTTGCCACATGCTGTCAAATGAAAATGACAGCACAGTGCCTCAGCTCTCAGCTAGCGACCAATCACGGTTCACCTGTTTTCCGAGTTTGGTCATGTGATGTTCGCAAGCCGAGCCGTGATTGGTCGTTGCCTGAACCTGAGCAACTGTTATGTCATTTTCACTTGACAGCTATAGTGGCCCCTGAGATGGATAAAAACATGGGGATTTTGCTGCTTAATTCATATTGCACAAATGCCTAATTTGAGCGTTATCCCTCCCTTCTGATAATCATTAAGTCAGCAAAAGTGGATCTCTGTCAAAGATTATTCCCATATAACACTGTCTTCTTTATTTCTATTAAACTCTTACAATAACGGCAGCAGACTTCATCTTAAAAAACACACACATCCTATTGCTGTTGACAATATACTGTAAACTGCACCATGACTGAAAATGGTTGATTTATGATTAAAGTCATCCAAGATCTAGGTCACTCCTTGTGGGTCTCTGTGCTGTTCAGACAGTAACTGTGGGAATAAATAGATAAATAAATAAAAAAAAAAAAAAAAAAAAAAAAAAAAAAAATGGTAGTTGCCTGACTTCATGACATATCCCATGTCTTCATCATGCATACATGCAAGGATGAAGTTGCAGAATCATCAGGAAGGTCAACTAAAGACCTGACAGACCTTGAACCTCACCTCCCACTGATCTGCTGACTTGACCTCCATCTCCATATCTGGAGAGATTAAGAGACAAAGAAATGATCTGAGGATCTGAGGATAAGCATTTGACTTAGTGTCTTATGAGTCAAATTGTGGCATCTTTGGACGCTTTCCATGTTACTACAAGAAAAAAACACAAACCTGATTGCGGGCTCGTGTAAGCTTCCTTTGTATATCCCCAAAATATAGCAAGGACGTTGCCATGGGGGGTTGGAATGACAAATAGAAATCTTGCATTACTTCACGAATGACCCGGTTGGTGGTGAAGTAAAATTCTCCCTTATTTATTTATTTATTTATTTATTTATTTATATATTTATATATTTATTTATTTATTTATTTAACATTAATTGCCTTGTTTGTTATTACCGGATTGGTGGCGCCACCTGCTGTTTGAATTTTGGTCTGGTTCCAAAAGTCCGGTCTTGAATCTTATTTTAATACTGTGGCATGAACTAAAAAAAGGCCTTTCGTGCTCGAAAACCCGCGCGTGTTGGTGAATTAAAGCAATTCTGCGAGTAAGAGTGGGCCAAAAAAAAAAAAAAAATCTCCGCAGAGATGTGGAAGACTCATTTCCGGTTGTGGAAAATTGAAGTTGTTTTTGATGGTACGTGGCCCAACTAGTTAGGTTTTGCCGGGGCAAGTACTTTTTCACACAGGGTCAGGTAGCCGTTCACCACCACCCTCATTAATAAATAGAACCGATCGCCATTTAAAAGCCGCACTATTTAAAAACTGCATTTTATGATTTCTTGGTTGTTGTTTTTTTTTTTATCAAACATTACACATTAAAGTGGGGAAACGATGCAAAAATAATAATATTTTTTTTTGAGGATGGAAAATACTTTTTCACGACACTTAAATTCTTTTTAGGATTGTATTAAGTGGAAAGGGTACCACTGCAGCTCAGGATATTGAAGGAATAATATGGGAACAAACGGGAAGAAAACGTTATGAACTGAAGAACTGGAGGGGAGAAAAACAGAAAAAGTGAAAGAATGCCAACATGGAAAGCTAGAAATATTATAGCAAATTGTCAATAATTATTACATCGCAATCATAATTAAATACATAAGATAGAATTAAAATATACATATAAAACTATTTAATATAGAAAACTTGAAAAATCGTAGTGTAAAACTATAACAAATTGGAATGTGTATTAGAAAATATGAACGGGTACAGACAATTAAAATACACATTATTGGAAAATAACAAATATATTAAGAAAGTTCATCAGTAGATTGTTTTTTTGTCATAATATTGATTTTATTTTTCTTTAAGAAACCAGCAATTGATTTAGATAAACGGTGACGGTAAAAACGCCGATCAAATTAAAAAGAAGTTGCCGCCAATAGAGATTTTTTTTTTTTTTTGCGCATGCGCGGAATATTGTCGACTAGGAAGTGACGAAATTAAAATGGCGTTCTCCGCTAGTCGGCTTACTACACGGTGTTTCGTCACGGCGCTTATTTCCAAACGGTGCCGCGGTCATCGCCAGTTTGTATCCGCCAGACATGTGTGTCTTTCGTCGACGTCCTTTGCCGCACATCAGGGAGGTTTGGCGGCTCACACGACTCCGCGGAGCCACAAAAATGCGGTGACATTGAGCCGACTGACAGGTGAGTGAGCTTAATGTTAGCGAGGCTTCTCCAGTGCTTGTCAAAACGTTCGTTGAATGTGTTAAACAACTGGATTTGCGATGTGATAAATGGGACTGATGATTAACCAGACGGCAACCAAAGTAAATCACATCTGTTTATGGCTGATGCCATGGCTCACTAGTTTACTTACGTAGTCGTATACTGTACACTGGTATTGCTACAGTTATTCTGCAGTTTGCAAACACTAGGTTAAATGGATATTTACTGACAACATTTAAATGTATGATACGGCACGTTTAGTCACATCGGTGTATCAGTCATGTATTCACCCAGTAGCACCAACTGTTTGTCGTAAAATAAGAATATTTGAGGTGCTGTAAGGTTGCGAATGGCATGAAAAGCATACTAAAACAGCTGGAAATCATTTGGTGGTCATCACAGGTACTAATAATGGCTGCAGGTGTGTGTTGTCTCCAATTTAGTTGAATGTAATTGGTTAATTCTGAAGACATACACATCCCTAATCATCAGGGGGTGTGCACATTTGTGCAACTACAATATCTTGGTAATTTTTATTTTAAAGAAATTTTGATTTTTTTTTTTTTTTTCAAATGGGTTGCACTTATTATGGGTCATAATTATGGCAAAAGATTTCAAAAGATTTGTCGTGGACATAAGTTGAACCAAGGTTATAAGTGCAGTTGTGTCATCCTGTCTGCAGCCTTGCGATGTCCTTACGTTATCCCCGGCCGATGCCTCCGCAGCAGCGCTCGATGTCTGAACAAGCAAGACTTGTACGAGGTGCTGGGCGTCGCTCGCACTGCCTCACAAAGGGATATCAAAAAGGCATATTACCAGGTGAGGCGACCCCCATTGTTGGTCACTTCATTAAACCATGGGAAGATCCTCACAGAAGTCTGCGTACCAGATCTAATCTTGAGTTCCTTGTGTTTACAGTTGGCAAAGAAGTATCACCCAGACACCAACCCCGACGACCCGGAAGCCAAAGAGAAGTTTGCCAAGCTGGCCGAAGCCTACGAGGTAGCCACTGGTAACATACACTTGCCAACTTTTTTTTTTTTTGTGTACTTAGGTACACTAGGTTTTATTTATTTTATCTAATCGTTACATCTCTTTAGACCGTAATGAAGTCTAATACAAGAGAAAGATAAAAAAAAAAAAAAAAAATCTATTTTTACAGAGCTAACACACCAAGGAATTCATATAACAGTATGTTAACACATTAACAAGGGCTTGCTTTATGCTGTTTATTGCTACTCCCAGTTGAGGTTTACCTTAAAATTCAACTTAAAACAAAGGGAAATATACTATGTCTATTTGACCACAAGCCAACATAATTTTACCTTCTGAAAGTCCATTAGTTTAATGCTAACTCACGATACAAAATGTTGTCATCAGAATAGCTTTACTTTCATTGTGCGACGAGATGAAATGAAATCATCATGGTGATAAAGGCATGCACACTTCAAGGAGCCACACAATCCATTGAACCGAAGCATGAAATCATAATGCACAAACGTTTCAGTTTAACGAATTATGTTGTTACTGTATTTTTTTATTAAGTACAATCCTGTGTGGTGGTATCTCAAGTAAGAAAACCACTATTGAATTTCATTAGATTGTGCAGGCTTACCCATTGTTGTTGTTGTTTCCAAATCCTTGCTGCATCACAGGTGTTGAGCGACGAGGTGAAGAGGAAGCAGTACGACACGTACGGCTTGGACGGCTTCGACGTCAGACGGGCAGGCCAGCAGCAGTACTACAGAGCGGGCAGCGCCAACGTAGACCCTGAGGAGCTCTTCAGGAAGATCTTCGGGGATTTCGCTGGCGGCTTCCGAGACATCAACAGCATGTTTGAGCAACGACCGGAGGTGAGAGAAAACGGGGCCCTTCATTAACAAATGAGTGATTGACACAAATGTCATTGCTCAAGGTAATTTTATTTGATGGCGTATCCTTGCCGATGTGCACTACTTGCAGTTGAAAATGACTGAGAACAGTTTGCAAAAGCAGTCAGTTTTGCCATCTTGGCAACTTTAATGATCCCTCTACAGACTTAAAGGGGGAAGTCAACCCAAACATATTTTTTCAAGAATATGTTCTATGCAGGCCCACTAGGTGAAACTAGCAATATGATTAATCTGAAATATGAGTTGAGCAGCAAAATCCACCCGTTTTCAGCCATCTCAGGGGGTGGCCATTTTGTCACTTCTGTCGACTGAAAATGACATCACAGTTGTTCAGGGCTCAGATAACGACCAATCATAGCTCAGCTTCAGAAAAAAGGTGAGCCATGATTGGTCGTTGTCTGACCCCCCGAGGGTCTGTGATGTCATTTTCAGTGGACAGAAGTGACAAAATGGCCGCCCCCTGAGACGGCTAAAAACGGGTGGATTTTGCTTCTTAACTCATATCCCACAAACACTATATTAATCAGAATGCCGTATTTCAACTAGCGGGCCTGCATAGTACATATTCTTGAAAAAAATATGTTTGATTATACTTCTACTTTAATGCCTGATAACGAGCAGAATCATATTATGACTATTATTGCATTACATTTATATTTTTTTGCATGTTAAAAGAATGGCAAATTGCAATAATGTAGTCAATTGCACTTCTTATTTAGAATAATGTCATTGTTGTATGCTTTTGGATAGGTAAATAGTAAAAGAAACCCACTTGAAATAAGAAGTTGTATTTTTTGTGGTATAAAAAAAATTGGTCCCCCAAAAACTACAACAGACGAACGCTTGTCACATGACTCGTTTCTTCTGCATGCCAATAGTTTCTGATGGAGCTGACGTTTGCCGAGGCGGCGAAGGGCGTGAACAAGCAGCTGTCAGTCAACCTCGAAGACGCCTGCCCGAGGTGCGACGGCAAGGGCAACGAACCGGGCACCAAAGTGTCGCACTGCTATTACTGCAACGGCACCGGCAAGGTGAGTCGCACCTCTTTACCCAATTTCTTCTTATCCAAGTCATTCATGCCTTCGTTTTCCTTTCCACAGGAGTCGCTGCACACGGGCCCTTTCATGATACAAAGCGGTTGTCGACGCTGCGGCGGCAAGGGCTCCATCGTAACCACGCCCTGCGTTCTGTGCCGAGGTTCGGGTCAGACCAAGAAGAGGCAGACGGTCATGGTGCCGGTTCCGGCTGGTAGGTGTCCATCCTGGAATATCATAAGAGGAAGACGGAATGTCTTCATTTTTATGTGTGGTGTCCCTGCATCAAACCGGAGAGGTGTTTGTAACATTTTGTTCCACCCTAAATGAGGCCGGATTTGCATCTCATAGTTCAAGTGACACATACCATAAATTAAATCAATCATAACTGAGCAAGACAGAATTGTTTTAATTCATAAGGGTAGAGGTGCAGAGATGGATGTAAAATTTATAAAGTGGCTCAGAGTGTTGATTAGGGGGGGTTGCCTTTTTTTAATGATATTAGAAATGATATTAGAAATGTCATCAGTATTTTACAATATCCCAAGTGAAGTATTGAAATGCAGAAAAGTGGTAAGAACCGAGCCACATGTTAGTCTTCTGGAACACCAATTGCTGGAAAAAAAGATGCCCTGCCCACATCATGTCAAATCATCTTTAAAGCGGAAGTCAACCCAAACATATTTTTTTTCAAGAGCATATTCCCAGAAGTCCCACTGGTTGAAACATGGCATTCTGATTAATTTTGCTTTTGTGGAATATAAATTAAGCAGCAAAATGCACTCGTTTTTAGCCATCTCTGGGGGCGGCCATTTTGTCTAATGTCGACTGAAAATGACATCACGACTGCTCACAACGACCAATCACGGCTGACCTGTTTTCTGAATCTGAGCCGCGATTGGTCTTTGTGAGCAGTTGTGTTGTCATTTTCAGTCGACAGAAGACAAAATGGCCGCCTCCAGAGATGGCCAAAAACGAGTGGATTAACACTTATTCCACAAACGCAATATTTATCAGAATGTCCTGTTTCAACTCGTGGGCTTGCATAGAACATATACTTGAAAAAAAAAATGTTTGCGTTGACTTCCGCTTTAATACTTGCTGTTTAATACTGCTGTTTTGTTTAGCAACATAGTTCTAACAGGCCTAGCAGTTAACTCTTAAATGTCCATGTGTGAACAAGAGCATCTGTGAACTTGTGTAATTACACTAGCATGTTTTTTTTTGTGTGATTGGGGGAGCAGGAGATGTCAATTTTTTTTAAGTGCCCAGCTCATAGAAGACACCAAAATGCTTAAAAGACATAAAAATGACCAGTTGACAGACATCAACAAATATGTCAAACAGTGAGTGTACTCTTGCAGTGCAAACAAGCACTGAGCAAAAACTGAGATAAATAAAATGGCTTATGCTTGAACAAATACTCCAGCCTTTCTTCAGCCAATATTACAAACAAATATACAGCTACATCATACCATTTACAAAATAATTGCCTCAATTAGAAGTACATATTAGAAAAAACAAATTACAGTACAACAATACTGTGGCATATGAGTGAATATATGGCATTTGTCTACAGGGGTTGAACACGGTCAGACCCTGCGGATGTCAGTCGGCAAGAGGGAAATTCTCATTACGTTTCAGGTGACTCATCAGTTTGGCGTCACAGTGAATGTATTTCCCCTTGCTGTTTATGAACTATGAAATGGGCCCACACAGGTACAGAGGAGCCCCGTGTTCAGGCGCAGCGGAATCGACATCCACTCGGACGTGCTGATCTCAGTGGCTCAAGCTATCCTGGGTGGCACTGCCACAGCGCAAGGCCTCTACGAAACCATCAGCATAGTGGTGAGATGGTCAGAAAGCAACACTCCTTGATTCTTGCGCCCGCCCCTAACATTGTGGCTGCGGTGTTTA
The DNA here is from genome assembly GCF_054856515.1 of Filicampus tigris. Lineage (NCBI taxonomy): Eukaryota > Metazoa > Chordata > Actinopteri > Syngnathiformes > Syngnathidae > Filicampus > Filicampus tigris. The sequence continues at coordinate 19,599,948 of NC_141222.1, forward strand.
ATCCAAGTAAATGTGCTCATCGCCATGCTTGCAGATTCCCGCCGGCTGTCAAGTGGATCAGGTGATCCGGCTGCAGGGGAAAGGCATTCGCAGGATGAACAGTTACAGCTACGGCGATCACTACGCGCACATCAAGATCAGAGTGCCCAAGTAAGACACTTGAAACTGGTCGAACGCAACTAAACAGGACCGTACGTAACTCGAGGAACCAGAAGATGCATTTCCATGGTCTTTTCCCCAAATGCAGCAGCGGGAGGCTTATCAAGGGATCTTAAAGGAATCTTCATGAGCATTATTTTCACAATTGAAATGGGCAGTCGTTCCAAAGATCGAACTATTTGCGTATGAGCCACTAAAAAGTATATTTTCCGTAATGTGTTCCATTTTAACCTTCCATTGAAGGTCTCTTGGAAAATATCATTCATTTTCAGTTCTTCCTCTCTGCAGGAAGTTGACGCGGAGGCAGCGTTCTCTCCTACTCAGTTATGCCGAAGAGGAGACGGATGTTCCTGGGACCGTTAATGGCGTCACTCTATCTCCAAGTAAGTGTTTCACAATGGAGAAAAAGAAGAAAGAAAAAAAAAAAGCACATTTTGATGCATTATTCTTATTTAAATAATACACTACGACACTGGCTGGTGTAAAGTTGACAATTAAAACAAGGTAAACTGATACTGATTTCCAAATTCCTAACTGTTTTTTAAGACGCTGTATAATCGTATCTATTGGAGAGCTTTAACATTTCCGTCAACAACCAAGTGTTTTCCAAGCAGGTTGGGGAGGAAAAGATCACTCTGAACATACCCCCACGCCAGGATTATCACTTAGCATAAACTTTTTGATCACAATTGGGCCTTTGATGACTTTGATCGGAATGGGGGAAAAAATGCTTCAGTTAAGCCCTTTATTACCTGTTTGAGTTTATCGATAGAGATTAGCTACATTTTGCTTCAGTTCACTTATAAAAGCAAAGAGTTATTGTTTAGTTGATCAGCAATTTAATTAATCAGTAATTGAAATAATAAAACCATGGGAAAAACCTAAGAATGTTTCATAATTTGTTAATTTACACTATCATTGGAAATGTTGATGAATAGTTCATGTTTTATTCATTCTTTGAAATTTAAATTTAAAATGAGATTTTTAATGCAACATAAAAAAAGAATAAAATGCTAGATTTTTCAATTATAGACTCAAGTTTAAAATACAAAATGTTTTTTTTTTAATTAGTTGGATTTTCATGATGAACTTTTGTAACGAGCATAACTAAAGATACATTAGCTGGAAACATTAAACAAACAACAAACAAATAATGCTTTTCTCTGTGTGTCAAAATGATCGGTCACTTTTATATTTTGATTTCCGATTGCCAGTTAAAAATGGAAAGAACCAATGATACAAGGAATATGACTGCCCATCTTGAGTAGACATAAATACATGTACAGTAGTGGAGTTGATGCTTTGCGTTCAGCAGGGGGAGGCAGAGCGTCAGCTTCTAGTGAGAAATCGAGCAGCTCAACAGAGCCAGAGGACAAACAGAAGAAGGAAGAGGAGGAGGAGGGAGGCTTCTTTTCTAAGATCAAGAAAATGTTTAGCTGAAATTAAGAACAAAAGGTGGGAACTCCATCCTCATGTAGTTTTCATCCATATTTATTCTCCTCAAGTATACGATCATTCACACTTGCACAATTGAGAAGTTGCAGTGAACCTAATGCGCATGTTGAAATGCAGGTAGAAATCGACCCCAGAGAAAACCCACACAAACGAAGGGATAAGCCATCCTGCCCTCACGTATTCTAATCCAATTTATAGAAGCCACCCTTAATATTAGCAGCATGGATGTTTTGAAAGCTGCCAACTGTCAATCCAACCATTTTCTCTTTTATTAAATTGCTTTTGTTTTTTAATGAAACAATATTTAAAATTTCTCAATTAGTTTGGCTCCTTTTTTTTGAAATGTTCAATCCCCCCTTTTTCCTCTTACTCTTAAAAAAAAAAAAAAAAAAACATTTTTTGAAAATGTACACTTTTCTTTCACTCTTATGTGGACTAATGGACAATTTAGAGCAGTGGTTCTCAAAACCTTTACACCAAGTAGCCAACACTCTAAAAAAAACAAAAAAAAACAAAAAAACACAGCTTTGAAGTACATACTACATTAAAATACAGTAGCGTAGGAGGTGGTAATCATGATATGAAGCAGACATTTTATTCCTAAAATATATATTTATTATTGTGCACCCCTGTATTATTATCCCTGTACTTAAAAATATGAAAATGAAAAGCTGTACTTAAATTATTCTTTAACTCATTCTCTGCCAGTCATTTTCAGACCCTCTTTTACTAACCTTTGAAAAAATTTGAAAATAAAATTCCTGGGATTGAATGGCTGGACTGTGAAAAGACAAATTAAAATATCAATGGCAGTGAATGAGTTAATTTAATTGTGTTGCAAAATAATATATTTATAATTATACCTTAAATGTTTCTAAACAAACAGTTCAAAAATGATAACTGCAAATATGTTGTGCTTAAAGTTAAACACAATTGACCTGTACTTAACAAACTACTTTAGGCCTCATAACATAACATTATGCACAGCTTCAACCCTGAATTAAGTGATTGTCGCCTCCGACAGTTTGAGAATAACTGATTTGGATTCTTAATGATTTATAACATGCATGATTTTGGAATGTGTGAGGCTGCTGGAGAAAAATCACTCAATCGTTTTCTTTTTTTTTTCTTCTAAGAAAATGAAGGTCAACAGGGCAAAAAAAGAGGATGAAGCCGGAAGGAGGCACATTTACATGGGGCCCGTTGTTCAAGTTGCTGGCAGCAAAACGGCCAGGGAGATGTGGCAACGCCTCAGCAAAAATGGCAAAGGACTATGCTAATTAGTGTAAAAACCTGTATGTCTCTTAGAAACTTGTAGCAAAAGCTTTACAAATCTATTTAAATAAATTCCACAGGATCATTTCAAGCTTTCATTCATTTTACTTGATGTTTGAGGACAACCAGTCACTTGCCGTGTGGTTTTGAAGCACTGCCTGGAGACTCCAAGTTAGATTTAAGTTAGATGCTGGCCGTCCCCTTTCTCTGCTTTTTGGACCACAGAAAACGTTCTGTTCTTAGTGTGCGGTTTATACGCGACAACTGTGAGCGTCCCCACGGAAGCCAACCGAAGCATCCACGCTCCACGAGGCGGTTCTCTTGCACACCATTGTTCCAAATAAGTGATGGAATCCTTTTGCTACTTCTGTCTGTGCTGCGGTTAGCAACAAAACGTGAGTGCCCATATTGGACCTATAGCTGCAGTGTTTTCAAGTTGTGCCGCTGATCTCATTTGAAGTCGAAAAATGTCCTCCGGGGAGCTGGAGCCAACACTGGTCGCGAGTCAAGCAAATGTTTGTTTGGCTTTGTTCTATTAAGAGATGCCTTCATGCTACAAACAGTTGTTTTGCACTGGCGGGCACAAGAAGACGATAATGAGTTTGGTGCTTTGTTTCCCCACAAAACAATCAATCAACATTTATTGAGTTATAAGTTGTAGTTTTTTTTTTTCAAAATTCACTTTCCAAAGCTCAGAATACACCAAATTCATTTAAAAAAAAAAAAATAGAAGGCTCCCATGGGAATTCTGCAAATTTAACACCCTGTTCTCCTCCTTCTCCTCATGTGGCGGCGTCATAACTTTTCTTCATTCTGAGGCTGTCGTGCTCCTAAATCACTCTCGTGTAATTATGCGACATTTGACAGCGACAGTTGAGTCATGTTGTCTCTTCCTCGGTCTGTGGCTGGAAAAAGTGCCGAGCCTGCAGATGGAAATGTTTCTTGTGATATTGTATTTATTTTAGGGGTCCCACAATCACACACAATCCCCAAAACACACTCAGTAGCGCCCCTTGGAACGTTTGAAAGAAAATAGCCACAGAAACCAGTTTCACCGAACATGAAATTAGATGGTGATGCTCATCATAACAGGACGCGCAAGTCTTAAGGAACTGCACAAAATTGAACAGTCTGCCATTTTAGTTTGAAGCTGCCATTTTGTGCAAATGTCAGACTCATACTTTAACATACTTCTACTAGGCTATTCGTCCAAATGGTCCCCAATTGGAAGCAGGTAATGTACATCAATGTTCACCAACCTTTATTGACTGTATTTTTCACTCATGACATACAACCAAACAACACTTTGACAAAATAAAAATATTGTAATAATACTCATTGTGAAATCTCGCCCTGTTTAGTTGAAGTGGAAAGGTATTCTGTTGAATGGAGGGCCCAAACAATATGGATTATTTCAGGCTGATGCAAGTAAAATTCTGATAACCAATTAATTGGCCGCTTAATTACAAAAAAAACAAAAAACCAATTTATCCTTTTTATGGTTACAACATTGAAAATATATTTATCAAATGCAGAACGTTTGACTGTTTTATATTGCTTTGTCCTTTGTTTGCCTTTACAACAGAGAGAAAAATAAGATTTTTTGTGCGGGGCCAATTTTTTTAGGTGGGAGAAGAATGTTGTGAGTATCATTTGTACTATGCTGTATTCTTACTGTGTAAAAAAGAAAAGGAAAAATTGTTCGATTTTTACCGGCAAATCCAGAACAAAACGGATGTAGAGTCAGAGTACAGCTGCACTTGCCACAACTGCACAATAAACTGCAGTAATAGTATTGTTGCATATGATAAAGAATATATGTCTGAGTGTTATATTGTCTCAGTGCAAATGTTGCGATGCTAGTTTCGTTAGCCGTCTGTGGTGTTTTAACAATTTAAGTGTTATATTGTTTGTATATAAGTATTTTTTAACATTGAAGAATGACGTTAAATTATAACCTCTTGAATAGGAATTAGATAAACACAAAGAAAAAAATATTTAATGTTTCATATTGATACTTACTCAGTGTGAAACATGGGCCTGTTTGGATAAACGTGCGTCACTAATCCACTTGTCTCTAAAGACAATTAGCTACCTGCCGCTGCTGCCACCTGTTGGTATGGAAGAGTACTACAATGTAGTAAAGACATGATTACACTGCCGGGTGCTAGACCGCCCAGGCACACAAATTAGATAATTTCCCACGGCGCACCTGACACTATCTGAAAAACACTGGCTTAAGGATTCAAGTATAAATACAAAATGAAATTCTCTTTTTTTCCCTATTTTCACTTTCTAGTAAATTCCAACTTGGAGTGTCAATAAGCAGCTTGAAGCAAGCACTTAAGCTCTTTTTGAACAATTGAAATGTGAAGAAAAATCACCTAACCGGTTGAACTCACAACCTACAAAAGTCATAATAGTGCGGTCTCACGGCCATGCAACAGGTGCTAACGAAGAAATTAGGTCCACCTCCAACTGCTCTGCATTCGGATTGGGACAAAGATTTTTTTTTTTTTTTTTTTAAAGCTGCTTTTACAAGGATAATAGTCTCCATTGACTGTCAGAGTGGTATTTATTTAACAATGTGTTCATTGCTGTGGTTGCGGCGGTGGTGTAGAAGCATGCACTTGCTATGTAATTACAGGCGAAAAAGTCAAAACGTTGCGTGCGACCTTCCTGCACTAATGTCGGACAGCTAATTAAAACGCAAAGCTTTTAACTTTGGTTCCTCTCATGGAGTTCAGGCGCCACCCAAGCCAAAGTGAGCAATCAAAAGCTTAACAAAAAGAAGATGCCCAGTTTATATTCACAGCAGATTCAAATTGGTCATGTTAAACACAGAGTGGGAACACACAGATGACAATGACTTGAATGGGCATTAGCGAGCAAAGTCAATAAAAGGCGATTTCAGTGCTGCGCGTCAAGACTTCCTCAAAGCCTTTCACCTCCTCCGAGTCATGAAGCCAGACGCTCCTTGTCTGGTCTCGTGCTTTACAAACGTATGAAAGTGGCCGTGTGTCAATCACGTGTGACTGACAGCTGGTTGCCGTGAGTAACTGGGAAACGGGGGAAGGAGTTTGCCGTCCGCATTGTCAGCACAAGGGCCCCAAAAAGCAGCGAGAAGAGGCTAATTGGACGCGTACAGGTGGTTCTCCGTCCTCAAAGTTGCACGTCAACAAGTGTGTGTGGAAAGTGTGAAATGGACATAATAGTTGCTTGTTAATGGCACATCAGTGAATGAAGTCCAGAAATGCGAGCCTTGATCTTCTTTACCAGGTGTTCCCCTGGGAAAGTAGTTTTTGCTTTATGTGGTCATCATTAATCTTCTGTAATATGGAGCACATTGAAAGTCTCATTGGTTTTATTCGAATTATTGGATTTGTTCCAATTGTCTAGACTTTGAAGACGTACAGTCTCCTCCAAAAGTATCGGAACGGCAAGGTCAAATTTCCTTTGTTTTTGTTGTATGGTAAAGCCATTTGAGTTTTAGATCAAAGGATGAAGATGAGACCAGTGTTATAATTTCATCTTTTATTTCATGGTATTTAAATTTATATGAACGTAAAGTTAAAACCATTTCATATTTGGCGGCATAACCCTTAGTTGCAATGACTGCATCAAGCCTGTGACCCGATTGACTCCATCAGACTGTTGCGTTCTTCTTTTCAAATGCCTTTACTGCAGCCTCTTTCAGTGTGTGTTTTGGATCATAAGCAGATCTTTTCTTGCTCCATGCTTTGGCCTTTCCATCATTTGGTAAATCGTGGTCATCAGTCCATAAAACTTTGGTCCAAAACTTTTTTTTTTTTTTGCGCGCGTCTTTGCAGAATCCAACCTGGCCTTCAGATTCTTTTTGTTGATGAGTGGTTTGCATCTTGTAGTATGGCCTGTATTTATCCATTTCTTCCAACAGTGGATTGTGACGCCTTCACTCCTTCCCCGCAGAGGTTGGCAGTAATGTCACTGACTGTTGTCTTTCTTTGGGTTTTTCTTTACAACTTTCACAATGTTTGTGTCATCAACCGCTGTTGATACCTTTGGCTGACCTTTTTAATGTCTGTTGCTTTTAGGCCTTACTGAAACTTGTGTAGTAACAGTTACGTTCACATGTATATGTGTAGGAATAAGAAAGGTGCTGAGAGATGACTTATAATCTTATTTTTCCATGTTGTAGCAATGGTATTTGATTGACAGTTGACCGGGCTGTGGTCTGAAACCGGAAGCCACTTGATATTTTATGATTTTGAAGCTGATTATTATTCTTTTTTTTGTATTCCTTCGAATTTGGCAAAGTTGTTAGCAACACTCTCCTTTGTGGTGCGTTGAATAGAGAAGAGAATTATTTTGACTTGAAGCAATCCGTTAGTACAAACTTTGACCAAACTGCTGTAACGTCACACCTTTTGTGTAGTTGCATTTGAACTCCGCCCCCCTGAGTGCAGTACTGTGAATGCAACTCATTACTTTTGAAGGACAAAAAGTTGGCTGGTGTGAGGGCAAACACGCTACTTAGTCAGCCGTACAAAAACATAACCAAGCATGAGCTCATCCACGAGTGTTTCTTATATGTCACAGTGTGTCTAACGGCGGGTGGGAGGCCCAGGACCGATTATAAAAGCCCATATGGAAAGCATCAAGCAATCTCGTAATCTGATACTCAATCTGGGGTCCGGTTTTGAGGCGAAGAACGTCTCCTTGACCCTTTTATATGGACTTAAAATACACACACGCACACACACACACACTCAGCAGATGCATGTGGCAATGATCTGGATGGCCAATTAGCCGAGGCTGCGGGGGTGTAAGGACACGCCGGCCGAAAGTGGAAGAGACGTTGCTGTGATTGAGGAAAAATGGGAAACAGGCAGGAACCAGCGTCACCCTTCGGCCTCCCGTACGCAAAGACGATGCTGTTTACTACAGCAGTAAAAATATCCCCTATCCATCTACTCTGTCATTATGGCGTCCAGCATGCCTTATCCTAAAAAGAGTATGTAAGCTGTTATTATGCAAAGAATCACTGACGATTACTTTCTCTTGTACTTTCTACTCGTGGAACCGCCAAAAAACTTTTTTTTTTTTTCTTTCTTTGGCTTGTTTGTGATGTCATCACAGACGGGCACCAGTTATGATAACCGTACGGCAGGAAATGGGACTTATTCTAATGTAAGAATGCTGTCTCACCTTGTTTCGCGCAAGTATTAAGTGCTCACTATAGCTTGCTCTCTACTGTCTACCAGGCTTTGCGTTATTCGTATTATTTAAGACTGGTGAATTTTTGTTTTTGTTTTGTTTTGGGGCAACCGTTAACCTATTCACTGCAAAAGTTTCACATTACCAGCCATTTTGGAGAATTTTAGTTGTCTTTTGAAGATACACAGAAGATTGTGTTCTCTGACAATATTAGCAGAGAACCTATCAAAAGAAACAACAGGCTCTCTTCACTGGAGGAATTTTTATTTATTTATTCATTTATTTATTACCATTCCCGTTGTTTTGTAATCAGCAGTAGAACAAACCTCAAAGTGGAGAAAATATTAAGCAGAATAGTGGCTTATAAAATCAAAACGTTTATATATAAAAATCAGATATTGTTTCTTGTTATACAGATCACTTTATTGCTTGTGTTAATTAAAGACAATTACATGGGAAGACATTGAAAAAAAAGAATCGCATATTAAATTACAATCACAATATTGAGAGGAAAAGAAGTGCAATTAGATTACTTTTCAAAATCGTTTAGCTGTTTCGTTCAGTGCTGATTTAAATGTACACGTCCACACGCAGCAAACTGCACTGGACATTCTCATCATTAATTTTAGGAACATTTCCCCTCCCGTGTGTCGTGCCCCCCCCCCCCCCCCTCGGTTAGTCTACTCAGTCATTTTGTTGGCCTCATGGCTCCAACCGCCCTTATAAATCACATCCAGCTGCCAAGGCATCGTGAAGAATTGATTACTCAGTACAATCGTTAGTTGGAAATGATGTAGTCATTATTTTTCATTTATAATCATAAACTGTTTTCCACCCAAAATATCCAAATATAGCTCAACAACCTGCACTTAAATTGTTACCGTTGTCCTCAACCAGCTTTGACATCTGCCTGGTGAGACGGGTCAGATCACGTGATGTAAACAAAACACAAATGTCATCAATCTGCAACAAAGAATGGCTGTTGGTTCGTGTAGGCGGATTTGATTTCTTTGCTTTTAATAAGCCAAAAATTCGCTGCGCTTTGTTGGCTCAGGACTATAACCCAACCCTGCCTGATTGCTCCCATGATGCAGGAGTGGTTCTGGCTTGCTCTCGCTGCTGTAATTTTCGTTTTTCCCTCTTTTTTTTCTTTCTGTTTTGCCATTGTTTCACCAGGAAAGTCAATTAAGGGCTAATTATATATAATGACAGTAGGGTATGAGGCTAAATTATAAGAAGGAAGGAAACTGGGAAATGTGACAAAAGAAGTGAAATGGAAAGTCAGGTGCATAGAGAGGAGTAAAAGCCCTGACTGTACAACTAACCAAGAAAACGGCACTTTACTCTTACTTTATGCTTTTAAAAATATATACATTACGTCAAATTGATCCTACAATGCTAATATACTCATATGCTTAGACAACGAAAAGCCTATTTTGGTGTACTTTTCTTGGCTATGTTTCCTGGCTAGCAATAGCATTAGCTAGCTGTCGAGTGTCTACCTGGTTTTGTATAATCTTCTTTTCGCAATGTAGTATGAACTTTTGAGTAAGTACATAGTTTTGATTTGAAAGGATGTAACGTTTTTTCACCACAATACCATCTGCTGAATCAGGCGGGGCAATTTACGATTTCTCGAAATGTATAAATGACTGCTGGTTATGCTACAGCTATTCTTGAGGTGCACATCATGCATTCTTTGCCTTTTTGAGATCCATCAATTCCTCTCTTTCTTCCCTATTTTTTTTCCCAACGGGCACAGCAAAGCACCGTGGGACCCACAAAAGTGGCACGCGGCCTTGAGCTAGTTCTCGTACGCCTACAAATGACTTTTAACCTGCGACTCGTGCGTCTCGAGCTCTTGTACATCACCGCTACAGTTAATGGGCGTGTGTGTGTGGGGTGGGGGGAGAGTGAGGCCCGTCAACTTGACGGTCCAGCTGAGGCTCAAAATATATGTCAGCATGAACTCTTGGACTATAAGTCACTTGAAGTCGGCAGCTGTAACAAGCTCTGTAAACATGTGCAAGAGAACATGAGTGTGCGTGTGTGACCGCATGGCTTGAGGTTTATGGAATCAAAGAATCATTTTAACAGTTCATTTTAATCTTAATTTATTGAGGATCATGTTTATGGTCCTGTTTTGACTAAAGGAATATTTTGTCCAAAAGCAAGTACTTATTTTAACTTTATCTGGAAAGACAAAAATATGTATTTTTATTATTTCTGTGGAACTTGATTTACGGCAATACTTGGAAGATACACAAAAAAAACTGTTTAAAAAAAAAATAGTTTCAAAGCTAATTTGGTTTCAGGAGAAAAAAATGCAAATCCCAGAAGGGAAAATAAAATTAAACAAGCCAAGCTTGTTTTGAATGTTATTGAAGCCATATCGCCCGGCTCTAGTTATGGCTGTTTAATGGACTCCCAAATTTGACCACAATCCTTTCAGCGCCGCTTGATCTCCAAGTTTCTTGAATTCTTGAATCGAAGCTCGGAATGCCAATCATATTTATTCTACAAGGGAATGTTTCAAAAATTAATGTTCTTATCTATTGTACAAGTGAAATGAGAATAATATAAAACTACTCTACTTGAAGAGGAAATCAACCCAAATGTATTTTTTTCAAGTTTTTCTTTGGCTTTTTCTATCACTCTTCCATACAATACAATACAATTTTATTTATATAGCGCATTTCATAACAGACAAAACACGCTTGTAAAGTGTCACAGAGGTGGTAGGATTTGTAAATTGGTCATTTTAGTTTGACTTTTGAGGCTTATATTTTGGTGTGTGCGTGCATGCGTGCTCAGGTTAAGAAGCTCCTGCTTTCTGTCCTGGCCCATGTCACTTTTACACTCGCCTTCATCCCTCAGCGCTTGTTTGGACGATGTGGTGACAGCACAGCGTAAACACACGAGGGAGGCTTTGTTGTAATAGTTCATCTTCTGGAAGGCTGGCTTTAATAATAACAGCATAGTGTGCGTACGTGTAGGAATCACCATGACGATGTCTTACAAAACCTCACTGGCAGTTTTTTTTGGGGGGGCTTTTTTTTTTCTCTGGCTAACTTCACTTAGCATAATGCCTTTTTCATTTGTCTTAAACTTTGGTGTGTCACAAAGTGTCGTGTTTGAAGTGCTGCCTCCGTGAGTGAAAATGCTTTTCTCTCTATGGGTGCTCACTTTATTCCCCCCTCCACGCAAGTCTCTGTTCCCGTGAGTAGAAAGTGCTTTCCTTTGAAAAAGTAAGGAGTGAAAAGTATAGAAAATGTCGGAAGTAAAGGTAAAAAGTCTCCTTGAAAAATTTACCTTTCTACAGTAGCAAAATATAAGTACTTTGTTACTCCTTTAAACAAATAAAGCAACCTTAAAAGTGATCCTAAACACACGGGGAGCCAGTGGTTGCATACAAATAGTCATCAAAAACAAACAGCAGATGTTGACGTAAGTCGACGAGATGAGGGCGTTGAGGAGGGAATGAAATGTGTTGCATGCGGGACACAGAAAAAGACGGGGGGAATTTATTTTGCTCTTTTGTTGTAACAGCTGCAGGCGTGCTGAGAGAGAGAGAGAGCGAGAGAGAGCACTGCGCTAAAAGAGTTACTTATCATGGAACACACACATACGCACACAATGTTTATACAACATTGGTTTTGGTGCTCCAACTCAAAAGTGGTGTTCATTGTGCATGAGTCACTCCGTTCCAGAGGTGTGAAGTTACGTCGATTATTCCTTGTGTTCATTTTATCTAGTATTTATGTTTCTGTTTACTTTCCTATTTTACTCCTGACATTTGAAATCCATACTTTATTCTCCTTACCTTGTCAAAGTAGGCTTGTTAGTTTTAGAGGGCCCGACCGATTATATTACCTTTCTAAATAATAATAATTGGCTGGGCTTTTGCTGATTAAATGCTGATATAATACTTTCAAGTGGTCTGCTTGTAATTTATATCTTTGTTGTTGTAAGCGTTAAGGGGCCAGAAAACAAGTTTTTATTCATGATATTTTTTTCACCAAATAATAGACCAATTGCCATGTTTTCACTAACAAGTTCATTTAATATATTTTTAGATCAGGAAAATGAAAAGAGTTGCCATTTTCTATTTTATCCATTCATTTTGGAGAAATTAGGAAATAAGTAACTCCATGAATAACGGCTCTCGTTAATTAGGCCAATTGCCGCGCCCTCTACCGTTTTATCCTTGTTCGGCCGGTCAAGGAAGGAACCGACTGAAAATGACATCACAACTGCTCACAACGACCAATCACAGCTCAGATTCAATAAACAGGTCAGCCATGATTGGTCCTTGTGAGCAGTTGTGATGTCATTTTTAGTCGACAAGACAAAATGGCCGCCCCCGGAGATGGTTAAAAACGAGTGCATTTTGCTGCTTAACTTATAGTCCACAAACGCAAAATTAATCAGAATGCCGTGTTTCAACTAGTGGGCCTGCTGGGAAACATATTCTTTAAAAACAATGTTTGGGTTGACTTCCGATTTAAACTTTCAAGCCATCAAACTTTGCCACAACAATGAAGGATATGGCCAACTCACGATGACCCCCCCCAAAACTGAGGACAAAGGCTAAATCAAGGAAAATGGCTCTAGTAACTGCTAGCATAACTGTTCTCAATTCATTGATGGTGATCATGTTCACATCATCATCAAAGTTAATGCTGAGTAAACACGTTGACATTTGACTTTGAAGCCAATGACGTTTGTTTGACCGTTAAGAAAGTGTTTGTCCTCGCTAATCCCCACTGCACTGCCTTGTGTTTACCAAGCAGCGCGCTTGTTTGCTCATCTTGGATAATCGGGGGTCTCGCCGGACAGCCTAACACACCCAGGTGGGAGCCGTGGATGCCAATGGCTCGTTCAGCTGTCCTTTCTTGTTTGCTGATGACACTTTATGATTGCCCCGAAAGAGGAAGTGGGTTACAAACACGAGTCTTCCCACGGGGGGGTTAGGGTCAGAAACCAAAGACTGAAAGCAAGAGTGAATACTGGATTCGGGCTAAGGCTCGAAAAGCTGGCCAGTGATCTGTCAAACAGTGGTGGACAAAAGTATCGGGACGTGTGGTCGTTAAACCGATGACAAGTGCGGATAGAAGAAAATGCGGAAGATTTTTCTGGTTGATACATGTGTCTTTCTGACATTTTTTACCAATGGGGGGAGGGTCTTTTGATGCCCCTCTTACACCGCCCCTGCCCCTACCCATTTGATTGGGCGGTCTACATAAGGATTACAATACACAAGATCACTGATCGGTTCTGATTTAATTCAATGTGCGGTTGTAGAACTTTATTACGTCATACAGAAAGCTGTTTCTAATATTTCGATTCGCCAGATGAGAGTCAAATGAAGTCAGAGAGGAAGTTCTCAGCACAGGTAATCTTGGATGATTCCTGCTGATCACTGGGATCTGCTTAAATCCTCTAAAGCAGCCAGCCTTAAGTGTGCTGCCTCCCCACTCCAACACGCACATAGTGAAAGAGTACTCTCTGAAAGCAGCCAATCATATTGTGCCCTGCTGCAAAGTCCCCTGCAAAAAGAAAAGAAGAGCGCATTTCCGGTGGCAAGACTATTTGAGTGCCTGTTGAAACGGTGACTTCTTAAATCCACGGTAAACCGTCAAACCGATAATGCGCCCGTGCCTACAGCGAATGAATTGTCATGCATTGCAATCAGAACTGCCAGAAATGATCACAGAATGTCCTGTTGCGCAATAAGCTCGTCTTTGTCGACTTAGGAAAACTGATGGTTGATTTTTGGGGGCCCGGTGCCAGGTTTGGAAAGACAAAACCGGTGAGAACGCCGCATAGACCACCCACCTCAGCCTTATGAGGTGGCCTCAGGTACGTTTTAGAGGCTTAGCATTGATCCAAACTTGACGTGCTCGGTGTTGCCCTCCATCCAGATGTGAAGGCGCATCTCATCTTTCACATAATTAAACAAATCGTTGTTTGATAAGCACAGAAGTGAATCATTCAAACAGTTTCCAACTTGAAGCAAGCAGCGGAGATTCAGATGTCAACCCTGCAGCTTTTACAGCCGCGTGTGTGGGGAGTGCGCGGCCAGGAAAGTTGAGATTGTATCCAGCGTGTTGGCAGCACACACACACACACATACACGCACACACACTGTTCTCTGTTCCAGCTCCTTTTTCAACAATAACAACCTCACTTTAGCCGCTTACTTTCTTTCTTCTTTGTCTCCACCTTTTGGGACTTTCCCTTCCATCCCCACTACCTAATTCGCCTTCTGAGTCCAGTTTATTAAGAAAAATCCCCCCTCCTGGTGGTCTTTTCGCCAGTGGATCTACTCCCACCCGCCCACGCACACATGAGCAGGCAGTTATCATCTCCTTCATGCAACTGCCCCCCCCCCAAACCTGCAGACATCTTGCTTTGTCTCACTGCAATGATCTTGAACCACTTTCAAGCGGCGGCCAGTGTACCTTTTCTAAATCGTGAAAAGAACAATCTGATAATAGACATTCACAATAAAGTTCTGAACGCAAGTCACAATCATGGAGTACATCAGTTCACACGCGTGAAAAAGAATGAAGCTTCATCTCGTGTCCGGCATTGCTGTAATACCCAAAGTTATTGTTTGATACACAGAAACCAGCAGCTTCAAAAAAATGTTCCCGCTGCAAAAAGTTGTACACTGGAGGGAAAAGTGAAGTGACTTTCCAATAGTCTGAAGAAGCACTTAACTCCGACCTAGTAAACATGCGAGTTTCGCCCCTGCAGATTTTATCACGACAAAAGGAAGCAGTAGAAGTCTCCTGCAGAGTAAATCCTCTCATAATAAGAATCAAGCTCTTTTCATTTGAAACATTTGGAGAAATTCTTGCAACATGTGCAGTCATGATGATGTAAAACAGGGATGGACAACTTCAATGGTGGAGGTGGCCACAATTTTTCATCAGTGTTAATGGAGGGCCAAAAAAAAAATATCTGAGAATAGCAAACATAAAATTCAACGTCAACATTTTTTTTTTCTTTTTTTCAAAAATACATTTTGGGGTTTTTGTAAATGAATAGAGTGTGGCCACCAATTGCCCATCTCTGATCTAAAATATATAGCCCTGTGCGTGTGTGTGTGTGCGCATGCATGCGTGTGTATGCGTGTGTGACTGTGACACTCGTCTTCCCTCGGTGGGATCGTGGGAAGATGCTCCCGCCTGAAAAGCAAAACAAACAGATCAATAAAGTAAAGAAGCAAAGCAAAAATAAACCGATTCAACACACAACTGGTGACCCCCACCCAACCATCTAACCATACTCCCCCCCTTCCTGTCACTATGAGCTATTTTTAGCAACAGTTCCTTTCCACAATGTTGGCCTGCATTGAGTCATGCGTGAAATAATAACAGTGATCCCAGGGGTCTCAATGTGTGGGAATACTACAATATTGCAATATTTTCTCAGTGCTAACAATAATAGAAACATTAAACGTCGATTCATCCATTCCATTTTCTATAGTGTTTATCCTCATTAGGGTAAGAGGAGCACAGGAGATCACAGGGCGCATGTGGATAAGCAACCATTCACACTTCAATACATACCAATGGACAATTCAAGTCAACCCAAACATTTTTATTTCAAGAATATGTTCTATGCAGGCCCACTAGTTGAATCAAAGCATTCTGATTATTAGGAAATATGAGTTAAGCAGCAAAATCCCCCCGTTTTTCACCATCTCAGAGGGTGGCCATTTTGTCACGTCTGTTAACTGAAAATGACATCACAGACCCTCAGGGCTCAGATAACGACCAATCACGGCTGACCTGTTTTCTGAAGCTGAGCCATGATTGGTCGTTGATCTGAGCAACTGTGATGTCATTTTCATTCGACAGAAGTAACAAAATGGCCGCCCCCTGAGATGGCTAAAAAGGGGTGGATTTTGTTGCTTAACTCATATTCCACAAGCACAATATTAATCAGAATTCATTGTTTCAACTAGTGGGCCTGCATAGAACATATTCTTTAAAAAATATGTTTGGATTGACTTCCGCTTTAATTAACGTAGCATTCACGTTTTGGTAACATTACTTTATAATAATATTGAGTCATGAGATACCGTAATTAAATAGAATCAAAAAGACTTCAAATGTTTTTGTCACACTGCATCATTTGAGTGGACAACGTGCTGCTCTTTCTGTTGTACCCGTCTTGACCACCTGGGAGCAGTACAAGACGGACAGACGCACATTCTCAACTCCTCTCAGCTCATTAATACGGCGCTAATATTTGTCGTTCTCCACTGAGAATAAATATATGACAGTATTGTTAAATTTTCTACACGTGTCGCTGCTCCGTTTGTGTTCACTCAGTTGCTGAAAGAGTTATAGCATCGCAACATAGATGCTAATTAGCGTTAGCATGAAGCTAGCGGACTGAAAGGCTAAGCTTTGTGGTTGTTTGAAATAGAAAAAAGTCCGAGAAGACAATTAATGAATCGTTTTTGTGTTTCAGCCAAGAGGAGGAGGCGGCGGAGAGGAAGTGGCTGCCGTTCAAGTGGGGAATGCGTGGGTGTCGAGGTTTGAGTCGACTGATGAAGCCTGGCGAGCCGCAAAGGCAGAAGGGGAGAAGACAGATGAGGGAACATGACATCCATTCTCAAGTAAGAATGAAGAAGGTGAGAGAGGGAAAAAGTGGCTTTTGGAGTTGCAAGTGTAAGCAACGAGCCTGTGCGTGAACTGTGTTTGTGTGTTATTGTAATGAACAGCTCAATCTTGTGCCAAACTTGCCAGTCCCAAAGATAGACCACAATCACACTCACTCGTTTGCATCTCACTCTCACTCACACACATGGCCAAAACGCCTCCTCAACCACATGCCGGGCCCACATGTGGCCAAAAATCGCAAATTCAAACCATCACACACTCACACACGCGCACGTACTCACACACATGCTAGTTCGTGACTGAGAATTAGGGGATTTCCATCTTGATGCTTCACAGCTGCGAGTCGGCAGCCAACACGCCACCTACCTGACGCCTTGGACTGATGACCAGAAGTGGGTTGTAATCACCGACTTATATGTGAATGGACTAACAATGCCGCTTACTCAACGAGCTATGTTGTCAGAACTATCAACAATGAAATGAAAGTAAAGCCCATCAGGACAAAATTTGCTCCAAAATGTAAACCCAACCTCTGTAATTCCTGAACTTGAGATAATATACTCTGAATGGTCGACGCAAACAGTGACGTTGGTTCTTTGTGACGTACTCAGTACTCCATACAGGGATCCTGGAGTAAAATAGGCACTGCTAACTGTTTTTCAGCAAAAAACGAACAGAAGTCACAGTGGCAACGTAAGATGGCTGCCCTCTGGCTTCAGCCACGCGGGACCTATTGATAGTCCATTCATATACTGTAAGTCCGTGTTTGTAACGTGTATCCATTACATCGTTCTATTTACTTGAGTAACTTTTTGATGATGATGTACCTGGCAGAATAGTTTCAAAGTTTTTCCCCAAAAATATTTTAGCAGTGTTGACTCGGACAAAGTTTGGGTAAAGGTTCACGTTGTATTACCCCTTGTTAAGGCTTTTGCTTTTGGACTCGCTGAATAAGAGTTGCAGGGAATCCAAAGAAAAAGACAAAGTGCACTTGCTGAGTTAATGCTTGGATTTTTGGACCTCTTGCTTGACTGTGTTTGAAATTCCCAGTTTTTGCCTGACTTCCTTTTCGGTAATATTCCAAATTGCAAGATGAAGTTGGTGGCAATGAAACTTATTCGAAATTTTTACTGAAGGCGGTGAACTGAGCTCTCGTGAGTACCAACTATGTTTCGGGAACAGATGAGGAGATGTGGGAAAGTCAACCAGGGAGATTCATTGATTCATTCAAGATCCCCATCATTAGTACACAGACAGTGTGTCCGGTTCTGTGCTTCTACCATCGAAGCAAAGCGGCGGCTGACAAATGAGCAGAGCTGCGGTTTGCACTGGGCAGCCTCTAAATGTCAATTCAAACGGAAAGTGAGTGGCCAACCAAAGAGATGCAAAGCCAAAAGCCCCCATTCTCCTCAGGATCATGTTTGCGGAATTTTTCCATCCATTTAGCCGTCACTTGCCGCGTTCAAAGCGATTATTAAGAGGTGTTGTCTTTGGCCGGTGGTAGTCGAGCAGTCAAGTCTGCAGAAGTCATCAGCAGGCTGCAGTAGACTGATACTCACTTTGTTGATAGAGGCTAAACACAAAGATGGAGCAGATAGAAGTGAAATGACGCAGGAGTGACTCTGTTTGGGAGGTTTCTGTCCATTAAATCGCAGAGTCCGTTAGTTCTCGGCCTGTTAAATCGAAGTTCCGTTGTAGCGGTAAAGGACAGAAAGAAATCTTGTAGTCACAGATTTTAACGGGGAAATCAACCCAAACACATTTTTTTCAAGAATATGTTCGCAGCAGTCCCACTATTTGAAACACGGCATTTTGATTAATATTGCGTTTGTGGGATATGAGTTAAGCAGCAAAATCCACCCCTTTTTAGCCACCTCAGGGGGCGGCCATTTTGTCATTTCTGTCGACTGAAAAGGACATCACAACTACTCAGGGCTCAGGTAACGACCAATCACGGCTCAGCTTCAGAAAACAGATCAGCCGTTATTGGTTGTTACCTGAGCCCTGAGTAGTTGTGATGTCATTTTCAGTCGACAGAAGTGACAAAATGGCCGCCCCCAGAGATGGCTAAAAACGGGTGGATTTACTCTTATTCCACAAAGGCAATATTTATCAGAATGCCTTGTTTCAACAACTGGGCTTGCATAGAACATATTCTTGAAAAAAATATGTTTGGGTTGATTTCCACTTTAAAGAATATATGTAAAGAGAAATATGGACAATCAGAGTCAATACAAGGTCAAATCCAAACTACAAGTAAATCTGGAGTCTGACACTTTTTCTGGTCTTATCTGCCACACCTTCATGCATTCCTGGAAGAATTCCTCCGCACCGCTGTCGTCACAGCTGTCTTGATGTCGTTCATGTCTTCGAAATGATCCCCTTGAGACCTTCTTGATCTTGGGAAAGAGCAAAAAACTGCATGGAGCAAGAGTTGGGAGGATGCTCCCGCTCGGCCAGGAACTGTCGGATGCTCAGGGCTTTGTGAGCAGACATTTCTGTTTACTTTCCACAAAAACTACCTTTTCACAACTTAAAATATCTTGAACATTGAACTAGTTGTTAGCTAGTCAAAATTTTAGGTGTACTGGAAAACTAAGCATACAAAAAAGAGAATTACACGTGGGCTAACAAAACTAGCATTGATGTTGTGGTTTATA